>NW_026575125.1:3505000-4225000 GCF_905146905.1 Nyctereutes procyonoides
ATGATATGTGTCCGGTTTTTATTTTTCTTCACTGCAGTGAAAATGTTATATGCTCAGGGATTTTTGTCTTTTTTTGCTCACTGCCTTATTCCCAACGGAAGGCATTGTGTGGGAAAGAGCGGGACTTCAGTATATATTTATTGAATGAAAGAATGAATGAATGAGATCCACTGTTGTATTTTTCTTGGCAAAGCTATGTTTGTAAGGGTAGGAAAAATTACTCTGTCACTCAGGTTACACACATACAAGTCCTCTTTCTCCCACTTTTTTTTTTTTTTTTTTGGAATTTAAATTCAGGGCTCTCCCTGCAATGCCTTCTGAATTTTATTTGCCAATTCCCAGTGAAATTGCCTTATCGATTTTTTTTTCTTGATAGTTATGGAGACTTTTACGCCTCATGGTCAATGAATAAATCCTCATCATTGCAGTTTGGCCAATGCTGTTCTTCTCCTGATAGATGTACCAACTTTGGCCTCGCTCACAAATTTAGGTTTCCAAACCTGCAATATCAGGATCAAATCCCCAATCATGGTAACGCTGGTTGAAAGGAGTCGCCATCTGTAGAGCCTTGGAGAGTTGGTCTATCCTAGCTACTCTTCACTCATGCTTGCATCTGTAAATCGGGTGAGTGTGATGGTTGGACAATGCGGACAGTGGGAGGTGGCACAGGGGCTCGGCCCTGGGTGGGCTGGTGGGATGGCACTGGGCTAGCAAGATACTGGGATGGAACCGGGGGTGGGGGGCAGGCTATTTGGGCAATGAGAGTCATGTTGCAGAGCTGTGGGCGTGTGAGGCTGAGGACCTAAGTGTTCGCATCCATAAGTGGTAAGAGAGAGAGACGTGAAGGTGAATGAAAGTTTCCCTCTTTGTGGTCAGTTTTATGAGTAACATGAAAGCTTTTCCTTTGAAAGGGTTGGTTGTGATTTCAAGTGGAAATACGCTCTGGATGGGCAGGAGGATGCAAGTGAAAAGTGTAGTGACGACGTCGTGGAAGAGATGTGCAGGGAAGGGCCGTCACCTTCGTTCCATGTGGGCACTGGGGGTCTGATGGCACACGAGCTCAAAAGACAGAGGACAAAATCTGAGCAGAAGGATCAGAGAAAGTGAGTTAGTATGAAGAAAAATTTTCCTCCATGAAAATCCCAGGCCCAGATGGCTTCACCGGTGAATCCTACCAATTGTTTAAAGGAGAAGTTAACACCAACCCTTCACACTCGCTTTAAAACCATGGGAGTGAGGGGACGCTTCCCACTCATTCTGCGAGGAGATTAGTACCCTGAGACCGAAAGCTGACAAATGCATCACCAGAAAGCAGATCTACAGATTTATCTATTTTATGAATATAGATGTAAAAGCCCTCAAGGAAAAAAATACTAGCAAACCACATCCAGCAACATGTAAAAAGGATTATACACTGTGACCAAGTGGGATTTATTCTACAATGTATGTTAAGGTTGATATTAAAAACCTGCTTCATGTAACGTATTACAGCAATAGAAAACAGGACAAAAACCATACAATGATGGTTTAAAACATCGAGTCAAAATGGAGCAGGTCTAAAACGAGACCTAAACTATATACAACTCTTAGGAAAAAAATACAGAAGTAAAGGGGCGTCAACTCACGTGAAACGGATGTTTTATACATAACACAAAGTGCAAAAGCAAACAAAAGAAAAAAATACGTAAATCGAACTTCCTCATAATTACCATACAATAAATTAAAATTGTATTTTAAAATTGCCTCACCATTAAAATACAATAGATTAAAATAAAATGAAAGGTGGGGGAGGAAACGCAGAATGCAAGTACATATTTGCAAATAGATCCTATATCTGATAAATATGTATCTAACATGTTATTTGAAAAAAAAATGTTTGACAACTCAATAAAAGCTAAGTAAAATGGGCAAAGGTTCCAAACAGACATCTCTCCAAGGAAGATACATGACCCATAAGCCCGTGAAGAGATGCCCGATGTTATAAGGTTTCGGGGAAATGCACGTCAGATGCACCGCTTCACACCCACTAGGAAGGATACAGTCCAAAGTCAGATGTTAGCAAGCGTGTTGGCGAGGATGTGGAGAGCCTAGAACCTCTATGTTGATACAAATGCAGCCACGTTTGAAAAGAAATCAGAAGTTATTCAAATGACTAAACAGAGTTATCGTCTGGCCCAGCTGTGCCACTCCTAGGTATACACGCGAGAGAAACGCAGACGAATAGTCACGCAAAATCTTGTACGTGAATATCCAAGGCACATTGATGCATAATCTCCAAATAAGTGGGGACAACCCAAATGCGCATCAAAAGATGGCCCCACAAAATGAATCCTATCCATATGATGCACTAGTACTGGGCGTAACGAAGTCCTGATAGATGCTCCAAGAGACAGCAGGGACCAACGTTGAAAACATTCTGCTCCATCAAGGGAATCAGATACGAAGACCACACAGTACGTGATTCCATTTATATGAAAATGTACGGAAAAGGCAACACCATAGAGATGGGGTATTAGGGATGGCCCAAGTCTCTGGGCGCTGGGGGATTCGGTACTGGGTTTTGTTTTGGAGGGATGACGATGTACAAAACTCGGGTGGGGTTGATGGTGGTGCCACTCTGTGAATGTACTAAGGGCACTTAATTGTACACATTAAACCCACCTGGTGTTCAACTAGTTTTAAATAAAGGATACGGATGAGAAGGTACAAGTATAGACAAGCCCAGTGGGTCATTTGCGAGACAATGAAGAAAGACAAGGATGTGATAAAGGATTTGGGGTGCCAGAGGAAGTGCTTAGGGCATCCGAGTGGTCCTCCAGAGAACAGTTGCGATGAGATATGATGAAAAAGGAGGAGAAGGGCTAACTGGGCAGAGACAAGGGGACGAGATCGACACAGGAGAACTTGAAGAACCAAGAGCATAGAAAAATGAGAAGAAGCCATGATGAGTAGATGCCATTTGCTCGGGATGCTTTTTTGGAAAGATGGGACATCCGTGCACGCTTTGCACGAAGGAGTACCGCAGAAAAGCACACGTGATATTTATAAAGGGTGTTAAGTTGATGCTTAGGAGAGAAGAGAGGGAGCAATGAGGGGAAAAGAGATTCAGAGGTCCCGAAACGCGCGGTAGATCTCGGAGAGCAAAGAGCAACAGGGTCACCTACCGTGTTCTCGGGATATTTTAGTGAAGAGGCGGGGGTCCGCTTCAAAAGGTAGAAATGGTTTCTGAGTCCGAACGGGAAGCATTTCCTTATTCCAAAGCTGTTCTTTCAAATCTGGCACAGATCCCAGTTATACTGGGTAGAAATGATGGTATTTCTCTGGGAGATCAGGTCGTGCCTATGTCTACACCAAGCTGTGTACCTTTGAAATGCATTTATGCCGGCCAGCTGCTTGCGATTGCACCCATTTCACAGGACGCAGCCACCCCTCCGCGACATCTGAGCCCATAATCAAAGCCGTCATAGTGAATGCGACGAAAGGCGATCCATGAGCAGAATCACCAGAGCCTTGCACCTGACGTACCTGCGTAAAGACTTTTTAGCTTATCTGCATTCAACGGCTGTTAACACCAACGGAGGGTTGCATGGGGTGTTCTACAATATTTTTGATTTTTCTTTCTTTTTTATGCTGGGACTCACACACTTCCAAAAAGCTGTTACTTTTTTTCTAACTAAAGGATACACTCGTTTAAGCATTAGACACAACACACCGGATCGATATGCTACAACGTAATTTAATCTGAGAAATATATTCATAGTGCCTAACGCAACGCGCAAGGAGTCGGCCCCTATCCAACTTGCATTTTTCTCCCTAAGAAATTCACTCTGAATTTGCTCCTTGTGACCGCCAGCTCCATGTTCCTAAGGCCAATGGACTTATGCAAGATCGATTGGGCAAAGCCAGGAAGGGGGCCTGGAGACTACGCCCCAGCCTGGTGTCCCGGGCATGACATGCGTGCATATACATGCATTCCTTCTATGCTTCCTGCAAACTAGCCTGTTATGGGGTTTTTATGGGGTTTCCAGGCAAACGTCTGCACAAAAGGAGGCTGGTCTCCGGCCAGAACTGCAAAGCCAGGGAGTGCTGCGTTCAGCCCGGGGGGTCAAGACGCTTCCCACTCAGATCGTGTTTTGGAGATTTGTCTGTCATGCGACTTGAAGAGAAGGCAGACAACAAGATACCCAGGAAGCGTGGAGGTATTTGTCTTCGTAGGGATTGTTTAAACACCATTCCTCTGACAGAACCATCGCCAGAATCTTAATCCCCAGCCCATGCCAATCAAGCTCATGTATTTCGATTTGCAGCTTCTCCCTGGAACATGCCACCTTCCGCCGGGGCGCAGGTGCCCATCCCGGCCGTCCTCGTCTGCACAATGATGCCTTTGTGCCTCTTCTTCCCCATACAGACAGCGGCCACCTGACCTTTAACAACTGAAAAGGATCAACTGTTCATACCCTAGGTGTGAAGCAAAAGGAAGGAAACATCCAAAGGAAACAAGGTAGCTTTTTTTGTTTGTTTGTTTCGGATTAATAATCTGAAGAGACTCTGCAGACGTTCCCAGGAAAAGAGGGTTTTTAAGGTACATCCCACGTGACTGTTAACCCAAGCTGCCATGATACTCTGCAAATAATGTATTTATTCAATAGATGCCTCTACCAAGTGTGTCCCAACATTTTGACTTCCAAAAACGGCTATGCACATGAAAGAGCAAATGCCACCTTCCTTTAGGGAATTCTGAATCATTCATAAAGGACCAAGGGGACCCTCCACAGCGTGGCACAGGGTGGTCAACAGTTTTGTGCACGTGAGATTAAAAGAAAAATGTGTTTGGTTCTGATGTCTCCCCCGCCATCATTTTCTTCACTCAAAAAAATCGCTTCAGATCCCTGGGTGTCTCCACTCGCCTTTGAACAGGGAGGGAGCTTCTTTGTGGGGTTGGTTATGTCCACCTCTCTGTGAAGGTGGCCTCCCCGTTACAGGGCCTTGGCCCCACTGAGTGGTTTCTGCATCTTCTCCCAGGGTCCCCTAAAGTCAGGACTTCCTTGCTGAATAAATCAAGTCAATGCAGTGGGCGTTGCCAGCCACCAGGAGGCAGAAGAGGAAAACCCAAGCCAACGGCCACCAAGGATGGAACAGGACCATGAACTTGTCCACTCCCAGGGTTCAGGTTCCGCACCGACAAGAACAAAGATCAGATGATGGTGTTTCCGAGTGAGGACTGAATGTGTACAAACTTGCCAATGAAGGAGACAATGAAATTGTCGGACAAGTTGGGGGGCGGGGGGCATGTCTTGGTTTTTCTTTTTGGCCAAGCCAATGCTCCCTTATGCAATGTACACATCTTATAACTTTTATCTGGAGTGTATGTGCCTCCTGCCCCACCCCGTGCCACCTCCCAGCCCAACAAAGAAAGACACATGAGCAACCAATGCCCCAGGGACACCCAGAGCCTTTTCCCAGGAAGGCCAATCACCTCCACCACACACCACAGAAGACACTACGCTAAGGGTTCCTAGGGTGTCCACCACCGACTTCCAATATCCCAGATTTTGCATGCTCCCACACAATTTCTCTTGCCTCTCGATCCTAGCTCCCGCCATTTGTCCCATATTCCTTTACTTTTCTACCAATGCTTATTTTTCCCTCAATGCAACACTTCATCTTTCCGCTCTACCCACTGAACTTTTTCACCCCATTTTCAATGCAACTCTTCCAGTGGGAAATCCTATCAGGGCAAAGCTGCCAGGAGAGGGAACATAATGGAGTTAGGAGGGTAGCATCAAGACGTGCAGGATCCTTGAAGGGGGAAATTATTTCTCCCCTTTACATACACGCTCATGAACTCTTGGGATCAGTAAGATGTGTTGCATTTGTACTTTACAACAAAATGCTTTATAAAGCATAAGAACAAAGAAAATACAACAAAGAGTCTAAGAAAACAAAACATGGAAATTAGCAAATAGTGAACATCTCTAACTTCCAAAGAAAGAGGGATGGATGTAGGTCTGCACAGCACCTTGATGTTTTTCAACAGAGCTGCACAAGGCATCATTATAGGGACCCACCAAATTGTCACAGACGCAAAATGCTCATGCACGATGCACTCACTATACAATTCAGATCATAGGTCTTTATAGGAACTTGTCAATCCTGTGCCTCAAGGATTCCCAGACTCCTCCTACGGAGTGGAATCTCACATGGAACGCCAACATACCGAATGCATAAGAGTGAGACTTCTCCAGCTGATGTCAAAGAGATGCTTCCCAACGCCACCCACCCAACCCTCCATTTTGGATGGAAACCAAGCCCTCACCAAGGAGACCAGAACCACAAAGGAGGATACGCCACTGCAGTATGCATATGGCTCACATCACATGATTCGTAATGTCACTGCTCTCTGTGCTCTGCAAGTAGACCACCTTTAGGTGGAACCATTTCTGTGTTGAAATTCAAAGAAGTCATGAGCTCCCTGCACCTAAGCGAAGGTATGCAATCACTGACTTTAAAAACAACTTTCAGGACACCCCTGCACAACCTTCCCCGAGACAACGTTTCAGAGTAGCTCTAACACCTGAAAAACAGCAGGTGTTCCTGATACTTTTTTTGGATCCTGGAAAAAGTCAGTTACATAAATCCATGGGCAACATTTCTTACGGCTGTTCAATACCCGTCAGGTGAGAAATCTGTTGAAGTCACCATCTGGATCACCAGTGTTGACTCCATGATGGGCAATATGCAACAGACAGGCGATGAATGGGCAACAGCAGTCACGCACAGCACTGGCTGATAATGAGTTAGATCTATGACGCCAAAGAGCTCTTATGTGACCCATCGATGGGTTGGGGTGGATCGCACACCACTGGCTGATAATGAGTAAGATCTATGACACCAAAGAGCCCTTATGTGACCCATTGATGGGTTGGGGTGCATAGCACCCTCGCTGAGCACCCTAATAACAAACAAGCAAACAACAACCTGCTTGGAGGCATAGAAGACTATACCATAAGCATCAAATCACAATTTTGCATCTAGATTAGCGATAAGTGTGTCAGACATTTTTTCGTGTGATTATAGAAGCTAAATGTGATGTGAAGGAGGCATTTGGTGTCCTAACTCACTTTGTGGTTTAGCTGATTCATGCAATACTCTGATTGGTGAGGCTGGAGGTGGGATCTAGTGGAAAAACCAGAGCCGTGGCTTTTGTCGGCTCTGGATTGCGATCCCAGAACTACTCCCCCTCAGGTGTGTCACCGTGAGTCAACCCTATCACCTCCAAGCCTTTGTTTCTTTGTAAGTAAGTAAGGCAAGCAATCTCCTCCAGCAGGGTTTGTGAGGATTAAGTGAAAAGCTATAGCAATCCAGTGCTGGGCATACTGCAAGGCTCTCTTTGAGTTGCTGCTAATGCATAGGGGTCAGAGCATTTTGAAGCAAAAGTCATTTAAAGCATTCACGAAGCATCAGGTTGCAGGGCAACCAAAAAGGTAGTAGTAATACCATGGGAGGTCGACGGAAATGGATATTTGACGGGAGGTAGAATTAACCGACTGTAGATGCAAAGGCGGGTGGGAGACAATGAGGAAACGGAGAGGCAAGAGCCACCAATAAATAAATTCCAGGTGTTTCCATCAGAAAGCATGAGAGAGGAGATTTCTCCTTTATATTGAAGGTCATCAAAAAACAAACAAAAAAACCAAGAGGCAGATTTGATGGAACTCAAGTGTTGGATATATACGCTTTCCTGAGGACCAAGGTGTAGACCTTGACAAATAGGAAATATGTTTCTAAAAGAGCATCTTCTCTGAAAATAAGGGGAACACCAGTTCAATCAGCAGACTTGAGGCCGGCATGACAGCTAGGACAACCCATCCCCGTTTGCCCAAGATGACCCCAGTCTATCAGTAGCATATTAACAACTCTCCCAGTATCCTGAGCTAGGCGGGCCTTATATGGGTGATGGCCAGCAAGACCATGTCACGCATTCGTGATGAAAGAAAACACTCATGTTTCAAAAAGCAAACATGCAGATCCTCACACTTATACAACAAATGTCTTATAATAATAATAATTATTTTTTTGCATTGAAGTCCAGTGTACAGGGTGGCATTTGATAGATACCAGGCGTTACATAGTTGGCCAGCGGCAATCGCTGCTGTAGATCAAAGATGACACTACTCTGTTGTCCGGCGATACTAACACAAATGGAGATGACAAGGGGACCCGGTGTCCCGGATGCCGGTTCTGGGCTGGGTTTTTGCACGGTTTGTGCAATCGCCTTGGAAGGCAAGGAATGCTAGCAAGTTCTCCGGACACTGATGGAATTGGCTGCCTTCCTGAACATCACCGCACAGACACGGGGTACGGACAGGACGCTAGTTCACGTCTTGCTCATTCTGCAATCCGTGTTTGTTCCATGTACCAGCCTCCTGCTTGTAGCACCCTTCCTCTTGTTAACCCTCTCTTCTGAGTGGGAAAACGGCATTTATTACTGCATAGAAATGATGATATCCAGCGATATTTTTCCATTTCTGAGACAGGAAAAGAGCATTTATGCACTAATGACTTTTTGAACAAGAAACTCAATATTTCAACGTTTTGCTCAAAACACATCTACTCGACTCAAAAGCACTAATTAGAGCGTGCGTCGCCAGGCCTGTTGTGCCATTTTATTTGATCATCTTTTTAAATATCTGGATCCCAATGGTTTAAAAATATTTCTCTAGCCTCAAAATAGCGGCTTCCTTGACGCTACAGTACGAGTCGCGGTTTTTCAAGAGGATGGGAGCGAATGCACCGTCCCTGGTCGAGATAAACCAAGTCACATTTAAAAATCTCTACCACTGTTTATAATCAGTGAAGTTGGCACACGCCAGCCGGGCAAATAAAAGGGGGTCTGTGGTGTTCTTAGCGCCTCCACAGTAGCTCATTCGCGGAATGTAAATAGACTGGCAAGGAGATGCTAAATTGATTCTTTGATTTCCATGTCACCCATCCCAGCTCCCTGTTACCTCGCACCACGATTTCTTTTTTAACATTCAGTAGCAAAAGGTAGACTTAAAATGTTTCAGTGAGAAGGACTCTAAAGGCAAACTTCTTTTCTTGAATGATATGTAGGTATATCACAGATGGATCATGAATGCATAATGCACATATATATGTGTGCATAATCCATAATCCCCACAAATTTTCTTAGATTACATATATGTATATGTGTGTCTGTATAATCCATATATGGATCATGAATCCATAATGCACATATATATGTGCATAATCCCTAATCTCCACATTTTCTTAAATTCTATATATGAATATATATGTGTCTGTATGATTCATATATGGATTATGAATCTATTAATATCAATATATATGTGTGTATAATCTATATATGGATCATGAATCCATAATGCACATACATATGTCCATGCATAATCCATAATCCCCACATTTTCTTAAATTATATATATGAATATATATGTGTGTGGATGATCCATATATGGATCATGAATCCATAATATCAATATATATGTGTGTATAATCTATATATGGATCATAAATCCATAATGCACATATATATTGCATGCATAATCCATAATCCCATTTTCTTAAATTATATATATGAATATATATATATATATGTCTGTGGGTATATGATCCATAGATGGATCATGAATCCATAATGCACATATATGCGTACATAATCCATAATCCCCACATTTTCTTAAATTGTATATATGAATATATGTGTGTGTGTATGATCCATATATGGATCATGAATCCACAATATCAATATATATATGTGAGTATAATCTATATATGGATCATGAATCTATAATGCACATATATATGTCCATGCATAATCCATAATCCCCACATTTTCTTAAATTATATATGTGAATATATATGTGTGTGTGTGTGTGTGTGTATGATCCATAGATGGATCATGAGTCCATAATGCACATATGTATGCATAACCCATAACCCCCACATTTTCTTAAATTATATATATATGAATATATATGTGTGTGTATGATCCATATATGGATCACGAATCCATAATGCACATATGTGTGCTTGCATAATCCATAATACCCACATTTTCTTGAATTATATGTAGATACATGCATGGATTTACATGTATGTATTATGTGTGTGTGCATATGGAGTATGCGTATGTGCATAATCCCCACCGCATTTTTCAGATCTGCACGTAATTTCACAAACAGGCCAAATTGATAAGAGATCACCATGTAGAGCTGCTTAATACAGCTCAGCGTGAAAGGGGGACAGTCAATGTCCCTTGAAAGGGAACCTCTTCTGGAGCGTGCACACATCGTGTCTGTCACTCCACCAAAGCAACAACGTGTTCCATATCCTCGCTTCATTCAGAAAACAGAGCCCGGAGCTTGCCGGGTGGGCTGCTGCCCGTGGCCCACAGCCGCCGCCTTTCGAAGGGCTCTGCGCTCTGCTCCACGCGTGTGTCCTCTCTCTCCTCTTAGTGAGAAAGGGCCTTCATAAGAGATCAAGAAACACGATTTCCTGCTCCAAGCATGAGTGGCCGAGGCAAGCGCCCAGGGGCCGCCGAGAAACGTCCAGGCATACACACCTGAGTGGCTACGTTGTATGACAGCAGCCGAAGGGAGTCCACGGAGACCCCGGAAAGAAGAAAAAGAAACCGAAGTTGCACCACGACTGGCCTCCTGACGCTAAGGCACTGCATTTCCCTTACTTTAAAAAAAACAATGGGGAATTTTGGAATTTCCAGGGCTCTGCGGATGCTCCAAAAGGCACGACTTTGCAAAACACCCGGGGGGTGCATTTGCCCTTCTCAGTTACAACTGCATTGCTGCCAGGCACCCCACTCCACGGTCTTTCCACGGGTCTTCCCTACATGAATGGTTTCACATGGAAATGAAAAAAAAATTGCTCAAAATAAATTAAAACGTCAAGGCGAAAATAAAAGTTTTTTTTCCCCTAATATTTGCCTACTTGGAGGGCATATTCTCAGCTGCATTTTTTGTTTCAAAGGGCTCCATCTGTGCACTTTATTTTATTTTTTATTTTACCGTCACCACACCTCAACATACATGTTTCCCTCTGTAGAATCACAATGTCACAGACTCAATTTGTAGCACCGTCTTAATGCATCGTTGCCTTAAAAATGAACATTTTTTTTAACGTACGCCTAGGAATATCAGTCATAAAGCATACAAGAGCAGACAAAACTACGAAAAAGTCATAAAGCATACAAGAGCAGACAAAACTACAAAAACTCTCAAAATATTGCCCCCACTGCAACCCCGGCCAAATGTCTATCTTTTTAAGCTCCCACTGGGGGAGGGGGGATCCATGAAAACAATGGAGAGTTCCACGGGCAGATTTCCGTGAACTTAGCCAGCGTCTGTTCATTGTAAATATTAAACGTGCAAAATCCAACTAAGAGCTGAGCTCCGTTCCGTGCAAATAGAATGCTCACCGCGACCCCACAGCAGGCCCCCAGCACACTCAGATGACCCCTTGAGAAATCAGGGGAAAGATTTTCCAACGCAGAAGCAGCTCCCTGACATACCTACGTGACCCCAAAAGAAAGCTAATGTCTGTGGCCACCATCACCTGTCCCCCAAGTGTCACCCGTCAGCACATGGGTTCGCTTCACAGAGCGGAGACCCGTCCCGAAGTATCCTCTCCGCCCAAAGACAGGAAAGTGCATTAAACGAACTTTCATCAGACTCTGGCGACCTCGGAGTCCGCCTTCATTTGAGGAAGGTTCCCTGGAATCAATTCAAGAATTAACAACTGCAAGCTAAGAAAGCGGGCCGTGGCCCGTGAAGACACGTCTCCTGCCACGCACGGTGGCCCCGGAGAAACAGGACTTCCTAAGGAGTGGATGGACCCGGTTCGAGTCTGTTCCCATTGTGACTGACACGAGGCCATCACTTACCCAGGATCCCCAGCCGGTAGTTAATGGTGATGACGATGACATTGCCGTAGCTTGCCAGGACGCTGCCGTCTATCATGTTGCCGGTGCCCTCCATGTAAGACCCGCCGTGGATGTAGACCATTACGGGCTTCTTACTGTTCTGATCATGGATGTCTGGAAAAAAAGCCAAGTAAGGAAACACAATAAAAAATCACACTGATTAACTGATGCTAAGGACAAAGGGCATGGGTTACGTCCCCCCCGGTTTGGGCAGAAGCAACCGTGACTCTATTTCTGAAGTGTATACACCCCGGTAAGACTATCTACGGAAACTGCTCAATGTCATTATATTCTCTACCCCTAGAGCTGGCATTTTGAGAAGGATACAGACACCTGAACTAATATGATGCACATGTACATCTCTGCATAAATCTAAAAGGCTAAAATATAGAGAATTTAGGTGAAATCCTTATTTCCTAAACAGCGCTCAAATCCTCAACGCTGACCTACTGAAGTAGCACGTGGCATTATGTTTTCAGCGTCTAAGTGTGAAATCAGCCTCAAAATGATGATCGAGTTTGCAGTATCACTGCCCTCCTCATTCAAAGGTGAGCTCGCAGGTTGATTTCCAACGTCACAATGAGAACACAAGAGCAGCAGCGAAACGGTAAATGCTCCACACGGGACAGATGATGACAAAAAGCAAAGAGATGGTTAAAAAAGTATCCACAGAACAGGGACAAGTAACGTCCGAAAACGAAGCAAAGCAAGATGTCCGAGCAAATGTCGTTGCTTTCAATTAGTGGCTGCGGTCATAGCACAACATATTTAAGTGACAAACATGAAAGCCGCGTAATAAAAATGACACAACATTCTGGCCTGGAGATGGAATTACTGAAATGCTACATATTTTCCAAAGGAATGTAAACCCCCATGGTGATTTGCAACCAATGGGTACCTTAGTGATTACTCTGTTGCTTTATTTAGCAGGGATATAAAAACAATGTTTTGCAATGGTCTGGAGACCATGTGTCCATTTGCGGAGGCCGCTTTCTAAAAACGTGTTGATTAGATAACCTGTTTTATCAGTCCTTATGCTTATGTCAAATGTTTAAGAACTCTGACCTCAGTGATCATTATCTCTGGATATCTGTAGGCAATAGATACACATATGTGTGTAAATGATTTAAATATCTCTATGTTATCGAAAGAAACCCAAATGGACCCATGTACATTCATTTTCACCATTTTATCAATCAAGGTTTGTTTTCCCCCCCTCCTAATTCACAAAGACACTTCTGAAATCTCAGAAAGGCTTATTTTAAGGACATGCACCACTATCATTTAGACGGTGGCCGCTAATCAAATGAATTGTGATCACAATGTCGAAATGAGTTCTTTGGCTGCCTTACTAAGGCATGCAGAAGGCTCCAGAAACCCACTGGTCACAGTCAAGTACAGAAAAGAGTATCATGTTGGGGCTCCTGGGTGGCTCGGGGTTAAGCATCTGCCTTTGGCTCAGGGCATGACCCCGGGGTCCCAGGATCAAGTCCCGCATCAGGTTCCCTGCATGGAGCCTGCTTCTCCCTCTGCCTCTGTCTCTGCCTCTCTCTGTGTGTGTCTCAGGAATAAATAAATAAAACCTTAAAAAAAAAAAAGGGTATCGCAGCCCCATGTCTCTGCAGATACTGAATAGATCACAGATCTTATTTTCTCAAATAAAATTCAAATATAAAATCAAAGTCCTTTATGGATCATCTATTCATCATGCGCTACGTGCAATTTTGAAGTACACGGCTGTCTGGGAAGGTGTGGCGTCTTGCGTGATCTACTCCGCTCTCTCTGGCTGTGGATGGAGTGGATTTGCCCTAATTTTGTTCACCAGTACTGGCTGTCGGCTACTCCACTGTGGAAAACGAATTCAGTAGAGATGTAGGGGACTGCTTAAAGGGGTTTCCTTGGAGAAAGGGCTAGGTTGACATCTCTGAGTTTTGCAAACACAGAGAACAAGGTTCTCAGGAACTTGAGGTAGTAATAACCAGGTGTTGTATTAATACAAAGTAAAAAAAAAAAAATGAAATCATAAGTCATTGGTATTCAATGAAAATTAGGGGGCATTTTCCGGTAATAAAATGGCAGAGAGAACTCACCGCCTGCTTCCCTGCTTTATATTGCCTTTCAGCCCAAAACTCAAATGTTCTTCAAGGGACATTCTTCGTCCTCTAAATAAATGGAGGTCCATGCATTTTGCTCCTTGGATGGGAGAAATGTGCTTCTCGCCCACCCCATAGAGCCTTCACAGCAACATTGGACGTACTGTTTTATTTCTCGGAAACAGTCTTTTCTGCTGAAGGCACGAGGATGCCATGTGTTCCTTGTCACTGAGAGGCTACTATCTATCTTTCATATTTCCAAAAGCATCAATTTACTCCTGGCGGCTAATTTGTCAAGTAACTTGAGATCCTTCAAGAAGCAACGTGAACATTTAGGGAGAAGGGGTGAAAAAACTTTTCAAAATAGTCATGGTGTGAAAAGGGAAATGTATAGATCTAGGGGCTTTGACCTTTTTTTTTTTTTTTCCCAGAACTATGCTATTCCTGCCCTCCCCTTTAAATGCCTGCTAAACAGCAGCCCTCAGAGAAACAATATCTCATTAAAACACTTTTTCTTGTATTTCACTGTGAGCCAGAGAAGATTCTTTGAAACCTATTTTTAAATCCGTAGGTTTTTTAAAAAAGGAAATAGAAACAAACAAAAGCGGAAATGCTAGACACCCAAAAAGTCGTACGAAGGTGTCTCACAGAGTTTGGCAGCTCGTAGTAGGAATTAAGAAGACCAAAGCTCCAAAATACAATATGACTTACAAAATAACCTTTGGAAGGAAGATAAGAAAGTATACATGCATGTTCTAAAATTTCGGTTTCTCTTCTTATGACCAAGCCAAAAAAAAGAAAAAAAAAAAAAAAAGGAAAAGGAAAAAGAAAAAGAAAAAGATGGGCTTCCTTGTAAATAACATTATTATTATTTTTTACTCACTTTCTATTTAGAAATGTTTATACTTCTCACAGGTGGTTTGGATTCATGTATAGGGTCCTTGGGATTAAAAGGGACAGTGGTTTCCAAACAAGAAGAAAATAAAGAAGCACACAAAAGTGTACTCATTTCAGAGAAGGGGAGGAAAAAGAGATTGAAATAAAAAAAAAAATAGAGAGATAGATATAAAATCATGCATCAGGGTTGAGCTTTGAAAAAACAAAAAATACCTTCATCTTCACCACGGTCATTACTGGTTATATCATCTGCGTGTTTCTTTGTGTTGGCTCCTGGGGTCATATTGAGAAGGAAAATAAAGGGAAAAAAGAGATTCAAAAACAACAGGTTTGCAAAAAAATAAGAAGAGAAAGAGATACTACCCAGTAAAAGAAAAAAAAATGTCACACAAAAAGTTGAAATTTATTACATTTGGATTTCAAAAAAAATGAGGTAGGGCAATGCAAAATGCATAAAAACATAAAGATGTCAAAAAGAACAAATTCAAAATGTTACTTGCAAAAAACATCCTCTACCCTGTGAAAATGCAGTTTGGGGGTTAAAATGATAGTACTGCAAAAAAAAAAAAAAAAAAAGAAAAGAAAGAAAGAAAGAGCTAATGTGAGTTTGAAAAAACGAAAATTAAATTATTAAAAAGGATTTCCCACATTCTTAAAAGAAATGCACATGAAGTATTCAATGTTCCCCTAAATTTTAACGTTATCATCTACATAAATTCATGAAATGTTCCCAATACACTTTGGTTAGTACATTCCATAATGTAAGAGAAAACACATTTATGCAGTAAACACAGAAGGACTTTCAATAAATACTTAAAAATTGACATTCGTTTCATGCATAAGAAGTTAAAACAGAGCATTTCAAATACAAATCAGAAATGTTTGTTAGTTACTTAATTTAAATCATGCCATTCACCTCTCACCAGTGGCTAGAGAGCTACTACCTAGTACTTGCTCCTGTTTACTATAAAAACAACAACAAAACTACCGTTTTCATTAAGGTTTTCTTAAGACAAGAGAAAACAACAACAAAACTACCATTTTCATTAAGGTTTTCTTAAGACAAGATCCATCATGTTCTCTGTGTTTGAAACAGTTATTAAATACTACTTCAGTGTCATTGCTCATTGAATTTAAGATAAATAAAGAGCCACCTACCTTGATGACCTGGAACGAAAGCCACATAAGAATCTCCACGGAGACAAAATATGGGGAGGTGGGGGCGCCCCTCACTACACCAAAGAGACTCACGCATTCTGTATGCGGGGCACCATTTTGGTTTTTCACATTTTCCAGATACAACATGCTAAAACACTTAATGTGGCCTGAACTGTTTGGTTAATTAGCTCAATTGTCTTCTTTTTATAGACAGACATAGCCCGGGGAATGCATATCCCAGATCCAGTAACTTCCAAAGAGCCTGAATGACATTCTTCTGGAAGTTCTACATAACTCAAAGGAACCCATCGCGTTTCGAAACCAAGATTTGAAGTTGCTGGTCTTGTAGGTCAGTTATGGCTCGCATGTGGTCCATGTGATGTGGTTCAGCATCTCTGCACGAGCAGACCTGGGTGGGAAAACTGATTTGTTGGTTTTTGAGGCTTAAATATTGATTCTCACTGTAGATAATTTCAAGTGACCGATATGAGGTCATTGAAGACAGCTGTGAAGACATGCCTGGGACCTCTTGAACCTCCGGGCTACCAGTAATTCAACCCAAACTACCTAAAAGTAAAGTTGAGTCTTGTAGGAACCCATCTCTTCTCCTTACAACACGTTCTTTTCCAATCCCTTAGAAAGCATCATGACACTGGTTATTTCAATCTACTACAGTCATTAGCTTGATATCAAAATCTATATATATCCAATAATGCTACTGCATTTAAATATCCAAAAGAACAATTCAAAAAAAAAAAATCAAATGAGCTTGACTCTCTTTGGGGTTGCTTTTGTCAGATTTTATCAGTATAGAACCTATCTCAAATCGAACTCATGGACTTATATTTATGATGAAATTGTGTACACAAGCCCAAAAGGGATGCCTTTCCTAACGAACAATACACAAAAACTGTTTGTTTTACAAAACAAGTCCTCTCATTTCTGGAAAAAAAAAAATCCCATTCATTCTTGGAAGGAGATTGTATAAGATTCTATCTAAACAGGTCACTTCTTTCATTTAAAAAAAGAAAGGAGGGAATCCCTGGGTAGCTCAGAGATTTGGCGCCTGCCTTTGGCCCAGGGCGCGATCCTGGAGTCCTGGGATTGAGTCCCAAGTCGGGCTCCCTGCATGGAGCCTGCTTCTCCCTCCTCTTGTGTGTCTGCCATTCTCTCTCTCTCTCTCTCTCTCTCTCTCTCTCTCTCATGAATAAATAAATAAATAAATCTTTAAAAAAATAAAAAATAAAAAATAAAAAAAGAAAGGCTAGAGGAAAATCAAGAGGTAGTCCGATGCCACAGAGTGAAAACGTGCTCCCTGAGTAAGCTTCTTCCTTCCAACAAAACATGTTCCTTGCAAATTGGCCTCCCTGTAGTTCTAACACAGCCTCCAGAAAACATGCAGGCAACGAGAAGAAGGCGTTCTTTAATGAAGACCCCCGACCTGCACTTTACCCTCCCCAGGAGCCTCTTATAATCCTGCCCCTGCCTGAATGTTCTTGTTCGGGATCGGTTTTCTCTTCTGTGCTGTGGCTGGGAGCACAGAATGACCCGTGCCTTGGCGCTGGCCCAAACAAAGGCCATTCTGCAAGCCAGGTGTGAGGTGAGATACATGCCAGATCCCTCGCTTAAGACCCACCTCTCTGTGCCTTCAGGCTCACTGTGCAAAATGTTTTTTGAAATTTTATTTAAATTCCTTTTGCCTAAAAATAGCATAACACCAATGCTCATCTCATCACGTGCTCTCCTTCATGCCCGTCACCCAGTTGCAATATTTGAGGGATCTGAACTACGTCTCAGGACTGGATGAGAGGCACTGCTCGGGGGACATCCCCCCTCCCCAAAAAAAAGCAGAATCCTAAAGATTAATAAAGCTTTCACAATCTTCATAACATAGCTCCATTGTCGATTAAGTAGTAATCCAGAATAACCTACCGCCTCTTTGATTCCTTCCCAAATTTCTTTGTTAACCAAAGTGTGATTTTTTTTTTCTTTTCAAAGTGTGATTTTTAAGAGCTTGACTGACATATAATGTACATACATGAAATCAAGTCATCAAACCATAACATTCTATGATTTTTAAAGTGGAGTTGTGCAACCATCAGCATAATCCAATTTTAGAACATTTCCATCAACCCTCTGCCCCCCTTAAAAATGATTGTGTCTAATTACAGGGTCCATGTGCCTATCTTGCATCTCACTAATCTACTCTTTCTAGATTGGTCATTTTTGAGTGTTTTGTATAAAAGAGTTCATTTAATACGTAGTCTTTTGAGTCTGCTTTCTTTCACTTAGCATAATGTTTCCAAAGTCATGCACGCTGTAGCAGGAACCAGTTCTTTCATCTTTAATATGGATGAATAATACTGCACACTCTATGGAGACACCAAATTTTGTTCTTCCATCCATCAGCTAATGGCCATTTGTACTATTTTCACTTGGTGGCCATTAGGAATCGTGCTGCTGTAAATATTTGGGTACAATGTTTTTGTTTGGGTATATGGCTGTTGGGCAGATATCTACGAGTGAGATTACTATTTTATAGGGCAAAGAGACATTTAATGTTCTAAGAAACTGCCGGACTGTGTCCCAAATCAGCTGCATCATTGTGCATTTCCATCAGCGCATATACGGGCTCCAGCTTCTGCATCCTCTAGCCAACGTTGTGTTACCGTTTCGGTTTATAGCCATCCTAAAGAGCGTGAAACAGTATCTCCTTGTGGTTTATATTCTGGAGCTTGCTAATGACGTAGTGACGTCCAGCATCTTCTGTACCATCGACTTTGGTGGGATGTCTGCTCAAGTAGTTTGCCCATCTTTAAAAGCACATTCTTTGTCCTCTGTTGTTGAGTTTTTCAGATATAGGTCTTGGCCCAGAAATGTGACCTGCAAATTTTGTCTCCCATTCCGGGTCATCTCTTTTGGTTTTCTCGATGGTGTCTTTCAAAGTGCAAAAGTTTGCTGTTTGATTTTGATGAGGCCAATTTTATCGATTTTCTTTCAACGCTTGCACTTTTGATATCATCTCTAAGAAATCCTTGCCTAACCCGTGACCCTGAAGATGTTGTCATATGCTCTTTCCTACACATTTAAGAGCTGTAGTTCTTACGACTTTTAATTATTTGAGTATGAGGTTAGGGTTGAAATTCATTGTTTGCATATGACTATGCTATTTTTTCAGCACCATTTACTGAAACACTAACTTCTCCTTTATTCAATTCTTGAGATACCTGGATGGCTCAGTGGTTGAGCATTTGCCTTCGGCTCAGGGAATGATCCCGGGGTCCTAGGATTGAGTCCCACATCAGGCTCCCTGTGGGGAGCCTGCTTCTCCCTCTGCCTGGGTCTCTCTGCCTCTCTCTGTGTATCTTTTATGAATAAATAAATAAAAATCTTTTTAAAAATAAAAATAAAAAATTCTGGAGACACCATTGCTGAAAACCAGTTGACGACAAATGCTAGGATTCTGTTTATTTCTGGGATCTGTTAATTATATCCCATCCCGCGTGTCTATCCACATGAGACCCCAACTGTAATGATGACTATAGCTCTAGAGTATCCTTTAAAATGGGGAAGGAGAAAGCTCCAGCCTTCTCCTGCTTTTTCAAGATAGTTTGCTTATTCCAGATCCTCTGCCTTTCCACAAAAATTTTTTTAAATAAGCTTGTCAACTGAAGGGAAAAAATATCACCCACTGAGATTTTGACAGAAATTATTGGCCCGACCACAATTTTGAATTAATTATATATAGCGGAGTGTGACCCAGAAACATAATTAGATACCACCTTTAATGTACTATGTATATTTAATTTTTCACCCTTTTGTTCTTTTTTAGTAAGCTGTTGCTGTATTTTTCCTTGTAAATATAACTAATTAAATGGCCTCAAAGACAACAGAGTTCTCTAGAATATCTAACTTAGTAAGAATCATGAAGTATCGGGGAAAAGGTTCTGCTGGGATGTATTCTAGAGTAAACCCATTTTTCTGCATGCCAAAAAATGGTATTTCAAAATCTATACACACCATGAGTTTTTTCTTCCCTCTTCACATCTACACTTTTCCCCAAATATCAGAAAAATATTTCTTTGCATCTAATAGCCTATCAACCTCCATTGGGAAGTAGCTGTAAATATTAAAGGGAATACTTAAGCAACTTCAAACAAATGTATAGCTGTTCCATTATTAAAATTTAAGTGTGATTTTATAAATAAAATATCTCAATGTCCCTAGCCCTGAAGGATGTCCATCATTTTTTCATATCTGTTCTTCTGATGTTCCTTTTCCAGGCGAGATCTCCATCACTTTCTAAAGTAAAGCGATGTAAACGAGTACTTTGTATCTTAATTGGAACAGAAATACTTTGTAGAGAATTCAGGAAAGGCAGACCAAGGTGAGGGAGAAAATGAAAATCCTCTCAGTGCTGCTGTTGATATATTGAGGCTAGAAGTAATTTTGTATTTCCTCTTTTTACTATGCATTAACTTCATTGCCACTGATGTATGCAAGTCATCAAACACAGTCATCCGATAGTGTGAGGCGATCACATTACTTACGCAAGAATATAAAGAAATGATAGAACCGAGACAACCCTTGGGGTTGGTGCTCTTAGCGTGAGAGATCGTATTGAAAATGTAGTCATTGGATACTGTGAGACAATTGCATTATTTACACAAGAATATGAAGAAATGAGAACCGAGATAACCCTTAGGATTGTTGCTCTTAGGGGGAGATACTCTACTGAAAATGTATTGAAATTGTATTGAAATGTAGCATGAGATACTGTATTGAAAATGTATCAAGGGATCCCTGGGTGGCGCAGTGGTTTGGCGCCTGCCTTTGGCACAGGGAGCGATCCTGGAGACCCGGGATCGAGTCCCATGTTGGGCTCCCGGTGCATGGAGCGTGCTTCTCCCTCTGCCTGTGTCTCTGCCTCTCTCTCTCTCTCTGTGACTATCATAAATAAAAATTTAAAAAAAGAAAATGTATCAAAAAGATATTGAAAATGCAGTCTTTGGATAGTGTGAGGCAATCACATGATTTATGCAAGAATGTAAAGAAATGAGAAAACCCTTAGGATTGTTGCTCTTAGTGTGAGATATTGTATTGCAAATGAGTTTGCATTTATATCTTTGTGTGTGTGTGTGTGTGTGTGTGTGTGTGTGGGTGGGTCTTAAGAGTGCAGATTCTAAGTGCAGGTTAGCCTTGTTATCTTAAATACAAAAAGAGCATGTCTGAGCTAAATGCATTAGTTTCATTAACAGGGGAAGTAGTGTAATGGGTTATGGTGAAAATAAATGCATTCCTGGCCATCACGGATGTGTGTGTGATTGATTAGTTTGTCACTCGGCCCTCTCAGAGGAATACTTCTTTAATCTTCTAATTTAATAACGGGCAATAAGCTGAATGGGACCAGCCCACGGCAAATGGCCCATGCCTCATTACTTAATTCACTGGTAAACCCATTTGTCTTACAAACCTGTATTGACCCTTTAGATATGGTAGCCTTGACCACCAACGGGCTCTAACCAGAATAAATACTCCACACATAAATTTCAACACGTCTTCAAACGTTTACTTGAACACGATTAGCTCAGTGAATCTGAAACTTAACAGGGAACGCTTAATCTGCGAGTTTCATCGAAAGCACGTGGAGTTTGGACCGAGCATGACCTACGGAAAAGCTGACTTTCCACCTTTGAGGGAATCAGCCTAGCTCTGTTTTTTTTTTTTTTTTTTTTTTTTTTTTTTCCCTGAAATCAGAATATCTGAACAAGATGGGATTTCACTCAGTGAAAATGTGTGCAAGTCTGGGAAGTCTGGCAAATGCAGGCCTCAATGAAGGGGTTTGGAATACCTCTTGGTTATGCAATGCATGGCGGTGCAAGACAGCAAGAGCGGCCATGGGCAGCGAAGACCATCTGTGTTTAGTGCGGAAGGAGGATTGTGGGTGCTCAGAGAGCCTTAGAAAGAGAAGATGAAGAAGTTGACTACATGAAAGTGGATTTCTCTCAAGTCATCAGGAGGGTTGTAATTGGAAACAAATTTTAGGAGACCTCTGCTCCAAGGACACATGAAGGGATACGTAGACATGCAGAGTTACAGACTGTGGTCTTGAGGTCAGATACCTACAATTCACCCCACAGATAACAGAAATAATAGGAGGGTTTTTCTTTTTTTTAATGTTTTCTTCTTTTTCTCTGACTGGCTTTGGAAGACAGAGTAGGAGAAATAGGAATAATATAATTTTAAATTTCTTTTGGGATTCAAAATGTATGGGTCTCTGATATACATTTGTGATTTTTTTTTTTATTAAGATCTCAAGGCATTGCATGGCCTTACATTAGCCTTTTTTGTTGTGAATCTGGTTATTGAAATGCCTCCGATCAGGGAATAAAAGACAAATCCTATTAGATTGGAGTCTCTCCTTTTTATTAGAACATTCAGCCGAGAGAATATATTACCTCCCCACACAATCTCCATGAGTTGGAGATTAAATCACAATGCATTTAAAAGCTGGAACTAATTTAATATGGGATTATGCTACATGTGTTTTCTGCACCTGTATTTAGAAAACTCATGCTGAAAATGAAACTGGTTTTTATTTGACCTGAGATAGGTCCAGAGATGTTGTGTAATAAAAAAATGATAAACCTCTGTAGGTGTGTATGTAGGTATGTATATTCATTCTCCCGGCCAAGAGGTTCTGGAAGATTTTGAGTTCTTTGGCATAGTTTTAACTATAATAAAAGCTTCTTTCTGTAGTCAGAGCGCAGGTGCCAGTGACTGGATGCGTCTCCACGCCAGGAATTTCTGGTTGTGGCCCAGGCATTACAGGGAGCTGAGACCTTTGGCTTGTTGTCTCTTTGCTGTCGACGTAGAGCAATAAACTATGTACATCTCAGAGCACCTTGTCTATTTCTACCAATCAAATCTGTCAAGTTGCCTTTGGCGTTCCTTGTCTGTGTGTCTGACATGGGGACGAGTGCACAACCATCCCCTAGAAATGAACTTT
Organism: Nyctereutes procyonoides; assembly: GCF_905146905.1. NCBI lineage: Eukaryota > Metazoa > Chordata > Mammalia > Carnivora > Canidae > Nyctereutes > Nyctereutes procyonoides. Next base: position 3,528,135 of record NW_026575125.1, read on the forward strand.
GTTTAGATTCATGCAGAATCATCCCCCTCTGCAATTCCTGAGTGTGTTATACCAGAGATGCTAAGTGAATGTCCTCAGTGAAGGTTCCTAAAAATATTTTTAAGAAGCACATGTCACCGAATCTTTGGAATGCAGGATAATATCTTTAACTGCAGGCAGGGACTTTTGCCACTAGGTCTGCTTTTGAACTCAGCTGACTGGCTAAAAAAGAGCCGTTCCTTGCTCCCTCTGTCAGGGAGAGACTAAAGGATGTCCTGATACAGACAACACAACTGTCAACCAAGAGAAATGTCTCTCATCTGTTTCTCAGTGTGCTTATGGTCACTCGACACATTCTCAATAAAGGGCCCTGTGATTGGCTCAAAATATAAATTTCCATGTCGTCTCCCAGGAAAATATGGCACCATCGCCAGCTGCTAACACACCAGTTGGGGCCAAGAAAAAGTGAAAGGAAGAGACACAGGTCACCCCCAAGCGTCACCCCCAAAAACGTTATGAGGGATCACATGTCTGCCATATTTTTATCACCGCTACCAACCAGACCAGCATGTCCCAGTTGGGGACCTACCCCTTCAAGTCTCGGTTTTGCAAAGAGGATGTAGAGAACAACCAGTCAGCCCAAAATGGACACAGACGTCATAAAAGGGAAATAAGCTGTTGTTGCTGTTGTGAGCTGCCAAAATTGTGGGCTCTTTTGCTGAGCAGCACAACCATTTGCTTCTTTCCCTGAGATATGCATTGACACACACTCACACACAACACACTCACACACATGCAGCTTGCATACTCAGAGCAGCACAATCCAACAAATCATTTTAGATCAGAAATGCGTCTGGCTCCCCAGTGCACTCGAAATTTGCAAGTCAATGCCAACATGGTAGTTTTCCCTTTAGGTGCGTGTTTACTGTTACAGAAAATAACTTTTTTGGGGGGGGGGTACTTGGCACTAATTAGTATGTAGGTGACTATACTGTAGTTTAAAAAAGGGAACATCAACATACTTCATAGCTACATATTTATGGTGACTAAGAACACCACTATCATGATTTTATGCTAAACTAACTAAGACAAGGAAGGGGCATCTCGGTGGCTCTCAGTCTGTAAAGTGTCCAATTTTGGCTCAGGTCATGATCTCAGGGTCATGAGATCGAGTCCTGTGTCAAGCTCATGCTCAGCACAGAGTCTGCTGGAGATTCTCTCTCTCCCCCTGCCCCTCCCTCCACTCACGCTCTCTCTAAAAAATAAATAAAAAATAATTAAGATGAGGAAAAAGTCGACTATTTATTTCAATCATCAGGGATTTTCTGAAGAAAGAGCTTAAACGAATCACATATCCAGAAATACCATTATACACAACTTTCCTTCACATCTGCTGGTTTTCCGGTTAACACACAAATGTTGTCTTCCACAAAGCAAACACTCCATAAATATTGGCTCATATTATTGCTGGAAGTGGTATTATTTCTCATGGCTCCCTGTACATTTTGCTGCACTTTTCTGCCTCTCAGATTTTGCTCCTGCATCAGTTTCTTCCTAGCAGTTTCTTTCAAGCATCTGAGATGATGATTGATTGAACCCCTCCTCCCCAGACTTACTCTTCAACTTTGAAAACTGATGAACGCCTGTTCCTGGGGCCATCAAAGCAAGGGCATATCCCCCAGGTTCTACTCCTCAAAGTAGAAATCCTCTCTTTATTAATGTCTTCAGCAGCATTTTGTGGGTATCCCTGTTACATTTGAGCTGTATGTCGATGATGTGCTCCCCACGAGGACAGCAGGTCCACCCTTGTCCCTAGATCCTTTACTGTGCAACCAAAATCACATAGAATGTCCATCAATGGGTGACTAGATAAAGCAATGTGGTATATTATAGATCTTGCATATATATCTAAATCTACAATCCATATATATCACATATACCCACAGTGGAATATTATTCGGGCATGAGAAAAGAAGGAAATCCTGCCATTTGCAACACCATGGATGGACTTTGAGGTTTTGCATTACACTAAAATGAGATAAGCCAGACAGGAAAAAGACAAATACTGTGTGATCCCACTTATGCATGAATTCTCAAAAAGCTGAACTGGTAAGAACAGACAGTAGAATGGCTGTTCCCAGGGGCTGCAGGTGGGGGAATTCCATTTAGGAATCAGAGAAGGGAGATATGATTGATATCTACATTTTTTTATTAAATAAAATTAAATTTTAGGACAGTTTTTGATTTAGAGAAACATCAAGTTGGAGAGTTTCCCTATGCCTCACACCCAATTTGCTCTAGTATTAACATTGAACATGAATCTGGTTCATTTGTTATAATTAATGAGCCAATAGAGAAATATTATAATTAACAGAAGTCTGTAACCTATTCATTTTTTTCTCAGTATTTGCTTAATATCCTTCTTTGTCCACCTTCCATTTCAGTCCTCAAGGCTCTATAAGCTCTTCTTGGCTATGAGAAATTCTCAGTTTCCTTGTTTTTGATGACTTTGAAGTTGTTTTTTTAAAGAATTTATTTATTTATTCATGAGAGACACATAGACAGAGAGAGAGAGGCAGAGGGAGAAGCAGGCTCCATGCAGGGAGCTCGATATGGGACTCGATCCCGGGTCTTCTGGATCACGCCCTGGGCTGAAGGCAGCGCTAAACTGCTGAGCCACCCAGGCTGACCTGATCTTGACAGTTTTGGAGACCTCCTTTCTAGGAATTTTGTAGAAAATCCCACAAATGGAATTTGTCTGGATTTTCCATGATTCGATGGGGTTATGAAATTTGAGTGGGGGGAAGCTCTCACAGGAGCCCACAGGTGCCCTCCTGAACACATCATGTCAAGGGTGCATGGCTGTCATCATGACTCATCACTGGTGATGCTGGCCTTGAACACCTGGATGAGGTGTGCTTGCCAGGTTGCTCTACTGTAAAGTTGGAACCTCTCTCAGTATCACATTCTTTGGAAGGAGATTAACACACACAGCTAAAGTTCAGGAGTAGAGGTTGAAGGCAAGGCTCTCCATAAATTATCTGGAATGTGTCTGCATGGGAGATGCATTCAACTGCCCCATGGTAGGGAGAATAACATCTCCCATTCCCCCAAAGAGATCCACACTGTAATCCCCAGAACCTGAGGATACAATATGGTAAGTGACAAGGGGGAGTAAAATTTGCAGATGCAATTAAGAGTAATAATCAGCCAACATTTAAATAAGGGAATTATCTAGGATTATCCAGATGCGTACAATGTAATCAAAAGTGGATTCACAGTGGATTAAAGAGGGAGCAGTCAACCAAGAAGGGCAAGTGTCCTCTCTGATTGAAAAAGGCAAGGAAGACATTGGATCCTAGATTCTTCGAAAGGAATGCCATCTAATCAACACCTTGATTCTACCCAGTGAGATCCATTTGGGATTTCTGACCTCCAAGTGTATAAGATAAATTTATGTTGTCTTAAGCCCATAACAATGTGGTGAGTGGTTACAGCAGGAATAGGAAACTCCTAAGGCCTGATTTATTTATTCATTCAGGCCTTTATGTCAATATGAGGTAATGGATATTTATTTTATACTTTGAGTTATTACCCACTACTTATTTTGTTCCTCAAATAATTGCTGAAGCATTGACCACTGAGAATGCTTTTATTTGACTTCTGTGCCCCTTTGATATACCCCTATCACTGCGGTTTAGTTTGGGTTTTGTTTTTTCTTGTTTTGTTTTGTTTTGTGTTGTTAGCAGTTACTCACTGTAAAGTGCTCCAGGCTCATCGTGTCTCTTTCCTGACCCATGTCTAGAATGAGACATACTTCCAAGGAGCCCAGATTCCTTCTACGTGACATCTGCATTTTAGAGGTCGAGAAGCTGAAGGAGACCAAAAGTGGATGACTTGCCCAAAGAATGTAAGACCTCCTTGGTGACTCAGCTGATGGTTACGTAATAGCCTTCAGAGTACACACTTGGGTCTATAATTCATACTAGCTGGTGACAGAGTAAAAACGTTCACTCATCCTGCTGGTCTTTCTATTACTATTACTTGATGCAAAGTGATAGGTTAGTCTCTGGCGAGGTAGCTTGGTTTTGCACACCACATAAATGATAAAATGCAGGGATGATTAAGCCCAAAGACGTTATTTAGGTATACAACTAAGCCAAGGATGGGCAGCTGGTGTTCGGAGAAAGGCACTACCCGGATGTTGGAAATTATGGTTTGAAGGAAAAGAAGATGTTCTAGAAGAGGAGTCGATGCAGAGACCTGTCTGACTGGGGGTGAGTCTCTGAATCATCAGCGTATCATTCATCAAGTAGAGCCCATTCGTTGGGCAAGTCTGTGGCAATGAACATGAAGAACACACTTGTGTTTCGGATATAGTCCTACGCGTTGGTGATAAGAGATTTTTAAGATATGGCAAGCCATTGCCCCCCAAGGACTCAGAATCCTTAGGTAATGCTGTAAACATAAAATACTTCCCAGCTTTATTAAACACATCTTGATAATCTCTAATTTACCTTGATTTCTATATTATGATATATTTACATTAGCATTGTATTACTTCCGAAAATAATGCCGTGCGGTGATTGTACGATGGGATTTTCTTTAATACAACTGTTTAATCCCATACCCTTAATGACTCTAAGCCAATCAATTCATTCTATTATAAACCCATAAAGCCTTTGCTTCGGGCCAAGATGTAAGCTAAATATCTCTCTAGGTGTTTACGGATTTATGCTAAATGAGTTCCATTTTTAAAAGCACGTTATTTTGAGATCCACACAGACAAAGTCATTGCCAGCTTAATGATTTCATTTATTTGGTAATTATATGCAATTTTAGGTATTTATGAAAATCTTTCCAGGTAATGGATTTTGGTTTATATTATTATTACTTTCAGTTTCAGAAACAGGGAATGATGACATTCAGCTCAAAATATTTAACAATATAAAAAAGAGTTAGTAAGAAGGTGATAAATAGTGTTAAAATATCTTTAAATACCAGTCCTTTATTGAGAAAACCCATTCTTGCTGCCATGGCCACATCTGCCTGCTGGTCAATATCTCAACCAGCTCTCAAGATTTGGATAAAACCTCTTCCTTGCAGGGTCCTCCCCTAAGAAGTAACTTCCCAAGTATAGTGTCTAAATAGCATCCTGATGCAAATTTCCCAACAGGAACACCCATAAAAAGAAGGAAAAAAATGTGAGCATCATAGTAAGCCAAGAACAGCAGAACACCTAAAGGTTATGCCTGGTGGGTTTCTATTGATTCCATTAAGGAGCCTAAGGAGAGCTCAGCCTTGCTCAAGGATCTCCCCAAGGTACTGCCACATTGGGAATTGTTCTAGTAACGTGATAGGAAATAAAGCGAAGAACATCTGGGACCACCTTGCAAATAGCCACATACCACAGAGAATACGTGCCTTTCTATACAAACCAAAAAAAAAAAAACAAAAAACAAAAAACAAAACAAAAAAAACACAACAAACAAACAAAAACCTAGGAAATGTATTCCTATGTTGGCTGGACATTATTTCAGGAAATCTCCTGCCTCCAAACATCTCTATGTATACATTCAAATTAGACAAAATCTAAGCCAGCCGAAACATACAGGTGAGAGAGCTGGTTGGTGCATGCACATGGCTAGTTGCTGACTTCTGCAGAGTTGGACAATTCAGGAAAAGCCCTGAAAGCTCTCTGTCATAATCTGCACACTCAGCTGGTACAGAGTATTTGAGTGTCAACTAAAATTTTGATTAACTACTACTTCACTAATACTTAATGTTGACAAATACCCTTAATGTCCTGGTAAGGGACAGTGCAGCCTGGAGGACTACCTTGTTGAAAATGGGATTTGAGGGTTGGTTCAATGGGTCATTAACTGCAATGAGTAAGGCGACTCCCAGGTATGTGTCATGGGACACCTGTTGCGTGATGAGGAGTTGCCCGGCCACTGACACAGGATAGGACCTGTCACAGATACACCTGCTAGCAGACACCTTCTGTGGGTCCATCCTAACTTGCTCAAAGAGAAAAACAAAACAAAACAAAAAGAAACAGCATGTGTTTTACGGGGAATGAAGTAGCATAGAATAAAAGATAAGCACAGCCTTTGGAAGAGTCTAAGACAGCATTGAGAGAATCGTTTCTCATGGAGTGAAAAACAAGATGTAGCTTCTTCAGTGCAGGGGCATGAAAGGGGAAGAGTCTGATAGAGAAAGAAGAGGGTGAGCAGGTAAAGGTAGATGCAGAGAAACGGGAAGTGTAGCGAGAACGAAAGTGCACTCTTCGTAAGGAAAAAAGCATAAACCAAAGTGTGCCTCAGATCTGAATACAGGTAAATCCACAAAGAGACACTACGCCACAGAAGTGCGTCTTCAGGGGGAACCCAGGTATACACTGTATTTATCCATTTAAACATCTTCACGTGAGGCTAGTTTGGAAGAGAACTACCATGAGGAGAGAGGAACGTTGATAGGAGGAAACTCCATGATCAACTCTTGACGTCTTGTCAGGTGTAAAGACCATCAGGGTTTCCAAAGGCAGAAACTGCCAGGGCGCTCTGCACCACAAGGACACTTCAAATGGCAACCGTACACTAAACAAAGCTACCATGAGGAATCCAAGCATGTCCTCACGTGTCTTCCAGTGACCACTTTGAGGAATAAAATGCTCATTTTTTTCTAAAGGAACACTTGTCATGACTGTAAGAATGCTGAACCTGGTTCAAGAGGAAAAAGGGTGGTATTTCATTGGTCTCATGAACAGTGGAAAGAGCAGAGCCAAATGGAAACAAAATGGAAGATCAAAAGCAAAGTATTTGAAAGATGGCAAGTAGCACTTGGTCCAATGGATAGGTTTCATTAAAGGATTTGAGTATCTGGAATATTTATGTTGGCAGGAAACCTTTTTGTAATCCTGCCGATGAAGTGCGGACATATCCCTACACGGAACACGCCCTGGGGAAGGGTGAGTGATGTGAATTTTCACTAAAAGTGTAGGCGAGGAAATGATGTCATGACCATCATTTTTCAAGATACTTCTGCAAGTTCCAGTCAATATGTTAAAAATAAAAGTAATGAGAGCTGAAAATATTCAAAAGCAGACACAATAAAGTCATTCCTGCATATGATTATCTACCCAGGGGAGAAAAATTCAGAACATCAACTAAATAAATGAGCATAGATGAGGTATTAGTTATGATGGCATGAAATCAATACACAAAATCAATTTTCATACTTATGAATATTAACATATCTAAAAAGAAATGCTTTTTATATTAACAAGAAATGGCCTGGTCATACCTTACAAAGCAAATAAAACACATTGTATAATATAAAATCTGAGACACATAAAAGACTTGTACACATTCAGAAGCTTTCGGTGGCAGAAATTAATTGTGTGAACAACATCAATGTATTTTCAAATTGATTTGTTGATTTAAAATAGTGAGATTTTTTTCTGGTAATAACAAAGTCATTCTAGCCCGATTCTGGAAAAAAAATAGGCAACTGTGAATAATTTTGGATTGAATAAGGTAGATTTTTCTTCTGCCCTCACTATTTATTGTGCTATTAATAATTTTAGCATGAGGATGATGAAGTCTTTCTTTTTAGGAAGTGCCATTAACCAAACACTTGAAAGAGACAGAAAAATAACAAGTTCATCTTAGGGCAAAATAAATTCTGTATTAATTAAAAATTTATACTTTAAAAACAATGATTATGTTTATCAAGCTATTATATAATGTTTAGGTTGGTATTTTGAGCCAACATATATTAATATATAAAGAAAGACAGCATTTATCAATACAGATGCTGATATTTCTTGTTAACACACAAACACAATTATATAATATATATATATAGTCAGGTTTTATAGTGATATTCTCTGAATTTTGCTATGAGTATACAGAGAAACAGACACGTATAACACATACATATAATGCATGTGTGTATAGAAATATATAGAATTTAAAATGGTAAATAATAGAAGCAAATGTGTAAAAAAATTATATATATATATTTTAATGAATAATGGAATCAGGATATATATATATATATATGTATATTTTGTAGAAATACATACATATATATTTAATAAAGAATAATATCACTCCGGAAGTATAGATATATTTAAATGTATATATATTTATTTTCTATACTTATACATTTATTTTGAATTTAAACTTATACAAATATATAAAATATAAATAGTAAATAATACTTTATATTATTTTAATTTTTCACTATTTAAATTTCAATAAAATTTTATATTATTAAATAGAAGAATATAATATAAATTATATTTAAATCATATATATAAATTAGTATATATCATAAATATATGAATCATAATACAATATAAATTAACTATAATATAATATATTTTACATTAAATATTTTAATTTTTCACTATTTAAATTTCAATAAAATTTTACATTATTAAATATGCAAATATAATATAAATTGCATGTTATATATAAATTATACATTATAAATCTATATAAATCATAATATAATATAAAATAAATATAATATAAATATTTTATATTAAATATTTTAATTTTTCGATATTTAAAATTTAAATAAAATTTTATATTAATTATGTAAAGGTATATTTAAGAAGTATTAAATGTGAAAAATATATTTAATAAGTATTAAATATGTAAAATGCATGTTTAATAATTAAATATAATCTATAAATATTTGCCTTTAGTGTATATATACGTAAAATGAACTTGTGGTTTGTGAGTATATATAAAATAAACAAACAGGAAGCTCACTGAAGGGGACCAAAAAGAGAAGTGACGCTGTGGCCAGAAGTAGAGTCAGCCAGCCAGGGACAGGAAGGAAGATCGAACAAGTCGTGAAGAACACAAGCGGGATGATGGGTGAGGGGGGCAGGAGAAGATACCCGAGGCCATCAGAGTTGAGCGTGAAGATGGTATTTCTGAGTTCACTGCCCTGTTATTTCCAGAAGGATGCGTGGCGAGAGCTAGACGCAGAGACATGTCCTGGCCATTTAGCTTAAAATCAGGGAAGTGAATTAAAACAAAGAGAAGGCCTGGTGACTGAGTGGGAGAGACAGCTCTGTGCCCAGCAGACCCCACAGAGGCCACAGAGGCCCATCTGCCCAGTGCAAGGGGATGTGAGCCAGGTCAAAGGTATGGAAGGCCATGCTGACCGTCCCCAACCCCTCCAGGGCACCCACATGCCTGGCTGCGACCATCAGGGGCCGGGGACTCGGGCCTAGAGGCATCCTCGGATACGCAGATGCTTGTTTTCTCGAAGAAGCCACAGGAGCTGGGCAGCCCCTAAACACTCAAGGAGGCAGGCGGATGGACGCAGAGATGAAGCAGCACAGCCTCAAAGGACACACCGCGTCCTAGGACGGGGGCCCTCCCTGCTTCTGCTCCTGGAAGGCTGCTCATGCACGCCTTTCCTGGAGCTCCGATGCATTTCCCTGCGCTTGGAACATTCTGTGCTGTTGGCCCATGTGCTTGGGTGAGCTCCCCACGACGTCTTTAGGATGATGACAAGCACGCGAAAATCTGTCTCCTCTGAGAGTTCTCTGCAATGCTAAGTGAAGATGATGATGGAGCAAGAGCTATCAGGTTTGGGTAGAGAACCTTTGCCACCCCATCCTACAGGAAGGTATTTTCAGAGATGAAAGGACTCCAAGACTATCCTCCCTAATGCCTAGTCAAATTCCTCGGAAGACACTTCCACTCATCTAATAAATCAAGGACAATTAAGCTCCATCAAGCTGAGGAATTCAAAGAGGATGAAGTCAGAATAAGGTTAAGAATGGGGGAAATCATGGCTCCAAAAAACTGAAAATTAGACACAGAAAATCTCTATCTATCTATCTATCTATCTATCTATCTATCTATCTATCATCTATTTTTGGATTTTATTAAGTTATTTGAGAGGAAAAAAAACAAGCATTGGAGAAGGAGAAGCAGGCCGCCCAACCAGCAGTGAGTCCGATATGGGGCTCGATCCCCGGTCCCTGGGATCGTGACCTGAGCCACCCACGTGCCTCAGGAAGCATCACCATTTAAAATATCTTATGAAGTATCAGGACAAGGCCAGGCAGACATCATTTGTCAAAATAACATTTTAACTCAATGAAGCAATAGGAAGCTATGCACGGCAACGATGCCCGATATTCTTTTTACATTTCAACTTGTAACAGAAGACACTAAAGATGAACGGGAGGTCGGAAATGATCTTACAGTTCAAAGGAAGCAATTCATACCCACTGATTTTTTGAAATCCTAAAAATAAAAGCCACCAGAACGGAGGGTGTGATGCTGTCATTGTGTTGAAGGTCTCACGGTATAACTGAGGTCGATTCTGTTTTCCGTCTCATTTCTTCAGAGTTTCTATTGTCTTCTTTAGAGATGCAATCTCCCACAGTTTGGGTGGCGTTAACACAAAAGCTACAACTGCAAGATCAAGGTGACACCTGCTTCTCGGGTCGTATGTGGCTGTCTTCTCGCTGGGTCCTCACACGGGAGAAGAGGCAACGGAGCTCTCAGAGAGGGGGTCACCTTTATAAAAACACTAATCCCATCACAGAGGTCCCACCTGATGACCTGATCACCTCCCAAAGACCCCCTTCCTAATGCCATCAACTTGGGGGTTAGCCCTTCAACCAATGAAATCTGGAAGAGCCCATTCAGACCATAGCAGAGGCTTAGACAATATTTATGTGCAGGAATCCGTTTCATAGAATGCAGTGTCTCTTCTCTAATGACCATGGAAAATGCCCTTGCTGGAAACACAGCACAGAGCCAGGAGCAAAAACACCATTTCTCCCCCCACTGGAGCTGCAGAAAGCCTTTCCTAGGGAGGCAGTTGGCGTTTCCTACTGTCCATTTGTTCTAAACTATGGGGCTGAGGAGACCAACGCCAGGGAGACTCTGTCTTTGCTCTTATGAAGCCCATCATCTCCTTGAGTATTCAACAATTAATTTAATAATCACACCAAATGTTTACATTCCTACTGTGAAACGATTGCGCGTGGCCTGGTTACCCCATGACCATACACGCCCCATGTGTACCCTGGTGACCCTCTAATGACCTGTGGTGCTCAGGGGAAGCTCCCCCAAGGAAGAAGCAAAGGAGACGTGCTCTTGAAGAAGGAGCTAAAAAGATGAAAAGATACAGGAAAACATTTCAGAAAAGGGTCAGGAGAGTGTGATGGAAAAATGACACTGGGGACTTCGGCAGCAGCAGCCCAGGGGCGGAGCTTGGTGGACGGCTGTGCACTGAACAGCGCCCCCAAAACTCACGTCCACTGGGAACTCAGCACGTGACTCTGTCGACAGATGGGGTCTTTGCTGATGTCACGAGTTGAGGATCCAGAGAGGAAATCATCCTGAAACGATGCTGGGCTCTCAGCTCACTGCCTGGGGTCTTTACAGGATGAGCAGTGAGATGGAGACACACGCAGAAGGTGACGGGGACAGGGAGGCAGGGGGCCCAAAAGCCAAGGGACATCAGGGGCCATGGGGACTCAACGAGCTAAGAGGGAGACAGGGAGACGGTAGGTTCTTCCTTGGAGCCTCCAGAAGACTCCAGCCCTGCCAACACCTTCGTCTTGCACTTGTGGGCTGCTGAGCTGTGACACAATGTGTCGTCGCCCTGAACACGGGGTCCCCTTCTGTTGAAAACACACCCTCAGGGGCCCCCATTCCCACAGGCCACCATGCACCTGTGTGCTTCTTTATGAGGTTTAAAGTTTGCTGGGGTGTTCTGTGAGCCCTTCTCTGGTAGGCTTTGGTACTTTGTCTTGATCTGTTTCTCCTTTTTTAATTTATGTCCCTCTGTCCACGTTGGTTCCACCTACCCCAATGTGCCATTGTGCTCACTGGGGAGGTGGGCGGGTGGGGGGGAGACACCCATTCTACCACACGTGAGATGAATAATAAAGGCTGGGGAGACCAGAACCAAGTGGACAAAGGAAAGGAATGCCTCTCGTCTGCCAAGGCTGACGAGGCCCTATTAGGTGCGTAGAACAGAAATGTGGACCGAGGTGGGATGCTTGAGTAATGAGGCCGCGAGGATGTGCATCCTCAAACGGTGTGTACGTGGAGGCATAACTCGGTAAGGGGCAAGCCGCCCCACTCTCGGCTCGCAGTCAGAGGGAGCACGGATCCCTCAGCATCTTGCGAGCAATTTGGGAAGCTCGTGTTTCTCCCCGTTGTCATGCAGCAGCCCGAACCTCCAGAAGCAAGCTGGCTCATGGCCCTGCAGAGCTGTAGCGAGCATCGCCAGCCACGCACAAGTGGACACAGGCCAGTGGGTTCCTGACCACTCAGGTGGCACACAATTGTCAAAAAAGAGGACGAAGAGAGGGCCTTTTTTAAATAAAGATCAAATGCCTGTACTTACAGGCGTGTGACGATACACTGCCATCTAGAGAGATGACAACCTCCCTGATTTACAGCATCACTTCATTACCATGGAGATCCTTCCAAAAACACCACCAAATTTTCCCCCAGCATTCCCTAAACATAACCCAAATTAACTCTGGCTCCTCCAAAAACACAACAACAAAAAAGAATCTTTATGTGGTTGAGCTCGGAAGGTTTCCAAAATGGTGAGCTAAATAAGCCACTCAGAGCAGAGTTATTCTATTTCTACTTGGACACCTTCCTTGCTATGAAGAAGGAGCATCGGGAATTAATTGCTCCAGTGGCCACGCATTACCACGTGATGTTTGACATGTCACCTGGCAGGGTGTCCTTCCTTTTATCATTACTCTACAATGGGGTCACCGGTGTATTCTAATGGAATTTGCAAAGACAGACATGATCTATAATAATCGAAGCACAGAAACAACAACAACAAAAAAAAGAAAAATCAATAGGTTGTACTAGGAGCATTAGTCAGGAGCTAGCGATTATTTCCAAATAAAGTCTTTGTGGTCACCATTTAGCAAAGAGGGAGTTAAGACACACGATGGTTTTTCTTATTTTTGCCCCCACGTGAGATGCTCCCATGCCGCATTCTCAATTTTATCAAGTTGAACCCACAGGTCATAAAACCACATGTTCTGTGTGACCCATGTTTTCCAATCCTGCTTTTGGAATCCTTGGATGAGGATAAATGTACGGATTTAAGAAGAGTGGTGAGAGAGGAATTAGGTTGTGACTGGGGCTTCTCCGCAGGGATTTCATGGCACATGAAACCTGTGGGCTTGCCTTCCTCTCCAATCCACAGAATAAGCCTCGGTTTCCCCAGGGCAGTCAGTCACGTCACTCAGGTTGAGGAAGGGTCCGCTGCTCTGCTGTCTCAGCAAACACAGCCCACGGTGACAGAAGGCTGGTGGCCAGCAGCTAACTCACTGAGTAGAAAAACTCCCCAACGGCCTAAAACCCCAGAGCGTCTGGCATTTGTCTATTTTCCTCCCGCCATCTTGGAAATCCAAATATATCCAAGTGGACGTATTCACTTGTCCGCTTTATTATTCCCATCCTGTTTACTAAGAGAGGGACACATTTGATGCAAACTGCCTGCTGAAAATGTTAAGCTCCTCCAATGTCAACACTACACGATCATGCTTGATGGATGCGGTGATTTTGTGGTTCATACCCCATTCCTATTTTATTAAACCAAAATGAAGAGTCAACGCCATCACTACAGAGCTGTACTGTTTAGGTGGGCCATTTCATGTCGCGGAGGAATGGACACGTGGGGTCATGGGAGAAACCTTCGCATACGAGATTCAAAATAAGGCAAAAGCTCAGTGTCACGCGAGCGACCAACTTTTCTGTTTTCTTTTGTTTGGGCTGAAGGAAGAAGTCAACCTCCACATCAGAATTGCCTGGAAACATGTGTTAATTGGACAGCTAGATGAATATGTGTAACATGCACTATTGCTTTGAAACCAAATAATTAGGGAGAGCTGACAGGAGATCAGCCAGCAATGCATTAGCATCTTTTAGCCAGATATTATAAGTTGACAGACTGAGTGAAGCACAGCAGATTGGGACCAGTCCACTGTGGAGATAAATTCTATTAATGAACCTAACATGTATTGCGCTTTGGATACAGAGTTACAGAATGGTTCATAAGTCACCAAGAAGAGGAGGCTATTGACAAAAATCAGCAGAAGGAGATGGATGGCCCTTGTATCTAAGCAAATGTCAGTGGTAATTGGATCGGCCTAAAGATCAACCAATTTCTTAGCTCCGGGAGGGGGCGGTGGTGGCGTCAGTGATGCTATGACTATTTTTAATGATACAGATTTAATGAAATAAAGCAACACAGGAAAACAAAGAGACACCTAGCATCTAATAGGTACGTTATCAATGGCGCTGATTTAAAGCATTGAAGTGAATAGAATAAATAGTTCTTATTATCCAGGATCATTTTTGAAAATGTGAAATATTATGTCAAAATGCAGTTTTGTGTTGACTGAGTAACGCACACACATAGTTGGTTTTTGTGTAGACGAAGCGGCACTATTTTGCCAGGACTCTAGGAAAATGGCCCCATGAAAATGGATTTTGCTGTCGGGAGGTGGTGTGGTTCTACAGAATGGGCTGACAGACTGCTTTGGGATAACGGGGTCTCAAACAATTTTCTCAGGTACACCAAGGCCAAGAGGACCAGACACCCAGAGGAAAAGTTCAATGGTATCACTGAGAATCATTCAGAGGCTCAAAAACATTTAGAACTAGGAATCAGCAGCGATTCTATTAATAGTTCGCCTAGCAGATTAAGTTGCAAAGTGCCTTTAAATCTCTTTTTCACTTTAAAATCCTTAAAATGTACATCGTGTCTATACGTAAGGGTCACAGGTGTCATGAACATGTGATTGTGGCTACAGATCCTCAGGCTGATTTAACTTAGTGTGTTTGCACTTAGACTCAAAGTTCTCATTTCTGTAAAATCTACTTTTTTTTTCTGGTAATTGATTACATCGCGTGATGTAAGAGAAGATGTCACATAAATTGAACCATTACAAGAAGAAGGAGAAAACATGAAAGAAGAACCACCACCACCACCATCTGCCTTTATTTCCAAACTGATAGAATGAAGTGGAAGTTGTCAACAAACTGCCTCCACGAGAGCCAAAAGCTACTTTCATTCACACTCACTGTAAGGTTTTAGTTAGAGACCATACAAGTTCCTACCTAAAAACTTCTCGATGTAACAGGTCTGATCGACTCATCATAACACGATGAAACTTTTACATACGGTATCACTTCAAAGTTTGAAATATCAACAAAGAGATGTTACAAACACAATGAAATTGATCAACATGGTGCAGCATCTTAGGTTTGGTGAAGAATTTCAAGCTTCAGAATCATACCAAAGATACAAAAAGAATTTTCAGTAAACTCTATTAAAATGTGTGTACATAGGAGCACCGGGGTGGCTCAGTGGTTGAGCGTCTGCCTTTGGCTCAGGTCATGATCCCAGGGTTCTGGGATCAAGCCCCCCATCAGGCTCTCTGGTCAGTGGGGAGCCTGCATTCAAGACTGCGTGAAAAATAATGAAAATAATTATCTGGTAGAGAAACAAAAGCAGTGGAATATAGGCAAAATAGTTATTCTGTTTAAATTCTATTATTCAAATCCTTACCCGCCTATGTTGCAGATTTAAAAAATGACCTGTTCATTGTTAGGGATTTTTATTTCTAGCATATTACAAGTGAAGGGAATTGTATGCTTTTTAGGGAAATACCTATCAAATTAACATGTTGAAAATAAATTTGATACATTAAGTTTACCTAGAATTAATATCATTAATCATGGTTTTAAACATGCAAGATCAATTACGAGCAGTGCACTTCTATATTAGATGATTTGTCTGAAATTATATGCCAAATGCATAACCCATTTAAAAATAATGACTTAAGTAAGAATATACAACCCAATATTTTACGGATTCAATATGATGGATGTGCTTTCCTTCATTAAAGGATGAGTCACTGCAGAGTTAGTATAAATATAATCTCCAAATACCTGACCTTTGGTCTCCTGAAAAATTAATCATGGAGATGTTTTATAGTGAAGAATACACAAAGATTCTATATGAGAATTCATACTGATGGAATTAACTCAAAAATATGCGTTGATGACTTCAATTAAAACAACAACAACAAAAAAAACCTGAACTCCAATAAAAAAATAAAGAAAGAAAAATAAAACAAAGAAAATATGTTTTGGACCACCGCAGACTTCAAAGAGTGGGCTGGAGTCACTATTGTGTATTTGGGCCACTTCCAGAAAGGCAGTGACTATGATTCCATTTTGTTGGTAGCTAGATGTCTCCGCCCAGTGCAATGGAAATTTGTGGTGTCTATAAATTAATCTGTCTGTTTATGGTAATTTTCTGGTAAAGGAAGAGAAGCTGAAAGAAACAACCATTGATGGGAATGATATCAAACACGGCCGTAACACTGCTTAGAGCCTAAGAACACAAGAGAGGTGCAAAGCACCCCCTGACAAATTTCAGCCCACACGGATCGTGTTTTGTTCAATTTTTCACTATTGTCTGAAATGCACAATCATCACCTTCAAACATCTGTTGCCTTATTCTCTAATTATCTACCCCACACATGCTGGCGGTTAATTATACATTCTCTTATTCCGTAATTACGACCTTGTTGGTTTTCCCAACAAGACTTTAAGCTCCTCATGAACTGCATCAAAACCTGAGCTCCTTTTGTGGTAACCGCCCTCCTTGCACAGTGCGGCATCTTCCCGACAAATACTTTCTGTCTGATAATAATCAAATGTCACAACGTTCCATGGGTTGCGGAGAGGGCAACCCAAACTTCAGCTGAGACACCATGATAAGATCTGGACCAGAGAGGATGAGAAATTACGCCAGCCACTCATTTATTGAGAAAATACTTGGTTTTGCTCCTTTTATCTCAACAAATACGGTTTTGCTATCGTAGCTTGTTTACTTTTTCATCATGCTAAGCAGTTGTTTTTTTGTTTGCTTTTTTCCAACATGGCGCAAGGACTCTTTCCTGAGCCAAGGAATTTCAAGAAAACACCTAATATTTATCAGGCACATAACCACTTATAATAGCTAGCTGACTCTACCTTACTACTCTTGGACAGAAAATGAACACATGATACATTTGGCTCCATTTGTGTGGATCATTCACGGTGGCGTCACTTTAATTACGGAGAATCTAAAACCATATACTCTAACTCATTGCTGTTGTTTCAAGAATCTGTATTGTTAACACTTTAGAGCAAATCTTAAGAGTTATTCCAATACAGACGTGGAGAACTGCATGGAAACAGGCAACCTATTAACTCTTTCCAAACCCTATTATAGTAGGCACACAAACACTCAGAATCCTGTGCATTGTGGTAGATAACGTTTGTCTCTTTGTGATTTACAAGATGGCGGTAGTGATACCCACTCTTTCTTGGAGTTATAGATCATGACCATGCCTATAGCCTTAGTTCCCATATATCACTCTCAATTCTTGATTCTTGCCCAGCAAAATGCTAACTCTGAGGAAATCCATCTTTTATCCAGCACACACCTACATGTTTCCCCATGAGCACAGATGAAGGAAAACACAGACCCACGTTGAGTGGTCTCACCTTCCACTCATGATCATAAATGTGCAGGAGGCTCAAATTGGAGACTATATTGCATTTCTCCAAAAAATTTCTTTTGGAGATTCCCTAAACAACCAACACCTATGGTGTCCCATCATCCCCCCGTCCCATCTTCACTGTTGGTTTGTGATCTCACAATTTTTCTTTATAGTGTAGTAAGAAGCAACAATCTAAAGAGAACATTGATAAGTACTCATGAACCCATTTACCCATATGGCAATAACGATCCCATCTTCCACGCTTCCTCGTTTCCTTACAGGTAAATGGCAGGGCTACCACCTAAGACTAACGATCACACATCAAATCTCATCAATTTACCAATCTGACAACAAAGCACCCCTCTCTCGCCACATCTTGTTTTCCTCTTGTGGAGGAAACCCAACCTACTGATTGTGTTATTGTTCAAAGTACTTTCCGCCCCCCTCTATGGGGAAAAAATATACACCAGGAGCTGTTCAATGGCAGGCTTGGCCATAAGACTTACGGTGTCCCTCCCTGGGAAGAATTTTATTGCCCCACCTCAATGACAGGAGATATACCCATTTGACATGTTCTAACGAGTGACGCATGGACAGAATTTAAGCGTACCACTTGTAAGAAAAAACCTTGAGAACTCTGACGTGGCAGTGCCATGTTTTCCCTCCACTCTGCCATCCCATCAGAAATGTGTCTGCACCCTGGGATTGTGTCCTAGAATGAAGAAGAGATGGAGAAGAGCCAAAGCGAATCCCTGAAGAACACACGGCATTTGAGAGAAATAAACCTCTCTAGTTGCACGTCACTGATATTTTAGGGATGTTTTTATTTATTTATTTTTTGGGGGGGGAAGTTCTAATTTTAATTTTTTTTAAATAAATTAATTTTTTATTGGTGTTCAATTTACCAACATACAGAATAACACCCAGTGCTCATCCCATCAAGTGTCCCCCTCAGTGCCCGTCACCCACTCACCCCCACCCCCCGCCCTCCTCCCCTTCCACCACCCCTAGTTCGTTTCCCAGAGTTAGGAGTCTTTGTGTTCTGTCTCCCTTTCTGATTTTTCCCACACATTTCTTCTCCCTTCCCTTCTATTCATTTAGGGATGTTTGTTAATGCAGCGTAAGGTAAGCTAAACTGATCAATACCGCATGCCCCTAGATCATTCCTACAGCATATAGACATGCTGTGAGAACTTCTATCATATGAGAAATACAATACATTTCTCTTGGGTTTATGTATCCCCCTAGCTGTTGCCTATTTCTCCACTCTTTTACAGAAAATCTCTTCAAAACTGTCCCCTATACGCACCAACTGCAGTTCCATGGCTCTTATTCACCATTAAAGTTATTCCCACTGGGCTGCTCCACCTAATGCTCCACTAAAATTACCGCTATTCTAGTAAAACTTGCCAATAACCTCCAGGTGTTACGTTGGTGGGCTTCAGACTCTGACTTTTCTGCTGTCTCTATTCTATCTTCAGACTCTTCATGACTAAATACCACCGACGGGGACTAGCCCAACATTTTCCTCCTCAGCACAGACCTGTCTCTTGAGACTCCCCCTGAACTCGGGCACTCACCCATCCATGGGCTATCTTGTCTTTGATGACCTATATTCATTTCAACATCAAACTTTCAAACCTCAACTCATCCTCCAGATTCTCTCCCCCAGCACTGTCTCCAATACCATCCAGGTCAACAAATTTGGAATCCTTTCCTTTCCCTACATTCTACACGCAAATCATTTGCAAATCTTATTTTCAGAAATATATATATAAAAAAAATTCAAGCTCTTCTCCCACCTCATTACTCCCATCCGAGATATACAGTCATAATTTCTCTTGACGACTCTTAAATTCGCCTCTGACCAGTCTGTTGCTTGCTGCTCTTGCCCCTACAGGCTGATCTCAGCAAGGCAACAAGTGTTTCTTTAAAACATACCTCACCATGTCACCCCTCTGCTGAAATGTCTCCAATTCTTCTCCTTTTAGTCCTAAAATCAAAGTCAAAGTTCTTAATGGCCTCAACCCACTTGGATCCCAGTCACTCATTGCTATCTAGTGGTCTTCCCCAATGCAATGGGAATACTTCCACCCCAGGGCCTTTGCACTGGTATGTTGCTTTTGCTTGGAACACCCTCTGGTACATCAACAAGGCTTCCTTCCTCACCTCTTTCAATTCTTTATTCAAACTCATCCTTTCCAACGAGGTCAAAGTTCACCACCCTGGTTACACTTGTACTTTCCTCAGCAATCCTGACTCTCTATATCCCCTTTCATTTATATCATAGCACCCTTCACCTTCCAAAATAATATGTAACTTATTTTATTCTTAAATTCATTTTCCATGGCCCTCATAGAATATCAATTGTACTAGGCAGGAAATTTTGTCTACTGGGTATGTTGATGCATCTCCAATTGCTTAGAGCAATACCTTATATGAAAGAGGGAATCCATAATAAAAAAAAATACTAAAAAATAATACACCGCAAATGTCATTTTTGAAATTACACAATAATGCTGTGTAACGCATGAGAATGAACGTTTAAAATTCTTAGAGAATAAATTATTTGAAAAGTTGAATTTCAGGTGAGTTCAGAGACAAGTCAAGAAAATGTACAGAGTGTGTTTCACCAAATATACAAATTCTTGATATGTCCTTCCCAGGTTATTGAAGCACAATTATTCAGATGGCCGCTTCCAGCTGTGCAGGTGGCTTTGCTTTGATTTGCTCATTTGGCTCTTTGTTTTTGTCACAGGTGACCTGATATTTCATTTTCTTTTATTTCTTATTTCTGTCCTATTTTTGGACACCCATCAGCGAATCTATATTCCTTCCGCACAGACTTGTAACAAGTTGATGAACTGCATGTGCTCTCTGGTCTCCTGAGGCTTGTTCCTTTACTTCTGTCCCCACATACCTTCCTGTGCCTGCTTTCCCCCAGCGTCATCCTTACAGAGCCTGAGAAATCTCAGATTCCTAGAATGTTCTTGAAAAGCTGGGCTTGGGTTTGCCAAGATTTATCATCACCTCCCCTGCACTACTACAGCGAGCAATGAAGCTGCACACCTGGGAAAGACGTTTCAATGATTAGAAAGCCAACCTCTGTCTTTCACAGGAGGACAAATGCCACACTGCCTCAGAAACACGGGAACCTGTGCTGTTTCTCACTGTCTCCAGGAAGAGAGGTTATGGCTTTTTTTTCTGGGAGCCATTCCATTCCAGGAAGCACACTTATAGTCATCTCATCTTAAAACCAGGTAGAGAAGGGTAAGCTAAAGATAGAGACCTTAGGGGAGACAGAAAAGCCTCCTGGATGAGGTCTGTGTGCATGAGTGTTTGTGGAGATACATGCGGAAAGAGGAACAAATTGTATAAGAAAAAAAAAAAAAAAAAGACAGGATATGCCCAGGGGAAGCAGACAGGAACACAAAACGAAAACACGTACGAAGACACAAATGGATGGCAAAGAGAAAGGAGGCATTATCATTGCTTCTGATGAAAAACTAGTACATGGCATTATAGAACTTTAGGAAATACAGAAAAGTAAAAAAAAAAAAAAAAGACGGGAGTGTAGAGAGAGAAAGCAGTACAGATCATTGAACCATACACAATGATCACTTTTATCCTATCTTATCGCCCAAGTTTTTTTGGGGGGTGGGTGGAAGATTTCGGTATCAACTAGCTGGATATTTGAACCCAATGCTTGCCCTACAACTGGAGTCTCCGCTCTAAAGCTGAATCCAATGTACAGTCTCTGGAAATTTTGCTTTGGTGCACCAAAAAACAGAATCTGTTCTTTCTTTTTAAAACCTCTCT
This sequence comes from Nyctereutes procyonoides, assembly GCF_905146905.1. Taxonomy (NCBI): domain Eukaryota; kingdom Metazoa; phylum Chordata; class Mammalia; order Carnivora; family Canidae; genus Nyctereutes; species Nyctereutes procyonoides. The sequence goes on from NW_026575125.1 coordinate 3,549,526, forward strand.
CTATCCAAACCACATAGGACGGGTCAGGAAATATTGCCTCCTTTACTTGGTGCCTAAATTGTCCTTCTGCATTTCTTGGCACATTAAGATTATTTGTTTTGTCTTTAATGCGGCTTCTAAAGTCTTTATATTTCTGATTTAAAGATGTAAAAAAAAGGGGATCCCTGGGTGGCGCAGCGGTTTTGCGCCTGCCTTTGGCCCAGGGCGCCATCCTGGAGACCCGGGATCGAATCCCACGTCAGGCTCCCGGTGCATGAAGCCTGCTTCTCCCTCTGCCTGTCTCTCTGCCTCTCTCTCTCTCTCTCTCTCTCTGTATGACTATCGTAAAAAAAAAAAAAAAAAAAAAAAAGATGTAAAAAAAATAAAAATAAAACATGCCAAACACGTTCGACACAGAATTCAATTACATGCTCATCTACAAAGTAAAGTAGGTGGTTTAAACAAATGATAATAACCTTCAGATTGATCATTAAGTCTGATGTTGATTTTTTAAATGGCGCTATCTACACTAGGTTTAATATTTAGTGTTGTGACACATCTTAAGAGGGTTTAGTAAAGTATCAATGTTTTCACACAGTGTTCAATCATGCATAGTGTTCGATGTTGACGTTGTGGCTGCCCGGCCTAGGGGTGTAACATTTCCTGTGTGTACTCTTCCTCCTCCGTGATTTCCTTTGCTTATGGACATCATCTACTTAGTAGACATTCGGTGTCCCACCATTCTGTCATTTGTGCTTCTTCTCTTCCTTCCAGGTTCTCAGCCCCTGTTCTGGCCATATATTGTCATGCTGGTCTCAGAGTCTACGTGTTAGCTCCACTCCTGTCTCCTCTATATGCCTTAGTTAGGCTCTTGTTGGTTTATTTCTACATGGCCTTGCTATTTTCAGATTTCCTTTCATGGTTTAAATCCTAGTCAAGATTGTGCGTAATTTTGATTCAGTAAAAACTCAGAAGGCATGGAGTTTTGTAAGCATCGCTCAGCAGCCTGTCTCTGCCATTTTGTGTTCATTCATGACAGAGCTCCCATTGGGGTGAGCAAGGGCTTCCTTTGTTCATGTATCCTGTGTGGAGTGATCTCGTGGTCCTCACATCCTTCATAGATTCCCTTCTTCCTCCCATTATCCCTTGCTGGACACCTTTCTGCTCTTGCTTTGGATATTTCTTCTCTTCCATCTTACCCTTCTTCCTCTATTATGTTCGTATGATGGTGTTACCTTGGCACTTTGACCCTGGAGAGGATAGACCCTGTTTGCTTATGAAAAATGCTTTTTTGGGGATACTTCGGTGACTCAGTGGTTTAGCACCTGCCTTTAGCCCAGGGTGTGATCCTGGAGACCCAGGAATGAGTCCCACATCGGGCTCCCTGCATGAAGCCTGCTTCTCCCTCTGCCTGTGTCTCTGCCTCTCTCTCTGGGTCTCCCATGAATAAATAAATAAAATCTTTTTTAAAAAGGGATTTGTCTTCATATATTCTTTCTCTCCTATATTATGGTTGGGTAGGGCTAATTAGAGTAGAATTCTACTGCTGTGTTTTGTGTTCACATGGGGTCATGGTATATCTCCAAGGTCTTGCCTGGCTACACTAGTGCTGCATCATACCCCTGACCACATATCACAGGCGTCTGCTGTCTCCTTTTTCATGTGGGCATTATATAGAGGATCTAGGACAATCTGTATGTTACATTATTATTTTAACCACTTGCATAAATTTCTAACCCTTATGCTATTTGCAAAAAATTAAAACAGATGGAGACAAATGGCATACATGTTTGTGTTGGAGTCACTCATTTAAAGTAATACTGCAATGATCATCTTCCTGTGCTGTTTTACTGGATTCTGTTGCTCTCCAAAGCTAAGGAAAGAAGAAACAGTGTTTTGGCACCATTTATCTTACTTTAAAACTAAAACAAAAGAAATGTCCTTTTTCACATCCCTAATAACTGGTGGCATATCCATGTAGTTTTATAGCCTTTTGGCCTCTCTGTGATTTCTGTTTTGAAGTCCATTCTCTTAGTGTTTACTGTACAGTTTTACATCAGTGCCCAAAATCTTATTGCTGATTAAAGCCCACAGTTATACTTAGGAAGTATTTGGCAGCACATCTGGAAAAGTCTAAGCTGGGGACTTTAAAAAAGGAAGAAAGAAATGTATTTTTTTTTTGTCCCTTACAAGAAGGCCGGAGAGAGAGGTTTATAACTCAGCTACTCCACAATGCCTCCAGGAGCTCAAATCATCTCTCTCTTACCTCTCCACCATGTTTAGCTGTTGGGTTTTCATCTTGTCCTCAACCTTGCAGCTCCTGATGTGAGAGTTGGTCATCCACATCCAGGTAAGGGGAAGGGAGGTAATTGGTATAAGGTGTTTGGATCCTTTTTATTATAAGAAAGATTTCTCAGAAATTATGTCCATATGGGTGCACAGGTATCTCCTTGGTCCCATTCATCTTGGATGCCCCCCACCTCCCACCCACTCCATGCAGGTTGGGAAAGTGTATTAGACCAGCTGACCAAAGTGTGTCCAGGCCTCAGAACTGTTTGGCTCAAAATGGGAAATTCTGTTGGAATGCTCGAGTTCCATTGAACCAAGATTCAATCATTTTTCTAACTAATCACAACCTTCATCTGAAAGCAACAGTGTAGACAAACACCCCATCACAAAAGAACAGTGACATTACACTAGTTTATCCAACATCCAGGAATGAATGATACCTCCTTAAGTGCTAAGGAAGACATAAATGAAGTAAATGCAAGTTCTGGTGCAAAGGGTTAAAGGAACAAGATTTATGAAAACAGTTGAATGAAAGTTAAATAAAAATGAGAATCCAGACTTGAAAATAATATAATGGCAGTACTAACAGCTGTCCAAAGTAATTACATAGCCAATTATTGTTACAAATGAAAGTTAATGATCATTATTATCAGTATTTTTTTCTTATAGATCTCAAACTTCAGAAATTAATATAGAAAGTACAACTAAAAATTCAAACAATTCCCCAACAATTAAAAAAAAAATCCCCCGGCAACACATTAACAATCCACCAGTTCATGCAGAACCAGGATCTATAACCACCTTTTATTATTTTAGAGAGGACTGCATCTGTTGGACTCATGCTATTTGTGTTTGTAACAAGACATGCCCTTGGATGAGGTGAGACACTTCACTGTGAAAATTTAGAATAATTTTATTCATAACTGAAATGAAAAATAGAGCCAAACTTTCTGGATGGCTGACATAAGAAATGCCTGATGGTTATACATCTATGAGATAATTGGATGGAATTCAAGTTTCCACGGATGGAAAATAATGATGTATGACTCTAATACAACAAAAAGCCACTACAATCAACTCAGGCCATAGTCATTAAGCTTTTTGCCCAGGTGCCTGACTCCGCACTACTTGTTAAAATAAGACAATGTCAAGGCGCCTGGGTGGCTCAGCTGGTTAAGTGTCTGCCTTCAGCTCAGGTCATGATCCCAGGGTCCTGGCTCCTGGATCAAGCCTCACATCAGGCTCTCTGCTCAGTGAGGGAGCCTACTTCTCCCTCTCCCTGTGCCTGCCCCTCCATCTACTTGTGCCCTTATACTCTCTCTCTGTCAAATAAATAGATAACATATTTTTTTTAAATTAGGACAATGTTCCCATTCCTGAAATTAGCAGAGCAGTTAAGTTCTCTCTGTCAAATAAATAGATAAAATATTTTTTAAAAAAATAAGACAATGTTCCCATTCCTGAAATCAGCACAGCAGGTAAGTAGCAAAAACAACACCAACATCAACAAGCAAGAATCTGTGTCACCCTTAAAAGAAGCACGTGGAAGATTTTAGAAACACAAGTAAGTTATTAAAACTGATAAGAAGCTCAAAAGCTTATACTGAAAACCATTTGGCTATTCCCAATTATTAATACAATATATTTTAATTTTTAAGCTTTTTTCCCCCAGATTCGCATTAACATACAGTGCAATATTGGTTTCAGGAGTAGAATTCAGCGATTCATCACTTACATACGACACCCAGTGCTCGATATGACAAGTGCCCTCCTTAATCCCCATCACCACCTAGCCCATCCTGCCCCACAGCCTTTCAGCCACCCTGAGTTTGTTCTCTATCGTTACAAGTCCTTTATGGCTTGTTTCCCTTTCTTTTTTCCCCTTCCATATGTTCATCTATTTTGTTTCTTAAATTCCACAGATGAGTGAACTCATATGGTATTTGTCTTTCTCTATCCGACTTATTTCGTTGAGCATAATACATTCTGCTCATTCCACTCCATAGAGACTTCTTATAGACTGGGGCACAGAAGCTACATATTTGATAGAAAACATCAAACTGTACCCATTTGAAACCCAGTTTCTCAGTACATATGATATCCTTTCATAAGAAAGTATGAAAGTTACCTTTGTATAAGACCGAAAACCATCATGTTTTCAAGACAATTAAAAAGGTAACAATTGTAGCCAAGAGATAATATCCTTGGTCTTTTGCATTATTTTCATGCTCTGGGTCATTGGTGGTGGTGGGAGACAAAGATATGTTCATTATACTGGGTGTTATTCTGTATGTTGGTAAATTGAACACCAATAAAAATTAATTTATTAAAAAAAATTACCTTAAGGTTAAACATAACACCTTTATAACAAGAGTAAAATACGGGCCTAGAAAAAAAATCTAAAACGAGTGACAGAAACAATTGTCCAATATGAGAATTGCCATTCCCGTGAGGAAGAAATGAAGTGAGATGTGCCCACATCATAACTGCTTGCAGTTTTTGTTCTGCTTCCCACTGTGGCGAGTGGAACGGGAGGGGAGTTGATATCATTGTGATCCTGGACACAGCCAGCTGCTCTGCACCTTGTTATATAGCATGACATCACTTAAATGCATTTGGTGTTTCATGTGGCTGGAGAAATCTCCAAATGTCAATTGAAATCCTGCCCTTAATTTGTCATGAGCAAGATTTGAATTTTAACCGGAACAACAGGGCCCCTTGCCCAACATCATTAATGAAGATACTCGAAGAGTGCTTGAAAGCATAAAAGCAGCACCCAGGGAGCCTTTCGCATACTCCAGGGATTTGGCTGGTCAATGCCATACCTCCATTATAAATTCAGTACCATGGACAGCTGATGACTACTCAAGAGACCACAAAACCATTCACAGCAAAATCATGTTCTTTTCCTCTTTTTTTTTTTTTTCCCTCCCACGAGCAAAGATAGATATTGGTCCAAGCGATGCCATAAAGGACATATGCTTCATTTCACTTTTAGGGACTGTAAGAGAATGCTGGAGACAGATTTCCCTGATGTTTGAGGGTGGTTTTACTGTCTGAACATGTGGATGCCAAAAATACTTATCCTTGGGCTGATCCTTTTTTTTTTTTCCTCTGTGAAACAAACTGAACCACTTAACACTGCAAATCATGGCCTCCGGATATGGACTAATAGCCTCCCAGCAGTTCCATTTGTAGGGATCTCCCCATATCACTCTTACATTTTTACTCCTCCATTTTTCTAGGCATTGGGTTAGTTTTACAATTTACAAGTTATCGGCTGATCCTAGATCCTCCTCCTGACTTGTGTGGGTATGTGGGCCTCCCCTTAGCATCTGCCATAACCCCTCACTCTTCTTGCTCTTGTCACATTGGGTTCACCCTTGGGATGACCCTTATATTTATCCACTCTCCTTTACCCTTGTGTCTATCCACACTCCATTTCACTGCTTCCAGACCCCTTGTTAATCTTGCCTCTTCCTCCACTGAACTTCTATCCTAAACTTCTAAACTGGAGTCTCCTGTCCTCCACCACTGTTCATGCAACTTAATGCTGAAAGACCCATCTCTCCAGAACCTAGGGTCAATCTTACCTACAACCCCAATTAAGCCCAAACTCTTTACTCCCACATTCACTGAACTCTGAGCCATTTCCAAATCTAGCCACTGATTCCCTTTCTGCTCCATACCGAAATATATCCTGCTTTAGACAAGAAAGATCCCTTGTTCTTCCTAAGTTATGGCTCACACTTTGTTATTCTGACAACTTACTTACAATTGACCCTCAATCACAATGTCCAATGGCTCCTCTCCATTTTCTTTAGGAACCAGTTAAAATTCACCTCTTTTATGATTCCTTCCCTAATGCTACACTCCAAACAGCATTATGCTTCCTTTATATCCCCATCACACAAGCCCGGATTCACTCCCTTACCTTGTCCAGGAAATAATGACATTTTCTTTTATTTCTATATACTTTATTTCCCTTACTGTAGAAGGAACTGACTTATTATGCATTTGCCCAGTGGCACATATCGCAATGATTTGTAGAGATTTGGAACTCAATAAATATTTGTTGATGAAATGAATCAGTGAATCACATAGAATGACAACGCTAGCACCATGCTTATGTATTTAAAATTAGAATAAATTAGGATTCAATTTAATATTTATGGTGGATTCTAGCATTATCCTCGGGAATGAAATTACACTGAGAAGGACTGCTGACATTCTTGTCAAATTGGCGTCACTGTGTTCAAACAAAGTAAGGGGGATGCTCATGAAAGAGAATTGAGAGTGCTAGCACAGTAGTTCATGCTTTGAAGGAGGAAGGCAATCAAGGCATGGTCTCTACCCTTGGGAATACATGACACGGTAGAGGAGCAGCATAAACAAAGGTAAGACAATGGGGAGGCAGTTATGAGATAATACATACGACTGCATCATAAGCTAGAAAAGAGAAAAATGAGAAGATGAGTAAACAATGAAAGGAAGTAGGAGATGAGAGATCAAGAAAGACTGTAAGTGGTGAAGTTTAATCTGGGTTTTAAAAGGGATTAATGAGGAAGACATAGGTTTCCCAAGCAGAGAAGAAATGTCAGAGAGAGAATTTAATTGTTAAGCCACTATTCTGTGACAACAGACTCTGATATGTACTCTTTAATGGCCAGTGGGTATCTTTTTAGGTTTAACTAAACATGCAAGATTACAAAACCTCCAAAAGTCACCATGGGGCTAGTAGTTCAGAAGGACAGAAAACAAAGCTGACCTTGTCAGCAGAGCTGCAGTAGGCATCGGGGAGCCATCTGCCCCAAAGGTGACAGCTCAGATGCTAAGAGACAAGATCTCTACAAGGTCTCCATCCATGGTGGTTACTCCTTCACAGAAACTCCAGGCTTCATAGGAGTGAATATCTCTTATAAACACCACATAAAAAAAATAAAATAAAAAAATAAACACCACATAAGCAAAGAGTCCAGGGTCCCCACAGGGAATGTGGCACTTACAAAAGGTAATTCCCTCAGCGAAGCCTAAGGCTGTGGCATCCCCAATGGACTCTTGTAGTTCTTTGGGGTCCTATCTGATCCAGAGGTGATTTACCAAAATGGAGACCCTCTTTATGGTAGGCCAAGCGCCCAAGATCATTGTTGCCATGCCCTTCATCTGGCTGAAAGAAGAACTGAGCTAGACAGACAAATAAAGGTCAGATTCTCACACAACATGGGTGAAGGTCATGTTAACATTGATGCATAGACATTGTGCATGTCTGAGCCCCTCAATCATTGTAGTCATGGCACACAGTAGGAACAAGCACCAAAACTAAACAGATGAAGAAACTGAGAATCCCTGAGGGGAAGGTAATAGCCATTGACCAGGCAGGAAAAAAAAAACAATGATATGAGGAAGCAAGAATGAAACATCGATCTGTATGATTAGCATGCTCGCACTATTCATGTTGGAAGGCAGCTATGCTCACCACTATACCACCAAAGCTGCACGTATTATTCATATTGATTGATGAAGACTCAAGAGCAAAGGAGACAGATGAGAGATACCCAGAAAAAATTAGGATAAAAGTACACTGTGATCACAGCAAATGGTATGCTAATAGTCAAACAGTCATTTCTGGAGACCTTGCTGCATGCCAGGCAGTGGACAGGCACACAAAACAGTACATACCTGTACAGGCAAGATGGTCAAGAAAGCAATTAACTCAATGCAAATAAGAGCCTTTGAAAGAGAATAAGAAAGATCCACTTGAGTTGGCATGGCCACATGTGACCAGGTGGGAGGCAGAAAGCTTCATGGGAAAGGTTGCATTTGTTCAGAATCTTGAAGGAAGGGGTAGGGAGTCCACCAAGATACTAACCTTGTCTTCATCAACTGGCTCACCAGAGATGGGGCTGGGACTTGGTACCGTGAAGAACAGGGAACCAGTAAAGTGCTTGGAACAGGAAAAAGGTGACCGACCCCATCTGCCTTTTTTTAAAGATAACTCTAGATGAGCCACCAAAGATGGAAGCTCTAGAGAGGGATATGTGACCTTCATATACAACAAAGGAAATGGGAACTTGAACTAAGCACAAAAGGGACAAAGGGAGGAAGGAGAGATAAGAATTAGACATTTAGAAGCAACTCCTATGGTTTTCCCTCCCTCATCAACTGGTTGCTCAAGTCAGAAACATGAAATCTCCCCAGACTCACCTTCTTTCACTGCCAACCCTTGTCATTAAAATCAGCCTCCATGCCTTGCAAGGTCAACCTGCAAAAATCTCTGTACAACTCTAATCCCAGGATGATATGATAACTGCCCTTTAGGTGGACATAATGGCTCAGCACTTGAGCGTCTGGAGGACGAGGAAACAGGTATCACTTAGTCTTTGTAAAATATTGCAATGGGAACCAATGTTGAGCATCACAGACCCCTAAAATATAAATACAAAGCCACAAAAAATCAAAAGTAGCTTAATAAATGGCTCATAAACTGGCCTTCCATCCATCCCAGAAAAATCAGCTACCATTGTCACCAGTGCAAACTACATCCATAGCCACACGATAGATTAAAAGGGCTCCCTGCATTATCATTTAGGAAGAAAAGACGTTTTGTATGGATCTGGCCCTTTTCCTAGTTGTTCTGATGCATTGTTTTATGGTTTCATGGAATTAAACATATGTAGAATGGCCCAGCTCTGCTCATTTCTTAGCAGCTAAGCTTGGCTGACCCACAGTGGGATAAATACTAGGGGACTGGGGTTGTGATTTTTCTCTTAACCAACTCTTCGATGAATTCTGGGTGAAATGCTAGCACCTTGTACCTTTGAGGAGAGTTTCAGATGAAGACCGAGGGTGTGCTCAACTGCACTCACTATTTCACCAGGGAAATAAAATACCCATTAGGTGAACCTTGTGGGTCTTTCTTATTTCCTCAACAGAGGCGAATGAGGAGATACGACATTCATCTGGCTACTGCTCTGGGGTTCTTTATGCTGTTGCTTCTCTGTGGTTACTGTGTTTTTTTTTAAATAGATACCAAAAAATGCCTATTTTTTAGCATTATCTGTAATTGGACCCTAAAAGAACAAAGTCCTAAATATTATTTCCATATTTCCAATATGTTCTTTCATTAAGATTCTAAATTTAATTTTTTTTTTACCTTTCTCCTTTCACTCCCACATATGTTTTAAATACAAAAAGTGATATACCACCTGCCATTGTGACATTTGCACAGGTGGGTATTTGAAAATGTTTACATTTAAATTTGGGGTAATGAATGCACAGAGAAAAATTTATATCATGATTCACATATATTTTATATGCTCTTTTCTCATAATTCACTTTAGCATCAATATGATCACATTCCGAATTTTTAGTTTTGTACACCAAAATCATCTCCTTGCTCCTTAAAATTTTCTCTGATCAACCTTTCATTTCCTAGAATTAAATAAGAATTGCCCTTTGGATTTCTTTTTTTCCTTTCATCTACCTTCCTCCTATTTCAGAAACATCCAGCTAATTATCCAACCACCCACCGACTCAACCAAAGTGGAAATTAATACAGAAGTTTGGCTTATGAAAAGACAAGCGTTCATAGGAAGATACTTGTTCTTTGCCAGGTTCACTGCATTTTTCGTTGCTTGGCAAATGATAAGAGACTCTTCATTTTAGCCCGTCACCAGCTTTGGAAACCGCAAATGGGATTTAGAGCAATGCTCCCCTTTCTAATCCCACCAGCCACAAAGGAAGCCAGGTTCCCTACAGCGTGACCCTGAACTCCTACTGCTAAGTTTATTAAATTTTAGTAAACTTGCAAGCCTGTCTCACATGGTGAAAAGACCAATGTTTGGCCCAAAATCTGTCTGGGATATATTTGTCCTGTTCTGTGTTTGTTTTTTGTTTTTTTTTTTTTTTTGTTGTTTTTTTTTTTTTTTGTCCTTTACCTATCACCTTCAATGTTCATCTTCTTACAGATCTATCCTGGTCACAGAATCTAAAGTATCCCCATCACCCACACCTCTTTCACGCTCTTATTTGCCTTAGAGCTTCCATGCCAATCTGAAATTCTGTCCTTAACGAATTTGTTCACTGGAGTTTCTACTTTGTCCCCAACTTGGGTAAGGAAAGGACAATTTTGTATCCTGTTTACTATTATATCCTCAGGATTCAGAAGAATGGTTCATAAATATTCATTAAGTGAATAGATGGATGGATGAGTGGATGGATGAGTGGATGGATGAGTGGATGGGTGGATGGGTGGATGGATGGATGGGTGGGTGGATGGATGGGTGGGTGGATGGATGGGTGGGTGGATGGGTCAATGGATGGATGGATGGATGGATGGATGGATGGATGGATGGAGAAGTGAAAGAGAGTCTATATGTGGGTCACTGACCCTGCTCCCATGCATCTGTGTTGTGTCTGCTGTCAGGGGCTCTTGTGCTAGAGAGCTGGTCCTTCTCCACTAGTTTCTGATCTCTCATGATGTCTAGCATCTCATCTTGGCCAAGTTGGTTGTGGTGGGGGATGAAGGGACAGAGTTGTTTCCATGACTACTAACAGCAAACACTCTAATAATATGCTCACAGGATCGTGTCAACCCTGACATGTCCAGCATGCTATCCAGTCATCTTAGCCACAAAAACAAAACTGACCATTTTTTAATTCATAACAAATTACAACACAGTCTTGAGAATTTAAACATTATACTGAAACCATTCAGGAGTGTTTTTCTGTTGCTCCTTTCGTCATGGTTTGGGAGCAGGAAGGAAGTAATTCAATGGGGGATATGCCGTGGGGAAGGGAACTGAGGTGTGTCCTGCTCTTGTTTCATTGCAGGGAGTATGAGATTCACAGTTAATAGACTGTGAGCCCCAGTCTTCATCTGATCTCTGCTGAGTTATTCACTCGCTGTAATTATCAGGTTCCATATGCACATAATGGAGTTAATGAACGGTATCCCCTTCTGGCCCTACTAGGTAGACAATGAGATAAGGCTTCCTCTGGTTGTCTACTCACATGCCACCTAGCAGAGACGCCTGTGTCCCCTCAACTGCTGCCAACCTCCATCCAGCCTTGGTGATCCCAAAGGTCACTCATCACAACTTGACCTACTTTATATTCCCATGCTTATTACCTTTGTGAGTTCACTTCCCCACTTTAGAACATGGACACCAGGGCAGCACAGAGTGGTTAGTGCTAATTACGGCTCTGTCTTCAGTGCTGGGCACATAGTAGGGACTCACGCCCATGTGTTTCCTATGACAACGAATATCCTAAAACATGCAATTACATCTGGCATGTAGTAAACAGTCAATAAATGTGATCTGCAATTATGTATTTAAAATACCAAGGAGATCATTGGCACCATCCTGCTATTTTGCCACCCAAGGGGAAAGGGATCTTACATTGATTGTGAACTTCTAAGAATGCTTACGACTACCCTCTGAGGACTCATTATCCCAGTTTTCCAGGGAGTTGTATCAACTTCCTCTGGATCACACAGAAGAGAATCCAAACAAGACCTGTCTGACTCAAACATACTTCTTCTTCAATGTGAAAAGGTTTTTTTCTTCCTGGCCACCTTTCTACAAATTGCTGGGTGAGCCGGTATATCCCCTGTCTTTTTGAGGAGCTTTCTGTTTAGGAGATAATGTGAATGTATGAAAAATATAGTATGAGCCACATGGAAAGGACAAGAACTGACAGTTTTAGGTCCAAGCACATGACAATCCCATATGGTTCAAAGTCATATACACTAGGAAGAAATTTATTTTATGTTCCAAGTGAGTGGACCTGACATTCTGAATCTGAACCTGGAATTCTTTATCTTTTATGGGTCATACAATTCTCTGAGGACATGATCCTCTCAATACAAAAATACATTCTCATCTACTCACAAAAGTGCCACACAGGTTAAGGGGCGGGGTTTCTTAGACCTCTGGGAATCCATGGGTCTCAGCTGAAGAACATTTACTTCCAAGGATACAAAATTATCGTCAGCTTGACCTCAATGTGTTCTAGGAAAATGTGTATGGCCTCAGAGTCTTAGGTCTAAGAAGAAATTTGAAATTTAATTGAGAGGAGCACATCTCTCTTTTCTGAGCTAAATGTATTCTTAAGGGGTTGGCGGGTTTACATAAAGCCACTCAGGCAGTTTTGACCAAAAGAAAGCTCTCTTTTATTTAGGAAGAATACATTTAGCCTGGAAACTTCCCTTGGAAAATAACAGCAATAATGCCTTTCTTTAGAAAACAAATTGACCTGGTTGAGACAAGATTATAGTATTTAATGTAATAGTCAAGCTTTGATCAATTGTCGGGGGCATTTCCAATCTCATGGAGAGAAAAAGTATCTGTAGGGTAAAGGGTATGGTGGGAGGATCTTGGGCAAGGGTTTCAGACTTCAGGCCAGAAGCTTGTTCCTAATTTTTCCCTTCTCTGCTACCAACTACGCATTTGTCCACAGTTATGAGCCACATCTTTAAGATGATGTTTAGATTGTATGATCTCTAGAGATGGTTGTGGATGAACAATCCACCACGGGAAACCCTCAGATCACTTTAATATCACTTTTAATACAGCTTTCCAGAACTGCCAGACACACAGGTGCATTGGTCAGTCCAGGTTATTGCTTTCCTCCTCTTGTGCAGTAGCAAAGTAGTGTCTCCTCCACTCTCTGAAGGCCCCTGGAAAGACACCACACCCCCCACACCCAATACACATTAGTGTCACAGGAACCACTTATGGATCCTGGACAGGCCGGAAGGGAACAGAGAATGCAGAACACAAGAGGGTGATAAGACTTCTCTCATTCCTCAGACCTCTGGTCTAAGGGGAAAGAAGCAGGTGGGGCTTGCACATAGGTGTGTGGGTTTATTCGTGCACGTGTGCATAATTAGACAGACACACATATGTGTGCATTCATAGGTGAGTCTCTAGATACATCCTCAGTCTGTCAAAATGAACTCAAAAATATATGTAAGAATTTCCAGCAAAGCAAAAATTCAGCTAGTATTATGGTATAGAATAATAATAAACAATAATAATAATCTCAGTATAATAGTAATTCTCTCTATTCAATGTCTGTGTATACACTTTCACAAACAACATGGATAGTACTGGCAATTCTTTTCCTTTTTTCTGGATTATATTTGTTCTGATTCCATTTATGGAAATGCAATTAGATGTCTATTGAATCTAATAAAGATATTCAGCTTATCTTTTAAAAGCCTGATAAACTAAAATAAAAACTGTCACCAATTAATACAGCAGGTATACTCTGTGCTTAGACTCTCAGAACCAAAACTTATAAGCGTTTTTTTTTTTGAAGATTTTATTTATTTATATGAGAGAGAGAACAACCAAAGAGGGAGAGTGAGAAAGAGAAGCAGACTCTCTGCTGACCAGGAAGCTCAATGTGAGACTCGATCATGACCTGAGCCAAAGGCAGATGCTTAGCAGAATGAGCCACCCAGGTGCCCCAAAACTTTTAAACTTTAATTGTATGCACAATTCTACTAAACAGCATGGTTATCAGGTTTTCATAAATGTATTTTTTAAACATTTATGTATTTGAGAGAGAGGACGACACTGGTGGAGGGAGGTGGAGGCAGAGGGAAAGAGGAGAAAGAGAATCTCAAGCAGATTCCCTATTGTGCGAGGAGCCCACAACATGAGGCTCAATTCCACAACCCTGAGATCATGACCTGAGCCAAAATCAAGAGTCGTAGACACTTAATCGACTAAGCCACCAGGCGCCCCTGTAAATATCTTAACAGAAAGAAAATACAAGTAGGCAGAGCAGCAAATGTGACAGCTGGTCTACCCCATGGTGGAGAAGTAGCTGATGGAGAGGTGCCTCCAAACCCAAAGTCTCTTAGAGGGATGTCTCAGGAGGGATCCCCTTGATAATCTTCCCTGCCACAGAACCTTCCAGAATGATGCCTGGCTGGTCAAGTCAAAGTCTCGGGGTAAGACAGTGTGTCTGAGTAGGCCTTCTTCTCAGTCGGCAAGCCTGTTGGACAACATGGCCCCAGCAACAAGAGGAAAGGTTTGCCTCCCTGGGGACAGAAGTTGGGAGAGGAGGAGAGGCAAATCACTCCAAGAAAAGCACTGCCCACATCTAGGATGTAAAAAGATACCGGGTCTGGAAGGCATGACACTGTGCCACTAGAGCAAGAAATATTTTCCTTCCATCTTTCCCTCCACCCCCTGCCCATATTCTAGAAGCCAGAAACCAAAGCTCAGAAAAGATATCCCAAGAGGAGTGAAATGCAAGGTGATGCAAGAGGACAAAAAGAGTATCTTGTTTTCATATTGCAAACATACCTGTTGTCAGCACAAGAAATTTTATCAAAGACTGAGACAAAACACCACAAGACTGCCTTCATCTCCAACTATGCTGTGCTGTATAAAGGCTTAAACTGTTCACATCCCATTCTCTGTTAAATTCTTGATATTTGGCACAAATGAAACAAATAAACATTTTTAATAATGCACTAGATAATTTTTCAATATAAAATAAAGACAAGCCACCCCTCCCCTCCTTTTGGCCTGGTTTCACCCAAGGCAATCCTGTGGTTCTAATATTCTGTAGTTTGACAAGGAGTCATTGATTTCATGCATTTGTCAATTCAGAAATCATTTGCTAAGTCATACCTGAAAAAGACAAATGGCTTAAACATCAAAAATACAAAGATATATCAAAGAATTCATATATAAATGCATGCATATATATGTATATATGTGTATATGTATATACAGTGTGCATGTAAGGTTGTTTGTAGATATTCTCCAGGAAAATGAAGAGAGGGAAAAAGTCCTTTATTACAAGATTTATTTCATTTTATTTTTTTAAAGATTTATTTATTTATTTACTTGAGAAAGTGTAAGCATGCACACTAGTGGGAAGAGAGAGAGAAGCAGACTCCCCGCTGAGCATGGAGCTTGATATGGGGCTCAATCTCACGATCCTGAGACCTTGACCTGAGCCAAAATCATGAATCAGAGGCTTAACCCAATGAGCCACCCAGACACCCCTTTTTTACCCCGAGATTTAATAACTGACTGGGACTTCCCCAGATGGAGAGGTAGGAGGAAGACATGTGAGTACAGCTTGTCAGAAGGAAGGCCCGGGGGCAGAAGGACGGCAGGCTGTGCTCAGGGAAACATAAGCAGTTTGTTCCGAGAGGCAAGAGTACATGGTATATGGAAGTGGAAGGTGGTGGGAACTGACCCTGCAAAAGAAACACAGGAACACATTTTCAAGTTCCTTCTGCATTGTCTCAAAGGCTGTAGGTTCTCTGGGCTGGTAAAGAGGCAGCCTGGAGAGATCTGGTCATGATTCACTTTTAATTAGGAAATGAAGTCATCAGATCTGGGAATCGGGACATGCGTGTGACAGTCCCATGAAGGATGGATTTGAGGCAGGAGAGTGACAGTTTAAGTGGCCCTCCAAATGAAGATAACGACGATAAGAATTAGAGTAGTCACTGTGGGCATTGAGAAGATAGCACATATTCAGGGATCTTTTCCAAGCAGAAATGATGGGATGAAGACAGACACCTCCTAACTGGTAAGAAAGAGGAATTAAATTATGCCTGAGTTCTTATCTTGGACATGCTGGTGTTCGGGGTGCCTTTGACCAACATGAGGGTGCAGAGGGAGCAAAAGGCTTTAGCAGAGAATCATCTGTCAACATTTGGACGTGTTGAGTTTGAAGTGTCTGTATGACATTCAGATATAGGCTTTTCATAGGAGTGAAAAATACAATCTCTGTAACTGAAACGAGTGGTCTGGGCTGCCAGCAGAGACAAGAATCATTCATAAAGATGTGTAGCTGAAACTGTGTGGGCGGACTGAATCATGGATCAACTATCAAGAAGAGAATAGGTCAGGAAAAGAGTGTTGGAGAGGCCAATATTTAAGAATGCAAAGGGAATTAAGTGGAGAAGGATCTCACAGGGCTGAGGAAGAGAACGAGGAGATAGGGACACAATGAAAATTTAGGAATAAGGACTGGGCCATGGCGACAAGCACCATAAGGACTTGCCATTGGCTTTGGCAATGTAGACATTGCTGGCCATACTGTCATGAGATCGTTTTAGTATGAGGTTGAGGAGGGTAGAAAATCCGTCTTGGGGAAATGGAAGAGAAAGAAGGAAATAAAAGTCCTGATTTCAAAAAAAAATGTGTCTATTAACAAAGGAGGAATATACGTCATAATGTAAATTGGTGCAGCCAGTATGGGAAATAGTATGGTGGGACGCGTGGGTGGCTCAGCGGTTCAGCGTCTGCCTTTGGCTCAGGGCATGATCCTGGGGTTCTGAAATCAAGTGCCACATTGGGCTCCCCACAGGGGACCTGTATCTCTCTCTGCTTGTGTCTTTCATGAATAAATAAATAAAATCTTTTAAAAAAGGAAAAGAAAATAGTATGGAGATTATTAAAAAATTAAAAGTAGACCCAACATATAATCTGGCAATCCCACTTTTGGGCATTTGCCCAAAGAAAATGAAAACACTAATTTGAATATAGGCACCACTACGTTCCCTGCAGGATTATTTTCAACAGCCAAGATGGATACAGGGATAAAGAATATGTAGTATTTGTATATACAATGGATTTTTGTTCCGCCATGAGAAAAGGAAACCCCGCCATTTGCAATAATACAGATAGAACTTGAGGGTGTTATGCTAAGTGAAATAAATCACTGGAGAAAGACAAATACTGTATAGCTCATTATAGGTGGGATCTTAAAAACAACAAGCTTGCAGACATAGAAAACAGATTGGTGGTCGCCAGAAAAGGGGATGGGAGAAATGGGTGAATGGGGGTCCAAAGGTACAAATTGTGGTTATTAAATGAAGTCATGTGGATGTAATGTACAGCATGAGGGCTATAGTTAATAATAACATGTTGCATATTTGAAAGTTGGCAGTAGAGTAGATCTTAAAAGTCCTCATCATCATAAAAAAAATTAGCGACTATGTAGATGTTAACTGGACATCTTGATCATTTTGCAATATATAGAAATATCAAATCATTAAGTTATACATCTGAAATAAATATATGTCAATATACCTCAGTTTAGACAAAATGCAATTTTCACAAAATTGTTCACTTGCATTAACATGGGATTGGTTTATTCTTGTTATTTTAAATGAATATTTTACAAGTTAAAAAAAGCATATGCCAGAAGTTTGTAAGAAATCAATAAAATTATTGATCTGCTGCCCTAAAAAAAAGAACAAGCAGGTAGATGGGGTTGAGGCTGTTTAGGGCTCAACCACTGAGCCATCCAGGCATCCTGAAATTACAGTGGTTTTAAGAGCTCTTTGCTAAGAACCAGGGACAAAGACAGGGTGGAAAGAGAGACTGGCCAATGGATAGGGAAGAAGTACTTGAGTTGGTGGTGGGGGTTAGCTTGTAGATCACAGGCAAAGGTTGAGCACTGCTCCGATTCTGGGAGACAAGAGAGACGTGGGTGCAAATTGATCTGCAAATGTGTTGTGCCATGTGGCTTTTGGGGGCTTTGTTCATCCCTGATGGATTCTTTGTTCTCTCTGTGAAGAGGGAGAAGGCTATTTTCTGAGAAGTATGAAGTTGGGAACGTAGAAAACAGGGAAACGGTTGCCAAGGGAAATGGATATGAGAGCTGCCTGCCACCTGTTAGGTCTCCACTCTTTCTGGAAACCACATATTGATTGATGGAGAAGCCAAACCCATGCCATGATCCTGTCTGTTCCAGGGACCAACATCATGAGACCAAAGACATGGATATCCGGATGGATGTAGAGCTGGGAGTCAGCAGGATGAGCTCCACCCAAGCAGAGGAGACAATCAAGGGTGTGAGGGAGGGTTCAAGTCAGATCCTCTAACCTATGCCTCGCATCTGGTGGATGAGAGGAGAGGCAGTCTGAGAGCAGCAAGGCTTGAGGGAAGACCTATCAGAGCAGAAGGCAGACTAGGAGCTCAGCTCTGCTGTTGTAAAAGGGGGCAGGAACAGGAAGATGGGAAGTTTGAGGGATGATAAGATCCTACTGAGAACCAAGGGGATGGCTGTTGAACAGTGATGAAGTTTTCAAACAGAGATTATGACGCTTCCATTCTTTCTGGACCCTTTCAGTCCCTGCCGGTGTCATGGATACAACACCAGCGCTTCCACATCCACAGTAAAACAGGCGCCTCTCATCCTTCAGTTGTGTGATGGAACAACAGCTCTCGCCTCCAATATTTATGTTGTTAGTAGCTTTGGGGCATTTACTTACATCTGGGATGTTACCCGCACACACACCGTGTTCCAAGTCTGCACACAGACTCTGCTTACACGGGCTCACGTAATGTTTCCCAACATGTTTTTTTCAATACCCATTTTGAGGACCTCCCGAGCTTGGTGGACCACAGCAGTCTGTTACAGCGGCCATAGAGCAGACACTAAAATACGCTCTTGTTGATGACTTGACTCAAGCCAGGGTCTTCAGAAAACCATCTACGTCTGATCCTGGTGCCTTTCTCTCAGGGGTGACTGATAACCTGGCGCCATTTTTCTTTGTGGGGTTACAGACAGGCAAAGGGCAATGAGAGGAGCAGCCGAAGCATGGCGAGGAAATCTGGAAGAGGGTAAGGGTGGCCTGCAGGGGACGGCATCCTGCAGGTGCAGCGTCTGCCACTTTCTACTTCCAATGCCTTTAAATCAGGATCTGTGTCCCTGGATGCTGTGGGTTTAACACAGGCCATTTCATGGTAGGTGTCATAAAAATCAGGCAAGAGAGCTCACGTAAACACGAGAAAAATGAACTATTATTATCATCATTACTACTATTTGTTGGAGGGTGGGTTATGATTCCATTAAGCTCAGATGGAATCTGTCACCTTCTGGATGCTGACAGAATTATGCGGAGGAAGGAGATGCATGTCAATGCCCTAGCTTTACAAAAGACAAATGGATAGGAGTTAAAAGGTGGCGTGGGTGAGGCCAGGGAAATAGGGTTTAGGGAGGAAAGAAAATGTTTTCATGTGTAATGACTACTTTCAGGATGTGAAATAAAATTTTTGAAAGCCAAGATGTTGTAAATAATATAGTATATTGCTCATTTCTCTGACGGCTTTCTACCAAGCCAAAAAAAAAAAAAGGCACTGACAAATAGGAAATAGAACTATAAAGCAGAATGATCTGTAAGCCATATATTCCCCTGAGTGGATTTCCCTGTAACAATGAACCACAGGAAAGCTTCTGGGAGTCTCTGGGGTTCCCAGCCGAAATCTCAAAATTGGGCTGATGGGGACAATTGTGTTGACAACTCATCTATTCTCTTTCAAATATTAGGGGGTTGTTTGTTTCAACGTGTGGCTTTCTTCCATTCAAGGGAGCTTCGACTAAACAGATTTAGGAAAAAGAATTATCCCATCAGCTGAGTCCAAATCCTAACCCGTGTTTTTCTTCTGCAACATATTAAACCATCTGCTCGCTCCATGGATTCTCACACAGGTGTAGATCTGCACAGCCTTCAGGATTATTTTTTTCTTAATATCATGTTTACTGTGAAGAATTCAAAGAATGCCTAAGCATAGACACAATTATGGTTTTCACTTTCCCTGCCAATCCCTGTGTGTTCCCAAGGCCAGGTACCTAACTCCTCTAATTAGAGGTAAACACTCCTTATTTTTTTTTTTTTATTTTGTAAAGATTTTTATTTATTTATACAGGAGAGACACAGAGAGAGAGGCAGAGAGACAGGCAGAGGGAGAAGCAGGCTCCCTGTGGGGAGCCCGACGTGGGACTCGATCCCGGGTCTCCAGGATCAGGCCCTGGGCTGAAGGCGGTGCTAAACCACTGAACCACCCAGGCTGCCCCTTATTTGTTTATTTTTGAGCTCTTTTCTAGGCTGTGAAATACACAGACACATATTTGTATACACACATGCATACATGCAGAACATCTTAAATGCATATATGCCCCCACACACGTATGTGTACATATAAATTCATATATGTGTATAGTCTTGTCAAAACACATATATCTATATCTATAATGCCCATATAAAGTGTTAATGTAAATATATAATATGTAAATATCTTTACTTTTTGCATCACTTGTTTTCTTTTAAATGAAGAGTAGCTTGGGACGCCTGGGTGGCTCAGCAGTTGAGCATCTTCCTTTGACCTCAGGATGTGATCCCAGGGTCTGGGATCGAGTCCCACATCGGGCTCCCTGCAGGGAGCCTACTTCTCCCTCTGCCTGTGTCTTTGCCTCTCTCTCTGGGTCTCTCATGAATAAATAAATAAATAAATAAATAAATAAATAAATAAATAAATTCCTTAAAAATAAATAAATAAATGAAGAGTAGCTCTATATTTGCAGATGCATACAAGAACTCATTTACTCATCCCCCCGATGAGAAAACCTTAGGTAGCAGCGGACATCTATGTCCATGAAGCCATAGATGGAATGTTTGTGCCTCGTCACAATTTATATCCTGAAACCTAACTCCCAATGGATGGTATTTGGAGGTGGGGTCTTTGGGAGGTGATTGGGTCATGCAAGTAGAGCCCCTCGTGAGTGGGATTAGTGTCCATAGAAGAGGGACCCCAGTGAGCCTGCTGGTCCCTCCTACCATGTGAGGACAAAGGAAGAAGACGGCCACCTAGGAACCAAGATGCAGGTCCTCCCTCACTAGACACCAAATCTGCAGGTGCCTTGATCATAGACTTGCAGCCCCTAGAACCGTGAGAAATAAACGTGTGTTGTTCACACCCACAGCATGTGGCAGCCCTGGTGGACGAAGACGATGCGTCTTTGTGACCGTGTATGTCGGACAGGTTCCTGAGAAAGAATGCTGGGGGGGAAGGGGAGTCCTTTTTGAAATTTTAATATAGAATATGAAACTTCTTTCAAAATTCTCCACCGATCCATCCACCCACTAGCAAGGTGTGAAAGGGCTTATCCGACCGTGCCCACAGATAACTGAACTTAGGTCTGTCATTAAGCAATGCAAAAGCGTAATAAAATAAAGTAAAATAGAGTTGACTTTCCTTTAATATGACTGGGATCGGGTACATCTCTTGATGAGTTTTAGGCACTTTATTTCTTTGACTATGAGCTTCCTTAATGGCTTTGACAGAGTCCCCTGCAACTGATTCCTGTCTTTTCTGGTGCCATGTAATGTGTCACTTTTGTTCTCAGTTTGCTATTCTCACCTACACACAGTTTCCATATCCTACCCATAGAATTTCCCTGCTACAACCCACAGCGGGGCAGGCATTTTGCACCAGCCAAAAATTTGCAAATCCATGAGCAGGGGAAAGGTGAAAAGTGGTACCCTTTGGAAATTGGCCAAAAATGCCAACTAAAGCCATTTTCATTTTCTATGTGACATTTGTCATGCTCCACGCATGGACCATTTTAAATTGCACATCTGACCTTTTTAACAATAGCAGGAAATGCCAGGAGAAAATGCAAAGCTCTTCATTTTCTCTCCTAAGCCCCTGTAGAAGCCATTTTTCACGGTCCATGGCTAGAGTCTATGATAAGATTGTCAAGGTGCCTGAAACAAGCCATCAATTTCCAGGCAGTTCCCCATCCCTACAGAGGAACATCACACACTCATGGGGCACGGTGCAGGGGCTTGTTTCCCTCTGCTCTGGTTCGGGAATGCCGCAGCATAACACTACCCGAGTCGATCCGAGACAAAGAGGAGTTCCACTCTTCCTATGGCATGATCCAGTATTAACCGACAAGTTCCCCACCACCATTTTAAGAAGAGAATTCCTTACACCCTATCAGGTTACGAAAGAGAAGGCTATAAACATCCCCTCGCACTGACCCTTAAGAATCAACACTAGAAAGAGAAATAATGAAGTTCCACGTTCCTCCTCAAAGTGCCATATCTACGAGTTTCTACTTAGCTTTTGAACCAAAGCAACGGTGGGTGTTTGCCGAGTTTTGAACACGTTTAATGATGACACAAGAAGAATACATAATGCCAAATTCACGTCATCATCTTTAATTAATGACTAAGTGTCTACAGATTTAAGAGAGTAGAATTGACAGCACACAAGGGAGAAGGTGAGTATGCGGAGTCGTTTGAATTCAGGCACACGTAATCACAGTGAAATCATCTTTGAGTTGCTGTGATTTAAGCATTAATTAAGATAAAATATTAAGCAGTGCTCCTCTATTATTTGGACAACTTTCTTTTATGGACAATAGATTTCTGGTCGCATGTATTTTGATATTAAAATAATTTGTTTTTTCCAAAACATCCAAAAAATAAAATAGCACGGAAATGAGACCTAAAATGTGTTTTCATGTTAAATTAAGGAAAACACATCTCTCGTGAAATTCTTCATTTTTCCTGAAAAACACATCCTGACACTTTTTCAAAGAAGGTTATTCAATATTTATTTTTCTTTTATGTATTTAGACTTTCAGTTCTTAAAGCCGCAGCATCAGGGGAGGCATTGAGATTCTGATTTGTCATGAACAGACCATAAAATACAACTGTCTTCATAATCGCAAGAATTATTGCAACAATAAGAATCCCAGGGATGGAGAAGAGGAGGGGTGAAAAAAAGAAAAGAATCCAAGGGATTGGAAAGAGGAGTTTAAAAAAAAAAAAAAAAAAAAAAAAAGGAATCCCAGGGATGGGATTTCTCTAAGAAAATAATCATTTAGGGTAAAGAAAATAACTTTTATTTTCTTGATAATTGGCAGGATAGTGCCCTAGGATCTCTTTTGATGCTTCATAACAACAAATCAAGTTAAAGGATTAAATTAACTTTTTCCATGAGAAATCTGCTGAAGAAATGCTATCTTAGAAAATAAAAGCATGTTGCAACTAATGGCACAGCTCCTTCCAAGAAACAGGAGCATTAATTATGATACTAAGGGCCAATCGTGTAATGGACGATCATGTGTAAGTCCACGAAATGTTACTTTTAAATATAAAATGCTTCAACTGCCTTGGTTTTCCTCATTTTCCCCGAGGAAGCGGACCACACTCTTACATAACAGGAAAGGGCGCACACTACCTCGTCCAAATCTACTTTCCCCACTCGGGAGCCTCCCATTCTTCCCCATGTCCAAGCACCGCACATCATGACCCACCACAGTGAGCTACCCCATTCTTGCTTGTGTCCAGCATGGGACCTGCCCCCTGTGCCCCGCCACTCTGTCCGCTCTCCCTCCCACTGAAGTCTTGTGCATCAAAACGTGATTCAACCATCAAATCTGGGAAGATAGCTTATGGCGCCTCCTGTCTGTCCCCACAAGTCTTGGTAATCATCCAATCAATCGTGCACCGTCTACAGCACATCACAGGTTCTCTGCTACAGGATTGCCTTGATCTGTTTCATGACCCAATGCCCCGCCCTACTCACTGTCTGCTTCCTAGAAAGTGCTGCATGAATGGGTGCTGTGTTGGCTTTGTCCACCCACCAGGATTAGTCATGGCAATAAATGAAAATTAAAGTACGAAAGCATCTTTTGGTTGTGATCAAAATGCTTTGCTTGTTTAGCAAGTAAGCAAATCATCTATTTCCACCAAGATAAAATTGAGAAAATTGCTCCTTCCTGAAACATTCGCTGCATGACAATGCTCACATCGTGGGGCACTGGGGTCCTTCCTGTCAGAGATGGTGATGTAACCCGTGGCAGCGCCATGCACACATCACAGGGCATCAGTGACATGAAGACATGGCTGTCTGGCTTTACCATCCAGCCAGCCCTGTCAATTACTCCCATCTCCAAGAAAAATTTGCTGTATTCTCATCATCCAATTTCCAAATTTATAATTTCCAAGTTTGCCTTTGGTTGTTTTCGTTGTATCCTTGAAAATGCATAGCGTGCAAGTAACATTCCGACAACTGCAAACAAGCAAGTTTCTGTACCAAGTTTTATAATTTTCTGTTAACTCAAATTACCTCCCTAAAATGCTATATTTTCAATCACCCTTCATCATCCATGTTATACTTTATTATGTAATATTAACATATTATACATTTATATTATTTGTTAGAGGTAGATGGCTTATTATTGGTATTATCACATTGAAATTATTATTATTTGACCAGTATTTTGCAATCAGGTGATGCTTGAAATGACAGAAATGGTATCCAGCATCTTATAATCGTAGGAGGTTGCCGCAGTCCCTATGGCAAAGGAAAAATACGATTTTCCTTTCAAACATGTATTATTCATATTAACATTTGCTATGTGTGATTTTTATACTACATATTTATGTCGATATTTATCATGTATACATGAATTCTTATGGAGGTTGTGATGTTTAGATAATTATTCCTTGAATAACATTTTGTACCAAGCATTAACCTCAAAGGATGCTTGCCATGAAGGCAATGGCTTCCAAAACCATACATCATGAGGTTGCACTGTAGGAAAAGACAATGTTTTTGATGATCTCAGTTCAGACACAAATATAGAAAAGGATCAACTCAAAAAAAAAAAAAAAAAAAAAAAAAAGAAAAGGGTCAACTCTCTACGTGGATCTGTACTTGTGTGTCTTGTAAGCATCCTGTGTATCCTACCTAGGATACAGGTAGGTAGGCAGGTAGGTAGTCCTACGGGGAGAGCCTGTCTGAACTTCCTTCCATTCCCTTCCCTAAAGTTTATTATTTTTTTTTATCTCAGGTTTTTATTTAAATTCTAGTTAGTTAACATATGTGGTAATATTGGTTTCAGGGTGTAGAATTTTGTGATTCATTACTTCCATACAACACCCAGTGCTCATCACAAGTGCCCTCCTTCATCCCCATCATCCATCCGGCCCATCCCCTTCCCCACCTCCCCAGGCTAAGTGTATTATTAGTAGCTCTCTGATTTTCTTCCCAAATATCTCTCAAATGGCTCCCACCCACTTCTCCATCTTCATGACAGCCCTAGTCCAGGCCACCAGCCTGTCTCTGCTGGACCACGGAGGGACCTTCTGATGAGATGTCCTCATTGCTCTCCACCCAGAGGAATCTACCACAACACTGACCATGACTCACCCCTGTTCAATGCCCCCAACAAGGACCAAGAATCAGTTGGCCATTCACTAAGTGTCTGACTCTTTTTTTTTTTAATTTTTATTTATTTTATAAGTCACACAGAGAGAGAGAAAGAGACAGAGACATAGGCAGAGGGACAAGCAGGCTCCATGCACCGGGAGCCCGACGTGGGATTCGATCCGGGGTCTCCAGAATCGCGCCCTGGGCCAAAGGCAGGCGCCAAACCGCTGCGCCACCCAGGGATCCCTAAGTGTCTGACTCTTAATATCCTCTCAGGTCATGATCTCAGGTTGTGGGATCAAGCCCCACACCTGGCTCCAAACTCAGCACAGAATGTGTGTATCCCTCTCCCTATGCTCTTCCTCCTGCTTGCTTTCATAAATAAATAAGTAAATATCTTTTTTTTTAAAGAAGTGCTAAGTCCATTCATAATAAAGGGACAATTTCAACATGCTAACTTAGTATCCAGGATAATTGTAAGTAAATTCCATAAAACAATTCATAATTTGGCAAGAATTTCATTTCAATCACCATATATATTTGCCATAATGATCGGAAAATTGCGAACACGGCATAAACTAAATTTCTATAAAGACTATATATAATCTGATGGATTACGTTAGTAAATTGCAATGAGTGGTGTGTAGGGGCTGTTTGCTAAAAGCAGGTAGTTAAAGATGAGTAAATGTTAACGCCTATTGTGCAAACAAAATTGAATGAATATCTAACCCTCTACATTTTGAGATTGTATCTCCCCGTCATCCCATATTACCCATTAGGAGTTTCATGCATGGCTATGCTGCCTGGGTAAAAGCAAGAGCTTGTGACAGCCTTAATTATTATCATAAAATAATTCCATACAGCACCTAGAATTTTTCTAAGAACACACCAGGTGTTCAAGAAATAATTGCAAAATCGAAAGCTATAGGAATTGAAGGGTATTCTTATTTAAACTGAAGTAGCCTACCAATGGCAAAAGGTACATTTTTTTAAGGATTTTATTTGTTTATTCATGAGAGACAGAGAGAGAGAGTAAAAGGTACGTTTTAAATATCTACAAGCAGCATGTAACTATTTCAGCCTTTTCTTGCCCATATATCTCCCTTGGGATATAAGGAAGACAGAACTCAGTTGAAGTCAATGTAGAGAAGGATGACCCTCTCTGCACAGGAGGAGGGAGATACAGGTGGAAAAGACTGGAAGCCACCCATCGATCCATTTAGCAAAAGGTTTAAGGGGTGGTGATGCCATGTCAAGTAGCATCTTGGTCAAAGATGGGTCCAGCATGGTAAACTTGGAGATGCCTGCTGTGTGCATGTCTGGAGACCAAGTAGGAGTGGGCAAATACCTTGGCTTCAGACTTGGGCATGCAGGGGGCCACCTCCCTTGGCCACCAGTGACTGTGCACAATTGGAGAGCTATGTAACCACCAAGTACCTCCATTTCCTCTTCTATAAAAGGAGTATAATTATCAATGCTGTCAGGAAAAATGCCCCTGCAAGGTGGTGGACCAAGGTGTAGCTAAATCTGAGAACAATCCCAATAGAACCTGATAATATAAACGCTGATATTCTCCAAGCTCTGCACAAAGATTACCACTCCTGGAAGGATGAAGCTGGAACATGCTTTAATAACCTAATTTTAGTTTTTCCTTTTGTATGTATTTCCTAATAATCTTCAGGGTTGAGCTAAATTTGTAGGGTTTGGTCTTCCAATATTCTTCCATCATGAACATTTATCTATGTATCCATCCATCTGTCTATCCATCCTTCTATCTTCTATCTATTTATCTATCCATTCCACTGTTAATATATTTAGGTAAATATAATTCAAATTATTTTCACCTTAAGAATTTCAAGAATGGGGATCCCTGGGTGGCGCAGCGGTTTGGCGCCTGCCTTTGGCCCAGGGCGCGATCCTGGAGACCCGGGATCGAATCCCATGTCGGGCTCCCGGTGCATGGAGCCTGCTTCTCCCTCTGCCTATGTCTCTGCCTCTCTCTCTCTCTCTCCCTGTGTGACTATCATAAATAAATAAATTTAAAAAATTTAAAAAAAAGAATTTCAAGAATGTACTGGGGACAATAGAGTAGAATGAAGCGTCCCATACATGAGATGGAGAATTAGGAAATAATTATCATGTCATATCTTTATGACTTTTACTCTGTTCTGATTCTATCAGAACCTCATTTTAAGATGTGTAAGAGTAACTAATATAATTACATTGAGTTGCATGCTCATTCCCATACAAAATCATGTTTACGTTGCTGTATGTGGGCATGTAAAAATAACAACATAATTTCATTTTTAAATCGATAATGTAAATTTGAAGAAGCGATTTAAGAGCATACCCCCCTACATATTGGATAAAAATACAAGAATTTCACAATCTTATAACTTTGAACTGTGGGAAAAATGTAAAGCAAGGTTTTCCCTGGTATATGGTATATTTGAGAGCAGTGGTTCTCAAGCAGGGATGATTTTGGCCCACAGAGGTTATTGGACAGTGTCCGGAGACATTACTGGTTTTCATAACTTGAGGTGGAGTCACTAGTGGCCTCTGGTGGGTGGAAGCCAGGGATGGTGCTAAATAAGCATCTTACAACACACAGGTGGCCGCACCTAATGAAGAATTATTCAGCCTACAGTGACAGCAGTGCCATGGTCGAGAAATCTACTCTTATTTAATAATAATGATAACTTATTATATTTAAATTTTAAATTCGACTTGCCGACATATAGAATGACACCCTGTGTTCATCACATCGTGAAATCTAGTCTTATAGGGAAGAAATAGAGGAAGAAGAGAAGGAAAGAGGGAAGGACAGAAGGAAGTAGAGGAGGAAGGAAGAAACAAAAAAGGAGGAAGGAAGAGCCTAGGTATGGAATTAGGGAAGGAGAGAAGGAAAACAAGTTGGTACTACTCATGGTCTGATATGTGTAAAAAAACAAAACAACAACAACAAACTCTCATTTTTTTCCCTAAAACTACCTCTGAAAGCTTGAGATTTTAATCTCCATTTTCCTATGAGGGCATTACCATTCTGAGAGGTCAATGAGTTGCCCCAAACTGTGCTGGTCTTGGGACTAGGAGGCCTTGTATGTACCTAAAATCAAGGATGAGGGTACAGTGACATGCTCCATCCTCACTGAGACCAGATCTTTCTTAGGTTTCCTGTCTTAGTCTTGTGTTCTAGAAGTTGGAAGACACAAGATCTAGTTTCTAAAAATAGACTTCCTTATAGAATATTATAGGAGATTCTATCAATGGTTGAATGTCTCTGCTCCTGGAATGTAGACATTATTCAAAATTGATACTGGATGGGTTTCATTGAAAAAAAAAAAGTGGCATTACTGTTTTAACGCTATTTTTCTTCTCATCCTTTAATTTTAGATCAGCATTCATAATTACAACATGAAGCTGTACTCCAGCCAACCCTGGAGTAATACTATAAAAGCTCTTTTCATGAAACCTATTTTCTCATGGACATGGATTATAGAATAAGAGCACTCAAGGTCATGAGTTAAAGCCCCATGTTGGGTGTAGAGCTTACTTAAAAAATAATAATAAATAGAAAATTTTATAAAGCATAGCAAAGATTTGGAAATTAACAACTGGAGGTGAATTTAGGTGACATTTGTGTGAAAATAAAAACGTCTATTATGGACACCGGGGTGGCTCAGTGGTTGAGCATCTGCTTTTGGCTCAGGTCATGATTCTAGGGCCCTGGGACCAAGTCCTGCATCAAGATCCCTGCAGGGACCCTGCTTCTCCCTCTGCCTCTCTCTGGGTGTCTCTCATGGATAAATAAAGAAAATATTTTAAAAAATATCAATCATACCTATTCAAAGTTCCAGAAGGAGAACATATAAAGAATGGAGAAGACACATATTTGAACATTCTTTTAATGCCCAAGCAAATATTTAGAAAATGCTAGTTTAGAAAAAATGTATATTTATATATAATATTATATATAATATAATTATATTTATTTTATATATTTTATATATTTATATTTTATATACTTTATTTGTAAATATATAAATATAAGTAATATATAAATATACATAATTATATATTTTTAAACTAGCATTTTCTAAATATTATATATAGTACTATATATAAATATATTTTTTCTGTGTGTGTGTGCAGGTGTGTGCAGATAAATGTGTATACATTTAGTAATTTGAATAACTTGAACTATATTCCCAAAGTAGATGCTTCATATTATTTATTCATATATACAAATCCTATCAACAAAAAAATGCTAGCACTAAATGGGATTTCCTTAATGTATTTTATATTCTTAAATAATGGAAATACTCTACAGAGAAAATAAAACCAATAGTGAAAAAATAAAGCACTTTTTTTACTATGATCCATTTTTTTCACCCTAGTCATAAATAAATATCAAATGCATTCCAATGAACTGATTGGGAAGTCACCAAAGTTTATAATTGTAGTTTTAATCTGTCTTCTAATGAATATGCACTATGCAAAGTAACTTGGAGACTATTCTCATCCATTGCCATTATAACCAAGGGTAAGATTATTTCTCATTTTATCACAATGAAGATGCAAAGAGGTTTGTTTACATGCTTTGCTCTAGCATCACTGAGGTGCAAGTTTTGTAAAAAAAAATTTCATTGTTTTTTAATCGTGTTGTATCCCAAAGTGTTAGGAATGATGTAGGCCATGTAATTGACGTGATTGAAAGACGCTGCCAAATTTAAGGCATCTTTATCTCAGACCTGCAGGGATCCACTGTTGCTTTCACCAGACCTAAAATCAGTGACCAAATGTCCCAGTTTGCTTGGGATTGGGTCCTAAGACTTTCAGGGACAAATCTGGGAAGTCTTAAACGAACCGAGATGAGTATGTCAGTCTACCGGAGATTTCCATTATGGAGGTGGAGGGGATGTTAGAGACAAGCACTGCATCTCAAATAGACCTGATAATGGGTGAGGCAAAAGTCTTGGGGGAAATTTACAAAGAAGACCCCAGAGGATCTACTTCAAGTTATAAATAAGCACGTGTTATTTATCTGGCTGGCCATGGGGACTTAAATGATAAGGAACCCAACCATGAAAGATGGAAGAATCATTGGCTGTGGGTGTCTGTAGTGCAGGGGGGAAACAGAGCAGGGAAATGCGGCATGAAATTGCCAAGTCGGGGTGTCTACACCTAGGTTGAACCATGTGTAAAGGTTTAGAGTATTGAAAAAAGTTGCACGAAATAAAAACAATGGCAAATTTGCGTCAAATCTGTACTAGACCGTTATTTTCTAGAATATGTATATTTATTAGAATGTTCAAAATCACACCCTAAATAGAACCGTATGCTCACAACAGTTAATTGCTCAATTCCAAAATTATGGTGTGCGTGTGTGTGATTATGGCAGTATTGACAGATGCATAAGTGTGTCCCCTGAACGCCAGCTCTGAGTATACTGTACTCGGGTTGCACGCTCTTCAGTGATCACGTCCTACTCTGGAGAATACATGTAATTCTACACTTTTGATGTTGGTGTTTAGAGGACAATAAAGACAGCAATGGGCGTTGAGAAGCAGTAGGTTCCAAACAGCAATGCCTCGATGCTACGGAGCAATCTGTGCTTGTTGGCCTCATAAATCGCACTGCATCTTTCAAGCAACTGCCACCTCGTAGAACTAGACTTTTCACAATGCCCTTGTAATGCTAGAAGAGTTTTGGTTTGGGGCTTTTTTATTCAATATGAAGTGTTGTTTTCTGGTCCTTTATGTTTCATGATTATATCAAATGATTGCAATGACTGTAAATAATTTTCTAAACAAATTCACCCTCATGTAGTAACGTAGGAAAATTCTACCCACATATGCCAAGGGTAACAACAGAGGCAATAAATTGTAATGGTGCACAATGTGGGTAAATGGGACCTCAGGTGACACTTGCATCACCTTGGAGACAGTTTTGGTCACTACATGGGATTTCTGATGACACTAAGTGGTTAGAGGGACATGGCTGAACAAGGATGTTCATGCACAGGACGGCACCCCATAAATGTCAGGAGTGCTAATGTTGATACACCAAGTATTTGTGAAAGATATAGATGGAAAAATCAAAATGGCCCCTGGCTTTTCTGCTGTGTGCAGCATTTATACCTTAACATGGTCTCCAATGTCCACCATCTTTGAGTTTCTTAAATGATACCTGAGAATATTCATCTTGAAGCCAATCAATTATTAATTACATGAATGGAGAACACTCACCCTGTTTCTACAACAGCAAGAATTGTTTACGTCATGCATCCCAGTCAAAAACTATGCTTCACAGTCAAATCCAAATTCTATAGAAAATATCTGGTTTACTCCCAACATGCTGCTGCTCCTGAAAGCTCACCCAAGTGACCCTCTGGGGAGCTAAGAAAAAAATCTATCCACTCGTCTAACACATGCAAAGCCTGCAAGAGGGCAGCTCCTTTGCTCTTCCTTGGTTGTCAGAGCCGATTAACACTGGGTCTTCCTGTCTTATCCAGCCACATTTCCTGCACATAGGACCAACATCAATGGAAAATGGAAACTATAATCTCAGTATTTGAGATTACTGGCATCAAAAACCCACTCTGTAATGTCTCTGGTAAGATGTCCCCACAATGCATTTTATCTTCAGAATTAACCTTTAGAATATGCGTCTTTTAAAAAAAAATGGTACGATATCTTCCCACATAATAATTGTATTGATAATGCAATTAGTATTCAGTTTTGGAAAGGAATGTTCATGTGTCCCTGGACTATTCAAATGGCACTTGCAGAAGAGTGGACGGTTACATGCCATGATGTGATGAAATCAAGGTCAAAGATGTTAATTTTCTGAGGGCTTTGACTGTTTGATGTTAAAATCCCACTGACCGAAGCAAGCACATACGGACACGAGCATGTCTTCTTAGCACAGAAACGAACAAAAAATCAGGAACATACTTGGTTAGAACCAACTATTTCTGCCCCAGCAAAAGGAGATTTCCAGGTCAAGTTATAAATCATGTCAATCACTGAAATCACGTGTTGGACTAGTTATGTAAATGCATCTCACGGACTCAGCATTATCTCCAGGCAGCTGGATTCCTCTAAGGGTTGGGGAGACTGTGCCTAAACATGGAGATCTGAACTCTAACAACACTAACTAGACCTTGTATGGGCCACTCACTGCTCACACATGGTTGGCTCATCTATCGATGATGGATTTACACTACCCGTCTCACATGAAGAGAGTAATACCATCTTAACATGTATGAGGCACTTTGGTCACTAAAAAGTCCTATAAAAAATGTGTCCAAAGACTAGCCAACTCAATAAATTTATAAAATGCTGATTTTAAAGACATTTGTCCTTTTAATCTACGAAGCTGCATAACCACAGGACCTTTGAAAAGGATTTCGTTTGGCTAAAGAAAAAAGAATGCTGGTTATGATCACGGCAGATCCTTGACAGACATCCGTGAACAATAAATGCTAGCACATATTTTATTTTTTCTTCTCCTTTCAAGAAGGGATAATGGTGTTGTCTAGAAACTTCTTACTCTGGAACATGTCGATAATAAGCTAAAAGCACCACACAGTGTAAGTAGGACAATGAGAAAGCACTTCCCTGTGTACACACCCTCTACAAACAAGATGAAGATACTTTAGGAGAAAAAGAAACCAACAGATGGACTTTCTCCTAGTCCACGGGTCTGTACAACTGTGCCTTTTAGCCTGCTGCATCCCATGCCTCTTCCTGCCTCCTTACTGCTACGTTATCTCCCTTAAAAAAATATTTCTTTTGAAATTATTGGTCTAAATATAAAAGGAAACACAAGAGACTTAGAGTACTGGGAGCTAAGAAAGACCTTGTAGGAGAGACAATTAGAGCTGTAGAAAGAGTGGTCTATGTGGTATGAGGCCCGGGATAAATAAATAAATAAATAAATAAATAAATAAATAAATAAATAAACAAAATGACATAAAATAAAATTAATTAATTAAATAAAATAAATAAATAAATAAAATAAAATAATAAAATAAAATAAAAATCAAGGGAATGTTGAATTTGGCCATTTTGCTATAAAATCAAGATAAAGATTTATAAGACCAGAGTAAGTAGGGATTACTAAATATTAAATCAATAAATGTTAACTGGCTGTTCATATTTCAGGAGACAAATCTAGAGGTAATATTAGTACACTGGGTTATCAAATGTTATAGTATTATTTCTAGATACTATAAAATTTAAGGTGCATTACTTGTTTAATTTTATATCATCAACAGGAAGATGCTGACTGTTTTTAATGCCTCAGAATCGCAATTCTCTTGGGTGGGTACAATTTCATTTAGGAATAAATTTAACAAAAAAAAAAAATGGGTGAGACTTATATGCTGAAAAAGACAGATACTCCTGAGGAAAAAAATTTAAAAAGGTGCAGATGAAATAGAGGGCTAAATTACGTTAATGGATTGAAAGGCTCAAAAGTCTTAAGTTGCCAATTTCCCAAATTACTTAAAAATTCATCACTATTTTAATAAAAGTCCCCAAATCCCATCTCTTTATTAAAAGTGACACACATTCTATAAATCTATATGGTCTTATACCAATTTTTGCTAAACTTATTTCTAATATTTTATGCTTTTTGTTTCTATAGTTAATGGCATATTTTCAATTTCATTGTCCAATGGTTTCTTGTTGAATATAGAAATAAAAATTTGTGTGTCATGTATCCTGAGATCTTACTAAAATCATTTATGAGTTTTAGTAGTTTGTGAAAACCGTGTAGGAGGTTCCATATAAAAATCACATCATCTGCATCTAAAGATAGCTCTTCCTTTTCAAATCCACATACTTAACCCTTTTTTTTTTTTTTTTTTTTTTTTACCTTGCTGCACTGGCAAAGACCTCCAACTTGTTGTTAGCTAGATGTGGGGAGAATGGGCATCCTTGCCTTGTTCCACATCTTAAGAGAAAAGCAATTAGTAGGCCGTGATTATATTCTGTTAACTATTCTCCTGAACACATTTTAGTATTGGTCTAAAATATAAGTAATAGAACAAATAAAATCTAACAAGAAAGTCTCGATGGTATTGCTCTGGTTGTAGAAGAATAGATTTTGGAGATTCCCTTACCCTAATCCCAGGCAGCCTCCCTATGTGAACCTCAAGCAAATCTAAAACCCCAAATCTGAAGATATGATTTAATGAGATGGGAGAAATCGTGAAAGATTAAAAACAAAGAGAAACAGAGTGAACTCTTAGCTGTTGCCACAAATATATACCATGAGCTTTTGGTGTTCTATGACATCTTTATTTATCACATGTCCTCTCGACTAAAAGACTCCATGTGACTTACTAGTTCAAGGCTGCTTCACGCATGATAGTTTAGCAAATGCATGCAACTCAAAGACATGCTAACTCAGATTTCCAAAAAAATGACAGATGTCCTCAACTCATGGCCCTTTGCAGTTCCAATGTTAAGAATCAACATCCAGAGCAGCCCGGGTAGCTCAGCTCAGGGTGTGATCCTGGAGATCCCGGATCAAGTCCCACGTCGGGCTCCCTGCGTGGAGCCTGCTTCTCCCTCTGCCTGTGTCTCTGCCTTTCTTTCTCTGTGTGTGTGTCTCTCATCAATCAATAAATAAAATCTTAAAAAAAAAAAAAGAATCAACATCTTGCACTCCAAATCTATGAGGGACAAGGCTGGGTTGTTTGCAATCCAACTTAGAAAAGGAGTAAAAAAATTGAACACCAATAAAAAATAAATTCATTATTAAAAAAAAAGAAAAGGAGTAAAAGGCAAAAGAAAGGAAAATCTCAGTGAGGAATCAAGAACTCTAACATAACATGGAGGAAGAAAACGAATGAAAAACTAGAACAGCACAAGGTATTAGGATTAGGGGACAATTAGATGTATTTGAGAATCATCATCTTGCCCAGCAAATGTCTTCTGACTGGGAATAGGAATTTGCCAGGGCAGAGACCATTTAAAAAAAAAAAAGATTTTATTTATTTATTCATAGAGACACACAGAGAGAGAGAGAGACAGGCAGAGACACAGGCAGAGGGAGAAGCAGGCCCCATGCAGGGAGCCCGACGTGGGGTTCGATCCCAGGTCTCCAGGATCATGCCCTGGGGTGAAGCCGGCGCCAAAACGCTGAGCCACCCGGGCTGCCCCAGAGACCATTTTTTAGTCGTCTTTCTATCCCTTACGTCTGCCATTGGGTTAGATGAGTAGAAACAAAAGATGTTGATCCAATGAGTCAGGGTTATTGCAGGAAAGTATCAAGAATGACAGGGGAATGTAGTCCCTCTGATCATAACTGTGCGTCACACTACTGATGACTAGCACACTCCCAAGTTTCGCAATCTCAGTACTATTGACACTTTGGGTCTGATCATTGTTGAGGGGGCTGTCTGCTGTGTTGAAGGAGGTTCAGTAGCATCCCTGGCTTCTACACACCAGCTGTCAGTAACAAACCCCACTCATGACAACCCAAACTGTCTCAAGACATTGCCAAATATTCCTGGATGAAAAAAACCACCCCTGACTGAACCAACACTGCTCTAGAGCATGAGCAACATTAGAGTAGAAACCTGCCTTGTGTTTCTCAATGTTCTATTTCCAGAGTCTAGAGCCACAGAAGAGCACATAGGAGGTGCCGAGGACATTTGGTGGATAAATGAACACGCCAGCAGTAACCGTGGGTTAATTTCAGATCTGCTTAGAGTTGGTAGAAAACAGTAGGCTACGCAGTTCAGCAAGTCTTCCTTAAGTTCCATCGAGCTTTGGGAACTTAAGTGATTCTGAAAAATGTACAACCACCACCGTACCTGATGGCTCTCCAGTTGATGCCTGATTGCTCTCCAAGGACATATTTCCCAGGGGCTTGGTCCTGTGTGTCCATCGCTAGGCCTGCCAGCCTTTGAAAGCTGAACGGATAATAAACCTACTGCCCATTGTGATGTCATCCAGAACTATTTACCTCATAATGTCTGGTGCAGAGCAAGTGGTCATGAAATATGTGTGGAAATGGACTGAATTGCCTAAATCAGCATGAATCAACACTTCAACACTTTGAAGTAAGTAAAGGCTGCTGGAAAAGTGATCAGATGACAATGACATGTGGTTGATGTCAAGTCAATAGACTTGGCTTGGGTTGGGAGTAAAACCCTGCAGAATCAGTCTCTCTGAGCTTTGGTTTTTTGTTTGTTTGTTTAATCTATTGAGCAAAGTGAAAATATGCCTTCATCACCCAGTTCACCAGCTGCTGTACAAAATGAGAGGATATCCGTGAATGCTACATAGAAGGTACTTTCTTTGGTTTTATGAAAAGCAAAGCCAGGATCTTCACTCACTCAAATCTTATCGTCTGGGATGGCTGAGTTAGAAAACACAGTATAATATATCGATGCAGATAAAGTTCAATGGGAGTTCAGTGGGAGGGAAATTTATCTCTACACAGGAGCAGTTGGAAAAGGCACCTTACAGAAGGAGCCACCCGTGATCAGTTTTCAAGGTGGGGACTAGACACCGGACAGGAGACAAGGGAATCCAAGTAGGGAAATACCAGCCATGCCGTACCAGTGGCAGTACTGCGTATGATTCGTTTATTCATCCACGCACTCCACAAATATTTATTAAGCAATTAAGTCGTACTAGGCATCAAAAGTACAGTACTGAAGAAAACTAGGCCCCACAATCTTTGAGTTTTATCTGGGGAACAATGGAAGACAGGAGTCACACATACAGTAAATACATATCCCTTCAGTACAACCAATACCCTCCTATTGAACCTTGTGCATCACCGTCATCGTGGAAGCCATCTTTATACTTGACACACATTAGACTGGTTGGATTTCAGAAACAAGGGCACTTGTGGGAGCCTGTGGGTGTAGGAAATTGTGTTTGAAAAGAATAGGAACATCCTACCAAAGACTAGAAAAGAAAGTGAGGATAACCGTACTTTCAGACTGTAAGCAGGGTGCCCCCACGTGCATCCTGTAAAATCCAATATTGTAAAATCCAATATCCAGGAATTGGAGAGATGATACATGGATGAATAAATAGGAAATATAGGTGATATAGATCAATAAACAGGAAATATAGATGATATAGAGAGGCAGAGACACTTGCTCGGGGGTGGTTGCACATGATAGATACATACACAAATATACACCATCATAT
This sequence comes from Nyctereutes procyonoides, assembly GCF_905146905.1. NCBI lineage: Eukaryota > Metazoa > Chordata > Mammalia > Carnivora > Canidae > Nyctereutes > Nyctereutes procyonoides. The sequence continues at coordinate 3,586,982 of NW_026575125.1, forward strand.
ATACACACACTATATATATGTATGTCTACGTAATCTTTTATGTGTGTATATAGTCTTGTTCAGTTAGTTAAAGACCTGGAACTCATTCGCTCATTTATATTTTATAAGACTGTGTGCACATATAATTTACTGATTATATACATAAAAACTCAGTTCACATGTCGAGAAGCTCTTCTTTTTAAAAGATCTATTTATGTATTTTAGGAAGAGAGAGAGAGAGCAAGAGGGGAGGGGCAGAGTCCCAAGCAGACTCTGCACTGAGCATGGAGCCTGATGTAGGCCTGGATCCCATGACCCTGAGATCACAATCTGAGCTGAAATCAAGAGGCGGAGGCCCACCAACCGTACCACCCAGTCTTGTAGAAAAGCTACTTATTAGGGAGACAAGCCAAGATATTTAATCAATTTGATAAGTACACTGATCATCAACTAATCACTAGTTAAAAGCATGCAATGATCCGACTTGGTGCATGAAGACGCTGCCCAGGGAAGCTGTGGGATTCCTGTTGTGGGGAGTTATTAGGGTTTGAAAAGGCCAGAGTACTTCTGGAAAAGTATATGATGCTCACCTTCAGGGGGTATCCCAAGGCCTCTTTCTTTTGGACACTTCCTGATGCTACTAAACATATCTTTATAAAACAGACAGTAGATAGTCACTGAGTTGAATTTTAAGGTTCATTTCTTTTGGCGGCACACACGGAATATTTATCAACACAAGGGAAAGAAAACGAAACTACACGGTGACGCTCATGTGGTCGCCACTCTCCACCACATTGGATGATTTGCCCGCTGTCTTTTTCCCCCTTGGGGTGCAGCTCCAATTGTTCTTTCTCTCCAGTTCAGGAGAAAATCCAACGGAGGCTAATGGGTAGCCAAGACTCAATGGTTCCAAGAAAGGGTGAGAACAGTACAGTGCAGAAAAAGGTGATTAAATGGGATTCTGGACCCCCTGGGATTCAGCAGGCAGCCAAACGTAATGAGCCAAATGTCATCACGTACGACATCTGCCAAAATTTTCTTATGACGTTCAGAGCCCTCCTAGACACCATGGTATATTGATGTAGAATGTCATCAGTACCATCAGCCCGATAGTCTACCATCATGACATGTGGCTTGCTCGGGCCACACTGTGACCGCAGGACACCTGCTGACTGATGCCTCACTACAGCTCAGCACCTGTGCGACGTGATTTCAAAACACAAGCACTTAATGATTCAGGATTTTATTTCACAACGTCGTCTAACTGTATGATTAAACATTAATACTTTGTAGCTCGGCACTACGCAGAAATCCGTAATAGCTCTAAAGTGTAGGAACCATGAGGGTGTTTCTACCCAAACCATAATGTCGGTATGTTGTATTCATTCTAGAATTCTGTGCAGATCACCGGCAAAGAAGAGTCGCGGAATCTCTCTGTGTCAGGTGTGTGTGTCTGTGTACCCTATGACCGCGTGTGAGTGATGTCTTTGTGTGTGAGTGGAACAGGTGTATGAGCGGTGTGGGCGTGCATGCATCTGTGTGTACATATCTGTGTGCTGGAGAGGTATGTGTGCATATGTATACATACAGTCCCACTGTTTTTAAAATCTATTTAGTGTTTTCAGATACAGCATGGAGGCGCATTTTAGATTCCACAAATGCTAATGTTTATCCTAAATTTCACCTCCTCCACCAACTCTTGTATAATTGCACATCTATTTTCTACTTACTAACAACCAGCCTGAAGACTTCCTGGAATTGCAAGTACCTACAAATTTCTAGAAATACAGAAATGAAACCTTGTGTCTTTAGGTGAGAAGAAAGAACATATTGCACAGCTTTTAGGTTTTTGTATAATCTTCCCAAGTGAGGGCTTCAGACAGTATCATATATGGGGAAATATATTATTAACTACCGTCACAGGTGGATAGGATCTATATATGCGTGGATTTCTGTGTTAATCTGGGAGAGAGGGTTATATCTCCGTGTATTCATCTGTTGCTTGTCTGTTTCCTTCTTCATCTTCCTTTGGGTTGTATCCTGGAGGTCTTTCTCTCTCTCTGTCTCTCAACTTAAGGCTGATGGAGAAACGAACATGCAGAAGACACTCAAGATCTACAAACTTGGGGAATGCTTCTACAGGAAAAAGAGAAGACATAGTCCAAAGGAGAGAGGTGGTGGGCCATGGGGGAAAACCCAGAAGTCAAAGGGAAGACAAGTGATGGCCAGCAGACAGAGGGCCAGCTATGCTAGACTATCCATGGAGGCTCCCTGTGCATTACCTGGGAGCTCTTGCTCTTTATTTTTTTTTTAAGATTTTTTATTTTATTTATTCATGAGAGAGAGAGAGAGAAAGAGAGAGAGAGAGAGAGAGGCACAGACATGGGCAGAGGGAGAAGCAGGCTCCATGCAGGAAGCTCGATGCAGGACTCGATCCCGGGACTCCAGGATCATGCCCTGGGCTAAAGACAGATGCTTAACCACTGAGCCACCCAGGCGTCCCTCTGGCTCTTGATGCGAGGTTGACACCTGTGAGCCACCTGCATTGGGTGGAACACGTGTGTGTGTTGGGGAGGGGGTAATGGATGGAAGCAGGACAAAAGAACCTCACATCCTGACCCACATGGAGTCAACCAGACCTAGCAGGTGGCTCCAACAGAGGTATGGATGGAATCACAACTGTTAGACATCTTTGCAGCATAAAACAGAATAATGCATATATCAGTAGTGATTTCATTAACAAAATCAAATGAATTTAGAGCACATAATCAACATTATTTTACAACAACCTAAAAGTGTATATGCACTTTTTATACGAACGTAACTCACAGCATAGAATCGGTGTGTACATACAAATATGATTTAGGATATGGAATAAAATATTTAAATTGATGTGCTTTAATGAAGGCAAACGATGAGCAAAAAAGCGGTGCCTTAAAAGACGTCTTGTGTTAAGACTTTAGATTAGCTTGTTTAAAATAGACTAATGGGTTTTATGTGAGCAAATAGAAGTGGGTTCATTACTTGTCAGGGCTTAGAAAGTGTCATCGAACCTGTTATATTAAATGAATTATTATTTTCCTAATGAATGTTAACTTGGAAATTATCACCTTGCTCTGACTGACACAGAATCCCAGAACCATGCCTTGGAAATCTATCCTCATAATTACTTGGGGAGTTTAAGTTGCAAATTGAACACATAAAACCAAGACTTACCCCTCACCTCATTTCTCTACAAAGAAATGCCATTATTTTGATGGGAGCTGCTTTTTTTTTTTTTTTTTTTTTGGCTTATATAATCTTCCAATTAACATCACTCAAGTCTGTAAACATAAGGGAGGTCGTTACATTGCTTGGTCACTTTTGAAAACGACTAAATATGACTTATTATTGCAACTACGGTATGAATTCCAGGCCTGGTTGCTATTCTTTGCAATCCACTTGAGCACTGACCACCATGACTCTTGATCCACCACTGATGACCTACAGCCCTTGCAGATAAATATACTCTGTGGGGAAAGGAGGGTTTTTATGTACATCTTTCGGTTTTTATGGATATTGTGCATGCGACACCTCCAGAAGAACCTAGAACATCATCTCATATACATAATCCAATTCATTGATATTTCCACAGCAAAACATCTAAATGTCTACCCCGAAATGGAAAATAAAGACCATCCATTGCCATCTGTCAGGTCAGGTTTTGTGCTAAACGAGTTGTAAAAGCACTGTCACGATTTTGTTGTTCGATGGGGCTATTTTGTCGTTGGATTGGGATATTCGGTGGATAGTGAAGTCTGGATCTGCACTTCTCCCGATTTTACTTTTTCTTTTTTTAAATAGCTTTTTTTTTTTTTAAGATTTTATTTATTTGAGAGAGAGAGAGCAAACACAAGTAGAGGGAGGGTCAGAGGCAGAGGGACAAGCAGACTCCCTGCAGAGCAGGGAACCCAATGTTGGGCCCAAGCCCAGGATCCTGAGATCATGACATGAGCCAAAGGCAGATGCTTCTCAGACGGAGCCATCCAGGTGCCCCTGCTGATGTTTATTAGCCAATCTGAAGACAGCACCAAAAACAAGGACCCCAAAACATCCCATTTAGAAGCAAGAGCTTTAGGTTATGTTCATTGAAGTTGGTTACCACTTGGATGCTAGAAATCCATGCCCATTAGATGGGATCCATTATGACGAATCTGAATAGTTAATTAGACCGGACTAGCCTTTTCTAGTGATGCTGAAAATACACACAGTGCTCAGGAGCACTGGCATCCCAGCTTCCCCACTTCCCACCCCCGAGTCCCTGAACTGAATCTGGAAGCGTTCTGATCATTGACTTCATCCGTCCAGTGGAAAAGACACACTTAGTAAATAAAGGACCCCAAACACAGTGGTGATCCATGGAAATGGTCCGAGTGAGTAACCCCGGCCTCACCGGGTTGTAAGCGTGTTGACCCTCATAGGTGATCCAAGAACGGAAGCTGAGGTTATTGCTGGTCTGTTAGTAACACCATTACTGTATGTCATGAAGTTTTAGCAGCACCTGGGCAACTAGATGTGGAATCAGGAGACCTATCCCGTGAGACCATTTCCTCCTATGAAGAGCTCTGTTCACTGGTCCTGAAAGTCCTCAAAGTCATGAGGTCTGTGACTCACCACTCCTTAGGGAGGTGGTGACAAGAAGCAAGAACAGAATACGCATTTCCTGTCATGCAAAAGTTGGCTGACTTTTTTTTAATTTTTTTATGGCTGGGATTTTTTTTTTTTTATTTTATTTGAGAGAGCATGAGCAGGGTGAGAGGCAGAGGGAGAAGGAGAAGCAGACTCCTTGGTGAGCAGGGAATCTGGTCTGGGGCTCGATCCCAGGACCCTGAGATCATGACCTGAGCTGAAGTCAGATGCTTCACTGACTGAGCCACCCAGGCAGCCCTACAAATACCAATTTCATTTCTCTTTAAGTCAGGAATTAAAAGAGTTTGAATGGGAGGGGTTTGATCTAAGGCTGGGCTTGTCTAACTATGATTCCTGGTCATCCTAAAAAACAATCCTTCGAAGAAGGCTCTCTCATTTCTGTCACGGGGTAGAGCAGACATGCAGGAAGCCTTGTGATCTGGATGCTGCCTACAACACAGAGCTGGGCTCCAGTGGCTAGGCTGAGGGTCCAGAGCCCAGAGCCGCGGTATGGCTGGGATGACTAAACTAAGAACCGCCATTGCCTTCCCAGGAACCAATCGGCATTCAACCTGGAAACAAAACTGAAGAACTCGTGAGAGCCACCGTGGTGCAGAAAACCTGAATTTTGAAGGATGGAATTTTTTTTTAATCCTTTCCTTACTAACACAGAGGCAGTTTTGCTGATACAGACACAAGTAAACCATGAGCTCGAAACGCAGCCCAAAGAATCTTGAGGACGTTGATACACTTGGACCCAAGCTCAGCCACGGCCAGCAGAGCGCTGGTTTCAGAGCTCTTGATGGTTGGATGCGATACATCCTGGCCATGTGGCTTATTCCTCCCATCTGGTGGGGACCAGGGCTGCCCGGGGAGCAACCAGCTTGGGCCAGGTGCGATGTGACCTCTCACCTGCTCCGGCATCTCATGGAGATTGGCCTACTGAAACCTCCTGAGCACTCCCCGAGGACCTTGGGGAGCTTATCTGTAGTAAGCTAAGAGGAGACGCAAGTGGATGAGCGAGTGCTTCCTCCATCTTGTCCCTGGGAAGGTGGTCCTGGGACACACACCTGAAAGGTTTTCAAGCAGGCCCAATGGGTCAAGCACGAGGTACCAAATCAATCCAATGCTGAGTTGCTCCTCACTCCTCCTGAGCTTCACGCCCACGTCCTACATCCCTACTTTCGGCGTGTTCCTGGCAATAATGAAGTTGCTGTACAAAATTTTGCATAATGTAATAAGAATGCACAAAGCAATGTATAATAAAACAGTAACACTGAACAAAACTTTTCTTGCATTCTCTGCTTTAAAGAGAATCTAGGTTAAGGGAATATTTTGTGAGTCAACATTTTTAGCTCATATCGTCAGCAAAATAAAGAATCAAAACCGACAGATTTCAAATGTGATGACCTTGTACCACGTCAAACACCTGAGTCTAATGTAAACCACTGGAGCCTTCTCACTGAAGTTTACTTCTTAGTAGAACTTAAGTTTGACTTTTTATGAAACTTGCACGATCCTGGGGGTTGTTTGTTCCTAAAATGTTTATCACATATGTGTGCAAAATAGAAAAAACATAATGCTTGGTTGGAGAAATCAATTTGCAATACCATCAAAGGAACTGACTGCAGAATTTTGTCTGTGGGTTTTCATTGCCTGGCCAATCTCTCCCTTCTCATCTTTCGGGTTTAGGGCGAAATTGTGCTACCTCTGGGAAGCCCTCCAGGCTGTCTCCAAGATCAGGAGAGATGTCACTGCTAGCTGCTCTGAGACATAGCTGCTTGAAGCAGCAAGGGACTAACTTCCTTTTAAACTCATACAAATTTAATCGTCTCTGTTCCCTTCCAGCAAGAACTCTTATGTATCACATTCATAACGCTTTCAACCATTAGAAATCCACTAACAACCAGCCCCATACTATGAGTGTGGGGCCTGTAAAATGAGAGCAAGAATTGCATTAAACATGAGAACAGGGGCACCTGGGTGGCTCTGTTGGTTAAGCATCCAACTCTTGATTTTGACTCAGGTCATGATCTCAAGGTGGTGGGATTGAGCCCCCCACTGGGCTCCGCACTCAGTACAGGGTCTTCTTTTTTTGTTTGTTTTGTTTTGTTTTTGTTTGGTTGTTGTTGTTGTTGTTTTTTTTTAAAGTACAGGGTATTCTTAAGACTCTCTCTCCTCTCTCACTGCCCCTTCCCCTGCTCACATGTGTGCCCACACACTCTCTCTCTTTGTAAATGTAAAGGAGAAAGAAAAGAAAAAAAGAAAAGAGAAGAAAGAAAGAAAAGAAAGAAAGAAAGAAAGAGAAAGAAAGAAAGAAAGAAAGAAAGAAAGAAAGAAAGAAAGAAAGAAAGAAAGAAAAAGAAAGAAAGAAAGAAAGAGGCTAACCATGACATGACCTATTATTATTATATTGGCACCTTTTATGCAGTTGATCAATGCAGGTTTGAACTGTGCAGGTCCACTTATATATGTATGGTTTTTTTAAATAAATAAAGTACAACAGTATCTGTTGTATAAATGTATTTTCTCAACTTTTTTTGTCTCTAGCTTAGTTTACTGTAAGGATATGGTATGTAACACATGCAACCCACAAAATACGTGTTACTCTACTATTTATGGTATCGGCAAGTCTTCTAGTCAATGGAAGGCTACTAGTTAAGGTTTTGGGGAGTCAGAGTTATATTTGGATTTTTGACGATGCGTGGGCTCAGTGCCCCTAATCTTCATGTAGTAAGAATGGTCAACTGCATTAGTTGATTAATCCTAAGGACCCAAAGAATGTATGAATTGAGTCATGGATTTATTCTTTGTAAATTTCCTGATCTCTAACTTTTTGGCCCATCAGGTATAAACCCAGACTTTTGACACTGGCAAACACGAGACACACATTGATCACGTGCATTCTGGGTTTATTTTCTGAGCTGTCTGGGTAAAACAAAACAAAACAACAACAAAAACAGGAAGAATAAGCAAACAACAAAAAAAGCAGAATGTGCAAACAACATAGCTGAATCTGCTGTACCTTCTCTTTCAAAACTATTGCTTTATTTTGTGACTGCAAACTTTTTCCGGATCCGTTGGCACCAGGTCTCCTAACTAGAGCAGTGATACCCCAAAGGGAGGGTTTCAAAAATAAGCCAACTAAGTGGGTCCAAATTTCAGCACCCCCGATGGGTAAATGTGTCCTGGAGCTGGGCCAGTCAAGCAGGAAAATAATACTCTCCTGATGCAGAAAAGGAAAACCACGGGGTTTTACTCCCTCAGATGCAGGGCTGTGGGCATGCACACTTTTTCCCTTTTCTGCCAACCCACATGGAAAGGTAAGAGTGCAGCCCCCAGCAAGACACTAAAACTAAAAGCCTTTAGGAATTAGGGTAATATCTCTATTAGCCAACAGATGTGTCCCGGGGATACATGGCACTTTCAGAAGCTTTGCTTCAAGGTGCAAAGCAAAGCTGGGGAGAAGGGGGTGGAAGGATGTAGTCTGCAGGTTTCTGGATTCCCAGGCACCGCAAGAGATTCCTTAGGGTTCTCCCTGGGATGTTCTAGTCCCTTTGCTATGGTAATCCCGACCCAAGAGACTTCCACCCATACACAGAGAAGCCTCGCAAAGAAGGAATCCAATGACCATCCCATTGCTAGAGAGCTGAGCCATCAGAGTCCTGGGCATCTGTGCATCCCCCACAACAGGCTCAGACCCTAAAGGCAGGTACCCCCAGCAGGTTCGTTCTCCCTAATATACTTCTCTAATCATAGCAGTCCTTCATTCCTGGAATATATTTAATTGTAGAATGCTAAAGTAACAAAGGAACTGTGAGGAGCTTCATCTTCAAAGCCTTCGCTCTGCAAAGATAAAAACAGAAGTCCTGACCTTACTAGGAACAGCACACTGGGCAAAGTTTTGGAAGCAAAGATAGAAATGAATTGGACCTTGGAGGTACTCGTAGCATACCCCCAGGAGAGACAGCTTCTGAGTGCCTTCGGGAACCCTGGTTCCCCAGTCTTTGATGGTCTCCTATTGGGTATAATCTTGACCAAACGGCCTTTGTTCAAGGAAATTAAAGACAATGGCTTGGATCCGAACCTTCACATCCATTTCTGAGTCTGTGCAGAGGGAGGAACCAAGGTGTGAATCAGAAGGGGCAGGTGCACAGAAAACCAACACCCAGGGGCTGTGGCATTGGAAGTACATACTCTACCTGGCAAAGCAGAGCACATCACAAAAACCACAAGAGCCAGGAGGCCCTTTTTGAAAAGATCACAGTGCACATCCATGGCTATTCTTCGTCAACATTATTATAAGATTTATAAATTAACACTGATTTTTTAAATGCAATTTCATTTAAGGAAAGTAAAAATATGCAAAAGCTTTTATAGATGCATTCATGTCCAGAACACCCCTGACCTAATGTGGACCATTGGGTCTTCTGTTCGTCATATGTTAAATATCATGCCCTGGGATGTTTGTTTAGACATCTAACCATAGCTGTGAAAGGAAAAAAATACTGTAAATATTTGTTTCAAAAAGCCAGAGGTACAAGATAGCCTTTAGTTTTTAGGAGAGTGATTTTAACTAAGCAACCTAAGGTCTTATATAAATGACTAGATAATCCATAATCTTAAGTAAATGAATGAATTTCGTGGCAATCAAGATTAATTAGAAAATGCTTATGTCCTAAAATGTAACATACAACTGTTTGGCTGGCCTGTCTCCCAGATAAAATAACAGCATGCTTAATGCTCAAAAATGAAAAATGTTCAGTTCCAGGTTATTTCCTAAAACCTGTTGTAGGTGAATAACATAATATTGGATCAAAACCCAATACATAAAATAAATACCCAATCTATAGTGATTAAAGGAAATAATGAATAAATAGAGAAATGTAGGAAAAGAGGGATCCCTGGGTGGCTCAGCAGTTTAGCGCCTGCCTTCGGCCCAGGGTGTGATCCTGGAGTCCCAGGATCGAGTCCCACATCGGGCTCCCTGCATGGAGCCTGCTTCTCCCTCTGCCTGTGTCTCTGCCTCTCTCTCTCTCAGTCTGTGCCTCTCATGAATAAATAAATAAAATATTAAAAAAATGAAATGGAGGAAAAAAGACAAATTTCTCATGAGGAATGACCTCAAATAATTTATATAGATACTCTGCCTTCATGGAAGGAGAGGGCAAATCCCCATTCCTTTAAGGGTGGGTTGCACGGTAGTGACTTCCTCCTGAAGAGCACAGATTAGAAAGGGGGCAAAGCCACTTTGCAGTGGAGAATGTGATGAACATGACCTCCCCTAGGTAAGCAAGGTCAAAGTCATCAGAGATAAGTCACACTGATGACAGCATGACCCTCCCGTCCCCTGCCATGATGTAATGAGAAGGGCACTCCAGTCTGCGGACTAACTCCCCAGAAGCCATAATCCCAACCTAATCATGAGAAAAACATCACGCAAATTCAAACTGAAGGAGCAGTCCTCCTCAAAACTGCAAAGGTCACAGAAAATAAAGAAAGAATAAGAAAATTGTCAGACTCAGGAGGAGTCTAAGGAAATACAGAGACCAAATGTAACGTGGGATCCTAGAACAGAACACAGTAGATAAAAAGTGAGAGAATCTGATATCGTGTGGTCTTTAGTCAATAGTAATGTATAAATATTGGTTCACTGTATAAATATGTAATAGTAATATATACGATATTAATAATAGAGGCATTGGGGGTGGGGTATATGGAAACTCTATACTATTTTCCAAAATTTTCCATTACTCTAAAGCAAAATTTAAAAAAAATTAAGATTTTATTTACCTATTCATGAGAGACAGAGAGAGAGAGAGAGAGGCAGAGACACAGGCAGAGGGAGAAGCAGGCTCCATGCAGGGAGCCTGACGTAGGACCCGATCCCGAGTCTCCAGGATCCTGCCCTGGGCTGAAGGCAGCGCTAAACTGCTGAGCCACCAGGGCTGCCCCAAATATTTTATTTTTAAGCAATCTTTATACCCAGTGTGGGGGTTGAACTCACAACCCTGAGATCAACAGTCACATGCTCCACTGACTGAGCCAGCCAGGTGCCCCATATCAATGTATTTATAAAAGAAATTAATTGGTAGTTCAAGGTTTTAAACTTACTAAGAAAAAAAAAACTCTAATAATAAGAAAAAAAAGCTATAAGAATGTACAACTTTGCAATAAATCCCAATCCTTTAACCATAAACATGGCCTAGCTTTATAGCATGTAGCATCGTCAAGGTCCTTTGGAATGTCCCGACTCGGACTGAATCATAGGGACTAAGTCAGGTTGGGATATGCTTCTTTCCCAAAAATACAGGACATGATTAAACAGATGCACTTGACGAATCCATCCATATCTGAGTTATTTTAGATTTCTATAAAATAAGAGCCGCTTCTGTTGAACCAACGGATCCTAAAGATTTTCTCTATTTTCATATTCCCTGACTTCCTTCTACTGTATTACATACTCATAGATTTACGGCCTCAGAGATTTTAAATGGTTTCTTTGGCAAGAAGCGTGTAGGAAGGAATAATCTGAGCAGGATATTAGTCACTTTTAATACCTATTGAATATATTTTACTTACAGAATGTACGGAGACAAATTCCAATGCTCAGCTCTTGTTTATACTGAGATAAAAGCCATAACTGTTTCGAGACATTCCCCCAGGAGACATTCCCATTACGAGGTATGGTTCCCCCTTAAACCGCACCCTCACATTTTCCCCGACGGTAAGCAATCAGTATGAACATGTAAAGCTCTACTTTAATGGAAAGCTCTTAACAAGAACCAGTCTTTGTAAAAGTCTCTTTCCATCAAAGTGGCAAACGCACGTGCACACACACACACAGACACACACCCAACTTTCTACAACTTGAATGATTAAAGTTTAATTGTCTCTTCATGATTTACTTCCCCCTTTGTTATTATCGTAATCAGTCAGGTAAACTAAACAGCAAATTATTGCATCTTTTCCTTAATCACTACAATTATTAAAATAAAGGTATTGCACACGGTCGTTCACGGTGACTGTGGTGGACGACTTATCAATCATTCTATCCTTGGGGAAGTTTAATAAACGTTCTCGCCAGCCTCCTGAATTTCTGCTTCTCAGAGAGCATTGCTGTCATCCAACAAACCATGGAATCCTGCTGATAAACTGCTTCTCAGCACTTTATCTTTTTTATTAAATCTAGAAAAACAATCCCTAATGGAAATAAACACCAGTCATCATGTCTCCAATTGTTGCTGCCTATAACTCATTTTTAAAAATCAACCCATTTTTCAAAGTGGCTCTTCATCTCTAAGTGGTTTCTGGAAACAAGAGAAGATATTAGGAATGATGCCTCTGTTATGAAAGAGGTGTGTTCTTTTATGAGCGAGGGAGGGGCAGAGAGGATCGATTAATAATTCAGCATCAACTCTTCCAGGACATCGTGATTACTAGGAGGGGAAGAAGGGTTGGTAGCAAAACAGATAAATTTTACATAATCACAGCCGTACATGCAAGAACGGTCATGCTGTATCTTGAAAATATAGGGGATCTCGTGCATCCTTCTGATAAAGAAACCTGAAAAGGAAATTCATGTACAGTATATGTATTTTTCTGACTGAGATTATGGAATACCTGTGCTATTATACACGAAGCTGGACAAAAATATGACCCTGCGTCAGGGGCTTCAAGTCTTCTCAGAAGCCCCCCCAGGGAGAGAGGCGAGTCCACCCCAAACCCAGCATTCCACTGATGCAGGAGAAATTGGAACAGTGGAAACACTGGGAAGAAACACTCCAGAAACAGGGATGTGCAGTGACAAAACAAACCAGATGAACAGATGGTCCCTGCGGTAAGAGAAATCTTTTTGGAAGTAGGGAGGTGAAGAGGCCAAGGTGAGTATTTTGGAATTCTCCAGAATGCCTGCAAGCGACACTCAAAACTTGCCCTTGGAACAGGCATCCCCAAGACACACCACCTGTTTCAAATGTTCAGTGACTTCCTGTGGGCTGTTAGGATGCAGAAGAGGGTCTTCAAAGAGGATGGTCCCACCCTCCCCACAGCCTTACCATGCACATCTCCGCTCTTTGCACAAGGAGCAAGGTGTGAAAAGGACGAAATGCATGGGGTTTCATGAGGGTAATTTTTACTAAAGAAACAAAGAAGGTAATGAACACTCTAAAAGAGCAGACATTGGATTCACACATCGTTCTCAGTCAACAACTATTTACTGAGCCTTACGAAAAAGGGCCATGAAGTTGGCCGGTTCCTGGGGAAATGAGTTTTACCATTAGGATATTTCACTCCTGTGTGTGAGTGTTTAATTATTAATACAGTGTCCTCATGACACATGTATTCCTCAATGCCACGTGGCAGATATCTTTTGGTTTTGGGTTCCCATAAGAAAGCTACAGACTTTTCTTTGTCATCTTGTGAGGGCATTTCTTGGAAACACGTTTGCCCCGACATTCCAATGACGTAGCCAGAACCCAAAGTGACCCAATAAAAATGTATGTCTTAGATTGTCACTCCTCTGCTCAAAACTCAGTTGTGGCTTCTCATCCTCATCTTTGAGAAGCTAAGTCCCTTCAATGGTCTACCCATCTTGTAGGGTCCGACACCTAGGCCCTCTCCATTCTCATCTCCACTCTGCTGCTTTCTGCAGTCCAGCCACACTGGTTACCTTGATATCACCTGAACACATCGAGGTCTATGCCACCTCAGGGTCTTTGCACAGCTGTTTCCGACTTCTAGAAAACTCTTCCCTTCAGACCTGGCCTTCAATGTCCTCTGCCCCTAACAATTGCACCAACTCATTCCTATTATTCCCTATCTACTTTAATCTGCATTATTTTCCTCCACAGCATGGATCGCTGCTCCAAATACTACATATTAATTTCTTTATTCACTTCAAGCCCATAAGGAAAGGGATGGTACCTACTGGGGTCTATTTACTACCTGGAAAAGTACCTGTCCATAGTACATTCTCAAATATGTGTGAACGAATGACTGCATGTCTATCACTAAAAACAAAGCAACTCACAGATACAAGATTTTAGGACGGTAAGAATCTTTATCATATTTGGTATCTACTTGGATAACTATACATATACTTTGTTTTTGTTGATGAAAATGTCAACAGAAATGTTTTCTAAGTACTCTGTGAGATAATCCAGCAGATATGAAAAGTGTTGAGCCAACACTTGGCATTGGATTATTGATTTTAAAAAATGCTAAAACAACCTCAAGATCAAAAGCATAATTTCAGAGCTTTCAGGGAAAATGTAAGAGTCAGGTAAGAATATAGGAGAAAAAAAACATTCAGCCTGAGTGTTGGGGCCACATTAGGGAGTGGTGGGGAGGGTGGCGACATAGCAGAGTGAATGGCATGTCTAAAAGGAAGAGCCACTCCTCATCCCTAGTCCACTACCGGCCCAGTGTTGCCCAATCTTACGTATTTGTAAGCAATGTTGTAAATGTGGAAATTTTGTAAAAATTTCCAGCTTCTAAATATAACCAGAAATTTTAATTTTTTCAGGGCCTGGCAAATCATGAAGATATGACTTCTCCACTATACTAGTTGAGTGTCATCATATTTATATTGCCATTGGCAGGGCCATCATATTTATTATGATGATATTAACACTCCAAAAATAGCCCCCCAGTGGAGATTAGAGCAATTGATTAACCCCCAGGGGAAAAAATATGCATCATATCTTACCACTGATTTGGAAAGTAGCCACATGATCTTTGCTACACAGAATAGAGGCAAGAATCAAGATGTAGAGTAAGTAACAAGCATCTCTGAGCAGGACATATTAAGGCCAGTCCCCAAGATGATGGACATCTTGAATGCAAACATTGTTTGTGTTATCACCTTATGCCTATACCTAGATCGTGTCTGGCACTTATTTGGAGCAAAAAAAACAAAACAAAACAAAAACAAAAAACAAAAAACAAAACAAAACAAAACAAAAAACAAAAAAAAAAGCAAAAAGAATGGCAAGAAGTCACTGAATGAAAGAAAGAACAGTCAGTACTGGGAGTGGATGAGTTCCCTGATAGCTCACTCAAATCAGTTTAAGGGTCATTACGGATAGCAACATTAGTTAGTGTTCACATTAATTAAGATTTCTCATGAGTGGGGCTCTACGCTTAGAATTTACATCAATTATCTCACAAATCCTTACAACAGCCCCTGTGAGGTAGGTGCTATTATTAGGCCCTCTTTACCCATCAGAGGCAACTGAGATTTTGACAAGCTAAGTACCCAGTCGAATGCCAGAACTTGAAACGGCCAGAGACCATATTCAAACTTTAGGTCCCTGGGCACATTGTCCCGGCAGAGAGGACCATACGTGTTTCTCAGTTATGTTTCAAGCAGGACTCTAGCGAGCTTCTCCATCAGATTTCATAGCACAGATCAGATCACATGATGAAGAGGAAACAGGGGTAAGTACTTTTATGCACGTTGGCCAGCAAAGGGGAAGAGAGAAAAATTATCCAGAGCAAAAATGAGTATGAAAAAAAAAATACAACGTTGTTTGTTTCGATTTAAGACAGGCCCAAGAAAGTGTTGAGAACATAGCGGGCCTTGAAGACATCTCCTACAGTAAATAGTGTCCGCGGTAACCAGTGTTAGTCAACGATTCAAGGTCCCACATCCTTCGGTACATCTGTCTTCAAGAAGCCTGGGTGTGTTTTTTAATGATTTAGAAGGAGCTCCATGCAAAGTGTTTTCATTACAGGGAAAATCCTGCTTGAGGGTGAAGACCTCTACAGAAATCTAACTGAAATAAAAAGGCTATCGTCTCAAGGGTTTCAGGTGGGAGAGATGTTACTGTCTATCAAAGCCTGAGTGGGAACATACGATAATCTGGAATATTCAAACATTCTTTTGTTGTGATTTCCACAGGACCGCAATCCAGTGTCTTATTTAGTCTTGATAAAAAGAGCTTCCCAAGTTCAATTCGGGCCTTGGAGATTGTCCTCATGTTGTTAAATGAAGGAGATGTGGGAACCTAGGCGAAGCCAACTACAGAAATACAGCGCGGCGGAACACAGACACGTCGGGTTCTAATGCAATGAAAACCGTTGGCAATTGAAGAGCCCCAGACGGTTGTAGGTTTGTTGGCCCACACGTTAACAATAACAGATGGAGATGCAGCAAGATGTTGTGAGAGAATATTCTTGGAGCCAGAAAGTAACTCTTCTAGAGTTCTTTCTCTCTCTCTCTCTTTTTTTTTTATGACATCTGGAAACTGCTTCCTTTTATTTACAGAAATCATGATCCTCCAAAACCACCGTAGTCACAGCATTTTCCACTCCATTTTCTGAACAAGCCACCTAAATTTCTTTCTCTATTTCTTTGATCAAAGTATTTACCTTTTTCCGAAATCACTACAAAAATGGAGAGATGCCGGGAGAGGTAAATAGCAGAGCTGGGCTCCTTTGCGGGATGAAGTAGGGGGAAGGATCCTGACAACCCAGGAGCCTCTAACAAGTGAGAAAGAGCTTCCCAGCTCTGTATGCTTCATCCCCGCCTCGCTGTGAAGGTGGATTGCTGGCTTTTCCTACCATCGTGATACCGAATCAAGAAGTTCAGGGAGCAGACCCAGCAGAGCCAAAGGTCCTGAGGTTTCCGGTTACCCACTCGAGTGGAGATGTGATAGCAATGAAACTATCCAGAAGGGCAAAACACATTTGCCTCCCATCCTCATGCCCCACAGGCATTAGACTGAGTATTCACAACCGAACTTTGCAGAGTCTCAGATAAGAGCCTGCCTGAGGATGGGAGGGATGGAAAGGGAGGAAAGAATAGAAAGTTCCTGGTTCAAGAACTCAGACTGGAATTGCAGAGTCGTCTCTGAAAGGACCCCATTCTTCCTCCAAACTACCTGGAGGCGTTAGATGGAGAGCAAGGCTTTTGCTTAGCCTTTGAACATGAGTTACCTACAACCCTTTCCACTGATGATTAACTCATAACAAATACTTAGAAGCCAGCAGAAGAGGAGAAGCACTAAAAACAAATAGAATAATCTATTTATTAGAAGGACGAGAAAAAAAAAATAGGACCAATGACCCACACCAACAAACATCAGGGATTCAGTAGAAGTGTATCAAATATCCCACACTGGGAGAAAATAAGCAGCAAGAACAACTATGAAGGGAGGTCGAGAGATACACGGGGGGGGGGGGGGAGGAAAAATAAAATTGTTGCAGGTAAGAGCCCCAAGAATGAGCTGAAAAGGAAGAATGCAGCCAAGGAATGCACAGGTGCACTCAAAGAGAGGCATCTTCCCAAAAGTAGAGTGACACAGGGAGGAAAAATCCCCTACATGCTAAAAGGAGGAAGACATAAATCTGAATGTCATCTTTCATCTGACAGGAACACTCATTTAAATCAGCAACAAGGATTAATGGCTAGAAATAATGGTGAGAAGTACCAAGCAGCAAAGCGCATGCAAGACTTACGACAGAAAAGGACTCACAAATTAAACAAGCCTATTTCTAAAAACAAACAAAAATAACCTTGCTCCAATAAGCATGATTTTTTTTAAAGTTTTTATTTATTTTTTTCATGAGAGACACACAGAGAGAGAGGCAGAGAGGAAAGCAGGCTCCATGCAGGGAGCCCAATGTGGGACTCCATCCCGGGTCTCCATGATCATGCCCTGGGCTGAAGGTGGCGCTAACCCGCTGAGCCACCCAGGCTGCCCAAGCATGATTTTTAAGGACATTAAATACATACAGAATGTCTTCCAGGGAGAAAAAAAAAGCAGAGAATGTTCAAAGAAAGGAAGGACAATGTGGCTGATATGGGCTTTTTTGCACCAAAACGGGATGGAAAAAGCAACACAGGATACAAATGGCATGTTACTCTCAACAAGGTGAAGGGAGAGGAAGAAGCCTAGAGTTTTATAACCTAGAAAAGTTATCTCTTGAATGAAAAAGAAAATCTTGGGACACCTGGGTGGCTCAATGGTTGAGCATCTGCCTTGGGCTCAGGGCATGATCCCAGGGTCCTGAGACTGAGTCCCATGGCTCCCCGCAGGGAGCCTGCTTCTTCCTCCACCTGTGTCTTTGCTTCTCTCTGTCTCTCATGAATAAATAAATAGAAATCCTTAAAAAAAAAAAAAAAACTTACAGAATGTGCCACATTAAACCCTCTCAGAGAAAACCTTGAAAAATTTATTTCTGCAAAGAGAGAACCAAATCTGCAACAAAGCAAGAGAGTACGGCTAAGCAGAAAGCATTAATAATCTCAGAAGGCAGTAATCTAAAAAGAAATTCTCACTATATTGGACACCAGAAAGTAATATTACACTATATTTTAACTAACTGGAATTTAAATAAAGAATTTTTACAAGGTAAAAAAAAAAAAAAAAAAAAAAGATATCCAGAAATAATCTTGAGCCAAATTTCCCTTAGAATCAGGCATGGTGGTAGTTGGGAGATAGAGTGGGCTTCTTCTACATTTTGTTTTGAAGAAAACAGCAGATATTCAAAAGGTTGACAGGCAATAAGAATAGATATGGGTCTCATATGAAAATATAATTGTAGGATATCACTTTTTTTTTTTTAAGATTTTACCTATTTATTCATGAGAGACACACAGAGAGAGGCAGAGACACAGGCAGAGGGAGAAGCAGGCTCCATGCAGGGAGCCCGACGTTGGACTCCATCCCGGGTCCCCAGGATCACGCCCTGGGCTGAAGACGACGCTAAACCGCTGAGCCACCCGGGCTGCCCAGGATATCACCTTCAAACAAGTAAAGGAACACTTGACGAATCGTACATATAAGAAGAAAAACCACAGCACAGAAGACAGACTAATATAACCACGACATTAGCAGCAGAAACTTAAAAGCCATGCAACAGAAGCTAGGAAAACCAAAGAAAACAAATAAAAATCAAGCATGATAAACAGAAAACCCAAAATAGAATGATGAGAACTATAAGCTGTTTAATAACAGCAGTTTGAAATTTAGAAGCGAGATACACTGATAAAATAGGATTACAAATAGCTTTATCAATATACAGATAAACTTAACATGGATATATTTAAACACAAGAGGCCTCCTCAACTTGAAAATGAAGAAATCAAAAAAGACAAAACGTAACCTCAATATGATTGAAAAATATCCGGGGTGCAAATTTACTATAGGACAAAAATATCATAAAAGTCACAACTGGCCATTAAATATTGGAAGAGGAATGGAAGTTAAGAAGATATCACCAACACGTTTTTGAAAGCACCCAATAAAACCTCGAAGCATGTAAAAAGTAAATATTATGAGTAAAATAAAGGAATGTTAAGAAAAAATATGTGGTGAGAGATTAAAATGAGACCTTCTTGAAACTGAGTGACGTAGGAGATGAAAGACTAATGGAAGATATAGAATGTTTGAGTAACCCTGTTGAGCGTTATCTGATACACTCACATGGGAATCTATGTCCTAAAATGTGCGCACGTGCACACGCATCCATCTGTAATCACAAGTCCGCAGGTATATGTGTATGTGCTTGTGTGTGTAGCTTTGGAGCACACGTAGAATATTTCCAAAAGGTGCCATTCATAGATGGTGCTCTAAAGAAGCCATACCAGGCAGCAACATATTCTTTGAACCTAATCAAATCAAATAAAAATTGATAAAAACACCCCATAAAAGAGTTAGAACACTAAATATGTCTATGTGTGTACCTTGAAGTCAAAGTAAAGATACAAAATACATGGAATCCAATGATAATTTAGGTGTCACACGTGAAAATACGTCTGACAGGTCTAAAGAAGTGCTTACAGGCATAATTAAAACTTCAAATACATTTACAAGATAATAAGAAAGATTGGAAATAAATGAGCCATGGAGGCAAATCAACGCTGGAGTAATAGAAACAGAATAAATCCAACTCAATCAAAAAAATATGTATATAATAAAGAGTCGAAATCTGTGAAAAGGGAACGAAAAAATAGTCAAGCAAGCTAATTAGCAAAATGAAAGCTAGGTTACTAAAAGCTTATTAATATAAACAAACTTCTGACAACATTGACCAAGCAAAATCGAGAAACAACGAACACTAATAATGTTGAAAAGTGGAGGAGATCACTTTAAATAATTCCAAACAGAATAAAAATATTAAAACTATTTTAATGATATAAGCACTGATGTTAACAAATACATTTAAATGAATAAATATTTGAGAAAAAGTGAAGAAACTAGAACCCAGATTTAAATAAACTAAAGACCATTAACACTCAGTAATAAAAAAAATAAAAAAATAAAAAATAAATAAAACTCAGTAATAATAATAAATTCCCCCACATAAAAACAACTCAACAGCCAAGATTATTTTCAAGCAATTTCTCGTGATTCAGTTGTTACTGAAATTTTGCTCAGAAAACAAATGAAAATAAGCAGCAAAATATCTTTGTAAGGTTAATTTAACTATAAGGACTGTACAAGATCAGAAGATCAAATCAGGAAACCCAGTCAAACTTAAATAAAAATCATAAATCAATTTCACTTATGAATGAAGATGCAGACATCCTAAGTGAATTAATACAGCAAATAGAATAGAATACTGATAGGTTTTTGAAAGTTCACTGTATGATCAAGATGGGGCGGTTTCCAAAGACCCTAACAGAAAAAAAATCTATGTTATTAAACCAAGTAAATAAAAAAAAAAGGAAGAAAAAAATCCTGTGACCAACCATAAAGATGTTAGAAATAATTATGACAACACTCAATGCTTATTTATGACTTAAAAAAAATTTAAGTTAGTAGAAAACTAGACTTTGAAGCTAATTTCTTTTACCTGATAGTGGCCATTTCCCAAAACATCTAGTGCCAATATAACATTTATTTAAAAAGTTTTGGGCTCTGCTCCTATAAAATCATGAACAGGGATGTCAGTTTGCCCCAATGCAGTTCAATACAGCACTGGATGTCCTGAATCAATGCAATGACAACAGGAGTAAAGGCAATAAAGGGTATTAATATTCAAAGGGGACAAGAGAATATGGTCATTATTTGAAGAGAGTATGATCACTTTTATGGAATCCATGTAATTTGATAGATAAACTACTAGACATAACAGAGAATCCAAAAAAGATTTCTGAATATCTAATCAAGACCTTCTTTTATAGCAGAAGTAGGAAACGACATAAAAAAATAAGATACTATTAGCAAGAAGAATAAGGAGAAGAAATTAACTCATTAGCTGAACAACGCTAAAATTAGGTCTCAATAAGTGGTCAAACTATGCCAGATTATGGGTAAGACAACATGAGTTTGGAATGATATCTCTTCTTCCTAAAGTCACCTTTTTTTTAATGGATTTTATTTATCTATTCATGAGAGACACAGAGAGAGAGAGGCAGAGACACAGGCAGAGGGAGAAGCAGGCTCCATGCAGGGAGCTGGATGCGGGACTCGATCCCGGGTCTCTAGGGTCATGCCCTGGGCCGAAGGCGGCGCTAAACCGCTGAGCCACCCGGGCTGCCCTAAAGTCACCTTTCAATTCAATACACGTCCCAACAAAGATAGCAGAATTTTGCAGAATTTGGCACGTTGATTCTAAATTGTACATTAAAGAATAGACACTCCCCCCCACACACACACATACAGACACAAAGAGAATGCTGAAGAAGAGACGCGTAGGGGCATTTCGTTCTATGAGGCAAGTCACACTTTGCCTCCTGCAGGAGCGGACTGGTGAATGAACAGGACCAAATATACAGCACGTAGATTGCCCGCTGCATATGTGGTGGAGCTCAGAAGTTCGTCCTGGGTTATATTTTAGAAGACCCCTTTGAGACGTACTGTCTCTCTCAGACCCACAGTGGTCTCTGCCCTGAACCCGTAGGGACAGGCTCTTGCCTCTGGCTTCCCCTGGGGGAAACCAAGGGACCTCGTGGCAGACAATCTGGAGGCTGACTCAGTTCTCTCTGGAAGAGCTCTGTACCTACAGCCTCCAGCTACCTCCTAGCAGGGATGATCAGAACAACCCAAATGCGCATCTGTAAGTCCGCCTAAGGGCTCCCTCCTATGACCACTCCAGGGTTATGCATTACCCCATATCCTGCCCCATCTATGAATATCTTCCTTTTTGTGTGTCCTCTGTCCCTATCAGGACCTGGCCTGACACCAAACCAGTGGAAAAGGAGACAATGTTTATATTAGATGTTGAAAACATGGGTTGTCTATTTGGAGAAACACTGCATCCCTGTCTCACACCATATATGACAAATTTACTCTGCGTGGATTAACAACACATGCACGTACTCTAACACTCGTACAAAAATCTCTAGGAGAACATTTTTTGTGATACAAGGGTAGAAGTCAGGATTTCTTGAATGGGTCCTACTTAGAAAAAGACATAAGGAAGAAAAAAAACTGTTGGGGGATCTCTGCTAAATCAAAACTATTGATTTTTGTTTCAACCAAGTGGATGGGACACAGACGAGAGCAGAGATTTGCGACGCGTACACCAACACTGGTTGACTACTGAAAGCAGAGGATGCTCACAGCCGCAGGTGCAGGGTTAAAACAGAACCAGGATGTGGGGCCCTCAGGGCTGGTGTAGCCCAGAGGACTCAGAGCTGCCTGGAAGTTTCCTCCTGTCCCCCACAGCATTTCTGTTCACACAACCGTAAGTATTCCCAGCACATGACCTGCCAACATGTCATCGTCTTCCGTTCTTGTCATTATATTAAATAAAACCGAGAAACCTGGGAGGAATTATATAAGGGAACACAAACGAGAAAGGGTGCAAGATCCAAACAGAAAAAAAAATGTGATTAAGATGTTTTTAATACACTACTACACACTGTGAATATCTCCCCATATCACTAAATATCCTATAATGCAATTTTAATGGCTGGTATTCCATGCTTCTATTGTATCTCTAATTATGCAACAATTTCTAGACTGTCAAAAATTGCTGCAGCCTTCCCTTCCCCTCTTTTTTTTTTTTTTTTTTTTGGCTATCGTGAGCACTCGACAATGAAAATCCCTGTACGCTCATCCTTCTACACATGTGCAATTACTTCTTGAGGATAAAACTCCTCGAAGTGCAATGTATTTCAGGTATTTTGCTACCTATTTATGCGTTGTCTTCAAAAAAAAAAAAAATTAGGACTATTTGCAAACACTCCGGCATTGGATGAGTGGGCATATCCCACAGCTAAAATCCACAGCTAATGGGGTTTTTAATAATTGTGGTGTCATGAGACGTTAGAGGGAATGATTCTGCAGAGTACAACAGCCACAGAGAAAACGGAAGGACTCCTTCCAAAGAGAAAAAGAAACCGCTGGCCTCATATTTATTCCAGCGGTTTCCATTTAACAGGTACCTGTGGTCAGCTCTACTTCTCACATCCCAGGCATTAGCAGCTTGGAAGACTCACGGGGACCAACGCAACGTTTGCCGGTCCGTAGAATACTACTTCCGATGGATTTAAGAGGTGAGCGTGCCATCTATTGAAACAGGAAAGGATGGAGGCCAATGCAAGGGACAGATGACAGTCCACACCACGCACAGGAGTCACCGCCAGAGGCCTGGGGGCCGAGAAGGCATTTTGGAAACAAGCTTGGTTGAGCCCATTCACTGATGCTTGATTTTTGCCTGCACACGTTCACTAGCTAGATCAGCAACGAGGAGCCCCTAACTAAGGCCTTTGCTTTATCCCTATTATTTGCAACATGTGCCTATAATAGCAGGTGTTAGAGTCTCACATCCGTGATGCAAAGGAAGCTCTGCTGGCTTCCCGGGGCCTCAAACAGGTGGTACCTGAGCAAGTGTCAAGTCTATGATGAGCACCTCTTGGCAAATACGTGTTTATCTTCCAAAATTCAATGAAAGAGTCTTTCAAAGAAAAAGAACACACAGAGCAGATACAAAGCAAAATCACGTACGAACACACAAGCAGGGTTTTTTGTACTGAAATGTTACCCAAAAAAACCCTATTTGCTGAGGAATCCATGGTTTTCAATTCTATGCCAATGGTGAAGGAAGTTGCTGAATCTTTAAAATACTCCCCATGCCCCATTTCTTTCTAAAAATGTCGATCTTAACTGGATTTTCCCTTGGTTCCTCCTATAATAACATTATGTGTTTTACCATATTGAAATTCCACGTGAAACCTGAAATGGAAAGAAGTCCCCAATGCGAATATCATATTTTCTTGCTGCTGTTAAAAAAAAAAAAAGGCATCCCATAAGACCGAGAGATTGCCTAAAGCAAACACACTTTTGACACCACGCGTTCTTTTCATTTTTAAGATGTTTCTGTTTTCACTTTTTCCCATTAAACTCTGCTGTTGGTAGCATTAATTCTGTTGCATGTGCCCCTAATAAATCACTGCAGCTCTGTTTTCCTGCTCCTCTGTAAATCTGGCAACAATGATGTTAATTGTGCATGAAAAATATATTAAAACTGTAAATCATTTCTATTTTCGAGGAGGATTGGGAGAAACAAATCTAAAGTAACAAATCAAACGCTCTTTCTTTTGTCCAGATTTGGCCAGAGGCCATTATATTAAAAGCACAAAATTACAGCCCGTTTTCATCAATTAGGTCTTATTCTTCAGTTTTTCTAATCTAGAAGTCTAATCAAGAACATTAAAATGTATCACAAATCCCATGTTAATGACCAATGATTAATTTCATTAATCGTGTTAGAAGTTTCACTTTTGGTAGCGCATTCTACAGAGGACTCCTGTATGTAGACCTTTTTGTACCAATTATATATAATATATATATATTATTATTATTTAATTATATATCATATATAAATGTATATATAAATATGTAAAAATATATATTAATTATATTATATATTATATTAATTAAAGTATATTATGAATATAGTATATATAAATATATTTATATATTTTATATATTATATATAAATATAAATAATATACTATATATATTAATTATATATTATATTAAATTATTTTATAAATATATTATATATAAATATATTTATATGTTTTAGATATTATATAAAATATAAAGAATATATAAATATATTAATTATATTATATATTATATTAATTATATTATATATTAATTAAATTATATTATAAGTATATAACATATAAATATATATTTATATATTTTATATATAAATATATATTTATATATTTTATATATAAATATAAATAATATATTATATATATTATCTTATAGCTGTACTGACAGCATAGACGAAGACGCTCATAAGGAATTGTCTCTCCTTTCCTAATGGCAAATGCTAAATTCTGCTTTCTATTCCATGCAATACTCAATAGATTACTTTTTCTATGAAGGGTGAAAGATTGTACCTGTGGGTACTCCCTCGTGGTCTTGCTAGACTGCTCAACACTGATAAAAATTTTTTACCACCTTACCTAGGAAGCAGAACCAATCACTCCGTGTATTTACCAACAGGCTTATTCATACAAAAAACAAAAATAAAAAGTCACTGAGACAAAAGTCTTCTATTTTCCCTATAAGTGCTGCTTTACCCGAAAAGATGGCTCATTTCCTGATAAACTAGCTAGCTGGGCAAACTCATCATCTGATACACTAATCCATTGGTCAACGTTTTCGATAATCTAATCCATGCCCGCTTCTTTGATGGCTTTTAGAAATGAGATGCCGTAACCTAAGCAAATAAGTCTTTAGTGGTCAGAAATTGCGGCATCGGGCCAAGTTAATGTAGGGGCAAATCACCTCTCTGCAGAATAAATCAAATTACGCTATCTAGATGCTGGCTGAGGCCAAGCTGGGCAAGTTAACGAATAACTGGCAGTCTGAGTAATTAATCTCCAAATGCAAATCAGAGCCTGTCATTTTACTTCTTAAAAATATTCCTTCATGGGACTCCAGCTGTCAACAAGATAATTCCCAAACTGGATAAATGAGGTAATACATGCAAATTGCCTACTGTAGTGCCTGGCACTTTAGCAAGTGGTCAAGAAATGTTGGACTCTCTCCCCTTCCCGTCCCGTTGGAGAGCGATTGCAGTTTGGTTCCAATCTGCTTCTGCGGGAACCGATCCCAGGGGTGACGGAACAACAGATATCAGAAACACTTTGCTGTCACTAAAATTTGGGGGAAAGTATGTATTGATCGGTGAGGAACGCTGACTTGTTAAAAAATATTAGGCCTAAATATATACCCTGCACATCTCATTTTCTGTCGCTGCTGTGAATTATCCTGCTATGAAGTTACATTAAGGATTCGGGTAGAGACGACTGACAGGACTGGGTTCCGGAAAGAGCTGAGTGAGGTCCTGCTCATATTCCAAGTTGAGATATTCTCTTATTAAGACCCAGCCTCAGAGCAACTAGGTGGACCAGGAATTAAACGGTATTCACATTATTTCTACAATTAAGTCACATGTGCAGGCCATGTGGACCCAGGTACAAAGAACGTATAGATGTTTGAATGGAGGATTGGCCTGGAATTGGTTCATGACGGGTTGCAAGCCACCCAGCTACCAAGGAGGAGGCGGGATCTGAACACAGAGCTCGCCCTTCTTGGTTTCTCCATGGCCAGGAAGTGAGTTCTAAGGAGATCCCTTGTCAAAGCTCTGGAGCAGGTGTGTTCCTGTCTCTACCTTCTTCCTTCCACTGCTCCAGACGACCACACCCCAAGTTCTGGGATTGGCTGGTACCACTGCAGGCCTTATTGATGGGTGTGGGAGCCACAGAAGGATCCTCGCTCCCGATCATCACATGCCCAGGTCTGGATTGGCCGCAGGCACCAGCTGATTATGCTCCCTGGCTGGGTGTGGGAGCCGCAGAAGGATCCTAATTGGCTCTACACAGACCCATGATAAAGACCTGGATTCGGTAAACCTTGGTCCGGAAGGAGGGAATTCAAGGCAGACTGGTTCTGCTCGCCGTTCTCTACTCTGTGGCTCCAGCAAATCTGCCCTGCTACGTTACGTGTTATCGTAAGCACATATTTCAGTGCAATAAATGAAAGCAGGCTGAGCATGACTTCATTCCAAGAATATGTCATAACTTACATCTCATCTTTTTTTTATTTATCTCTTATTTTCCTATCGTAAATAATATTAAAACAAATTTTTAGGCATTCATCTCTAGGAGCATTTAAAAATCATTTCATTAGGGACGTCTCGGTGGCTCAGTGGTTGAGCATCTGCCTTCAGCTCAGGGCGTGATTCTTGGGTCCTGGGATCTAGTCCCGCATCAGGCTCCCTGCATGGAGTCTGCTTCTTCCTCTGTTTATGTCTCTGCCTCTCTCTGTGTCTCTCATGAATAAAGAAATGAAATCTTTTTTAAAAAAAATCACAGTATACGGGGATCCCTGGATGGCTCAGTGGTTTAGCGCTTCCTTCAGCCCAGAGCATGATCCTGGAGACCCGGGATCGAGTCCCACATCGGGCTCCCTGCATGGAGCCTGCTTCTTCCTCTGCTTATGTCTCTGCCTCTCTCTCTCAATCTGTGTCTCTCATGAACAAATAAATAAAATCTTTTTTAGAAAATAAAATAAACATTATTTTTAAATGGATTTCTTGAGAGAGAATTACTGGTTCAAAAGTTATGGATATTTAACATTTTTTTCACACATACTGTTTTACTGCTTTTCCAAAAACTTATATACCAATTGATAAAAATGCCTACCAAAAGAACTCATGCGTGCACATCCTCTTCAGCGCTAAATATTATTTTATTACGTTTCTGCTAATATTATCAGTAAAATGGTGTTTTGCTTTTATTAAATTGCATTAATAACTCTTAAGAAAATTACCTGGGAAACTCTCAGAAAGACTTAGATCTGAATTCTGATTTTTCCTTTTACACACTGGGCAATTTAAGTAATGGATGACCCACTCCTGGCGTTATGTTTTCCATTTGTGACTTGGCACTTTGGAGAGCTATTAAGTGCACTCACTGATAGAAAATGCACAAGCTTTAGTGCAAAGTGTCTGCTGTAAAAAAACTCATCCGCTGAATAACAACTAATATCATCTTCCTCACTATCATCATCATCATCATCACAAAAGTCACCATCACCGTCATCATCACCACCACCACCACCACCACCGTAATCACTATCGCCATCATCAACATTATCACCAAATCACTGTCATCATCATCACCATCATCATCACTATCTTCATTGCTATCACCATGGCTACTCTCATCAAAATCATGACATCACCATTATCATCACCATCATGTTCATTATCACCTCCATCATAATCGCCACCATCATCATCTTCATTTCCACCATCTTTTCTGACACTATTATCAAAATCATCATCTATTTACTTCTTCTAGTAATACTACCTATATTTATTCATTTATGGGTTAGCTGTGCCGTTGGGCCACTGTTCTATCAGAATTTTGTTTAAAATTTGATTTTAAAGGGATCCCTGGGTGGCGCAACGGTTTGGCGCCTGCCTTTGGCCCAGGGCACGATCCTGGAGACCCGGGATCGAATCCCACATCAGGCTCCCAGTGCATGGAGCCTGCTTCTCCCTCTGCCTATGTCTCTGCCTCTCTCTCTCTCTCTCTCTGTGACTATCATAAATAAATAAAAAATAAAAAATAAAAAAAATTTGATTTTAAGGATCTTAGCTAACCATCTAACTGCCTACGGATCTACTTTGCAACTAGTTGCTCTTAGAGGTCACTCCAGAAATTTACCTTGGTCTAGGCTATATAGACCATGGTTTCTTTAATGGGTTTCATTATTTTTTTCCCTAATGGCAGAAAGGAGTATTTGTTTATATTTGGTTTAATAAGGTTTCGGGTACAATTTTCTGAGGTCCTATTTATGACTATTTTTCATATCATTAGCCGTCATATAAAGAGTCCCATAAATATGACTATAATTAGCATACAAACATATCTTCTTATGACTATTATATGACAAAATCACATAATATCACCTTCACAGTCAATTAAATTCAAATTCTTGGGGCCCATCCTCAGAACTGATGAGTCAGTAGCAGCCTGAGTGGAGCCTGGGAGTCAACATATGAAAAAGTTCCTGGCTAGTTTGAGAATAATTGTGCTAAGGCCTGCAACTCTGGACTCTGTCATTCTGCGTATTCACTAGAAGATTCCCAAATGGCTTCATGAAGATTTCCCTTTACATCAAGGGTCAGCAAACTTTCTCTATAAAGGGCAGGATGATAAGTATTTTAGACTCTGTGGACCATATGCCCTCTTTTGCAGCTATTTGACTCTGCCAGTGTACTGTGAAAGCAGCCACAGAAATTAGGCACATCCATGGGTAGGGTTGTGTTCCATTAACCTTTGTTGCAAAAACAGGCAGCAGCTTGACGGATTCAGCCTGTGACTCATATTGTCCTCGCTCACTTCACATCTCTAAAAGGAAGTGAGGCCCTCTTTCAGCTGAACGTTTGTCCCTGTTGAGTTTCTCCATTTTTATAAGATCACATCTGCCAATAGTCTCTGTAGCTCGGGTGACGATGGGAGCATGCCACCATGCAATTAACTAACCACAGCAGTGATTGTACTTTGGATGCTTGGCTAAGCCAACACTTCAAATTCACTTACTCAGTCTCCTAAACCATGCTCAGCCAAGAGAATCAACATTAACATCCGCCTCCAGGCTCCATGTTTGGCCACGCTGTCCCCTCTACCTGAATTCCCCCTAACCCACCACCAGGGTCAGCTGCTGTCCTTCAAAGTTCTCCTTCGTGTATTCTGACCTCTGAGTCCAGAAACATGTTCCTCCCAGATGTTCCCACATCTCCCCAACATCACAGCACTGATTATACGAAATAGTAATCCTGGCTCATCGTCCATCCCACGTCTGTACGATCTGCAAGGGAAAGCACGGTACCACATTCAGCAAAGTGGCCAGACGGTGAGAACATGCTCCGGAAGTATTTGCTGAATGAATAAATTTATAAACTGCACTTAACGTCAGGGACTCCTACAGGAGGAAATGTTAGCAAACAGGCCAAAGAAATGCAATGAATAATAACTAATAAGTAAGGGTGCTGGTGGGGCCTACTTGCATTTACAGAGCTACAAAATTGAAGACTGGGTTTTACCACCATCCTGAGAACCCACCCACCTCAAATTCTCAGAGATGCCCAGGGAGCAGAAGAAGCCACTGAGTATGATGTGATTCTTAGAGAATTCCCTGCGTGCCACCTTGTCGGCCATCTGTCCAGTGCCCTGTAATGCAACTATTACCAAGCTCTTCCCCCTGCTAAAGGCTTGGGCTGAAATTCGTTCATATGCAATTTCATTTCCCCTAAATCAACCCTCTAAATTGGGTACTCCTTCAGTAAACATAACCCTTTAGCTGCAATGCTTAGGAGAAATAGTAGACACAGTAGGTTACACTCTGTCCTAAACAGCTTGGTTCATTTCAGGGCAAGTTTTCTATCTGGGTTATAGCTCATGCTACCCCTGCTTTGCCACCGGAGACCAGGTTCCAGATCCAGACATCCCTCTGGAGTGCAGTACCCAAAGTGGTGCTGCCTCAGGGTTGTCCGAATATAAATTTCCTGATGTGCCAGACATTCCTGCCACTGCATCAGTCTACATCACGAAGAGGGTCCCGATGCTTACAAAACAACAACGGCAACAATTCACAAACAAGCTTTCCCAATTTCCCAATCCTGAGATTCTTCTTTCGAGCTGAAAAGAACGATCCTAGGTAACGTTTCTCTGCCCCTGAAGCCATTTCAGTCTTTGTCCGGTTACTATCCCAAATACGAGGGAGGGTACTGGATGTCAGTGGGTTTTGTCTGCTTAGCATGTGGTTTTCCTTGGGGGAGCTACCTTTCCTACATGGGCCCTAAGCTAGGTCCTCTTGGACTCACCCATCCCTGTCCTCATTCAGAAATTATGCTAACCCAGGCCATGCCAATCCAAGGGTGCTTTCCCCCTAGATATGGAGATTGGTTTGAGTCGGCCTGTGACCCCAGCTGGGCCAGTGGCATCATCTCAGGCCAATGTGCTTCTCTGAGCTCAAGAGTGATAGCACAGGGAAATGCTGCTGACCTTTTTTGTTTCCCCACATGGAAACAGCATCACAGGGAGACAAAAGAAAGCCAATGATAAACCAAAAGTGCCAGGTTACTAAGAGTGTTGATTCAGACCCAAATCCAGAAGGCTTACAGCAACAGGAATTTATTGTCTCGGTGTTTAGTGGGACAGACGTCTGAAATTACAGAGGCAGCAGGGTTTGTTTCCTCTCTAGGGTCCGGGGGACAATGATGTCTCTCTCTCTTTCTCTCTCTCAGTTCTTAGTTTCTGCTGTTTCCCAGCAATCCTTGGTGGTCCCTGGCTCGTAGATCCATCTCTCGCATCTCTGCCTCCACCTTCACGTGGTGTTCTGTCCATGTATCTCTGTCTGTCTTCCTCCCTGTGTCTCCTCTTGTAAGGACACCAGTCAAAATGGATTTAGTGTCCTTTTTAATCCTGTATGACATCATCTTACCTTGATTACATCTGTGAAAACCCTATCTCCAAATAGACTGACATTCACAGGCACCAGGGATTAGGACTTCAAATATCCTTTTGAGGGGACACAGTTCAACCCATAATACGAGTCAACTCAAATACCCATTCACAAGAGATAAGTTTGAAGGATGAATAGCCACGATGTGCTCTGTAAACCTCTTTAAACTATTCTAACTGATACCCTGCAGTCTTTGAACAACAATTTCAAATCTCATAGACCCCAGATTTCTCTCATAATATCTCCGCAGATATAATCTAAGTTCAATGATGATGATGTTGCTGTGGTTGACAGTGACGACCACAACAGTAACAATAACAACAAAGCCTTAAGTAGAAGTAAATGCTGGAGGAAGTTCATTTTCCCCTAAGTCTAGAGAAAGGCTTCTAAGATGATGATTCTTCTCATCTCAATTCCAACCTGTGAACTTTAATTAATTTCTTGGAAATGAGTCCATCGCCATTAAATCAAGTCATAGTCAATGGTATTTAAAAGCAGGTGATGTGCTGTTTCCTCAAAACTCCAAACCAATTAGCTTGTTGGCTGTTCTATCATGATTTTAAGCTGCCTTCCCTTGTAACACCTCTGGGGCTTGGTATTTTAGGGCAACATGCAGCAAACAGACTCTGGCCAGGCAACTGGTAAAGATTATGCAGTTAACATCCCGAGGGGGGATCTGAGCCACAGACGCAAATCCCTTCATCCCGGAGTGTGCAGTTTTTCATAGCAAGTAGAGGGATACTGTTTTCTACCACTTTCTAAATCTTGTCGTACCCTAGGATACTACTTCTTTAAAAAATTAGGAGTACATGTGACTTTCAGGCACTATATATATATATATATATATATATATATATATATATATATATGCCAAGAGCTTCATGCATTTGCCAAATCAAAAAAAAAAATTCTAACATCAACTCTGGGTATATTGAGAACATATGTTGTGATGGAGAACAGATGCAAGCCTATTGGTCGACATCAGCAGTCATCACTCACACCAAGTCCTCCCTGTGAGAGCCAATCAGTGGGCAGCCTACGCACAGTGAGCTAGGAAGGAGGATGGGAGAGTCTCAAAGACACTTGCAGGAGGAAGTCAGACCTGTTTGAGGATGTTTGTAAAAGACTGCACAGAAAGGGCATACCCCCTTGTCTTCAACGATTTTCCAAGCAGCAGAGTGAGAGAAAGAAGCATCCAGAATTGCTCCAGCTCTGTTGGTAGAGATTTCACGCATATAGATCACCAACCCTTTCTAACAATGAAGTGAACTCTCTCACAAAGCTGCCAAAAGTCTTTCTTGGCCATGTTCAAAAAACGGCCACATGGCCAGGTGCTCCCCATTCATTCATTTGTGCTGTGCGTGCCCAGCGGGCAGACAATGCATTCATTCATTCATCCATCTCGGCAACGTCCCCCTGCCTATAAAAGCTTTACAGCCTACTGGGTGTTTGCATATTTGTTCCATACCGCCTGCCTCTCCTCACTAGCCTGATAAAAGCAGGGACTTTGTTTTGTTTGCTATGGTCTTACTTTGTGAGTCTCAGCTTTGCTCGTACCCACGCTGGTTTGAGGGTGGTTCGGTGCAGGGAGGCATTGGGAATGCCAGGAGCCCCGGGGTGGTGCCTGGCAGCTCGGCTGTTGCTCCTTGTGTGTGTGCCTCTCTCTCCTGGGTGTCAGCTCCATGTGGGTGGTGGCCGAGAGGCAATGCCCAGAGCACAGCAGATGCCCAGCAATCATTGCAGAAGGTGGAAAGCATTGAATAATTTCTAAAAAGTTCTACAGTCTACTGGGGGTATAGCCTTATAAAATAATGCTGGCATCAAAGCCCTAAGAACACACGGGAGGAGGCTGCATCTCTGCACAGGGCTTCAGAGTGTAAAGCATGAGACGTATGGCATCGCAGGAGACCGTGCATGTGACGATCCCTCCAGGTCCTCCCATGGGAAGCTCTTCCAAAATCTCTGATGGGCGTCCTACTTGGTTCCATCACTTACCCCAGCTAAACTTTAACAATGAAACTCAACATGCCAAAATCTCTTTCTTTAAAAAAAATAAAAAAATAAAAAAGGATGGGGGCACCTGAGGGGCTCAGTAGGTTAGGTGTCTGAGTTTGGCTCAGGTCATGATCCCAGAGTCCTGGGATCGAGCCCCGCGTGGGCTCCATGCTCAGCAGAAAGTCTGCTTCTCCCTCTCCCTCTGCCCCTCTCCTCTGTTTGTGCTCTCCCTCTCTCAAATAAAGAAATAAAGTCTTCAGAAAAAAAAGGATGAAATGCAGACAACTTGTAAAACATGCTACAGTGGAATTTGATCTCATTATTATGTGATTTAAGCTCAAAAGGAAAGAACTAGTCTAAGTGGATATATTTCAAACATCTAAATTTTCTTAGGAGGGATGCAATTTTCTCTCTGTGGTTTGCTACTATTTTTGAATCTAAACTATTTTTAGATATGCGAAATTAATATAACTGTATTTCATATTATCTGGATGGATACATTACAAAACATAGTGATGAAGGTATTTCAGCAGATAAAAAATTGGGGAAGACAGGCACTTTTAATAATTTTTTTTTAATTTTGGGAGATAAAAGTACATTTGAGTTCGATAAGAATAGGACCTTATGTTCTTCGATTTAACCTCACCACACAGTCTGCTGAGAAGAAAAATGTGCATTAGAATTCCTTGGGATGGAATTCCAGTTATGAATCCTCCGATATCAAAAATATAGCAATGCAAAAAAACACCCAAGTGAGTGCTTTGCATGTTAGATTATCCTATCGATGCACCTTCCTATCATTTTGTTAGGTTTTATCTCTCCCTCCTCCCCATTTTTGCACTTTTTATGTCTTGGCCCAACTAGAGAAGCAATAAACAAGGAGCTTACCGTGGGGGACTCAGAAACCATTTCCTCGCCGCACAACATTTGTGCGTATGCCTTGTGTATGTGTGTCAGGCTCAGTGGGAAACTTTCCATTGTGGATCTTCAATGCAACACATCAACTTACAGATTGTTTTACTTTTTTTTTTCTTCTTGAAATCCTAGAGAACTCCCTGAATTCTTCTGCCCACTGATCCTTTCTGAAATTCGAGTTTTGCTGGGGCTCATTCATTTTCCAAGCAAAGAGCTTCCAGTTCCTCGTATCACCACTTGGACTGGCTCAATGCCTCGTATACGGTAAGTGCAAAGAGTCATTTTTCAATCAATGATTTTTATTGTTTTATTTTTTTTTTCAAATCAATAATTTTTAAGTGAATCTGCTAGGAGGGCTCTAAAGAGAGTACAGATTGAAAGAGAGAAGAAAAGACAAAGAGTCAGAGTTGAGATCAGGAGATTAATAGAGTACATGGCGTGAGCTGGGATGAAAAGTCAACTCGTAGCAGGTGGATGGGATGTTAGGTGAATACTGGGTGTTCACTCTGGGACGGAGTGAGGATTAGGTCCCAAAAGAGATGAAGCAGATGTAGCTGAAGACACCAATTTAAGGAAGAAAGAGTTAATGAACATTTTCATATCTTGTGGAAACACATCACAAAGAGCTCCTCTGCTTAAGAAGCGCCAAAAGCGGTGTTCCAGCTTTTTTGATGGGAATACCCTCTCCCCTCAGGGCAAACCTGAGTATTGTGCTCATGACCCCATTCATAGCAGACAAGAGGGTGTTTTGCTTAACTGAGACATCCGAGGGTTTGGGAATTCAGAGAGGAGGGGGCAGGATAGTAGTTCCCACATTCAACTGGACTTTTCCAGAAACCATAATGCACTTGATCTTAATTGAACTGTGGATATCTGTTGTTGGCTTTCCTCCAACACCTCACACACACACACACACACACACACACACACACACACCATACAACTTCACTATCCAAATATCCAAAAAAGTCAGATATGCAAAATCTCCCCCTTTAAAAAAAAAAAATCTGCTCCCATGTTGTGGAAACCTATTTTTCTGAACCTAAACATAGAACAATCCGATTGAATTAATAAAATAGAGATTCTTCGTCTTCATGTATCTTAACAAGTATTAGTGGTGGAAGAGACCACTCAGACGTCCCCCCAGCTTGTCGCCTGTGAGTTCAGTATGTGATTTGGAGGTCTGATTTATTTATGTAGGGCCATTGCTTTGCATCTCACACATCTGTGGTCCTTGAATCCGAAACTAAGGAAATCTCGGCTTCTGGTCACTTTTGCTACGATTTGGATGTCAATGTACCAAGGAGAAGGGTTCTCACAGAGGAGGGAATGTGAAACAAACCCAGTACGAAAACAGCCTGGTTTAGGAGAATGAAAACACACGGTGGGAAGGCTAGGAGCTACTCCCAACCATCCTACCCAAGAAACTGAATTTGCCAGTGAACGATCACGTAAGATTAATATTAAATTCACGTGAAATTAAATGTGAGACCTATTGATCTTTTTCAATTCATAAGTTTTCCTATAATTCTATTGTTAGTCATATTTTACAATTCTACAGCGGCTTACTCCAAAGTTGCTCTAACCTAAACAGTCGGGGGAGGTATACCAGTAGTATTATTATTACTAATAGCTGAGGTTACTAAACACTGAGAAGGTTTAATGTCTCAGCCAAGACAATATGGAAAATAAACGACCGTGTCCAAACTAGCAGTATCGCTTGGCAACAAATAAAGCTATCCGGTGTCCTTGGAGGTAAGAATGAACAAGTAAATAACGAGCAAATTGTTGAAAATGGACAGATTCTAGGTGGCCAGTCACATGCCCAGTTTCCATCTTAAACGTTTTTGTTCTGTTTTTTGCCTTTCTTTTTTTTTTTTTTGTAATATTGTTTATGATATGCACCATATGGCAAGTCGGGTTTTTAACACATTCTACATAATGGAGACTTGTTCTAATTGTGAGAAACATCTAAGTTGCAAGTGGGATGGAGTTACAGTTCATCGGATGGAAAACAAGGAATCATTCTCTTCTTAGGGAGTGATTTTGCTACATTTTCCAAACAAGCATAACTCATACCACCGAAATAGTATTTCGTAAACATATATAATTCCTTAACCCTCAATAAGGGTATGATTCTATGTTCCAATGGGCGAGATCTTCTAAGCCAGCGGAGAAATGCGTGTTATCAGAAATCCACACCAGTTTAACCTTCTTCACAAAATATTGAATTCCACTCAATGAATCCTTGTCAGGGAGATATTTGTCTAATAAATCTCTCATAATTATCTTCCCTTACAAGCTACGTCTATAAAACGTCAAACATCCGGGTGACACATGAAAATGGCAATCGTTGAATTGTTTTCACATAGTTGCAAGCTGATGTTGATTGGTTAAAACATCTGTCTCATTGTGTTAACTCACTTAAGTTTTACTGTGTCACCTGGATTTTGTCACTATCTGCATACAATTGGACTATCTGGGCCTTGATGAGGAGAGAAAGGAAATTAATTTCTCCTTTATCTCACATAAAGAGAGGAGTACTATTGTCTTTGGATGTTCTAAGGCATTCTTCCAAGAAATGAATTTTAATGCTTTCTTGATGATTAATTTCTGTAACTCACATAGGATGCTGGAAATTCATTTCACAAGTGGGGCTGAAAATGACAAAGCTCAGGAATAAAGCAGAGTGGAATAATTTCTCTGCTCTTTTAAAAAATTATATTCCCTTCTACTAAAGTCCTAGTACTGTCAGAAATGATGGTCCCTTGATCCTATTCCTCCAGCTGACCTGTCCAGGACTATGGTCAATAATTATAGATAATAAACATGTATTAGGCACGGGATTAATATTTGCATTAGACCCCATATGCACATGCAGTTTCGCTGATATGTTCTGCTTCCCTTTTTGACGATTAATTATGTTCCACTAACATGGGACCACTGAGTGGTTACGTGTGCAGGATACGAGGGTAAGCACTTTATATGGATTAAGGCCTTAACCTCCCAGCGCATCTCAGTCATACACACAGCAAAATGCGAGACTCATACAAGCCCAGCAACCTGCCTACAGTCCCTCAGCTGCTAAGGGGACAAATTTTGAATCCAGGCAGGCACGTTCCTAGGGCTATTCCTCCAAGCTCAGCCAGAGGAGGGAATCAAGAATCAAATTTACATTACAAAGCATGAAGAATACAAAAAAAAAAGCATAACGAATCACTTTGCCCAGAGCAGATCAGATCCTGAGGCCAAGAGTGGAAGAGCAAGGAGCCCAAAATATTTTGCTACCATGGGTGCAAGCAGGACCAGAAGCCATTTAGAGGTCCGGCCGTTGTCGTGCGTGAGATTTAATGGACATAAAAGGACAATTTGGATGTTTTGCTGTAGGTCATTCAATGACATGGACTCTGGAAATTAGTTTTAGATGCCTGGGTAAATTTAAATGGTCTCTTTATGATGTCCCTGTGGAAAATCACTGTATTTCCTAAATATGGCTTTTAGTAGGATTTGCCCTGTTACACTAACACGGTGAACAAAAAGACTGGGTACATACACCATAAGGTTAATGCCTCAAAGCTGCAAAGTGTCTCCCAACAAACTGGGGCCTGCATTGTCTCCTTGGCAGGCATGTGCAGGAGCAGCAAATTTTAACTACCGGGCATTAAGGTACAAGTGTTTTTTCTATCATACTTGAGGTTGAAAGGGAAGCAAAGAAGAGTCTCTAATGGGAAGGGGTTCAGAAGGCTCGAAGCAAACACAATTTTTTGGCCATTTCTTTGTTTTCACTGAGGGTAGAGACTACCATGCATTTCAAATAGTGCTGTTAGCACTAGGCCGCAAACATGAGCACTTCGGAGGCAGCCAATGGGTATGACCCTACAGCTTCATAGATCAGAGCTTGCACGGGGCTAAAATGAAGGTGGTGAGCTGGGTTACGCAGCTTCCTGGGCCCCTGGGGAGAATCCATCTCCTGGTCTTTTCAACCTTCTAGAAGCTGCCCATATTCCCCGCCTCCTGGCTATATCCCATCCCCAAAGTCAGAAAGCTCAGCTGGGTCCTTATTACACAGTTGCATTCTGGCTCTGATGTGTTTTATCTTTCTGTTCCACAATTGAGGGGCTTTGTAATCAAATACTGGGCCCTGCCAGGTAATCCAACATATACCCCCTTTACTGTCAAGTCAACTGATAAGCAAATATAAATACACCTGCTATCTAAATTCATTCCCCTTTACCACGGATGGCCAGAGAGTAACAGCTTCCAGGGAGGAGAATGGAGGCCTCTTTGGGGAGGCCATGCTCTGCCTACAAGTGTGTGGCTCCCCAATTAGGAGTTCTCATGTCTGTTGTAATCGTAACATCTAAAGCATGCCTGGCACATAGAAGAGACTCAGAAGTATTTTTGGCAGTCAAGTGAAGTTGTGCCTGCACATCGCCCACACGCTCTGAGGGATGCAGAAAGATAAATCTAAAAAACTGAAGTATCAAAGTGGAATTCTGAACTCCGAATACCCAATATTGCTGCGTACGCCGTTAAATAAATGCATGGATATAAACTAAGACAGCCCATAAAGGGAGGGCTTTGGAGGAATCAGTACGATGCCATCATTTCAATGTGTTATTAAGGACGGGGAGTTGATTTCATTAAGTGAATAACCAATAATTAAATAGCTAAAGCTCCACACTGATTCTCAAATGGATGCAAATATTTAAAAGAAAGAAAGAGAGAGAGAGAGAGAGAGAGAGAGGATGGGAAGAAGGGAGGATAGAAAGAAGGAAGGAAGGAAGGAAGGAAGGAAGGAAGGAAGGAAGGAAGGAAGGAAGGAAGGAAAAGAAAGAAAGAAAGAAAGAAAGAAAGAAAGAAAGAAAGAAAGAAGAAGAAGAAGAAGAAGAAGAAAGAAAGAAAGAAAGAAAGAAAGAAAAAGAAAAGAAAGAAAAGAAAAGAAAAGAAAAGAAAAAAAGAAAAGAAAAGAAAAGAAAAGAAAAGAAAAGAAAAGAAAAGAAAAGAAAAGAAAAGAAGGAAAACCAAAAAACTCCTGACCCAACAGGCTGTGATTTGTAGTTTGTACAAACTTGGAAGCATCTACCTTCACTCACCAGCAAAATTCCAATATTTATATATTGTAGGAAAACAGATTCCACCTTTCAGGCCCTATTGGGTTCCTGATTCTCCTGTCAAGACCCCACAAGATACGATAGGCAAACACGCTCTGAAAAACCTGGGAATGTAAACAGGTGGCACTGGGTTTATTGAACGGTTCGACTGCTTTTCCATTGGGGAGCATTTTTCACAGTTTTCTTTTTTTTTTTTTTTTTTCACATTTTTCTATTCCTAAATTCCTATTCAGTGCTGAACCGCAATGAAATGGCCAAATTATTTATGGTTTCGAGCTACACAGTTGCACTTCTGCGGTGGTTCTGTAATCAGGGAGCTTACTGGTTTCTCTCAGCAGGCAGTCTCCTTGGGCCCAACCTGCCCGGGAATGGAGGGGGCGCAGGGACGGGGCCTTGGAAAGCCACCAGCTCCTACACACCCACAGGTCAGGGGTCGTGGGAGAGAAATTTTGATATTTTATCCTTTTTTGTTCTCCTGGTTCTTTTACACTTCTCCTCCTTTTAATTTTTAATTGTATTATTTTTTATTTGCATAGCTCATGACCCAGGTGGCTTCTGAAGTGAGGCATAGTGCTCACTGGTTGTGGGTACAGTCGGCTTTCCCCAGACCCATGCCCAAGGCATGATGTGCGCAATTACGGCATCCGAGGGCCACGTTCACTCCTTGGCATCACATTCAGACCTAGACTTTGCAGGACAGTTGTGCGGTCTATTACCATAACCACCACGGCCACCCTCCAGAGGCGGCTGATACAACAAAATGCCATCTTTCCATTCCTTTCTGTGGGTGTTCTCGGGGATCTCGGTAACCAACAACCCCAGCCTGCTGTTCCATGACACGCTACTGGAGCTACCTTTTAGCATTTCCATGGAGAAAGCACAATATGGCAGGTCCTGCACAACTTTGGAGATTGTGGGTAACATAATCACTTGTTTCAGACCATCCACTGAAAAATCATCCTCCGTGGATTAAAGGGAAATAAAACAAACAAAATGAAATTTCTCCCCTAAAAGTCACAAAGGACACACTTTCATTTCTACCGTAGACAGATGTCTATGACTCCTGTAAATCACTTCTTTTAATTACAGCAAGATTTACATTCCAGGCTTTTCTCTTTCCTTGTCTAAAAATAGCATATGCAAATGGTAAATGAGAAATGTGTTCCACATTGTAGTATGACTTTGGTTAGCCTTTATAAATTTTTTTTTCATCTGAAATGTACACCGAGAAGGAGATAATAAAATTTTACTACCATTGGATTAAATTAATAAATCAAACATTATTTGTTTTTTTTTTTTTACC
Organism: Nyctereutes procyonoides; assembly: GCF_905146905.1. Taxonomy (NCBI): domain Eukaryota; kingdom Metazoa; phylum Chordata; class Mammalia; order Carnivora; family Canidae; genus Nyctereutes; species Nyctereutes procyonoides. Next base: position 3,627,418 of record NW_026575125.1, read on the forward strand.
AGATTTTCACTGCTGTGTTATTGAAAACAAAGGGGCCATTTCATTCAAGCAAGCACACTATTTCCTAATGTAGCTAGAATCATCGAAGGACACACATTTTCCATTGGATTTCTGTGACTATTGCGAGGAATTAAGGTGCAAATTGATGTTAGCAACACAGATTCTAAACAATGAACTCCAACCATTTCATGAAATGGAAATACCCCTTGCTTCTATATTTAAAATAATCAGCACTTTTTCTTTCAAGACTCAATAGGAAGGAAGGAAGGAAGGAAGGAAGGAAGGAAGGAAGGAAGGAAGGAAGGAAGGAAGGGAGAAAAAGAAAAGAGAGAGAGAGAGGGAAAAAAGGTAAAATCTTAAGTCATTAAAGCAAAAGAAACTGCCTTATAATCTTCAGTTTGCTAACTTGAGCATGACAATGTTCTTAATTCTATTGTTTTCTATAGATTTCATTTTCCTGTTGGATGAATGCAGGTATAATATCCGGTGCATGGAGCTTGCTTCTCCCTCTGCCTGTGTCTCTGCCTCTCTCTCTCTCTGTGACTATCATAAATAAATAAAAATTAAAAAAAAATTAAAAAAAAATATGTAGCACTATATGCTGACACCGGTGGCCAATCGCAAGTAGTCACTGTAACCCCGCTAAAAAGGCCACGGATGACTATAATGAAGCCATTAATTACAGCATTGTCCATTTCCTAGATGCTCCATAAATAACAACTGTAATGATTTACAGGTTAGGGTAACGGCTGCATTCAGAATATGAAAGAATAAATAAATAAACGGGTTGTAGAAGAAACAAATCATGCACAGGACATTCTACAAGCCTCCCGCCAAATCTGACAGCGAGTGGGCAGGTGCGGTCTTCTGTTTAAATAAAGTACTTACCATCCTCCGTGGGCACGTAGATGTTTAAATAGAGGCAGTCTTCATTTTGGTCTTGAACGTAGGTCATTAAAGTATCCAAATTGGCCGTAAACCAGATGGGCAGCATATCATGCAACAAAGACCTCTCGTCCAGGTGTTGGGGGCACACGGCCGCGAACTGGGTGGCATTTCGGACTCCAGTCCATGAGGACGGGGGTTCTGGGGGCTGAAACCTCCTCTCTCCGGTGGGAGGCGAGGCGTACGGGACCCCCAGGTATTGCTCCACTGGACCCAAAATCTCATTGGGCAATGGTGTTCTTAGGCCTCGGATTTTGCCATAATTTGTGTTGACGACTGGATACTGTGCTTGGCTGTCAATGAGCGTGAACCGAATGGCAAGCGCGGTTATCCACAGGAGGACGTTGGAGTTCAACATGACGCAGACCGGGGTGAAGAACACTGGCAGCCATAACAGTCCCTTGGGTCTCGACATTGTTCACTGCCACATCCGCAGGGGCCTGGGGGACACAACTCCAAGTAAACGAAGCCGCGAAGCAAGCCTGCGGACAGAGAGGGCTTTCCAGGGAGCCAAGGACCCAGGACAGGAGCCTCCGGGATGGGTCATAGACAGAGCCCGAGGTTAAGAACAAAGCCAGCTGTTTCCTCGGCAGCCCATTGCGAGAGAGGGCAGCCCTCTCTTGGTCCTGGAAGTGAATTCCAGCAAGTGTGAGGCTCCAAGGATGCGGTGACCATTCGACGCCTCCCAAGGCTAAGGATTCCTTAGGAACAGTCCGAGGCCCAGCAGTCCGCCTAATGGGGAAAGAAAGCATATGAGGACAATGAAGCCAAGGGAAGCCATGCGACCCCATCTGCTCCGTGCAACCCTCAACATCTCCCCATGACAGTCTCATTCACTGATGAATCTGCCTACCCACGTCCCCACGTGGTAGATTCTGGCAAGAACACAACTTGCCTTAATTCTTGGTCGGCTCCCCATTACCTGGAATGTTGCACCATATTTAGAAAACATGCAACAAGTCTCCGCTGAGTTGACAAACAGAAATTATACATCTTGTTCAGATGACGGTAACGATGTCGCCCAACGTCACTCTTATGTACAAAGGCCGGCCACTCAGTGGTAGGTACCCCCCAAAACGATGTCTCTCAAATGTCTAAGGAAACTGCCACTTTTCCCTAAGGGGATATGGATGGAGCCTGTCAAAGGTTTGGAGTATGAGAAAAGGAGAAGCGGGGGACCAGGCCAAACTGGCTTTATGACATGCGGATACATATCAGCTACGCAAAACAAGCATGACCGTATGGAAGAGGTGTAGGCTCTGGATTCTAAACCTTTTTGGGCTACTCAGTGGCACATACCTTTAGGGTACAGACAGCGTCAGCCTGAAACTGCAGTTTCTCATAAAACCTGAGCAAGACGGTACATGGCAAGTACCTGCTGCAGTGCTTGTCCCACCAGGATATCATTCATAATACTAAAAAGCATTGATACGGCCATCCCGATCGTCACGTAAGCCATCCACCATAAACCTTTCACCTCGCAGCCCATTTTCTTTATTTTCGTTTGTTTTTGCAGCTTCCTTTAAAAGCTGATGGAACACCTGAGTTACCCTCCCGTTGAGTGTGACCTCCTCGACCTGTCTCAATGTGGACCATAGGACTCTCACTAGGTAGGTCATTCCTCTTAGGACAGTAAAGAATGCTGTGCACGGGACAGCCCAGGTGGCTCAGTGGTTTAGCGCCGCCTTCAGCCCAGGACCTGATCCTGAAGACCCAGGATCGAGTCTCACGTCGGGCTCCCTGCATGGAGCCTGCTTCTCCCTCTGCCTTTGTCTCTGCCTCTCTTTCTTTCTCTGTGTCTCTCATGAATAAATAAATAAAATCTTAAAAAAAAAAAAGAGTGCTGCTCACGAGTGGGAGCGTATTGCTCATGATCCATGAGGGATGGAAAACATGACATTAGGTGTTGCAAACAGTATACATTTAAATAGAGCGTTCCTCAACTCGAAAACGGACAAACGCAAAAGATATTCCGGGTGATTCAGAGTATTTCTGGGGTAGAATATAATTACACATTTCATTTAAGTGGACAGTTGAGTGGAATACATCAATAAGCTCTTAGGTTTTTTGTTTTGGGGTTTTTTTGCTTTTTGTTTTAATGAAACCTATTAGAGATGGATCTGTCACGGAGCTATACACCTCTGGGGGAAATCCATAGCCCATGACCTGGATGGGCCACGTCCATCAGAACTGAACGAAAATGCCCTCGAACTCTGGGTTGTAACGTCGAAAGTGAAAAATACCGTCACACCAAATGTTGGGTGTACGTGTTTGCTTCTATCTTTGAATTCTGCTGTAGACAACGTTTGGATTTCTGCCACACGGAGATCCAATTTCTGAATAATTAGGAGGCAGACAAGAACAAGAAAGGGGTGATGACATGTTTGAAATCTTTCTGTTTTCCTGAAAGCCCTTCTGCTTCTGAACCAACATTAGCTGTTCCTTCTGGAGCCTCCCTGGTGATAGAAGGAGACGCCATGGATTTGGGATTCTGAAAGACCTGGGTCTTCAGATGCCACCTCTGTGAGCTGATGAACTGAGCCCACCTGCCTGGACTTGACGTAAATGGTGTGTCATGCCTTCCTCATGGGGTGTGGAGAGCAGGAATGAGGCAATATGTAGAGGTGGAGGGCAGACACATTGCCCACTCTATAAACACAAGGTGCTGGGATGCTGAACGTGGATGCACTCAAAAGAACCATACGTACAGAGACAAAATGCACAATGAAGTCAGCCAGGTGTTGGTGCTGAGCAAGTCTAGAGCAAGGAATTTACATTCTTTGTGTCTCCCTTTACTGATCTGTTCATAAATGTTTAAGAATCAAACGAGATTGGGATGCCTGGGTGGCTCAATGGTTGAGCATCTACCTTCGGGTCAGGTCGTGACCCCGGAGTCCCAGGATTGAGTCTCACATTGGGCTCCCTGTGAGGAGCCTGCTTCTCCCTCTGCCTGTGTCTCCGCCTGTCTCTCTCTGAGTCTCTCATGAATGAATGAATGAATGAATGAATGAATGAATAAATAAATAAATAAATATTTTTTTTAAAAAAAGAATGAAATGAGGTCATCCACATGAGGCAGCACACAGTCCCTGGAACACAGAGCTTAGTAAAGGTAGGACTTAAAGGTTAATGGGTTTATGCCAAGACCTACAAGGTTAGTTCCACTGGGAATTCTGGCCCACTCAATAGTTCTCCAACTCAATATGGATGGAAGTACCCACGAACCACAAAAACATTAAGAGTGCACAAGTGGGGCCACCCTAGCCTTCATGCTGAGTCCAATGATCAAGCCTCTCCTCTGGCCATATCTACCTCCTCACAGGGTTCTGAGGGCCAGAGAGAGATCATGGGCCAACAGGACCCCAGAGAAGGTGCCCAGGGGCGTGTGAGCCCCTTCTAGGTAATGTAAGTTCGGAGCCATCTTATTTATTTCCTCAATTTTTGAAATTTGGCTAATTTGCACACAAGTCACACAATCTGAAGCCCCTGATTTCTCAGCCTCAGCACTGTTGACAGTATGGACCATATGGTTCTTTTTGGTGGGCATCGTTCTGTGTCCTGTAGGGGTTGGAGCAGCCTCCCTGGTCTCCACCTACTGGATGCCAGTAACACATCCCCACTCAATTTTAACTATCCAAGATGTCTCCAGACATTGCTAAATGACCCCTGGGGGTGCATCACCCCACAGTGAGAACCACAGGTGTGAGTCATACAAGACAGAATTCTGGTGGCCATGTAAATGATTACATATGTGTGGGTACGAGTAAACAAAGTGTGTGTGTGTGTGTGTGTCACACTCAATTTATTTATTTATTTATTTATTTATTTATTTATTTATTTAGTCAACTTCAAAAGCTTAAGCAATACAAGTAACGAAGAATTTTAAAATAAATCTATTAAATATGCATCATTATCATTAAAAAAAAACCCTCTAAAGTTAACCAACCAATATATTTGGGAACAAAAAAAAATAAAAGAGTTCCCATATAAATCTCATGTACTGGAAAGTTTTTCACAAAGGGTGAAATGTTGTTATATATGCATATAACATATATAATTAGCATACATTATATATATAGCATAGATATATCCCTTTTATATGTTACACATTTTTTTTATTTTTTTCCAAAATAAAAAGGTCACGCTAGAAAAGGGATTAGCTGAATAAAACATTTGAATGAAAAAAAAGTAAAAATCATACCTTCAGTGAACACATACAGCTGGAAAGTTAAGAAGGGCTCTATCGCATGCTTTCTCTACAAAGGCTGCAAACCGAGGAATAGCTCAGAGTGGCATGTCGACGTGATTTATAACTTGATTGGCTAGTTTAGAATGATTCTGTACAGGGCAGTCATTCCGCCTGAGATTGTAATTAAGACAAGGCTCAAACTATCCAGGCACATCAGAATATAAATGGGTCAAAATCAAAGTCGCAGTACATTTGTCCCCAGAGTGTGCATCCTTCACATTGAGATTGCTTTAATGTTAAAATACGTATTATTTCATTAAGATGAGTCCTAACCAAACTTGTTTTGGTATTTTGAACCAAGAAGGAATAAAATCACATCTCCCAGGGAGGGGATGCAAGGCTTTCCTTTTTCATGCCCTGACAAATACATTAGAAGACAGAGAACTTAAAAAATAATAAAAAATAAAAAAAAAGAAGACAGAGAACTTTGTGAATGCATCTTCAAAAACCCAACCTCCCATCCCCCCAAAAGGGAGAGGATGAATGAGCTGGAAGCAGCCCTCCTCCGTGCTACTCTCTATATACACGGAAAGCCGGAGACTCAGTGTGGGTTTTGGTGCCAAGAGGTGCTGTGAAGATTCACTTGCATCTGACGTTATGAAGCATCAGGACAATAAGAACAGCAAGCTCTGGTCCTTGCCCAAATTAATGAGCTTGTACAACCATCCTCCTGTACTGATGACTATGAGAGCCTGAGACAACCGTTCTTCAAACTGTGAGCAACCTATAGACACGTCTGATTCCCTTTCCCTTTTTTTATGGGGAGGACAGACACCAACATTTTACAGTGCCTGAGGGGGGTGTGGTTCATCTTTTGTTCTAGAAGACAGAGCTTGGCCATGAGGTAGAACCAGTGAACCTGGTTACCTAGAGGCACCAATTCCACTTTGTGCATGGGCTTACAACAGACACACACCTGTCAATCCGTACCAAGATTCACTCAATGCCAGCCATCAGCCAATTGGTAAATTATTTGCATATATTTATATTCTGGTCTTATCTCCTAGGTGAGCAAAGTTACAATCTATCATCTTTTGCCAACTGTGATAGCTCATTGCGCATTGACCTCTGCACCTTCTTTCACTTCCGAAAATTAGATCCCGTACAAATCCGCCATGGTGAGCCACGACGCTTAGATGTAAATAAAGTAATTGGAGAGTCAAATAAAGAAGCCAAGTGTACGATCTTCAGGGTGGTTTTGCGCTCAACTGTAACCTCAGAGCATCAGCTCCAACACCTGCCCCCCTACTTCTGTTCTTCCCCTGAAGACTAATGGGCCAGGAACTCATCTAAGCCACAGTTGAAGGAAGTGGAGTTTCCAGCAAGAGGATCTACAGAATCCAGTCTAAACCCGAAACAAAGAGGTCATACTTCCTATATGGTCCAGTCAAAACTGACTGGATAGAAAAATATTCAATAGTATGCAGCCCCAAAATAGGATTAGGAATAAAGCATGGATTTTTTTTCTAGAATAAATGTGGAGAGGAGGACCTACAATAGCCAAAGAAATAAAGTAACACCAAAACCTAGTCACTGGTCAGTACGTACTTCATCAAGATCAACACTCAAGGTAATGGGGATACAGCGGGGGAACAAGATATAATCCCAGCCCACTACACGGCTGCATTTTCATGAAACTATCCCTAACTGTGCTGCTTATTTTCTTATGTCCTGCACATTCAGAGCAGGCACAGGGATCAGCATGTAGGAAAAGCTCATTAAACACTTGATTTTCTGTGTCTAATTAAACTGTTACCAAATATGATTTCCAAACCTAAATCAAATAACTTGCAAATATCTCCAGGGTGTCAGTGGACTTCTCACCAAACTCAGTCATACATCTTCAAAGTCAAACCATCATGTCTCCTGACTATTGTCACTTAGATACCTTGCAATGTTCTAGAAATTCTTTTCTTTTTTTATCCACTCAAATTACCTCCATATTTTGTTCCATATTTTAATAGCTAGTATTGTTATATTTTTTCAGTTATTCAGGCTAAATTAAAAACCATCTTTGGTGGCTCTCCTTCCATGATTCCATGCAGCAATCTCTCAAATCTGCCAAGGGTCTCCTAGGACGGGAGGCTTGACCTCATTCGTTATTGGCAAAATACAGAAGAGATCAGAAAGGATTAGCAAAAACGCAGAAGACAAATGGTACCATGTGTTGAGCAAAGACGTGGCGCAACTAGAACCTCATACCGTGCTGGTGAAAATTAGTACAATCCCAAATGGAAACCAATTTTGCGTGCCATGGGGAGTCGAGCATGCAGAAGACTTTTGAGGTGACAAACATGCACACACGCAGAGAGACACATATCCATACTACATGGTATAGGTATGGTCTCTATTTTTCCTATAGAGCTTCTTTCTTTAAAAAAAAATTATAGATTTATTTGAGAGAGAGGCAGATTAGAAGCAGGGGGAGGGGCAGAGTGAAAAGGAGAGAGAGAATTGCCAGCAGACCCCACATTGAGTGTTGCAGAGCCTGATGTAACGCTCGATCTCATTACCCTAAGATCATGACTGCGCCAAAACCAAGACGCTTAACCAACTGAGCCACCCAAGAGCCCCTGGAGAGCTTTTTAAATACTTGTGTCTGGACACATGCACCAGAGTGTCTATGTGCAGCCATACTCACGGGAACAAACAAACTAGGATAATCCAGACGTCCATTAACAGGGGAATGGACTAATAAATGTTGGCATATCCAAAGAGAATACTACACAATAGTGGAAAATGAATAAAATACAGACATGTATCAAAATGGAGAAATCTCAAAAATTAAAGGCAAGTCACAGAAGAATACGTAGGTGTGCTTCTGTGTATATGACACCATATAAAACTAGACAGGACATTGCTTAGAGCCACTGGGAACAGATTATTCTGCAGTGAAGCAGGAAGACCTGACTTTAGGATATGCATAGATATGCAAAGATATCGATAACCTTCTATTTTGTAGTCTGGCAGTGGGTATGTGTTTAATTTTTATTTTTAAATAAAATACATATTATTCATATATTTATATATAGTGCACATTTTACAAGTATGACTCTTTAAGAATATCAACTTTATTTTTTTTTAAGATTTTATGTATTTATTTGAGAGAGAGGGCAGGGGGGAAGGGAGAGAGGGAGAAACAGACTCCCCAGTGAGCAGGGAGCCCAATGCAGACTGATCCCAAGACCCTGGGATCCTGACCTGAGCGGAAGGTAGACCCTTCACCACCTGAGCCACCCAGGTGCCCAAGGATGCAAATTTTCATCAAGAGTTCCATGCCTATATGGGTTTCGCTCAGTAACTTCACTCCCCATGAGCTATCAAAACAGATTTTAAAACTGAAGGAAAGATAGAAGCTGTTTTCTCCCAAGTTGTGTTATGAGCCCCTGGGAGGATAGGCCATCCGCTGACATGTCCGTAAAAAGCAGCAGTGTCCTGGCGGCATCGCTAACAGGTAGAGTCAGGTCACCTAAGAGCGCTGGCTACCGCCCTGGTCCCTAATTAGCCAGGTGACCTCTGGCTCATCACTTGGTGCCCAGGGCTTCCACTCCCTGAGCTGACAGTGGAGGGGCTCCGACAAAGTCACCTCGTAAGATGCCTTCAGCCTGAGGATTCTCTGAAGAGTGTGAGGACACTATTATCTTCAGAACAGAGTGTTCAGGAAGTATGGAAGCCAGTGGAACAGAATATTCTGCAGTGAAGCAGGAGGACCCAGCTTCAGTGAGATAATTGATCCAGAAAAACACGGGAAGGACTGTTGTGTCAAAAGCAGCTGCAATCGCCTTCCAGCCAAACCTCTAAAAAAGGAAGTTTGCGATACCACAGGACATATATTAGAGAGGTAAAAACATCAGCATCACTTAATTCACCTGACGCCTTCATCAAGGTTCGGAATGAGGGGCGCCTGGGTGGCTCAAGGGGCGAAGTGTCTGCCTTCAGCTCAGGTCATGATCCCAAGGTCATGGGCTCCCTGCAGGGAGCCTGTTTCTCCCTCGGGCTCTGTCCCTCACCCTACTTGCGCTCTCTCTCTCTCAAATAAATAAATGAGTAAAATATTAAAAAAAAAAAAAGATTCAGAATGAATATTCTCTTGTTTCCAATACCCATTGGCTTACTGGATGACTTGTTCTGTATCAATAATCTACCCCCCTCCTCTCTCATCTAACTATATGGAGTTCTTTCATATGTTTATTTTTAAACTTGATATATGTATTATACTTATATGTACACACACATCGTCTATGTTACATATAACACACCTAATATATTATATAGAAACTATATATCCCATATACACAAAATTTTAAACATCTAAATCTACTAATCCCAACTAATAATGTAATATGAATATGCATGTATATGTCTGTGTGTCTCCAAAACAAGTCACTCAAATACTAAACCCCTTCGGTTCAAAAATTATGCCTTCTCCATCCTTTGTAAATCCCCACAGTCTATTGTTCAATGTGCTTTATGTTGTAGGTAATTAATAAAACCTGTTATACGTGATGTTGATTATCTCTTTCCAAATAGAGGGTTCTCAGCATGAGCCATTAGAAGAACAAGACTCAAATACGCAAGGACAGTCACTGTAACACCTACTCATCCATGTGTTAAATCCCTGGGGCACCATCTGGAGCTTGGTCAGGAACCTGCCCTCTAGACTCATGCTGCCCACCACTAGCCCAGGCTTTCACTCCAACAGCAACCACAGAGGAAGGTGTAGACCATTAATGCCTCTAGTTTCATATCTATAAAATGGGCAGAGTACAGGATGAAACTCATGGACATCAGCAGGTAGGCTACGTTACGTGGGTTAGAACATATGCGTGTGTGAATATATACCTATAATTATATTTAAATATATTCATTTAAACATACACATATTTAAATGTATATAAACGTATATAAATATGTGCATAAACATGTAAATTTAGAACAAGAAGTCTCCTCCCAAGAAATACTAGCCAATTATAATTACTTTCTGAGGTTCTAGTAAATGCTTCCACTGTGGGACCCACTCCGATAAATATAAAGAGATGCCAATCCAATATTGGCAATAGAGTTGTCTATTAGTTGTCTATTATCTCTAATAGACATAGAGATGTCTTTATCCCAGCTGATGAGATAAAACCTGTATCGCAAAAAATAAAAAGTAAAAATAAATTTTAAAAAACCGTGTATTGCAACTTAAAATTAGGCAAGTGCATGGTCCAATTCCTCCTTCTGTGGGACCACGGGCTTGTGCAGGATGGAATTTAGGATGGCTTGTGTAAAAGATGCATTTAAAACTTTGGGGTTTTTTAGAGAGATCTTCAAGGGTTCTTCAAGCTATGTAATGGAGAAGCTAAGCTTTGAAATTCAAGAATGTGAATACAAGCTTACCAAGATTGATGGAGAGCGGGAAAGATAATACCAGAAGGAACACTCACATTATGTCATAGTTACTTCCTAACTGTTTACATTCATTGCTAGACTATGAGCAATCTAAGGGCAAAGACCAGGGATGATTAATTCTTGCACTTGGAAAACAGAAGGTCTCAGCAGAGGCTATTAAATTAAAGGGAAGAGAAAACATGCAGAAGGGAGTCAGAAGGACATGAAAGGCAGAAGAATTGGCAAGGTCAGGTTCCCCGATGCTCTCCTTAGCTCACCCCGTGTGGGTACCACCACCAGGTACACTCACGCTCCTGACATAAACTTCCTTTGGGCCCCACGATCTAGCTCCCACGATTTCTACCCATAGGAATTTTATCTCGAAAACAAGGAGTCTTGGCTCCCTCTTTGACACAGCAGTAGACCATGATAGAGTCTTTGGCACTCTACCAGTTTCAGCCAACCTCAATGAAAACTAACTAAAAACAAAACAAAACATTCTGATCCAGTTCTGAGACTAAATTTCTCTACACTTCTGCAAGCAAAGGGGTCCTGGGTGCCAGGCACTCTTGCCTAACTATAGAAAGGCTCCATCATAGCTACAAAAGATGGGCAGACATAATCTCAACCACCAAAAGGCAATATTTAAGAGAGGACAGTGACCGACTTTTCCATCACAGTTGGAGTAAAAGAAGAGTTGCATGCTTATTAACAGCCCAGTTTGACCTGCAGTTGGAACCTCGGACATGGCAGATCTGCAGACAGATGGCTGAACACTTGGACTCTTTGAGGTTAGTGTGGGCAAGAAGCATGTGCTCCCAAGTGAGGGACAATGGCAAGAAGCATCTCGGGTGATAATGAGAAGTATGTCTCTGCAGGTCTTCAGTAAGTAGCTCTGATACTGCTGTTCACAGCCTCTCCTAATGAGCTGTGTGCTGTCCAAAACGGAGAGTGTCTATAGAACATATCCCAAGACACCATCCATGACCCAGGGACCACCTCGATCTTACATAACCCCAGCAGGAGTGCCCTCTTTTTTTCTCTGAAGCCTGTAACTCTCTTTGCCTACGGGATACTTCATCTCCTAGGGAAGGATGCGCCACCTTGGATGGAAGACCCTGTATTTTGGAAATTAGTATTTCTGTGCCACGTTTTCTCTGACCACATTCTCCTCTTGTGCGTTTCTGATGGCGCAGTCACTTGTAATGACAAGGTGATGGGCTCATGAGCTGTAGGGCTGTTGGTTATCAAACAATCCTTCCTACGCACATCCTCCTTCCTGAGCACGACTCCTGCACAAGCTCCCAGAAAAGGCAAGGATTTGTCTTCAGTCTTGAGCACCACCCCCACCAACTCATCCCCCAAAATGTGTCCTCTGCATTCCTCCAGAGGGAGTGTTCATGTGTAAAAACCGAGCCTTCCCCAGAAAAGGAGACCCTTCAGAGAGGTTTCCTGCCTGGAGATGAGAACCTAACTGAGGTAAGACCTTCCATCTGTAGGACGGAGTTCACCGAGGCCGAGTGCAACGTGAACGACCTGGTGTCCGAGTACCAGCAGTACCAGGACGCCACGGCCGACAAACAGGGGGAGTTCGAGGAGGAGGAGGGCGAGGAGGAGGCCTAAGAACTTCTCAAATAAACTGTGCATCTTTAGTGACCTTCTGTTGTCCTCAATCAAGCATGGTCTTTCTATTTGTATACTATGGTGCTCCGTTTTGCCTCTGTCAGAAATTCACTGTTGGTGTAATAATGTGGAACTCCTAAAAACTACAGTATTGTCTAAGATATCTATACTAATAAAAAAGCATGTGTCCAAAAAAAAAAAAAAAGAGAGAGAGAGAGAGAGAGAGAGAGATTGGGAATATGGGCAAAGAGGTTTCCCTCAAAGCCTTTCCAGCACATTCACATGGGAAGGGAGAAGACAAGGTGGGGGGAAAGCTGCAAAATAGAGGAGATGGTTCAGGAAAGAAGGTTAGAATAAGAAGTTCAAAATTGAGAGACAGAACGAGGGTCAAGTCCAAAATACAGAAGGCAGAATGCATTATCTTGCAAAGGCATCTCCTTGCAAATCTGCCTCCGAAGCCTCACGAACATAATCACAAGGTAAAATGCAATAAAATGAAAAGTATTTCGCCAAGAATGGCAGTAAATAGCATTCAACAACAACAACAACAACAAAATAGCATTCAACAATAACTGCTCTTAAGACCTTCCATTTTCTTAAGCAAAAGCGATAGGAAGAGTGTCAGCCACTACATTCCTGTTTTTTGGGTTTGTTTTGACACAATTCTCACTCTACCCACCATACTGAGACCTAGTCAGTCTCACACCCATTCCCCAGCCTCTGGCAAAATCCCTACACACGCAGGCTTTAGAAAGGAAGTATGGATAGAAGAAGGTTTAAAACCCTTTATTCTACCCAGAATCTGTGATCCCCACTCCTAGCTAGATGCCTTGCATCAATGCTTTTCTAGGGTTCTGTAATATGAACAGAGAAGAGAAACATCGTCTTTACGCTTGCTGAATGTGAACATTTGAAATGAAGCATTTTCTTCTTCAATTACAAAGGCAGTTGTAACACACGCACACATACGCTCGGCAATATCAGGAATTCCTGCAATTTTTCCCGTAATAAAAAAACACATATATTTTCCTATCAAATTAATGTTGTTTCAGATACCTGAAAATACTACATATACTCACTACTACCAGGAAAGTGGGCCAGTTACGAGGCTCTTAACCAGATCTGAACGTGAAATATATAGTCTAGAAGTACATATGTTATTATGGCACATTTATTTTTAAAGTTGTCTTGATAACTCTTTCAATAAAACTGGTTTCAAGTTTATTTATCTTGGGACTTGAAAGTGTTATTTTTAGAAAATGTGTCTATTTTTCACCGAGCTGACAAAGGGGCCCCATTCAAACACATGTGCATGCACCCACATACCCACAGACCCCAAGCATTCATGGTTAAGAGCCCTTGCCTAATGGCCAAACCATTGACCTACCTCATGGTGGTGAGTAGACAGTCAGCTATCATGACCTGGTGGACACAGCAAAGGCACAGCTCTGTGCTGGTGGAGAAGGGGGATGTGGTTGGGTGAATGAAGACCAACTACTCAACTACTTCGTACAACCTTTTCTGGCTTTTCTCCCCTCCCTTGGGAAGACCTGTCCTTAGCATCGGTCCATAGTGAAAATAAATGACCTCCCCTCCACCTGCAGGTCTTGCTTGGCTCTGGTCACCTCCACCTCGGTAAAGGATATCTTTTTCTGGGCCACCTCTCCCTGAACCCTTTTGCTGGAACCTGAGACCACGTCATCTTGACCTCTCTAAGGGCCAAAGCTGTGCCCACAATGATTGCCTATTAGGAACACTGGAGCTTCTCTCATCCAGGAACACCTGTCTGTGCCCCTTCCATCGGGGTGGGCATCATCTATGAGACCAGGGCACCTCCAACCTCTGGAGAGACTCCAGCAACCACATGGTCTTTCTCTCTCTGAACCAAGCCCCTTCAATTTCAAATCTACAACCTGAAAATAAAGGAATGTTAAAGCGGGTGCTGTGTGCTCCGGGGCGGGAGGTATCTTGTATGAAGCCATGAGAAAGAATTCCAGGGATAGAATAGAATTGATAGAGGCGTGTATCACCCTGCTGCTTCTCGATCCCTGCCCTCCTACCCTCATGCTCCATTTCTCAGAGAAAATACGGGAAAGGCTCAATATTATATAAGCTCCAGAGTATTTTATAACAAATGGCAAAATCCTGAAACTCTGAAAGGGTAGGTCTATCTCTTGCCCGTATGGGGAGCCTGTCCACCATCCATTTTAAATCTCAAAACTCTTTCTTGTTTTCTTAAATATGTATGTGGGAAGATTTCTTTCTCCCAGTCCCCTCCTTTTCCTGTACAGAAGGATATAAAAAGGTTGGTCTTTTTTTTTTTTCCCCCACCACGGTAATCAGATGTCACAGATTTTCTGCAATTAATGCTTTCCTTGGCTATTTTCAGACCTCCTATTAAGAGCTATTCTCTTACCGTGGCCTATTCCTCCGAACCCAATTAAACCCAATTAAATCCTCTGCCATGATTGTTCTATTTCCCCCATGTTTAATTATCTCTTAACAAGTCTGTTACTGCATGTTTTCAATTGGCCACCCCAGACGGTGTCACTGAGAGGATGCGGTACACACATCTCTAAAATCTGGATGGGAAATTATCACCTGGCAAAGTCCCCCGAGTGGAAACATACCAACAGGGAAGGTTCCATTTTAAGAATTCCTACTGCAACCTCAAGTTTTAGGGCACCATAGGCTGATTGCGTCAAAGAGTTCTTAAAACAACAAATATAAAACAATTTGCATCTATTAAGAACGTCCTTTGAGTTAACTAGGTCACTAGGAAAACATGCTGAATTTATGGCAGCCCAGATAACCGACTTCAACATGTATTAATAAATAAGCTTCACTTCTCTGTGTGTGTACGTGTGTGCACTTTGGTGTGTGTGTGTGTGTATGTGTGCAACACTGGCTGCTTCCCTAAGATTTTTACAGACTATATTAAAATTATAAGCCCCACCCCCAGTGAGGAAATTCTTGGTGTCAACTTTTATTTCACAAATCAAAAGCTTATAGAGATACACTAAAGAGGGCAGCCCAGCGGTTTAGCGCCACCTTCAGCTGGGGGTATGATCCTGGAGACCCGGGATCGAGTCCCAGGCTCCCCGCATGGAGCCTGCTTCTCCCTCTGCCTGTGTCTCTGCCTCTTTCTGTGTGTCTCTCATAAATAAATGAATCAATCTTAAAAAAAAAAAAAAAAAAGGAAATACACTAAAGAACACAAGACATTCACCAGCCTCAAGGATATTCTAAAAGAGCAAGATTAAGAAGCCGCAACTCATGAAAAAGTAAAGGAAAATCAGAAGAGGCAGGATAGAGACAGATGGGCCGTCAGATGAGCCCTCCGTGGATACAGTCTGTGTTTTCAGATCACAGAAAGGGCCCTCGAAGCGGGACAGACCACGGACATCTCCAGCAGACAGGGGAAACAAATGAGGAACTCGTATCAAAATCAATAATTTGAGAAAGGGACTCAAGACAAAGATCATGTCATGGTGCCAGCTCCAAATGTCAGTGCTGCATGGTTTTAATGAGTTAGCTTCTCCTGGGATAAAAGGGACTCAAAAATAAAGACTTGTGGAAGCCAGGGGCTGCTTGCTGGATAACATGCAGACCTACAACCCGTCTGACATTGATGAGGTGGAAGGTCCATTGCAGAAAGGTAGACGACGCACATTGCAAAAGGTAGGGAAAGCCTCCTATTGATAACTGCCAGTGTTTGTGCATAGGAAGTCGACCCTTCCCAGGGTAGCAGCTTGGGAAAGAGCAGGTCATAATGAAAGGAAATTTCGCTTCAATACAACAAGCATCCTTGACCACTGAACAAATTTCTGGTGCCGGTAATGACGTCCCTGGCCCTTGACTGAAAGGACCTCATGGAATGAGACCAGCGGCAAGCACAGAGGTCCTCCGTGGGGCCACTGGGGATGAGTGCCAGGGAAACGCACATGGAGAAAATTATATTTAATTCAACCTCATGTGCGTTACAGAAACAGGAGAAAGTAGAACACTTGCATTGGCACAGCGCCATGGACCATGCACAATGGGCTTCCCGTAGGATGGGCAAAGCACTCCAAAACCAGAACATTCTGTGACTTCAGTTACGAAAAAAAAAAAAAAAAAAAAAAAGTAAAACAACCAGAAAATAGAAAGCTTTTGAGAGAAAACATTAGGTCATTTTTAAGTGATTACAGGCTTTCTCTAAAGAACACATCACATAATAGAGGGGAAAGGAAAAAAAAAAAAACTGAGTGATGAAATTTGCTCAATCTGCATCCTTGGTTTATTTTTTAACCGGGAAGCACTGTGTGTAGATGAAGGGAAGAAGGGGTGGGATTTTGAGTTAAGGCAATAATTTGTGCTCCTCTTTATCTATGGTTCTCAAATTCGACTGTGTGCTAGGATCTTTGGAGAACTCTGATAAATCTCACTGCGCAGGTGGCACCCGGGACCAAGTCAACCAGAATCTCTGGGGAAATGAGGCACTGGCATCTTTTAAGTTCTCCAGGCCATGCTAAGGGTCAACCATTCATGCACACAAGCCACGCAATTTGGGCCTTACATTATTTTCATCTTTCACAAAAATTGTGTCTCGACAAAGACTCGCATGAAGTCCTAGAAGTCAAACTATGAGCATCACTTAAGCAAGACCAGTAACGCCAAGCAGCCTATCCCTGCCCAAACATAGGCCAGCCCCACTGCCACGTCTCGGGTGATATATTATATATTGATAATATTATTTCTGGATGTTACATCCAGAATTTTTCTATGGGCAACCAACACTTTGCCATTTACGTCCTCCCTCCTCACATCCCAGTATAGCGCCAACACTATTTGGGGGTCTTCAGTATTAACATTATTATAACCAGGCGATTCATGATCACTTTTGAAGCAAGCTGTACAGTCTATAAAATCTCCTTTTCTGAATAACCTGTTCTATCCACACACAGTCAAAGCATCAGATTTTCATTTTCAGACTTCCTCTGTATCTACTGTTCGATTTTTCTAAACATTCCCATAAAACCATAGCCCATCTCAAATACTATGTGCACAGGGTCCAACGCCTATCTCCTTTTACTTATGTTTTCTCTCCAAGTCTCTCTCTCTCTCTCTCTAGGATCCTTTTATGTCCCAATGTGCTCCCCACACTCATCTGGGACCCAATTCCTTCTTCCATCTCTCGTTGAATCCATGGTTTCTTGGAAACCAAGTCTTTCTGTTTTATTTACTCTGCTACTTGAGGGAAGACATAATCTCAGCTCATTTCTCAGCTTTCCGAGACAGAGTGCATGAAAGCTGAGTCTTTTGAGATCCTGCATGAGTAAACATTTCTTTACTCTGACTTCACATTGACAGTTTGGTTCATAATAGAGTTCTCTATTGTCAAATCGGTTTTCTCACCACTGGGAAAGTGTTTCTCTGTCTCCGAATTTCCAGTAAAGACTTGGAAGGGTCCCATGCCATTCTAACTCTTGACTATTTATGGGTTGTTCTGGTTTTTCCTATGCTCCCCCAACCACTCTGAGGACCCCAAGCTCTCAGCCTCTCCTCTACATAGCTACTGTCCTGAAATCCCAGGACAACGTGTTTGGGAGTGAGGCTCATTCTATTCATGTGCTGGGCATCCCATGTGCCATAAAATCTAGAAGCTCGAGTTTTTTGATACTGAGGGAAAATTAAATTATTTAGAAGTCATTTCCACCTCTTTCTGGAATTACTGCATGTACGACAAATTCTTGAGTTGAGGTTTAATTTTCTTTCATTTTTTTTTTCCCCATTGCTCCCTCATTAGCTTTTACCAACAGGAAATATCCTCCTATTTGTTTCCCAATCCAGGTCTTCAAGGTGTGCCTATTACGTGACTTTTTCCTAAGACCCTCATTTCTTTGTTTGTTTCTTTGAAGGATCAATATTTTGGCTTATCCCCCACAAATTACAGAGTAGAGATTTGTGTGTGTGTGTGTCTTCTATTTGATGCTTTGTGTGCTTCATCCATCGACTGGCTATCTTTAGACTCTCTTACTAAAGGTTTCCCTAGAATATGTAGGATTAAGACTATCTTTTCTCATTTGAGAATAAGCTCTATGTGGGGGTTTTCAGCAGGTGGACTTTTTTGTACAATGAAAAAGCAATTGACTCAAATGGTCTTTGAATGCGATGTGTGGTATTCTTTTCAGAAGAAACTGCCTGTTCGGCTTCCCCATAAAAAAAGATTCCTCCGGTATCTGTTTGTGCGAGTGCAGTGGCTTTCACCCTGCAGGGGAGAGGGGGAGAGAAAAGGCTGACAGGCCACTGGCAAGCAAAGTGTATATAATTCCCTAGTTTCCAGGCTAAGTACCGACTGCTCACTCCACTAATTTTCAAGTGCCTGGTGCTTCTTGTCTGGGTTGAATTCCTCCAGAATAAATTTCTTCTGTTTCCTGAGGAGTTGGCCAAAGGACACTACTTCGCCACACAGAATGGAAATCTGTGGCCTCACAGAACTTCAACTGAGCACAGAGCTTTCGAAGAGGTAACAAGATCAATGGATGTGTTCAATCGAACCTGGATGAAGAGAAACAGACTTCTCCACCACCATGGAAACAATTTCTTTTCCTTACTCTGATAGAAATAGCCCCACATGCAATACAAGGACCTGCGCTAAAAAAGGAAACTAGCAAGAGAGATGTTGGGGTAGCGTAAGATGATGTGCTATTATACCACCCTGAAGGATGGAGAATGCTCTGTACGAGATGCAATTTCATTACATCAAAGTAAATGCTTTCCAAAGTCATTTAAGACCTGGCTTGATTGAATATATTTCGTGTATTATTTCATTCTTCTTACATCGCACGTCATATTTCTTTTTGTTTTCCATTTGTATCTGGCACAGATGCATCTAATACAACCAGATTAAAGCAATTTTTAAATAACCAGGTAGGGCTAAAAGTGAAAATTTAGATAGAAAAATAGGACAGCCCCGGGAGTGAGGGTGAGGATATGGAATGCAAACAAAATACGTGTGCCAACGTTGAGCTCTAAACTTTCTTTCCTCAATTAATATTCTCACTTTCTTCCACCTACGTCATCCAAACAGCTCCAGACTGCAAACTGTGTCCTGTCCATCAGATGATGTTGTCAAAAGGGCTCCTAATGGCCACTGGTGCTGAGGTGTCCCATCTAAATCTGAGTAAGAACCTCATGTATGTATTTAGAGAACAGGCCATCCAGTGGAACTGTTTGCAGGTCTCCGGACAAGCTCTAAAGTCAACGAATATGCTAATGTGCTACATGGGAGTAAGCGGTCCCCCAAATCCAGCACAATGTAATGCAAAATCCAAGGCATTGCCACCTCGTTGAGGTAGTGGCAAAACTGATGTCAACGCAGGCTGGGGAAAAGGGTATCTGTCCAACCAGTTATGCTGCTGATCCCCCTTCATTTCCGCAGAATGAGAAGCACAGAGATGACTTTCAGAAGTACAGAAAAGAAACTATTAAACAGAAATGCCTATCAAAGCAGAAGAATGCGATCCAGCTGTTTGCAAAAACACCAGACAGTGCATTCATTCAGAATTACAGACATTCTCTGGCCCTTTAGTCTTTTATACAAAATATATCAGCCATCTATGACAATTTCCATATCCTTTAATTTGCAAATGAAAACTCGGTGGCTTATCTAAACAGCGCTGTGGGATTAACTTTCCAATTTTAGGATTACATCTACAGAAAATTAAATCCCATACATTTTCCGCAGAAGAGAAGCTTACACAGGGAAAGGTTGCAAAAGATGTGGGAAACATTTGCATGTAGGGAAAAGAAAGCAGATGACAAGGGAGCAGATGTAATTTTCTGTAGCATCGATGACTTATTGCATTGATCTACTCCTTCAAACTCGCCATGGTAGAGATTTGTTACGAAGACACGTGTGATCATCAATGTAGATGTCAGTAAGCTCGAGGTGCCTACTGCACCATCCTCCCCCAGACAGATGATGTCGGCAGGCTGGTCTGCAGAGAAGTGGGCCCTTCCATATGCCTCCTCTTATTTGCTTGTTTTCCGTGCTAGAAATGCTACCCTAAAAATAGGTCTGATTAATCCCTTCGGCAAACACGCTGCCACTGTCTTCAGAAGAATTATTTTGCTGTGTGCATTTGCATTCCCAACGCACATAGCCATTTCAGAAGTCAAGAAAAAGAAGTCGCTTCTTCCCTTTTAGAGAACGTGACAAATAATGTATATTCCAGCAATCCCAGTCCTCAGTATTTACCCAAAAAGTCAAATCCTTAGATCCATACAAAAAACCCACACATGGATGTTTATAGCGGCTTTATTCGTAAGAGCCCAAACTTGGCAACAAGCAAGATGTCCCTCACTAGGTGAACGGATCAACTGGGATCCATCCAGACAATGGAATAGTACTCAGGGCTAAAAGGAAGTAAGCAATCAAGCCACGTATGATAAGATGTGCATGAATCTGAAATGGACATTCCTGAGCAAAAGAAGCCAATCTGAAAGGGTTGTATGATTCTAGCTCTGGGAGATTCTGGAAAAGGCAAAGCCATGGAAACAGCATAAGGATCAGTAGGTTGGGGTGGGGTGGGTTGGGGTGGGCGTGGGAGGGATGCCTAGGCAGAGCACAGAGAAAATTTAGGGCAACAGAAGTACTCTGCATGACGCTGTCATGCTGGATACAGGTCCTTCCACATTTGTGCAAACCCACAGAATGTGCACTCCCAAGAGGGAACCCTAAAGCCCACTATGGAGTTTAAGGGATAATATGTGTCCTTGTAGGTTCATCCTTGGTGAAAATAATATGTACATATATGTGTGGGTGGGGAATGTGGATAACAGGGAAGGTCCTATGCATCCACGGGGACAGGGGGCATATGGGAAATCTCTCTACCTTCCGTTCAATTTTGTGGTGAACCCAAAAGTGCTCTAAACATATAAAGCCCCGGGATCCCTGGGTGGCGCAGCGGTTTGGCGCCTGCCTTTGGCCCAGGGCGGGATCCTGGAGACCCGGGATCGAATCCCACATCAGGCTCCCAGTGCATGGAGCCTGCTTCTCCCTCTGCCTGTGTCTCTGCCTCTCTCTCTCTCTCTCTCTCTCTCTCTCTCTCTCTGTGACTATCATAAATAAAAAAAATAAAATAAAAAAAAACATATAAAGCCCCAATTTTCAAACACTATCATCTCATTAGCAAAAAAAAAAAAAAAAAAAAAAAAAAAAACAACTTTTTTAAAAATGATTTTTTAATGTATTCATCAAAGGGAGCATGAGCTGGGTGGGGGCAGGGGAGTGGGGAGAAGGAGAAGCAGACTCGTCACTAAGCAGGGAGCTCGATGTGGTGCTCGATCCCAGGACCTTAGAGCATGATCTGAGCCCAACCATCTGAGCCACCCAGGCACCTCACAAAGAAACCTTCAAGTAAACAAAATATTTATGGATCCCAGAAATGAAGGTTATTTGGGGGGCATGCCAACAAAGTTCCTGTCTGAACACCTGGTTTTCTCATTTGCTCCCACGAGAGCAACACCACTCTACCCATTTTACAGAGAAGGAAATGGTCCAAGATGTTGACACCTGTGCAAGGAGACAGAGGTGGTGCCAGTATTCACGTCTTTTTTTTTTCTTCTAAATCCTGTGCTCTTACCCACCCCCCCACCCCCCGCAACTAGGACTTTCCAGTGTTATGGCACACTATGCAGTAGAGCTGAAACGATTAAATAATATAACCCCTCAGTGTTAATTGAGCTTTAAATTTTCTGGTGCCTCTTAGCACTCTTACGTTAAAGGGATATTTGGCAGCATTAATATAAAGAGGTTGCTGACTTCAAATCAATCCTTCTGTAATTTAATTGAGTTCTTAAAATACATCAGCGAAATTGAATATTTAAAATAAAAGCCAGAACCGGCAAAACAAGAAGGATTACTGAGAAAGTTTTCCATTCATGTTGTGGAAATATTATTTACAAGTTTATGGAAGCAATTAACGCATGTCTGAAGCCACGATCAAAGTGCCTGCGAAGGAGAGAGGAGGGGCTTCCCGATAAATCTTGACCATGTCATTTCCTCCATATCCTGAGTCTGGATAATCATTAGACATCTTTTTCTTCTGATAATTCATGTAAAATTTCCAATCATCTAGGGGGAAAAAGAGTACCTACTAAACTCAGATTTTGAGGAAGTTTGTGCCTGCTGTTTCCACACACACACACACACACACACAAAAAAAAAAAACAGGACTCTGAAATTGTTCAGATTGGCTTAATATTTCTGGTTCAACATTGTTTTACTGTCATTATGAATTTCACTCTCCTCCCTCACCCCACCCCTTATTTCTAACCCATTGCCTGTACCTATTCTTTCATGCTGAAGGTCAAAAGACAGCCACCCACTGATTTGGGATTCCCAAGGATCTGAGGTAAGTATGTGTCCTACCCCCAGCCCTGACAGCCATGCTCTCCTGGCTTCACGGTGTGGCTCATACTTTCCCATGCCTCTACCACACAGTCACCCAATGACCTTGGTTAGGCCATTCAACTTTCAGGGTTGAGTTTCCTCAGCTCTAAAGTAAAGATCGTAATTGCGTGGTAGGTAGAATGATGGCGCCCTGAAGACACCCTTGTGTTAATCCCCAGAACCTCTGAATATGTCACATTATGTAGAAAATAGGAATAAAGTTTGCAGACAGGATTATGGGTGCTAATTGGCTGACCTTGACATGGGGAGATAATCCTGGGTCACCCAGGTGGACCTGATGGCAGGAAGACCATCCTTTGAAGAGAACAAGGGACACAGAAGAGGGGAGATGATCCTGGGTCACCCAGGTGGGCCCAATGGCAGGACAAGGATCCTTTGAAGAGAACAAGGGACACAGAAGAGGGGAGGTGATTCTGGGTCACCCAGGTGGGCCCAAGGGCAGGAAGACCATCCTTTGAAGAGAACAAGGGACACAGAAGAGCGGAGATGATCCTGGGTCACCCAGGTGGGCCCAATGGCAGGACGAGGATCCTTTGAAGAGAACAAGGGACACAGAAGAGGGGAGATGATCCTGGGTCACCCAGGTGGGCCCAATGGCAGGACGAGGATCCTTTGAAGAGAACAAGGGACAGAGTAGAGGGAGACCCAGGGAGATGATCATTGGAAAGGACTCAAGCCAGTGGCTCTGGACATAGAAGAGGGGGCAATGAAGCAAGGAATGGGGCAGGACTCTGGAAGCCCTGGCAAAGAAACACATTCTCCCCTAGAACCCAGGAAGAAATCACGTTGATTTTAGCTCTTGCTGAACTTCTGAATGCCACTTTGGCTCCTGAACTCCACAAGTGCAAACCTAGTAAGTGTGTGTTGTCTTAAGCCCCTGAGTTTGTAGTAACCTGCCGTAGCAGCCAATATGAATGCTGGCAACCAATATGGATGGTAACTGCTGGATACAGTGGTTGAGGTGATTGAGTTAGTATATAAAACACACTTGGAACGGGTCCTGGCACAGATGAAAAGCTATCTCAGTGTCAGCCCTTGTTATGGTTGATGGCCCAAAGAGATAACGCCGGGCTCAGGACTAGAATGCTAGGGTGGCATGGTGGAAAAAAAAAATGACACTCATGACGATACACAATCCCCCTTATATAAGCATTTGAATAGTATCCGATTCCATCTATCATTGTTTTAATTCCACAAGCATTCTAATGTATCTTGGCATGTGTGTATTTCCTGTATAGGATGGTCTAGATTTATCTATAATTCTAGTCAGTTGACAAATAACAGATTACTCATGCAGAGTCACGTCCTTTGAACATGAAAAACTGCTTAGAGGTGGGAGAAACTCTGGGCATTTTTAAAGAACACCAGGAGGCACCTATAAAGTTGACACACCCGACAATGGGGGCTGTCATGAACCTGGCCAGGTCATAGCACTCTCCCCATGTGTTCCCAAATATGACCACGGTTTCCATGACCACCCGGGATAAAATGCAGGATAGATAACATACTTCAGCACAATCAAAGGTTATGATGTTCATCCACCAAATTCTGATGCCTGAGCAAATACCACAATGTGCTTCGCCGGGAAGAGAAGCGGATGCACGTCCGCATTCATATATTGATTTTATCACTCATGCGCCTTTTAGGAAGGCGCCATCTCCTGTGATCCTTGTGTACACAATGGACAAGACAATCACTGAACAAGAGCCCACCGTGATTTTTCTGGAAACCGTTTCACTTCCTTAAAGTTCAGTTTCTGCTCATGGAAAATGGACAAGCTACCTCTGCCTAACCTGTCGGCACAATCAAATAGGGCCACGCGTGTGAAGGGAAGGTCAAAAGCCACAGAGCAAACAAATGGACCCATAATTATTCTAGTGGCCACTGACTATTTCATTTTCTTTAAAATAAGGTATCGTAATGTACTGACAGCCACTCCTATGACCAGTGTCAGCATCGTTCAACATTATGTGCACAGTTCAAAAGAGCATGAGAAACATGCCTCCCTCGCTGACTTATCCTAAAAACGAGTAGGATATAGAAATGCTAAGCATGTATTGATCTCGTCAGTTGTGTGTGTGTGCGCGCGGAGGTAGTTCTCATAACCCAGGTAAAACCGAGGAAAGTAAATTCCATGCTACTGGCAAAGAGATAACATCAAGTCAAGCTTTTGAAGGTCTGAG
This sequence comes from Nyctereutes procyonoides, assembly GCF_905146905.1. Classification (NCBI taxonomy): domain Eukaryota; kingdom Metazoa; phylum Chordata; class Mammalia; order Carnivora; family Canidae; genus Nyctereutes; species Nyctereutes procyonoides. The sequence continues at coordinate 3,652,250 of NW_026575125.1, forward strand.
CTAAGAAAAAGCTCCTATACAAAAAGACCTAAAAAAACCACCAAACTGCTGAGAATGGCACAGTAAGGAAAATCAGGCATATTTTGTTGACAAAAGCTATAAAACAGTAATATACTCAGGAGACTGGGATAAGGCTTCTAGTAATGTCATCCCAGCAGCAAGATCATGCCATCCTAAATGTCAACCACCTCCTATGAGTGTCAAGGGCTTTGAAGAAGTCATTTAAAAAAAAAAAAGAAAATACAGTAGGCTAAAATTTAGAGTCCTGCTACATATGTGATTTTTATGGCATTGCTAAGGGAGAGAAACCCAGATGTTGGGATTGCCCGATGTGCATGTGGGGTACCCTGATCTGGTCACTGGATGGGTGCTCATGGACTCGGATGTCCTCATCTGCACGGTGCTGGGTTCACACCAACCTCATCTGCACAGTGTTGGGTCCACACCATCCTCATCTGCTCAGTGGGCTCTCACTGAGCTCAGATTTCTCATGATTGACTACTTGCTGCCCAAAACCCGGCTTCTCAGGTCAGTCAGGTAGGCACAGCAAGTGCTTCTCTCCCAGGACCAAAAGGCAAGTGCAAATCACAAGGACACCATCAAAGTTCGGGTTGAAGCCAAGTGCAAAAATTAGATGGAGAAGGAAGTAGCTTTTCTCAGCTTACAAGGCTGTGACGTGGGGTCCCTCTCTGCCTTCCCAAGGACATCTCCTTATGACTCCCTGTCATCTACTAGTTATCACTTCAGTTATCACTGAAGACAACTGATCACTTTTTCAGAGCTCATGAGACATGATTAAAATTAATCAATGTTCTGGGACACCTGGGTGGCGCAGCAGTTGAGCGTCTGCCTTCAGTTCAGGGCATGACCCCAGAGTCCCGGGATGGAGTCCCTGCGAGGATTCTGCTTCTTCCTCTGCCTGTGTCTCTGCCTCTCTCTCTGGGACTCTCATGAATAAATAAATAAAATCTTTAAAAAAATAAATTAATATTCGGTCATTGAGATCCCTTCAAGATTTTAATACATTCACCTCATTTTGTGATTAGAAAATGGATGTGTAGCTTTGGGAAAAGGGTCCAATTTGAAAGGCTTTAACACAAAAGAAAACTACAGAGAACAAAAGTCCTAAGTGCTCATGCATGTGAGCGAGCACTACACTAATCCATAGTGAAAGGCATCCAATGTAATGCAGGCTATGTCTGCTTATTGTACATAACGGATGCTGAATGCATTCATTTACTGTTTATAAACATAGAAGGAGCAGCAGAAACTGTCTTAAGAAGAAAAAAAAAGAAAAAAGAATCTCTTTGACTATGATTTTCTCAAAACAAAACAAAACAAAAGAACAAAAACAAAAAACAAAGAGATGTCAGAGTTGCTGTAAACTCCAGGTAAGCGGTTCTCCACATGACCTTCACAAGGTCTAAATGGCTGACGGCATTTTTTTTTTTTTTTCAATTTTCACTTTGATTTCTTGATGTTATTTTGAAAGCATTACTCTTTAGAATCTCCCCTGGAGCAAAGCCATACGCACACAGTTATCGCTTCAGTCCCACTACCTTGGCCTACATTTTTCTTGAAGTAAAGTGAAGGTAAAGGATTCCTGGGGCAAACACAATTGCATCCACCAATAGTTTGTCTGTGTGCCTGTAAAGTGACAGCGATGATAAGTCTCTGTGCTTTGGGGAGAACCTCAGTCTCACCATCGTTGGTGCATCCACGGCTTTCCAGAGCATGAGGACGGGGCTGTGCAGAATGAGGACGGTTCAGGTCATTTGGAACACTGGCCCTCTTTTGACAACTGTGCATGCATGTTAATAAATTCTAGCAGACGATACAAAGAACCCTCCACTTTAATGGCTTCCGTAGTAATCCATTACAATATATCTCACACGGAGATGCACATACCATGGAATGAATATGAATACGCTTATAAGAGATGGGGCAAAGTCATGAGACTGTTGCTATGCATCGACTTCAATAATAAAATAATGCTCTGTCATAAATAAAATAAATTTGATAATTAAATATTAATTCAATTAATTTAATAAATCACTTTTGTCTGTGGGGGGCACTGTGTCAGATGGGATGGTGGTGGAAAATAATTCCCGTAAGTAAATGGGCAGGAGTCAATACTGCTGGTTCTGGAAGGTTCTGAATGGTTGGACCTGCCCAGGATAGAGCATGTGGAAGGATGTCGGAAATGGGGTGCAATAGGAGGCCTGGAGCCAAGTCACCAGAGGCCATTCCAACAGCCCCCTGGTCTTTATTCACACAAGGAGGGGACATCCAGACACAGCCTTCCTCAAGTACAGAGGGGAGGATTCCAAAAGGAGACAGAGCAAAGAAGGAAGGGGAGTGGGGAGCAAGAGAAGGGGAGAGGGCTCTGGAAGCAGCCTTTGGAAGAAGGAGGAGGAACAAGAGCTCATCAGGGATGAGAAGAGCATCCCAAGGAAGGGGAGAGATGTCCTGGAGGTCACTGATGAAGACAGCTGAGATGCATCTATAAGCACTCACAAGATCGTGGCCTACTGTGTGTGGTAGGCTGAATAATGTCCCCCTCAAAGTCATGCACGTCCAAATTCCCAGAATCCCTGAACCTGGAGCAACCAGGCACTGACCCCTGTGCAGCTGGAAATCCACATCTAACTTCTGAGTCCCTCAGAATGTACCTACTTCCAGCTGACTGTTGACTGGAAGCCTTACTAACATAAAGTCAACACATATTTCGTATGCTTTATGCATTATGGACTGTATTTGTACATCAAAGTAAGGTAGAGAAAACATTCTTAAGAAAATCACAAGAATGGGACACCTGGGTGGCTCAGCAGTTGAGCGTCTGCCTTCAGCCTATGGCATGATCTTGGAGTCCTGTGATCGAGTCCCACATCGGGCTCCCTGTGAGGAGCCTGCTTCTCCCTCTGCCTGTGTCTCTGCCTCTCTCTCTCTGTGTGTCTCTGTGTCTCTCATGAATAAGTAAATAAAATTAAAAAAAAAAAGAAAAAGAAAATCATGAGATTGAAGAAATACATTTATAAGACTGTATTGATAAAAAAAAAAATTCCGTGTATGAGGACCCTGACAGTTCAGATCCATATTGTTCAAGAGTCAACTGTATATAGCCTTCCATGGCAAAGGACTTTACAAGGACTTTGCAAATGTGGTTAAATGTAGGATCTTGAGATAGGGAAATAGTGCTGGATGATCTGGGTGAGTGCAAAGGAATTATAAGGTCCTTAATAGAAGAAAGAAGCAAGGAGTCAAGTCAGAGATGTGACCAGATGTGTGCAGTAAAGCAGAGGGATGAAGTGACATGGGGCCACACACCAAGGAATGGCAGCTCCTTGATGTGCAAAAACACATGGAAATGCATTGTCCCCTAGAGCTCCCAGAAGGCACCAACCCCGGGGGACACTTTGGTGCTTGCCCCCAACAACAGACCTCCAGACCTGTTTTTATTAAGACGTGCTCTTCAAACCATTGAGGTCATGATCATGTGTCACAGCAGCCGTGAGGAATTAACACCTGGCAGAAAGAGTAGAAATGGGGGAGGGTAACTGTGACTTAGTTGTTTAAGAAATACAGAACAGGTACAGAGCAGCAGGATGGTGCCTGTTGGATGTGAAAGATTGCCATTGCATCTCCAAGCACAGGGAACATAAGAATCCTATATGAGGGCATCCTGGGTGGCTCGGCAGTTTAGCACTGCCTTCAGCCCAGGGCCTGATCCTGGAGACCTGGGATCGAGTCCCACGTCAGGCTCCCCGCATGGAGCCTGCTTCTCCCTCTGCCTGTGTTTCTTTCTCTGTGTGTGTGTGTCTCTCATGAATAAATAAATAAAATCTTAAAAAAAAATCCTATATGAAATCCTATATGAAAGATCCTCAACAAGGATCTAACGCAAGGCATTGGAGAGGACATGTACGCCATTAGAGCTGGAGTTTGCTTTCTCAGCCCCGAACAGTTGAATCAGTTTGAAATTTCTTTTGGGAAAAAAAAAAAAAAAAAAAAAAAAGAAATTTCTTTTGAAAGCAGTTTAACCATCTCCATACAAGAAAGAATTGCCCCAATTACTCCTTAAAATCTAAGATCAATTCATTGATCTTCAGCGACACAAAGACAAGATGGCCTCGCTGTCGAAAATGACTTCAAATGTTCTCATGCACTTTCGATGAAATTGACATAAACTGACTTCCTCCTTTAAAAAAAAAAAGATTGTATTTATTTATTCATGAGAGATACAGAGAGAAGCAGAGACACAGGCAGAGGGAGAAGCAGGCTCCATGCAGGGAGCTCAATGTGGGACTCGATCCCGGGACTCCGCATCATGCCCTGGGCCAAAGGCAGGCACTCAACCGCTGAGCCAGGCAGGGATCCCCTGACTTCCTCCTTAAATCAGTTCTCATCCTGGTCAGATGTTCTAGAATCCCAACTCAGTGATAGTTCACTCCTTTTAAAAAGTGTAAGCGATGGTCCATGTCTCATCATTTCCAAGACTGGTTCTAGGACTTAACCACACAAATGGTAATGGTTTCTAAGTGCCTGACACAACTTGTTGATGGTAAATCATGATCGATGATCGGCACAGTAAGATGTTTACGGTGATCTGAGGTTTCCAATATAGTCCCCTCATTCATTAGTTTTTGGGCAAGTATTTGGTTTAAATATTTTAAACTTATGATGTCTTATCAAAAAAATTAAAATAGGGGCGCCTGGATGGTGCAGTCAGTTAAGCATCTGACTCTTGCTTTTGGCTCAGGTCATGATCTCAGGGTCATGAGACCGAACCCCTGGGAACCCCAAGTCCCCCAGGTCGGGCTCTGCACTCAGCAGGGAGTCAACTGGAGGATTCTCTCTCATTCTCTTTGCCCCTCCCCCTGATCTCTCTCTCTCTCTCTCTCTCTCTCTCTCTCTCCTCTAAAACAAAAGAAATCTTTAAAAGGAAAAGAATTAAATTCGTCAAGGCTTCTATCAAAGTCATGATTATAAAAGGCTTTTAAACAAAAATCCTAATAGTGACAGATCACAGGAATACCTACTCTGAAGCCAGCACATTTCCCATTTGTAAACTTTACCTTCACTATGGGTCTGTAACTTTGGAAAGGTAAGAAATTAATGAGGACACACATCTTGGACACAGAGTGCTCTTCATTCATCTGACGCCCTTTGCTTATCACCTTGCCAGATTTTATTTGTTAACCTTCTTCCCAGAACAGCATAATTTGAACACGCCGATCAATTACCATTAAAAGCAGAAGTGAAAGACTAAACATTCCCCAAGGAAGGCTTGAATTTTCTAAGTAATTGAGAAGAAAATATAGCAGCTCAAATACTAGTCCATTTAGAAGACTTAATTACAGATAAGTCAATGCTAAATAATTTATATTCTTCTGTGCATATATATGAGACTAGAACAAATACCAGATGGAAAAGAAAAAAAACTTTGTAGAGTCTACACTTCATTGCTTCCAAATGCCTACTACCTATAGACAAAGGCCGTAAGAGATTGTATTTATTTTCTTTTTATTCCAGATTCACAAAATTCAGGGAGAAAATAATACTTATTCATCTCTGGGTGAAAATAAAAGGTTTGGTTTCCTGAATGTGATGTTTGTGATTTGCAATAAGAAAAATATGTTTGATCTTCATCTTTCTGGCAAAGAACTCCTAAAACCCTTGGAATTTACTAGGTGGTGAGAAGGCTAAAGATGCTATTGGTGTGTGAATGAGGTGATTTTTGGAAAGTATCTAGGATTGGGTGCTGGTTGCTAGTAGAGACATCCCTGTGATTGATTAGAGGGTTAAAACTTAAAAAAAAAAAAAAAAAGAGGGTTAAAACTTTCTCTCCTATCTCTGACCTAGCTGCCTCTGACCCCTGGGGAAGAAGAGAAAAGCTGGAGGTTGGATCAATCACCAGTGCCCAATGATTGAATTAACCATGCCTGTGTAATGAAGAAGCCTCCATAAAAACCCAAAAGGATGGGGTTCAGAGAGCTTCCAGGGTGGTGAACATGGGGAGGTTTGGGGGAAGAGGCACATGTAGAAAGACTATGGAAGCTCCGTGCCCTGTGTCCATACCTATTCTGTGCGTGTGTTCCACTGGGCTGTTCCTGAGCTATAGCCTTTTATAATAAGCCTCTGATCTGGTGAGTACCATGTTTCTCTGAGTTCTGTGAACCAGCTGCCAAGGTAAAGTTACAAATTAGCAGATTAATGGAACCCAAGGAGGGAGTCGTTGGAAGCTCTGATCTATACAGCTCCTCGTGGGTCAGAAGCACAAGTACTTGCAACTGGTATCTGACGTGTCGGCTGGCCAGTCTTGTAGGGCTGAGACCTGACCCTGTGAGGTCTGACACTGTCCCCAGGTAGACAGTGTTGGCATCAGGTTGAATTGTAGGACACTCAGCTGCTGTCAGAGACCTGCTTCATGGTGTGGGAAACCCTCCCCAACACACATATCCTAGTCAGCGGTCAGAACCCTCTTACTGAGCCATCACATATTTTTGCAATGATGTAATAATATTAAGAAAGAACTGCAGAAGGATTTTCTGCTTAATAGAAAAAGGTTGCACCCTCTCAGAGGGTGGTCAGCTCTGGGCTAATCTGTAGAGAAACTTCAGACAAGGCCGGACAAAAGGGGCCATCATGCAGACTCACTCCTTTCCCTTTTCATGCAGGCTCACTCCTTTCCCTTTTCAGCTGAAGGACCGGAGGAGGTAAGAGGGTTTGTGCACGGTCACTGGCCCACGTGGCCTGCTGAGCCAGGACGACATCTTGCCCCACTCCAAAACAACACGGTTGAGCACATTGACTTGCACTCACCCAACACTTCCCGAGAATCTCCTGTGTGCCATGCAGTGTGCTAGATATGGGGGAAGAGTGAAAATTGAATACTTCAATTTCCAACTGCATGCTAAGGACACTGAAGGTTCATGTGAGGGAAGGATGAACACTTCTCCAGGCTAGTATATTAACCAGGTTCATGGGGACGAGGGGACATTTGGCCTCTCAAACTCCTAAGTTTTGCATTCCCCCACCCACCCCACGTCATGGTTAAATCAATTCATACTTAGGGACATCATGGAAAATCCTGTTTCAGCACTCACTACGGAAAAGGAAAGAAATAGGGCATATGAAAGGAACATTCTTAAGCAAAAGATCCTCAATCATCTGCAACCGAAATATATTTTGTTAATATTTACTACCACAGCACGCCAAGTATGACATCCAACAACCTGCCAGAGAAAAACAAAACAACCCCATTCCCTATTGATATTAATTACCCACTTCAGGGAAGCATGCTGAGTCAGAATTATGTTGCTCTCAAATTCTAAAACACACCAAAGATGGAATCAATGAACTCCCTGGTTTTAACTTTAGGAAATGCACTTGGTTCAAAAGTTTAGTGAAGCAGAAGGAAAAAAAAAATCACAATAATTGCCTGCACTTAATCAACAGTTCTTTTATTTTAGATCACAAGACAAGTGGACTGGGGCCATGGTAACACCAGTCAAGGTGGCTCCTCACGGTCAACTGGCTTCATTGTAAACCTGAGCCCTAACAGACACAGCAATCGGAATCTACTGCTACAAAAGCTAAAGAGGACATGTGCTTGGTGGTGTGTCAGAGGCCTCACACGTGCTGTGTGGATGGTCATCAAATCTCTCTCCAGTGACCAGAGATTCCACAGGTGCCATTCCCGAGTGCTCCCAGCCCCCACTGATGCATGGTCACAAACGCCTGCTCTGTGTCTAAAAGGTTGTATGTAGAGGAGGCATTAATAGAATTCCCAAAGGGAAAACATCTATGTACATATGCATATATCATCTACATATGTGTACGTACATAGTACACGCATACACGTCTATTATATGCATGCACGTGCGTATATACATGTATTATATATACACGCGCATATATAATAATGCAATATTTCCATTCCTGACTGATTTGTGAAACTAAGATGTTCACCATGAACGGCCTTCCTCCCCTCCAAAGAATCATGCCATGCCCTAAAGTATGGATTGGCAAAACTCATTGCACATAAGTATTTTTGGCTTTCCGGGCCCTGTGCTCTTGAACCATCATTCAACTCTGGCACAGCAGTGTAAAAGAGCCATAGAGGAAAAAGTCAATGCCAAGGTGTGGCTGTGTTCCAATAAAACTTTATAAAAACAGGTGACCTGCCCACAGGCCATAGCTGGCTCCCCTTATGCCTCTACATGTATTGAGGTCATTTACCCAAAAGCTGAGTTCGTTTATGTCCTCCAGAGCGCAACAAAATTAACTTATGCATAAATAACTCATAAATAGTGTAAAATGATCTACTTAACTAGATACACTTGCCCCCCCTTTTTTTTCTATTCTGAAATAGATCATTTTGACAGAAAAGCAGCATTAAATTGGCAAGGGGGAGGCAGGCAGTATTGTATTGATACAAAGGAAAGATTATGGGTTCGGAAAAATAGTTGAAAGGAAAAGGATCGAGGAGACTGAAAAACAAAGTATTTCTATTTATATGATAACATGTATAATAAAATTATGTATATTTACATTATTTATTATATTTATGTATATTTTATATTTCTATATTTAAGTCTGATCCCAGTTACTGTACCAAGTGGATTTGCAGAACTACTGTGTCCCTCTGAATCACAAAATTTTTTTTTTACAGATTTTATTTATTTATTCATGAGAGACACACAGAGAGAAGCAGAGACACAGGCAGAGGGAGAAGCAGGCTCCCTGCAGGGAGCCCGAAGCAGGACTCGATCCCAGGACCTCGGGGTCACATCCTGAGCCAAAGGCAGAGGTTCAACCACTGAGCCACCCACGCATCCCTGAATCACAAAATATTTAATAAAAGATCCATTGGCATAGATAGATCTGTTGGCATACTGTGTTCAGAACTACAAAGAGCATAAACAAACTATCTCAGCATTCAAATTTATTCTTAGGCGATGAGTAGTCCTCATCAGGATCTTCAAAATACTCATACGTTCATTTCCATATCATACTGGACTTCCCAACTCCTGGCTTATCTCTGGATGACTTCACATGAAAATGAAAATTATGGAATGTGGAAGGACTTTTCCTTGGTCATCAGTTTTGAGATGAACCAAGCCATCTTGGGAATAAAATCAAGGGATTTCTAATGCTGGTTCCCCAAGACCATCCCAGATCCCTAGAAGAATCCATCGCAAACGGGGTTGGGGGCACGGGGTAACTGGGTGATGGGTACTAAGGACGGCAAAGGATGGAATGAGCACTGGGTGTTACCTGCAACTGATGAATCACTGAACTCTCATTCGTTGAGTTTAAATAAATTTTTTTAAATTTTTTTGAAAAAGAAGGAAAATCCATTGCAAAGAGTCTCCTTTCACAGAGGTTACAAAACCAGAACATGCTCAGTCAACGTTGTAGAGAAAATGTGATTAAAGTGGCATATGTTGAAATTTTCAAGTATCAAGAGGCTTCATGAATGATCTGTCCTTCCTAAGGAGTTGCTTTCCTTCATTCATAATCACAGATTCCCCATAACAAAGAGGAACGGGTGCCTGCCTCTCTATTCTTTACGTATATCAGAAGCCTGATCACCCAGAAATAGCTACTTAGCAGCAGCCCCAGATCAAGGCATCAGCGCCCCCCCACCCACCCCGATGCACAGATGTGGGAGCTTGGCCACCAAAGCCTGCACCCCTCGTGAATGACCCAGATGAAGACCCTCGGAGCTTTCAGCTCCCGTGTAGACACGTTGAGAATCCACGAACACGAAAACTCCCTGCCATGAGCTGTTCATCCAGCCACGCCATCCTCAGGATACAACACGAGAAGCTCCAACTTGGGATCTCCCCTCATCCCGGCCACCCCAAAGTATGATCGGAAAGCACGCCCCGATTCAGACGGGCAGGTAGGCAGCCTCCTGCACACACGTGTCCATACTGCCTGGTGGTTTCAAATGCAGATTGAACCTAAGTGCACATGGCCCAAAAAGTGAGAGGTCTTTCTAGATTCAGAAGTCCTCATTTTCCACTCCTGATTGTGCACTTTATATAATGTTCCCTTTGGGTTTCATTATGTGAGCTGTCACATTATGAGCTGTGGCTCGTCCACGGCTCGGAGCGCGATGCCAGACCTATTACTACTGCTTCTCCTTGGAACCAGGACAGCCTGATTATATTAAACAGAGTGCTCCTAGCACAGCGGCTACCGAAATGATTATGACCAAGCCGCATCGGGCTGCCGTTCCAAAATGTGATCGTGTGAGAAGGAAGACAGATTTCCAAGACTCTGTGCCCCGTTAGATAGCAACGCTCCTCCAGGTTGAAAAACGACATAAAAACGGGGGGGGGGGAACTCATGGCATAATTCAGAAGACAAAGGGATTTACATAATGTGCTGTTAATGATGATTTGCTGTATGTACTGATGAGAAATGTGTGTGTGCATTGAATACCTTTGGTAAAATAACCTACACAAGTTAAAAATAGTAACCATTTTGCCATCTATAATCATCTTCCAAATTTGCATGTTGATAACAAAAGGGGGACAGCGTGAATCTCTGCTAATTAAAAAATTATCTTTAGGGGGGGAAGAAAGTTTTATGGCAGCATATGGGAGAGGAACTTGGAAATCCAGTCTGTGGGGAACAAGGGTCTCATAAAAAATATGACCTTGACAATCTTGTAGAATCCAGGAATCCTACAGAAGTTTGTCACCGACTAAAGATATGGAAGTTGTAAAGAAGCCAAAAGCCATTTGCGGTCTCCATGGTGGGAAATATTTGGAAGCTGTGCCACTCAAATTGTTAAGAAAAACGGTAGATAATGAATATGTGAATGATATATAATCATAAACACCACGTCAGCAGGGCTCAAGTCGACAGCTCAGCCATGAAAAGACATAACCATTTACTTGAAACACATGAAAACACAACCTTTCTCGAATTTAAGTATGGGAAGGAACGGGCCCAGGTTTCAAGGTGCAAAATGATTTTATTAACAAGCGCTCACATCCATAGATCATAGAAATATCCCACCCATCTCCCCTTCGTTGGGATCTGTTCTCCAGATAGAAAGATCCCGTGGCCTCAGTGGGCCCTCTGCCTGGGTTAGAACATGTCTAGCATTTGGGTGTCATTCTGAAGGGACGGCCACCATTCAAATGCCCTCGTAGCTGGAGATGCTCACTCTAGATCGGAGTAGGCTTCCAGTGGCCAATGGGCTTGAGGGTAAATTTTGGAGCGGTTTATACAAGGGGAGTCAGAAAGCTGAGCCTCCCATTTATGCACAGCGAATTAATGAGATATACTGAGCATCGTGGCTATTTGGAGGAACAAGCAATTATTACAAAGCCCCGAATTTCCAACATGTACCATTATACGCACTGCAAATGAGCTTGAAATCACGGCTTTGCACTTTGGTTCGTTTCAAATAGATTTTTGAAGGAGGAAACTATTCCGACTACCACAGCAGCCCGAAAGCACGGCGAGATTTGATTTACCCAGGCTGCAAATGCATCAGTAGCGGAAGTCAGCAGAAGCCAATGGGTCCTTTGGATACTCACCATTACATCGTCCTTCTAGGAAGACGCCTTTAGAAATGCCTCCACGGACACACGCTTGACGTCTTTTCCATCTCAACACCTTTGTCCCTATTAAAACAAAAACAAGAAAGAGGTATGTTGGTCCAGCCCATAAAAGAGATGAGTGTGCGTGCTTCAAGGGCAATGTTTTATTGCTCACATAACTTTGCTTTGGGGTTGTTACCGGAAGTAGCCGGTAGTGGCAAAGAGCGATTCTTAACTGGGTCCTTAATGAGGCAAGCTGCTAATCATGACACAACACCCCTGCAGGTGCGGCTAACTGTAGATGCCACATCCCACCATCCTGGTCCTCGTGCAGCGTGACGATTTAGGATAAACAGGCAGGTTGAGGCTTCCAGTCCGTGTCTCGTGGGTATTCATTTGGGCTCTGTTACATCTTCGTTGACGATGACAATCAATTTAGTGCATATCTACGTGCGATCTAGCTTTATTTAAATTAAGACTTTTAAATCCTCGAAAAATGCAATTCGGGTAAAGAGTCGATCCATGTTTTGGAGATCGTTTGCTTGCAAGAAGCAAGCCTCAGCAGGCAGCCAGTGTTCTTCGCCTACAGCCAAGGGTCAGGATGGGCAAGACCAAACACTGCCCTGTTTGCTTGGCCCCCACTATGACAACACTAGGTGTCTCTTTGAGCAGAAGTCACCCCCAGGATCGTTTAGCATTATTCTTGTCATCCCAACCTGGACTCTTCTCTTTAAAGGGTGATTCTCAAGCAACGTGCCGCTCCTTCCACTTTCAAGTGAGGATCACAACAAGGCAAAGTGGCTCCCTGTGAGCTCTCTCACAGAGTCTCATCTTGTGACTGACACTCACCATTTTAGAGCCCGAGGAAGGAGAGTAAGTGGAAAGGGAGACTACTTCATTTAATGCACTTCTCATGGTGCTTGAGGAATATTAGTACCAAGGAGATGAGGTCTTTGGGTTTCAAAGGCAGCGAGCCAATAGTGCATTAATAAACTGTAGGAAGGCAGGGTCCTATTTTAATTATGCTCTGATTACTCATAACAACTAGCACATTTACTTCTTCTGGGTTTCAAGAACACTGTTGATTAAAATATATTTAGGAAAATGAATTCATATGTAACAACAATCACGACGGCGTTCAACATCGCTGACCCTTCTACAGCCGTGCAGGGTAGCTATCATGACATCTGTTTTACAGTTAGAAAAACCAATGTTGGGATCCCTGGGTGGCACAGCGGTTTGGCGCCTGCCTTTGGCCCAGGGCGCGATCCTGGAGACCCGGGATCGAATCCCGCGTCGGGCTCCCGGTGCATGGAGCCTGCTTCTCCCTCCGCCTGTGTCTCTGCCTCTCACTCTCTCTGTGTGACTACCATAAATAAATAAAAATTAAAAAAAAAAAGGTCTTAGAAAAACCAATGTTCACACACTAAGTCATATAAGTCATGGGCTTTGAGGCAGACGGAGGCAGAGCTGAGTCTCCCTGGACATCCACGACCACACATTTTACCAAATCGAGCGGCATCTTCAACTAAACGAACTATAGTGGTCAACACATGTCGTGGGTCAGCATTTCACATACTGAGTGCTTTCTATACTGACTCTTTTTATCTTCTCAAGAAGCACAGAAGGTAGGGAAGGGCGTTATCAACACTGGTTGGAAAAAGGGAATCAGAGGGAAGGTAGCCAAGTAGCCCAGGAGCACAGAGCTGCAAAAGGTAGGGCTGGACTCACACCAGGTAGTTTCCTTTCCATCTACCTTGCTACACGGGCTCCGGTGCGACAAGGACTATCATTTCTACCCCACATTCTCAGTCCCCACACCGTGGGAATCTACAGCTGACATGGTATCTGTCCGTGAGAAGGAGGCTATTTGATATTGATAGCAAAGACAACCTCACAGTGCATGAGTGATGCACACAGTAGGTGCTATTCTCACGCTGTAACGTTAATACTACAACTTAAAAATTGGCGCTATTCCTAGTTCACCCAATCCCAGGTCATATCTGGGCTCTAAACCGCAGGCCAGTGCTACATACACAACTGCAAAGTTAACTCCATGTGTGTTTCAGGAAACTTCTACAGACATTAGTATGAATTATGTCTGACTGGCCAATACAATTTTTTTTTCTTGTGATGGGGCACAGAAAAATGTTCATTAATTATTATTTTAAGGTGGAGCTTTTGTTTCTGTTTGCTTTAATTTTGATGGCTCTTTTTTTTTTTAAAAGATTTTATTTATTGATTCATGAGAGACACAGAGAAAGACAGAGGCAGAGACACAGGCAGAGGGAGAAGCAGGCTCCATGCAGGGAGCCTGACGTGGGACTCGATCCCGGGTCTCCAGGATCGCGCCCTGGGCTGAAGGCAGTGCTGAACCGCTGAGCCACCTGGGCTGCCCTGATGGTTCTTTTTTTAAGGTACACAGGTGAGACAGAATGATTAATCATATTAGCATATGCTTTCTTTTAAAATCTGATAAACCTAACAACTGATAGAACAAAATAAATATTCCCATCATGTAGTGCTTACTGTGTGGTCGTCTAGCCCAGTTAAAGTCCCTGGAAAGAAGTCTGTTCATCTGTAGCTGGACTGAGCTGTATTCAAAGCTGTCCCGCCCCAGTCAGGAATGTTTCCACCTGTCCTGCTTCCCTCTCTCCCGTAATCTCCCAGTACCTCTCTTACTGGAGCCTACTCACCCCCAATCCTTAACGCACGTTGTACTACATCTCCTGCTGTATGAGGTTAAATACGTTCCAAATACTCTTAGTTTCTTCTTCATGGCTAACCCATTAGGTGCAAACTCACAGGGTAACATTCTCCCAGAGGGGATTTTGTATGAGAAACTCAACGCTGAGGAGTCAGAGACAGGGAGGGACCCTTTACGACATCCATACTAATTACGCCACCTCCGGGTTAGCCATCGAAATCAAGGGGCAATGCAGATCGCCACCTCTCGTCCACGCAAATACTCCATTTCCCTCATGTGATTTCTGTTGCATGATTCACCATGGGACATGATGCAGGAATCCTTTCTTGTATTTGAAGCAAAATTCTAAGATGTAAGTCATGTGCCGAATAGCAACTCTCAAAGGTTAAAGAATAAATTCTTTAGACGAAAATAATTTTTTTCTCAAAATACGTCTTGATTTTACCATTACGTTTGCAGTGGATGCCCTATAATCAAACGCCTTAAAAGGCAGATAAATTAAAAAAAAAAAAGCAGATAAATATGACTACAAATAGCCGATTATTTTGAAAGTGACGTGACATTATTTTTTAATCTTCTTTTTGACATAGAAACGACGCCCTATCAAATACTTATCATCTGTGAAGACTTACGCTGTACTTCATATGCATTCATTGACACAGAAAAGGATCTTTTATTATAAATGGCTTTTTTGTTTGTTTGTTTAGTCATCTCTGCATCCAATATAGGGCTTGAACCTAAGATCCTGAAATCAAGAATCACATAGTCTTCTGACTGAGCCAGCCGGGTGCCCCTAGGAAGGAATCTTTTAAAGACATACATGGCCCGCGATGATAGTTTTCAAACAGTCAAGGTGGATTAAAAAGGGGGAAGCTGTAATTAAAGCAGTATTTATGAGTCACTAATATATTAGCAATATTAGAGTTCACGAATATGTTAACAAATGTTACTGTACAATTATATCATTTCGATAGAATCTTAGCATGCGGAGAACACATGAGTCAAAAGCATACAGACCTTTGGAGGAATACGAGGCGTGGAACGGGGAATGATATATCCCACACTAGGATAATGTTTCAAGGAAGCCTCTCCATATACTCTCATCTTTACAACTGAAGGTTTGGAGGCTCATGAAAACGTTCATGGCCATTCCAATTCACCCTGGGTAGCAGGTCCAAAGGAGACCTAGAAAATAAGATAGGAAGATCTAAATACCTTCATAAAAGGTACCATTCATACACCTCTGACTTTCCAAGAGGGCACTGACATGATTGTATCCCTTCGTACCTAAATAACTTGTAACAAATCTTGTCTAGAAATCCTATCGTTTCACTTTACAGGTGTTGGTTGAGTGCAGACCACAAATGAGATATGAGGCCAGGAAAGGAATTCCGAAGACTAAACGGGACAACCCCCGTCCTCAGTGGACATGTCTTCTTGTGAGGGAGGGCATCCTCAGAGCAAGTACTCATAATGAATTGCAGGAGCTCTTGTACCAGTCATAAAGGAATAGAAAGTGCCAGGGACACTTGGGTGGCTCAGTGGTTGAGTGTCTGCCTTCGTCCCAAGGGGTCCTGGGATCGAGTCCCACGTTGGGCTCCATGCAGGGAGCCTGCTTCTCCCTCTGCCCGTGTCTCTGCCTCTCTCTGTGTCTTTCATGAATAAATAAATAAACTCTTTAGAAGTAAAAAAAAAAAAAAAAAAAAGGAATAGAAAATGCCAGGCTCAGTGGAGGTGACGGCTCTAAGAAACTTTTAGGAGCCGCACGGAACAGAGCCTTGAGAGAGGAGGGTGAGAGGAGCCACGTGTCAGAGTAAAGCATACAGAAAGCAGGAGCAGGAGGTAGCCGCAGAGCTCACAGGGCCCTCAAGGGATCCACACCACGACTCAGCTCAGGGCTCCCAAGGCTTGGGCAGCACCCGAGACTGAATGTCTGCACCAGACTTGCACACACATATGCAAAAACAAGAGAAGATAAACTTATTTTTAAAACCTAAATATATTTCAGGGGTATTTAAAAATCTTTTGTTTATTTATTTGAGAGAAAGAGAGAGACATCACGAGCAGGGGGAGTAGAGCAGAGAGAGAACCAGACTCCCCGCTGACCAGGGATCCTGGACGTGGGGATCAATCCCAGGACCCTGAGATCACGACCTGAGCCAAAGGCAGATGCTTCACCAACTGAGCCACCCAGGTGCCTCTAAAAAAACCTTTTTTTAATCCCAGGCTTATTCATTTGTTATTTAATATTCTTTTGAGTCTCAGTGACCTACCAAATTTTTGAAGGAAAAATGAGGGGAATTTTCATTTTGGTAGATTTTTTGGGTGGCTATTAGAAAAATAATAAAAGGCATGCTCATGGGGCACCTGGATGGTTCAGTGGTTGAGCGTCTGCCTTCGCTCAGGTCGTGACCCCAGGGTCCCAGGATCGAGTCCCATATCGGGCTTCCATAGGGAGCCTGTTTCTCCCTCTGTCTGTGTCTCTGCCTCTCTCTGCATGTCTCTCATGAAGACATAAAATCTTAAAAAAAAAAAAGGCATACTCACATAAGAAGAGAATGTATATATCTAGGTTTCAGGGGGTCACCCTGGATATTTCTAGATGTGTATATAAATGTTCAAATTGACATAAGTAACCTAATTTATCTAACCCAAATTTTATCTACCATCTCTCAAACAGAACAATCCTCCAAATTATATCCATTTTTGAAAAGATGCATATTTAATAAAACATCTGTTTCTGACTTGGATTGGCTCCCAGTTTTATACAATGTTCAAATTGTTTAATTTTTAGCATTATAAAAGTCGAGTGAAAAACAACAAGGAGAGAAATTTCTCTACGGAACATAAAAAGCATAACTTAAAATGTATATAATCAATTTTACACAATTCTACTCCTCCTGAGTCAACCCACATTTTGGACGAATTCAAGGAATTCATTCATTGTCCACATGGCTAATTCTGACACAAACCTTTACAATAAAATGAAAAAGGACTCAAGGCATCTCTTCAGCAAGCAGTAGAAACAAACAGCACAGCACAGCAGATTTATAGCTTTCATGTAAGACATTAAATAATTAAGCTCCAAAATCCTTAACATTCCTAAAATTTATCACTATTTTCTAGGCATGGACTAGAATGAGAAACGTGAAGCCTTTCTCTGACACTGTTAAAAAAAAATACAGAAAAAGAATTGTAAAAAGTCTAGGGACATGAAAACCAGCAAAAAAACAATAATATAAAAATAGCATCTAGAAATAAATCATCCATATATTGAATAATCTACACATTTTCGGTTAATCATGCTAGTTTGTAAGTTCAATAGTTGATGAAGAACCGACTTCCCTTAGGTGGAAGACAAACTTCCTTCTACAACAAATAGGTTAAAAGATCAAAGTTGTTCCCTCATACTGTCTCCGGCCTGGCTATATTGTCTAAGAAACTGCGATGGCTGCGCTGCTAACACTTGTCCACCACGTTCAACCTCTGGCTTTTCATTCATTGAGTGAATGTCCGCAGCGTGTCTTGATATTACTCATTTCTTCAACAAACACCCAGTGTGCACCTCCTCTGAGCTGGACTCATGTGTTTAAGGAAAAGCAGAAAAACATTAAAACACACCTAAGAGGGCAAAAAATGAAAATGCTTTCCAATGTGATGGAGCGCCAAGAGGGGAGTAAGAGTGGGCTAATCGACGTGAAGACAGGAGAGCATGTAACCCACTTTCTGTGGGAAGAAGAGAGGAGGTTCCAGGCAGGGGAAGTGGCACGGGCAATGCCCTAATTTGGTACATGCTTAGTTGGATCACAAAACCAAAAGACAACTGGTATACCAGCAGGGTGGTAATGGGAGAATGCCATGGGGTGGAGCTGGGGAGGTGGGCAGGAGGCTCACCGTGTAAAGCCAAATAGGTCAGTATAAGGAATTTGGGGTTTATTCTAAGTATAACATGAAGCCATCCTTGGTAAAGGATTTCAGAGCAAGAGGGAGGAAGATAAGACCAAAGATAAACAATAGGAAGGGCCTGCCTTACCATGTGCCTGTATTTTAAGGTACTTCACGTGCCTCATTAACTTATCTGTCTTGCAAACATCTCTAGATGTAGGTACTCCACATAATAACTCTCTTATGGATGAGAAAACTGGAACATGAAAAAAATCAATTTTACGTGGCTAGGAAGCCTCAGGTGTCCTGGTTCCCTCGGTAGAAACTGATGAGTGCCAGAGACGAGGGTCCATAACGCATGCCAGAGTCAGAGGAGACAGTACGCACAACAGAATGTTAGCCTCATGGGATGGATAAAGTATAGGGATGGGTAAAATGCTAGGGAAAAAATGTATGGGGCTCTGCTTCTGGTTCCTGGCACACAGCTCCTGAAACCCTTGGGATTCCTAAGTGATTAAATCACTGGGAGCACCTTTCTTCTAATATTTGGCCTCTGACCCTGGTCCCTCATACAGAGCTCCTAAGTCCCTTGAAACTTCTTGAGTAATAGGAGTGTCCTTTGTTCTAACGGGGCAAGACGTGGTGGGCTTCAGCAAAGCTACAAAATGGGGTCTGGTCGCCAGGAAAACCACGTCATGGTTAGAAGCTTGGACTTTCCAGCCCCTCTCCATCCTGAGCGCATCCATGGTTGGGAGGGTGGTGCACCCCAACTCCAGGAGGATGGAAGCTCCCAATTCGAGACCCTTGCAGACCTCATCCTATGAATCTCTCCACCTGTATATTTTATATGATGTCCTTTATTATCAAATAAAGTAGAAGACATTAAGGAAATGTTTCCCTTTGGTCTGTGAGCTGTTCTAGCAAATGATGCAATCCAAGGAGGGGGTTGTGGGAAGCTTTGATTTGTACTCGAGTCAGAGAAAAGCTGGGGACAGAGTAACTTGGCGGCTGAGCTGCTTGCAATTGTTCTGCAGTGGAAATGGTCTTGTGGGACTGAGCCCTTCACCTGTGGCTTCTCCAGTTAGCGTCAAATTGAACTGAATTGTAGGACACCCTCTTAGCATCACAGAGAATGGCTTAGTGTTAGGGGGAAAAGCGCACACATATGGTGACAGGACGTATTGAGTGTGCGAGTAAAGGAGGAACACAGGAGTAGTTTTCCCAACCAGCGTGGGAGAGCGGGGTACAAGAGTACCCAGGTAGAAGGAGAACCTGAGGATGACAGGGCAAGAAGGCGAGGAACAGGTGTGGTGAATCCCAGCGATGCTCAGCTTGCATGGAAAACAGCTACCTGGGAGGAGAGCACAGGACTGAAGCGAGGACGGCTGGTTCAGGAGATGGAAGACCATGTGTGCTTGTGGACAGTTTCTGGACAGGATAGTCCTCTGATGCAACCTATT
The DNA here is from genome assembly GCF_905146905.1 of Nyctereutes procyonoides. Classification (NCBI taxonomy): domain Eukaryota; kingdom Metazoa; phylum Chordata; class Mammalia; order Carnivora; family Canidae; genus Nyctereutes; species Nyctereutes procyonoides. Next base: position 3,671,869 of record NW_026575125.1, read on the forward strand.
ATTCAGGAATGTGGAACGGGCAAAGTTTTAAAAAGTGATGGGAGAGTATGAACAGCCATAGACAGGACAGGAAGCAAAACAGCAAATGTAAAGTGAGAACATGGCCATGGAAGTAGAGATGTATCCCAGCCAAGAGAAATAAAGAGACCCAGAAAGTGATTCACACCAGGCAGATGGAGAGAGGGGATGCAAAGTACGGGACTGAGGGACGAGGGACTGAGTGCAGAAGATGCCTCTCCCGGGAAAACAGCGTGCAGGGAACGGAGCAAGCTTGGCAAAAGAGGTGATGGGCTGAATTTGGACACACTGAACTGCGCCTTTGGCAGAGCGTACAGATGAAGCTGTCCCAAAAGAGGCAACTGTGAGAGCAGGATGAAGCCTGAGGGAGAAGTGAGAGCAGAAAATCAGGACACAGGGGTCTCCTGGGGGAAGCACAGTTGGATCACTAGCAGAGGGAAAGCTACGTGGGACAGTCTGGGAGCCAGGGAAGTGGCCTGAGACTATAGAAGGAGCAGCTGTACCTGAAGAAGCAGGACGAGTATAGTCAGAAAGGAAGAGAAAGGCCATAGAGGGGACCCAGAAGGGAGAGTGTTCAGGAATTCAAGGAAGGATAAAGCCCCTGGAAGGAGGGGCAATAACACGTCAGAGTCTATGGAGAAGCTCCAAGAACGTTGGCTCTGCTGAAGGGTCAGCCACCTGCAGTGGTGCCCGGGGCAAGCCCCAGAGTCCAGGTGTGCTGTCAGAGTGGAAGGCAGAGAGATGTGAGAAGAAGTAAAGAACTGCTTGTTACCATGAGTTCCTTGTCTCAGGGTACGATGCATCAGGACATAAGTAGGTTTGCGGGTGGAGGAGGACAGTGGTGGGGAAGGTCTTGATAATGAACATGGGAGGCCAGTTTCAGAAAGAAAAACACTAAAAGACAGAAAATATGAAGGAGAGAAAAGGACATCTTTCAAGTCCGTCTCTGACCTTATCACCACCAGAATGAACCAGAATGAACGTGCCGGTGTCACTCTCACAGATCTCTGTAGCATCTGGCTATGTTGACCGGTTCACTCAACTTCTGAACCCTCTTTCTTATTTTAATGAAAACAAGCTGACATGTGACCCCAGCCTTGGATGGCCCCCCCAATACCTGGTTCTCTATGCAAGACGTAGCCTGCTCCCATCAATACCACCTTCCAGGGCTTGGCGGGAGTGTCATGCTTTCATGTCCTCAGTTGTCTACTACTGCTGGATCTCAATTCACACTATTAGCCTCGTGGCCTCCACCTCTAATTCCACCACTACCTGCCTCCATCAAATTCACCCTAAAATTGACATTCAAAAATGGTTCACTTGAGCAAAAGCAGCAGCCGGTCTCCTCCATAGCCAGCGGATCAACATCTATTGGCCTTACCATTGGTTTCCACCATCTAATGCTCTGGTTTCAATTTAGTCGTCCAACACAACCACCTGCCCTTGAAATGACACTCAACCCATTCATGTGCATTTGTGTGAATTAGCACGTGATGTCACATGCATGTATGTCATCGTTTGAGAAGTGCCCGTATCAACACTCACCGCACGCCCGTATTTACTCACTCCCTCCTTTGCTCTTCGCACAAAACCCCATCCATCCTGAGACACGGTTCATAAACAACCTCCTTTGTACATGTTTCTTTGATAATCTGGCTTCCAAGATGGAACTTGTTGGTCCCTGCCTCCCTGTACCAACACCGTCCTGCTGTCCCCTTTCCATATGGTGCCAAATGGGTGACCACCAGCATGTAGAACTGATGATGCACCACCTCTGAGATCAAGGTAGGAAAGACGACGCTTTGCATCTTAGGCTCCCTCCCTCTCATCCTGTCTCTCTCCTTCCCAACTCAGGGAAGCCAGGCACCAATGTTGTATGACTGGCCCTAAGGAGTGGCCCATGTGACAACGAACTAGAACCTCCTGCTAAGGGAGGGACACCTAAGTGAGATTCTCCAATGCCTTCAGAAACCTTCCACCCCAGTCTCCAGCATCATCGCAGAGCCTGAGTCAGAACCACTGAGCTATGCAGCTCTTGAATTCCTGACTTCTAGAAAATCTATGAGATAATAAATATTTGCAGTTTTAAGGTGGGTTTTAGGGGAATGTTTCATGCAGTGATAGACAGATAACAAACCACCTATGTGATACTGGTGCCAAATAAGATTCTAGTGGAAAATAAGATTCTGGGGGCACCTGGGTGACTCAGTAGGTTAAGCATCTGCCTTCAGCTTAAGACATGACCTCAGGGTCCTGGTATCGAGCCCCACATCAGGCTCCCTGCTCAGTTGGGAGTCTGCTTCTCCCTCTCCCGACCCCTACTTGTGCCCCTTTTTGCTCTCTCTCTTAAATAAATAAATAAACTATTTTAAAAAGAAAAAAGAAACTAAGACTCTATATTCCCAAGGTCTTTATCTTCATCCTCCTTATGGAATGTACTGTGTGCATGTGTTGTAGTAAAATCATTTCATTAAAAAAATAATAATGATAAAAAATAAAAGCATTTCATTGATCATTTTGTCTTCTTTACTGCGATGGTGATCTCCCTGGGGTCGGGGGTTGATGCTTAACTATATTTCTATGTCTTATATTATCTAGTCTGATGACCCTCTCAAAATAAGGTGTGCATACATGGTTATCAAATGATAAACGAACGAATGAAGTTCTGTGCATGGTTTCTCAGTGTCTGAAGGCAAGAGAGCTGCATGCAGCCTGGAATTACAAGACCTTTGTCTGAGATAGAATGTGCCCTTGGATCCCTGAAGTGGGAAACAATCGGCTGCCTTCAAGTGTTTTGAATTATGAGCCAAGCATTTGGAAGCATGGGGAGAATAAATAACATGCAGCATATCAATGAGTTTTTATGGTGGTTATTATTAATCTTTACATCCCGCACAGTCCATAGCACATGGTAGATGCCCAATAAATATGCACTGATCGGGAACCTGGAAAAAAGACAACGTGTAAATCAGTAGAGCAAGACTCGATGTCAAAAGCAAACCTTCAGACCTGGAGGTATTAAAGCGACCTTCCAAACAGGAGAGACCAAAATAGTATGCGAGAGTCAAAAATTGAACCGGTCGTTTGTGGAAACATAACCTGAAAAGACCCAAATGCAATGGTTCTCAGAGTTTGATCCCCTAGATGAGTAGCAGCAAGTTGATGTGGGTGCCATCTTGGATCTACTGACTCAGAAACCCTAATGGGTGGAGCCCAGCCATTGTGCAGGGGATTCTGGTGCTCAGGTTTGAGAAACAGTGCCCAAGGTGATGGGCTTCAAAAGCAAAAAAAAAACTTAGGATTCAGTGCCTTTTTCCACTGACAGTTTTACCAACACTCTTATTCTGAGGACAGAAATAAAATGGGTGGGTATCTACCCTGAGCCAAGGATTGCATGGACCCGGCACTGAGGCAACCCAAGAGTCCAGAAGTCATCTCGGTCCCTCATTCAGATCCCACAGGTCTTTCAGCACCAGCTCTGAACCCCTGCACACTTCAAACTCCAAAATCTGTCTCTCTCCCACCATATCCTCAAGTTTCAACTCCCTCTCAACTGGAAGGTCTTATTTCCCTTGGAAGACCTCCCATGAACCCAACCCCAAGTCAGCGTCCCCTCCTAGGGATCTCCCATGTCCTCCTGGCCCCATAAATATAGACTATGCCACACATTAATGTAATGATGTCACCTGAACTTAATGCCATCATTCGAGACGTGCCTCTATCCCCCACCACCAGACAATACTACATGCACCATGAGGGAGCTGATAGGCCTTCCTTCCCCACAGAAAGTCCAATAGGCACTGGTTGCTCAGTGCATGAAACATTCGGCAAAATTTCAAAAGGTTCTGACATTCACACTGATTGGGAGACAAAAGAAATGCCTATTCCACTCTATAAAGGTTGAGAAATACCTCAAATCTCAAATATCAAATTATATTTTCCCTTTCCTCAGGGAAAAAAAGAGAAGGCATGAATAACTAGAGTCCATATAAGCTGGGAAAACACAACAGGCTGCTCTTTTGCTCAACTGTTTATGATCCATGATTAGAAGTTGAAAAGACGCTGGGGAAAACCCATCCTGGGGTTGATTATTTCCTAAGACTGAGACACTATAGTGGGAGAGAGGCAGACATAACGTGACAAATCATTCCCATGTCCCATGTTTATTTTTAGTGCAATTTAGATTTTTCTGCCGTAAATGCTGCCCTGTGCTTCTACAATCTAGCCTGACTTGCGATCATCTACATGTGGTCCAGGACCTCTGGATTTGTTCCAAATCTCACAATTTCCAGTAGCAAACCCCCTCTTGTCAGTTCATATGCACCATTCAACCAGGTCACAATGAAGTTTATTCAGAAAATACATGGAGCGTGTGTATCACTAATCATGGCTTAAAAATGAGCAGTATTCAAGTCAAGAGTCTTAATTACAATGATCATGGCTCTGGAATCATGCAGAATTAGTTGGAAAGGACCTGGGGATCGGTCCAACCCACTCATTTTACAGTTGAGGACTACGAAGCCCCATCACTTCCCTGCAAAGGCTGTCACTTAAAAAAAAGGAGGGGCCGCCACCCCCTGCCCCAGAATGTGTGGTTCCTGTGATACGACGCAGTGGCATCCCTAAAAAGTCTGATGAAACACAGGGGACTCTGGAAGACAAGGGTCTCCCACTGCTGGAATGTGTCAGAGAAGCCAGGCAGGGCTAAGGGATGAGCATGGAGCTGGGCCAGGGGTCCGCCCTTCACCAGGCGCTACCCAGGCTGGCTGCTTCCCTTTGGTCGCTCCTGTAGACAGCCCAGCATCTTGGCGGGATTCCGAGAGCTGGAGGGACAAAGTACCACAAGGTCGATGGTTTAATTTATTGTCTCATCAACGTTTTGGAGGCCAACCTTCCAAAATCAAGGTGTTGGCAGGACCGCGCGGCTCTGAAGGCTCCAAAGGTGCATTCAGGTGGCCGCTGGCCATCCTTGATGTTGCTTGGCCTTCAGAGGCATGGCGCCACATCTGTCTTCTCCTTGTGCATCTGTCTGACTTCTGCTTTGTCTTCCCGCCGAGTGCTCCCCTCGTAGATGGACAACAGTCATCGCATCAGGGCCCTCTTACCACTCTCTCTGCAAAGAACCTTTATCCAAGTAAGTTCCCTCGCGCAGATAGATGCTGGGTGTGAGGACTTCATTCTAACATTTCGGGGGACACAATTCGACCCATGACCCTTGGTTTATTTGTAAAATGACATGGTTGGATTCAGAGCGTTTTTACTTGAATTCCTGGCAGGAAGCCTGGAAACAAATAGAATGAGAAAATTGCACACTGTCTTTCTCTCTCACACACACACACACACACGCACTGGACACTGGAATTTGGAATTGTGGAAACAGAACATACGGGTGAGTGGCCAGATGTGTTTACTTTGAACCAGGTATCGGTCCACCCCTACAAAACCTACCTTGCTGCTTCTGTGCATTCACACTGCGTTGACGAATGAGGCCAGAACGTGTGCTATCTGCCGAATTCACATTCACAAGCGCATCCACTATCAGCATGAGGACAACTGCAAGCCAATTGTAGGTGGGAGCCATTCACATGCACACATCAAACCGTATCTGGAACAGTCGCATAATAAGCAGGTTTTCCCTTTTCTCTTACATTTTTTGCTGGAGCCTCACATTTTTGCCTCTTCCCCTGTGTAACTAAAACTAACTTTAAATCCGTTCCATTAGTTAGTTTGACTATTTCAGGCACGGCGACAGCCGCTCAGAAATGCAACCAAAGTTTGCAAAACATAGGCAAGGGAAATGGTAGGCAGGGCATTTTACGAACGGGGCACTGAAGGCAATGGGATGACATTCGTCGTAGTAAATATAAGTAGCGGAATCTGTACCGAAAAAGCACGGCGCGCACCCGCGCAGTCCAATGTTGCAGAATTAAACTCTTGATTCAGGGATCCCTGGGTGGCGCAGCGGTTTAGTGCCTGCCTTTGGCCCAGGGCGCGATCCTGGAGACCCAGGATCGAATCCCACGTCGGGCTCCCGGTGCATGGAGCCTGCTTCTCCCTCTGCCTGTGTCTCTGCCTCTCTCTCTGTCTCTCTGTGACTATCGTAAATAAATAAAAATTTTAAAAAAAAATTTAAAAAAAAATAAATAAAATAAACTCTTGATTCAGTGGCAGTGGATCATTCAGACTTTCAGGAACCAGGTATGGAGTGCACTTCAAAGGAAGCACGTCAACACACTGCGGTTTTATTGCTGTCGGAACACGAGTGACTGGTTTTCTGTAACCCTTTTACCGCAAGAATGTGAACGGTGGCTACTTCTTATCGACATTAAAAATGATAACCCAATACAAGCCACTATGAAGCCACTGATGACAATGTCACATCTTCATTCTTCGGGCGTGGCGATGCTGATTCCGAAGCTCTGAAGCTGATAATGTCTCTCGTAAAGACATTTCTCCACGTGAATTCATCTTGTGTTCACTCGTCGACTATTCAAACTTCTTTGTTGGAGAATCTAAGTTCAATCAACCAGCACCACAGCTCAGAAAATACCACCCCCCCCTTTTCAATGATGCTCGCACCTCGTTCTCTGCGAACACGTTGTTGGTGTTTTGCACCGATGTTAATAAGTTCTAAATAAGAGGCTGCACTCACTGGTCCGTGTGCCTCTATAGGACGGGGAATCATTCTGATGCTCGCACACTGCCCATCCACTGAGCGTCCATTCGCAACCCGGCTTTGCCCAATCTTAGATAAGTTCGCTGCATCGCACTCTGCACTTTGTTCTGAGAGATGCTTATCAGGGATTTTTTTTTATTATTATTCTTTTTATTTTCTCTAAAGCTCTCGCTTACCCACATCAGTTCCATCTTCCTTTCCGATAAAGTGCTTTATAACGACTGTGCCCAAACACCAACCTAATTCTCATCGCAGCTGATACAATTCATAAACTAGATTCTTCTTACGAGAACGGCTTCGAGGATCATGTGGGTACTGGGGCTCCATTGTCCTGTTTGCCCCTGGTTTTCCGGTCATGCCAGGCACACGTACAGGGCCACCGGGATCCCAAAGAGAATGAAATCCTCCGTGTAACATCTAGCAGAGGCACACCTCATTTTATAAAAGGGAGGGATTTTAGCTTCCAGGGGACATCTAGCAACTTCTGAAGAGGCTTCTGATGGTTGCAGCTGGGGAGAGATGTGCTCCTGGCACCTAGGGGCTTGAGGTTGGGGATACAGCAAAGCATCCTACAATGCACAGGCCAGTCACCTGCATCAGAGAATTATCCAGCCCCAGTATCAGCAGTGCCAAGGGCAGTAAATCTTTGTAAGGGAGACTTATTCCTGTCACCTAGCTGAGCATCAAATCATGTTTTAAATATTATCCAGCACCTGTCACTTTGCAGAAGTCTTTAATGCATCCTCCTTATAATCGATTGCCATGATCTTCTACTTATTGTAATTTAGTATCTCTAATCTATGTGGTAGACATTTGGATTTATTAAGCACACACACACACACACATGCATTCGCATACACGCACTGAGTAGGGGCACACCTACCTACCTCTAGCAAAACCATGCCTTTTATCTTATTTTAAGTTAAATCTGTAATATGTATCATTGTTCTCAAACATGTGGCCATGTCGGCAAAGGGCCTATAGGTCACTAGCACATTGAACGATGAGATCATGTTATGAGCAGAGAGCAGATTGGTGGTTGCCAGCGGCTGGACAGGAAGGTGGACATAGAGCCATGCCGGTCAGAAGGCGAATAATCATGGAAATCTAATACACGATTTTGTGATGATAGTGAACAGTAATGGATTAAGTGCTTGACAGTTGTTGAGACTAAATCGTAACTATCTGTCCACCAAAAAGGAATGGTAACTAGGTGACGGGGTGTCGTCGAAAGCTACGGTGGTAATCATATTGCAACATGGAAGTATATCCAATCCACGAGTAAACCTTACACGTAGAGTTTGATATGCCAATGAGGTCTCCATAAAGATGTGGGAGGGGGAGGATAAAATAAACCAATGGTGAGAAGAAATCACCTGTGGGAGTCCTCTGTTTACCCCTTTGCAGCCTTATTGACGACTGCCAAGACATGGAAACAACCTAAATGTCTATTGATGGGTGAATGGATAGAGATGTGATAGCTTTATATGATGCAATATATTATTCCACCATTAAAAAGGGTGGGGGGGGGCACCTGGGTAGCTCACTCTGCCTTTGGCTCAGGGCATGATCCTGGAGCCCTCGGATTTGAGTCCTGCATCGAGCTCCCTACAGGGACCCTGCTTCTCCTTCTACCTGTGTCTCTGCCTCTGTCTGTGTCTGTCATGAATAAATAAATAAAATCTTTAAAAGGAAAAAAAGAAGGAAATCCTAGCATTTCTAAGAACATGGATGGAGCTGGAAGGCATTATGCTAAGTTGAATAAGCCAGACACAGAAAGACAAAGAATGTACAATCTCACTTTTATGTGGAGTCTAAAAACAAATGAAAATAACCCAAAGTCATAGAAAAAGAGATCAGATTTGTGGTTAAAAGAGGCAGGACAGTGGGGAGGGGAGGAAATGGAAGAAAGTGGTCCAAGAGCAGGAAGTCCCACCCATATGCTAAGTAAGTCCTCAGAGGTAAGGGACAACATGATGACCATATTAATATCAGTTAAGCTGTGTGATACATAGAAAAGTTAAGAAAACAGAGAGAAGAGTTCTAATCAGAAGGAGGATTTGTTTCCTTCCCTTTTCCTTTTTTTCTTTTCCATCTCTTACTTTCTTTTTCCTTTTTCTTCCTTTTCTTTTTCCTTTAACTGTATCTATCCAAAAGGATGGATGTTAAGAGTGATACTGTGATAATCATTTCAGAATGGGCGCACATCAGACCACCATGCCGTCTACGTTAAATATATATGGTGACAAATGGCAATTACATCTCAATAAAATGAGAAAAATAAGCAAAATGGCACATCCTTACAGTAGCATAAGAACAGCCAGCTACGATTGTCATACATGAGGTAGCTATTCCATAGTCTATCTTTGCCAATATAACACACCGCACGGGCTCCAACCAAAGTGATACCATTGGTAGACCGTGAGTCAGCAAAGGGGAACAATTGCAGTTGTGTGTTGTGTGTTGAATGAAGGAGCAAAGCTCCCTTCAAACCCTATTTCTCATTTTCTCTTGCCAGCATGGTGCATTCATTGGGAACCAGAACAGGAGAGATGCAAGGAACCCACAGAGGCCCCCCCCCACATACTTACACACACACACTCCTGGCCGTATCCATGCAACTTTCCTCCTAGGGGGAGCGCTGCCTCAGGCCACACGGGCTTACCCCACTAAGGAGTCGGTATCCTGAGACCAAAGACAACGGAGAACACTCATGTTCCTTTAAAAATAATTTGAGTGCTACATTTTGCTGATGCTATAACCTACTTTCCTGTTGGATACGTAGAAATAGCAGTTTCTTCAACGAGACTCTGCTATGAAGAGTAAAGAATGGAGAGGACGGTACAGCTGCATCAAATGTTCAGAACACAAATCAACCTACTGTCATGCAAAGCCCTCCTGTGAGTTAGCAAAATAATAGAAAAAAGTCATTTTCTACTTTTATGCCTCGGACGTTGATGATATTGGGAAACTGATAATAGTTTTAAGTGTAGTAAAGATAAAATAGATATGCAAAAACAAAAAAAGGTTTTTATATTTCAGAGTAATATATGGATATAGGTTTAGGTGAATTCCATGGAGCCATATGAGAACAAGGGACATAGGTGAAGTTAAATAGGAAAGCTGAGACTATGCACTCCTCATGTTTCAAGCTGACTGATGGGTACATGGGATTCATAATTTCATTTTCTTAGCTTTTCTGCAAGAATTTTAAATTTTCAATAGTAAGATATCCAGTCAGATTTCAAGCGCATACAAAAGGATTTTTTTCGTATTTTTTTAAGGACACAGACATCAAATCAAAGTTTGCAAATCACAACAGTAGACAGAAATACATCAGAAATACACAACAAAACACATCTTGCCCCTATGATGAAGAACTTACATGGAAGGCTTTGAAAATGAGGTATAGGATCAAAACTGAATAAATATCCTAAAGGTAAAAAAAAAAATAATAATGACGATGATTGGGTTAAGTGATAACCTTCTGTGAGAATAAGTCATGAGAAATGATGCTCAAGAAGATTTGTAACAATTCTCAAGTGGTTTTTGCTACCATATTGCAGGAAGTGTAAAGTTCAAAATGAAATATGCATAGATACACTGTAAAGAAAGATGTGGATGCGTAGAGAAATATTGATACAGTTTAAGTAGTACAATTGGGAACAATATGATGTCGACAGTTACAAACATGATATCAAGCTGATATAAATCATAATGCGCCCAGATATCAAATGTAGATGGACTATGAATGCAGATGCAGACGGACATATATTCATACACGTATATAGAGAGTAATGGTAATGATACGGATAGATAACTGTCATCTATGTGTAAAACATCCAGAAAATTACCTGCAGAAATGGTACAAATGGTTTGGTGTTTAACCACTGGCTTTGGAATGATAACTCTTCCATTTTTTTTTCCAAACGTCTGTGTTTCCTATAATACTTCTCATTCTGTCCCAATAAGGAAAGCTCCTTGACGGGCACTGGGGTGGGTCAGTAGGTTGAGCATCTGCCTTCAGCTCAGGTCATGATTCCGGGGACCTGGGATCGAGCACCTGAATCAGGCTCCCTGCTCAGTGGGGAGTCTGCTTCTCCCTCTCCCTCTACACTTGTGCCACATTCATGCCCTCTCTCAAATAAATAAATAAAATATTTTAAAAAGAAGAAAAGGCTCCTTGGAAAGGGTGCAGTGTGCTTATGTCTTATTCATAAAATGGACCCGGTTACTAGAATTGCAACAAGACTGCTTCTTAAGATGTACTTAGGTGACAGTCACCCCTGTGCCTTTTAAAGTTTTATATATTAACGTGCACACCACGGGCTAAGAGAATGAGTTCACTTTTTAAAGTTCCGATCGTGGTGAACAGAAGCACGTGGCCATGCAGACAACAGGGCCAATGTAACCTCCTTGGGGCACCACTGGAAGTGTCTGGTCCACAATGTGTTCCTGCCACTTCATACATGTTTCCAGGAAAATGTTTCTACTAGGATGGTAGGACGGGTGGGGGAAGGAGTGGTGCCCACACTACTCTCCAGATTCACTTCAGGAACAGGAAGGTTGCAAGTGGATGCGAGGAAGCTCGGTCAAAGACAGTGTGCATGTGGCTGGTCCACTGAGGGCTTCTGCAAGCTGAACACCCCGGGGCCAGCTGTTTGGACAGAGCTGACCAATGCAATCTACACTCTGAGGAAAATGTCAAGGGCACATCAGGTGCCTCCCTTCCCCATAGCTTCCAAGAACACCCATCACCCTCCTTCTACGTCCTAAACCCTGGATGGGATTTTATCTCAACATACTCCTTGACATAGAGTTTTTGAGTTTGGGAGTCATCAAAATGCAAAGACTTCTTGGGGTCCAACCACGATGGCAAAATAATAAGAGGTAGCAAAAGAAGTAATAGGAATAAAGTATTGGGTGATACTACCCCGTACTACTGGAAGTATGCACTAAATATCCACAGGTCCATATTGATGTAAATGAATGACGGAATACATAAATTAACGGGAGGATGGGGCAAGTCTTCCCCAGAGAAGAATTCTAAGTCACTGAGGTCGGTACTGCACCATCCAAGACAAGCAGCTGAATTCTCTGTCCTCCCTATGGTGGATGGTCCAAGACATGCAGTTGAATTTTCCATCCTCCCCGCACCATCCAAGACATGCACTTGCATTCTCTGTCCTCATCGTGGATGCACTTTAAGTGACTTGCCTCCAGAGCACAGAGGATGGCAAGGTGAGGGCTCAGGAGACTTCACAGTGCAGGAACCTGGCAAAGCACTACGACCTCGGCCAGGTAATCACGGTCAACATCCCAGGGTCCTGGGATCAGCCCCACGTCCGGCTCCCTGGGAGCCTGCTTCTCCCTCTCCCTCCCTGCTTGTGTGCTCTCTCAAATAAATAAAATAATAAAAATGAAAATAGTATTGAAAACCTGTCATAAAGGGAAAAACAACGTGTTTTATTTTGTACAATCAGTCAACATGTAAGAATCAAAGGATCAATGTTACAAGCCAGGGAGGTGGGTCAGCCACCTTCCTACCGATTAAATTTTCCATCCAGTGGCATAATCAGCTCCTGGTTTTAATCCTGAGGAATGAAAGCCCCAACGTATAAAAGCAGCAACAACAAAGTTAAAAGTTTAAAATGCCTGTCACCAAAATAAGAAACGACCCGTTTCAAGTGGCTCTGCATTAAAGGATCATGGGAAAAATCGTGAGTATGAGGAAACGGAGAGAGCTGTACCCACAGCTCCGGGTTCATGTTCGTAGGTAATAGTGCAAAGCACAAGCGGCCGGTGACAAAGCCATCAAGCTGCATGTCAAACGGTAATTAATTCTCTAGGGACACGGAAAGCATCGCCATGAAAGCCGGGACGCTACGACACTGCAGGTTCCTCAGGTGCACATTACAACAGACCAGCATCCAAAAATAGGAGGGTCAGAGTGAGCTTTGTCGATGCACACCACGGAGCATCATGCTCACGATGAATTCTGCAATGCTTTTTTTTTTTTTTAGATTTTATTTATTTATTCATAAGAAACGCAGAGAGAGAGGCAGAGACATAGACAGAGGGAGAAGCAGGCTCCCTGTGGGGAGCCCGATGCGGGACTTGATCCCAGGACCCCGGGGTCACGACCTTAGCTGAAGGTACACGCTCAACCACTGAGTCCTCCGGTTGCCCTTACAGTTTTAAAAATAAGTGACGGGGATAAAAAGTAAAGCACAGGGAATCAAGTCAATCACATTGGAATAAGGTGGCACGTGTGACTACACCCCTCGTGGGGAGCATCAAAAAATAGTATTTCCAATCAATCCGGGACACCTGAAACCAACAGAACATTCTATGTCAATCATGTACCAATTAACTAAAAGCAAACAGGTTTCGCCGAGTAAGCTCCAGATTGGGGGATCAGAAGATGCCACGTACCCAGCTCTTTTGGCCACTCGGACCCTTTGGTGACCTGTAAACTCAGGCCGTGGTCGATCGTGGCTCCAAGGTAACAAGTTCTGCTTCCAATTTTGGAGATTTTTTTTTTCCGTCCCTTTGGCTTCCTCCCCTGGTGCCTTTCAGCAAAATAATTTACCTTGTGGGATTTTTGCAGCACCGTAAAGAAAAGCAGGTCTCGAAACACATCGTATACGATGAACCCATAGGACGATTTGGCAAACAGAGATATATGGGACACTGAAATTTCAGGTGTTCCGCCCATTGTTTCGTGAATGGGTTTTAAAAAGTACTGACCAGGGGCGGCTGAGGGGCTCAGGGGGTTAAGTATCTGCCTTCGGCTCAGGTCATGATCTCCGGGTCTTGTGATCGAGTCCTGCATTGGGCTCCCTCCACTGCGGGGCGTCTGCATCTCCCTCTGCCCTTCCTGTCTGCTCACTTGCACTCGCTCTCCAATAAATAAATAAAATCCTCAAAAAATTAAGTCAAAGTACTGACCAGCTGTACGCGGTCTGGGATAAATCACGGCAGATCCGTGTGCCTCAGTTTCTTTACACAGGGATGCTGGAATGCAGATGTTCGGTCTCTTGCAAGTCCTAACAATGTCTGACCTTAAAAGATTTCCTAATATTATCAGGAGAATTCCAACACGCTGTATGCTGCATGTGGTCTGAGCAATGTAATAGTTATTTAGGCGGGTTTGTGTATTCCCCAAGTTGAGAAAAATGTATACTTTTCTAGAATCATTGCATCCTGTCCCACCCCCCAGACACACACACACATGCACACAAATGGAAAGAGACCAAAAGCTTACATAGCATCTGCTTGAGGGGCTGTTCTCAACCTGAAGAGAGGACGGTGTGTCCTGTGCAGCAGGTCGGGAAGACTGTGCGAGCGGAGGACAAGGACAACCCCTGGAAGGAGGCACCTGCGACACCCACCGCGGCTGCCGGTGACCCGGTGACCATTAGGGCCACACGTGCTTTACTGGGTGCTTCCTCGGGGGACAGGCTGCCACCTGGCACGTTGAATACAACCCGGGAGGCGCAATGACCATGGCGTGGCCCCCGCCAGGTGTGTCAACACCTGGAGCCCCAAGGATGGCCACGAGCGGACAGGAAAGGCAGGCCTCACCCCGGGAAGGCCCGGAGGCCCCGCAGACGCTGCGAATTCGCAGGCCTTGCAGGCCGGGCTGCGGGTTCTCTGAACCAGAGGCGTGTTTGGGGAGGGGACAGTCAGAGTCTACGCTTGAGCTGCTTGAGCTGCTTCCCCTTCGAGGGCTCTCAGCCTCAAGTCACGTTTAAAACAGAGAAAAGGTGAACCGATAGCTTGGAAAGATCCAGCAACAGAATCACAGCAATCGGCGTCTCCCGATAGAAGCAATACTTTGCAGTGCTCCCTGAGCCTCCCACGGCCTTCCACGGCCCGAGGACTTCGGTCTTTTCAACATCTTCACAAAAGGGGGCACCTACATGGCTCAGTCTGGTAAGGGTCTGCTTTGGGGTCAGCCCGTGATCTCAGTGATCTCAGGGTCCCGGGGTCGAGCCCCACATCAGGCTCCCCTGCTTCTCCCTCTCCCCCCGCCCCTCTGCGGATCAAGCTCCCTCCCTCTTTCTGAAATAAAGAAATAAAATCTTAAAAACAAACAAACAAACAAAAAACCTTCAGAAAGTGCTCACTGCAGCACCACAGAAAGTTAAAAAACAAAAAACAAAAAAAAAACAGTCGTCAGAAAGCTAGGTTTCCCAAAAAAGGTTAAATTATGTATATATTTAAACATATTTGAGTATTTATGATTTATGGATCTGTTATATAGACACGTATAAATTATATATACTGATGTATACTTATGTATTCACATTTGTATGCTGATATTTTATATATTTATATATCTTGTTTATATTTTAGGATGTTTTATGTAGAGGATATATATAAATTTATGAAATATCAGTATACATGCAGGTTTTATATGTATAAAATATGTATGCACGTTATATATGTTTTATATATAGAAAACCAACATAAAATTCCATATATCTGCATATATAAGATGTCAGTACATATGGTAGGCATTCATAGAAACTAAACAATTTCTGGGGTGTCTGGAGGTCTCAGTGGGCTAAGCGTTCACTCCTGATTTCTGCTCAGGTCATGATCTCAGGGTCAGGAGATCGAGCCCCCACATCGGGCTCCCTGCTCAGGGGGGAGTCTGCTTCTCCTCTTCCCTCTGCACCCACCCCCACAAGCACACAGTTTCTGTCAAATAAATAATATTTTTTTAAAAAAGAAGGAATTTCTTAATAATTTGGATGTGACCAGAGACGTTTTGCTGTGAAACTAAGACACCCGCTTATGTATGTTATTTGATGTAAATTTGGTAAATTATCATGATTCCTATCGTGCATTCGAGGAGACTTTTAATCAATATAATGATATACAGATGCCTGGGTGGCTCAGCGGTTGTGTGTCTGCCTTTGGCCCAGGGCGTGACCCTGGAGTCCCAGGATCAAGTCCCGCATCAGACTCCCTGCATGGAGCCTGCTTCTCCCTCTGCCTGTGTCTCTGCCTCTCTCTCTGTGTCTCATGAATAAATACATAAAAATCTTTAAATATACAATAAATATATTATAATAAATTATAAATATATAGTAAATATAAATAAATATAACCATCACATGAACTTGTGGGCCAGACCCTGTGAAACCGCCATGGCAAACTGAATCATCATAAAACACCTTTGCACAACGTTTTAGTGAAGAACCGTGTGAACTGTCTTATCATTTGATTTCCACTATGAACCTTGATGGTCATTTATTCATGAGAGAGGCAGAGACACAGGCAGATGGTGAAGCAGGCTTCCTGCAGGGAGCCCCATGTGGGACTCAATCCCAAGACCCCAGGGTCATGCCCTGAGCTGAAGGTAGATGCTCAACCACTGAGCCACCCAGGCATCCCCCTTTAAAAAAAAAAAAAAAAAAAGATTATTTATTTGAGATACAATGAGCAGGATGGAGAGGAAGACAGAATCTGAAGCAGAGTGCACACTGAGCGCAGAGCCTGATGCAAGGCTCTGACTCACGACCCTGAGATCATGACCTGAGCTGACACCAAGAGCCTGATGATGCATGACTGAGCCACCTAGCCCCCGCCCCCCACAAGATTTGTTGCTTTATAACTTTGCTCCCTGTGTTTGCGAAGGCTACTAGTCACCCACGTACCCCTCCTCCTTCCACGTCGGTTCGTATTGTGCTAAAGCAAATTCATGTTTCTCCCACTTTCTGCTCTGGTGTGCTAGAGCACCTGCTTTATACAGGGATTCCCCCCTTATCTGTAGGAGATTCAGGAACCCCCCCCCACAGTGGATGCCTGAAATAGTGGATAGTACTGAACCCTACAGAGAATATGCATGCATACCCATGATGAGGCTTAATGTATACAGCGGTCCCAGGAGGAGAGTAATAATGACTCACAGTGCAAGAGAACAAGTATCATGATACACTGTAGCAGGAATTTATGTGCATGGGTCTTGCACTCTCCATATACAAGATGTGTGCGGGCCGTCCTATGCTCAGCCTCCCCAGCGTGCTGGGGTCAGATGACATGATATGCTCACTGGGGGACGTGAGGGGAAGAACACAGGCGCTGAGACCCAGCCCAGCAGGACGCTGCTGCCCTTCTGACGTAGGTCAGGACTTGCTGTGGTTCCTTACCCAGGAGACGGCGGGAAGAGCCCTTCGCATGAAGGGGAGGACTCAGTACGTGCATTTAACCATTACCCAACTTTCCTATAACTGGGACTTTTTTCCCGGGTGTGCTTTCCCATTTTGCTCGCAGAGAAGTCCCTACTCCAGCCTCGCCAGCCAATGCGTCCTGTGAACTCTCTGAGCTAACAAAGTCGGCTATTTTTTTGTTTGTTTGTTTTTTCCAAATGTCTACTTTTCACTGATTCTGGTTCTCCAGGGACCATCAATTCCAAATAATGGTGTGTACTGTGATCTTTACTACCGCAAGCTTTTGCACAGCATGAGCTCGGCACATGTGCCATGTACATATGCATATGCACATTGATGGTTTGGCAGCCAGACGTCCAGCCTGCCGGTTTACGGCTGGGACACAGATGTCACCCAGGTGTCCCCTAGGCCAGGCAGCCATCTCTTCCCCGAGGCTCCAGGTCACCTCCTCACCCCATATGGAACATCCTCTCCCTATTGGTTCAACGCTAAGGCTTTGTCCTGTTAAAGCAGCTAAAATATCACAGTATTACCATGTCCATCTGAGAACCATCATAGGCACGTCATATTTACCCTCTAAGGCCCCAGTGATTTTGCCTTTAACGATATGAAAAAGATTGCTCAACATTGAATTAAACCATGGTTTTCCCCTAACACTGGACGTAGGACCCAAGAGATTAAACACAGACACACACTGGAAGAGAGATTCTGATATGAAACTTTTCTTCTTAATTGCGAGTTCACGTTCAACTGTTCCCACCCACCACACACAACTTTTGTATTTCCACAAAAGTGGTGCAAAATGGCCTTGTCCTATGGAAAATAGAGAAAAAAACAGACATTTCTTTATATCCCTACTTCTTGGCCTTCAACAAATACTGAATAAATAAGCATGATGGGGGGGAAAATACACCAAGTTCATTTCTCCAGATGACTCTGGCGATTTAAACCCTCTCCGGTAACATTATCCCACTTCCTGTTTCTGCTCTGTCAATAAAATACAAGGAATCTCAACACAGTTCTGCAATTCTCTTTATGTAATTTGGGTAATGCTCACGACCCAGAGTCTCCAGTTATCTCTCACATCTCTGAACCCATTAGCAAGAGGCTTCTGAAGCCCCAAATGTGTCCCCAGGGTGAAATTAGTGAGAGAGGAATGACACATGAGGTTCTCCGAAATTAAGTCAATCTGGGATCCTCCTTCAGGGCCGATCTCTGATTCACGGCTCTTTCCATCAAGGGCTATCACTTTTGCGCGATTTTTTTGGAACGAATCGCCACAAAAAAAAAAAAAAAGAAAGAAAGAAAATTGGGGCAATGTCATCTGCAAGCCATGCTGTATGGCCCGTCCAAGAGTGGCATGGTCCATCCTCAAGGTTCGCAAAGCTAAGACATCGCACATGGTGGGGAAAAAAAGAGATTATACGAAGGGTGGTGGAGTATGAGACGATGGTCTGCTATTTTGCAATCTCTGAGATTCGGGGGCGTGAGGATACGCAGTGTCGCTCATGCCTTGGGGACGGTGCCAGAGCTCAGTATGGCCTATCGATTTCCAGAAGGACCGCCAGGCAGCGGCTGGGATCAAGGGGAGCAGGGCCACCGCCACATGTTCACACAAGCACCTCAACAACAAAAAGTCTCAGGAGCGCGCAGTTCTTGCTGGAGTCAAAGTCATCTGTCTTATATATATATATATGTGTGTGTGTATTTACTCAGAGGATTTGCTGGAATGAAAATCAGTGTTTTACAAATACAGGGTTTGACAGCTTTTAAAAACAGAGCCAGCCACACACATATGGCATGTGAAGAATCCTTTCAAACCGTCGTGGAAACTCTTTGCTGTTACGAGTTGCTACTCTTTCCAGATGATTTGATCCCTGCCTCGTACCTAGTTACATTTATTATTCCTTCATCACTCAGCAAAACAGAAGGGAGCTAGGAAGCAACAGGAGCAGGAACAGAAGGGAAGCACCCATAACACACACTGCAAAAGGGGACGGGGTGATACATGCATGAACCAAAGACCCTTACAACTTTCTTATGAGCATTTACACCCAGAGGTCTTGGGGAACTGGCATATTCCACGCTCATCTCTTTACTACCGACACTAAACTGACGCCCGAGCCTGTAACTGGCACGTCGTACATGCTCAATAAAATAGCATTAAACGAAAGAAGGGGAGGGCAAACCTCTGGTGCAGGAAGGAGCTAGTTTCCAGAAAAACACAGAAATACCTTAGTCCCTCAGTTTCTTTCCTGCCAGGGCTGAGTAGCTCCATTCCTGGATCTACCATATTGATTTTTCCATATTGAGACCAAGTCAACGGAACCTGTCCCATGATGGGCAGAGGGATGTGCAAATGGAGTGGCATGGCGACCACCACCACCATGCTCATGGCCATCACTGGTCACCTGTGGCCTTCTTTCCTGCTGACCTCCACATACCCTCAGATAGTCTGTCTCTTTTGGTTTGTTTTTTTTTTGTTTTTGTTTTTTTGGCTAGGGTATGCATTTTCTTTTCTTTTCTTTGCCTTTCTTTCTTTCTTTCTTTCTTTTTTTTTTTTTTTTTTGAGTATAGTTGACACACAATGAGTGTCAGGTGTTCACAGTCTTTCCTGATAGGAGCAGAACTTGCCTATCCATCCAAGCAGGAAAGATACATGGCTTGCCACATGTTCCCACTGACAGAAGGGCTCCCAAATGGTTCACAAAAGCACACTAAATATCAATTAATTACATTTCCGTGAGAACTGCAATATGCTTGCCACCACACTGGCAGTAATAGATCTTGAAGCGGTAGTTTCTGTGGACCATTAAATGTAGATAGATACTGGGGGCCAGCCTGAAAATGTACTTTACCAGATACGATACTTTGTTCAGGAAGATGCGGGACTGTCCATCTACCTGTATCTATAAACGTAGTATAAATTTACAATAACTATTGATATAGTAACTCAGGGCAGCCCGGGTGGCTCAGCGGTTTAGCACCACTGCCTTTGGCCCAGGGCATGATCCTGGAGACCCGGGATCGAGTCCCACATCGGGTTCCCTGCACGGAGCCTGCTTCTCCCTCTGCTTGGGTCTCTGCCTCTCTCTCTCTCTGTGTCTCTCAGGAATAAATAAATAAATTCTTTAAAAAAAATACAGTAACTCATTATGTAGGCTATTTATATAAAATTATAAAACACATAATTGTGTATATATCTATATATCTAAATGATTTTATTCAGTAAGATATATAAATGCTAAATATATATATATATATATATAAGTTTTCCAATAAATTGTGAAATATACCAAGTTTAGATGATGAAGGCTTTACATAAACGCAATAATACGTGCAGAGCATATAAGTACAATTACATGATTGTATATAAATATACTCCTACACACTAGAAATCATATACATATTTAGATGAAATTTGATTACTTAAATGATAGAAGGTTTCTAGATACGATTTGCCAATAAAACCATCTTATGCACGAAACAGCTCGTAGTTACATTGCGGCTGTGAGTCACCTGAGGCCACTCAGGTCCACATGCCAGCATACGGATGTGTCAGGGACCCAGGCGGGTCTGCAGTCTCGTCATGTGTGACCGCATTTCTAAAGACCCGTGATCGGGGCTGAAGTGACAAGCCAGGAGAGCAAACCATCCTACATTGGTTCACCCCTGCTGGGGCCGTCGGCTGGGATTTTGCAGTGCTTCCCGGCAGGCGCCACATGAATGAAGAGTCCATGCAGAATGTGTGCGACTGCAGCGGAGCTTCCGCAGGAAGGGAAGGACCCAACACCCAAGGCCATAAAGTTTTTCAACTCTTGTGGACTCAACAGCATGAAGAGACGACTGTGAATTTCTCAACTGTTGTGGCATCAACGTCTGGGAAGGGGTAACATTCTATTGCACTGATCATATAGATGATTTTATCATTAACATGGGGGATCGATACCTTGTTAGAAAATAATGACTTCAATTTGAAGACAAAACTTCAAGGAACCATGGAGAAGGTGGATGCTTGCCCATAAATATCTACTCCATTTATTTGGGTCTCATTACTAATGAATGTCTCCACTCTCAAAGGAGGAGCACTCAACAGACACTTTGCAGGTCACCCACAGGATGAATATTTTAATATGACTTACATTTGGGAAAACGATGGAGAGAAGGATGGGCAATGGGGCAAAATCACATCTTTCCTTCTGGTATTTTTTGTGTTGGTCTAATGTGTTACATTGGCTGAGGAAAAAAAAAACATCTTATGCAAGAAATATCACTTGGTTATGCTTGTGCATCTGGGCATCTCTGTGCATATAAACACACACAATTCAATTCTTACCACATCCCTTGAGACGATGATGCATTTGTTTAAAAAATGTGTTTTGTTTTTTTTTTTTTTACATTTTGTCACCTAGTGCATTCACAGCTCTACTTAAGTAGGAAGCATTGCAAACAATAAAGCCACGTGATCTCAATGGGTTCTGGTCTCCATACCCCCACCCTGCTGTTTCTGAGAGCACCATTCATTGCTGCGGACTATCCAAGTAATGGAACGCATGTCCCTGCCCTGGTTCTGAGCCACACATTGGTGATGTTGAAACAGGAAAATAGGGAACATGACACCGAGAGCAAATCCCATCAGAGCTACGGGAGGCCTTTGCCACGCTTTGCAGAAATAAACACCAACCCGCAGAGCTGCGGCCTCTCCGTGCCACTCAGTTTCATCAACCGTGGTTCCTTTCTTTTAAAGGATCCCAAACCTGACCAAGAAATGCAACTTCAAACCAACCAAATCATTAGTTTTCACTGTACAAAGAGACCAGGCACAGTTCCACGTTTTAAAGCCATGACCGAAGACTCATACGTAGAGTGGAATGGTGGTTGCCAGGGGCTGGGTGAAGCGAGAAAGAGGCAGAAGGGATCCCTGGGCATAACCTTTCAGCTAAGCAAGATGAGCAAGGTCTAGAGGGTGGCTGGCACCATCTTGCACCGAGTTGGCCATCCTGGGCTGTGCCCTCAAAAGTTGGCTAAGAGAGCGGATCTCCGGTTCCACAGTCTTACCACAATATGGTAAAATGCAAAAACGTGCCTGGAACCATAAGTTCAAGATCCTGAAACCCGAGTGCTCAGCAGTATGAACGCGCACAACCAAGAAGGTCCGACTGTAATCCCAAAACAGCCCTCGGTTACTGTAGCAAGTCGCTATTTATAGAACACACGTTTCAAATAAAGCCACCCAAACAAAACTCTGGATTATTTCCACACATTTCCAAACAGCTGCGAAAGCACATGCCTTTTCATTAACACTATCCTGAATCAAGATTTGTCTCCTGGAGATTTACTCCAGTGAGGCTTTAGGGTTTATGCTTCCTCATGTCGCCCACATGATGCAAAGATTGCGGTCTCCCCTTCCGGAATGGGGACAATACGATGTCATCTTACTCCACAGTTTACATTTGTTTGGTGGGGTTCGTTCTCTTTTTCCTTCAGGTACCACTTCTGGGAGGAAGGGCAGGGGTTTGGCGAGATAAGAGCACCGACCTGGCAACTGGCTGGCCAACCTGCACAGGCAGGTGGAGCTCAGGTAACCACACACCTGGGACAGGTGAACTCCGCACTCAGCGTCTGCAGTTTGAACAGAACCCCAAGTGGACTGGCTGTGCTCCACCACCAACCTTCCACCCCTGTGAATTTTATCAGCCTTTTATGTATTTATCTTTGTTTGTTTGTTTAGTAGAACCTCTGCAGATAGAAAACGCTTCACATACATGTTGGCTGGAAGGTCATAAATGGCAAAATGGCAAACTCGTAGGCGGTACCACTTGTTTTCTTTCTCCCCCTCCCTCCCGCTCACTTGTGCTCCTCTGTCCTCCACAAGAAAAATGAGGGTTTCCCATCCTGCCATTCAGTAGGCAGAGAACAGTGCAGGCTTTGAAAGGCCCAGTGGAGGTTGTTTAGAGAAAAATGATAAAACTGGAAAATATTCATTGAGTGAATGGGGCATGAATGTCCGCCGCACACAACAGATGACCTAATTGCCGAGAGCCACGTGACCTTCCCCGGCGAGATGCTCACGCTCTCTCCCTGAGCGGGCAAAAGCTGTATATTTGATTTGCAACTGGTAGCGGTTTCAAGTTTAAGAAATCAGTTGTGACTACACAGAAGGCACAGTCTGTCTTAACATCGCGATTATTATTTAATGTAACTAAGTAGAACACGAAGTCTCTTCTCAAAGGATATGGTCTCCAGGAAAAAAATCCAAATAAATAAATAAATAAATAAATAAATAAATAAATAAATAAAGTAAAATAAATTGAGCAACTGGCTTAAACTAACCCCCGAACATATTTTTTCTCATTTGGGAATATCACATATATCGTGAAGGTGGAAAACAGGATAGAAAGAACACAGGCCAGTTTATATACCAAAAAAATAAAAATTAAAAAAAAAAATCTGTTCCTTGCAGTTGCAATCAGCATGCTGAAATCAGCTCTCACCATGTTTGGAATTTAAGTACGTTTTAACCAGATAAGCCTATCTGCAGAGTGAGAGTTTAGGGACTTAAAAATACTGTTATATTCAAACTTCATTTGCATGAAATAAATTCCATCAACAAGTTGCATCACTGACAATACTCAAGCACGAACTCAACGTTGGAAATGCGGAGTGCCAATTAAAAAGAAGAGAATCTTAAAACAGATGCCGGATCCCATGCACTTGAATGTTTACTTTTGTGAGAACCATCCCCAGCCTTTTTTTTTTTCCTCTCTCTCTCTCTTTTTTTTTTTTTTCTTTTTCTTTTTTAGTCTGGGTATAAGACCACTATATTCTAAAGAGTTCTGAAAAAGACCCTTGCACATTCTGAAAGCAATGTAACAGGCTTAGCCGGTAAGCACGCTATCTTTGTGCAGAGACCAGAAGCCTTCCACAAATTACTACAAAGAAAACCAAATGAAAAGGCCAAGTTCAGAAATAAAGAGAAACCTCATATACTTATCATTAGTCTACACAATCCACGCCAAAAAAAAAAAAAAAAGAACTTTTGACAATCCTCAAGTTCATTCACTTGCAAATTTCCTAACAGCTCTGTACCTGCCTTAACCACCTCCTGTGGCAATCACTCATATTTCAAGTATCTTTTCTATTCTTAGATTTAGATGAAAAATTAGCAGGACCGCTGGATTTAAGGCCAAACGTACGTTCGGCATTATTTGTTTAAGGAAAAATAGTACAAAAGAAAGCAACGATTCCTTTCCCCCGGAAAAATATGTCAAAACACCTTAAAGTCGGCATCAAAGCACAGCTATTATTATGAAAATACAATTATCATTCAATCCCTGCTCCAAACCATTCTGGTTTCCCCAAGAAAACAATGCTCTCGTTTGAATTCAGTGATTTGAAAGTGATGAAGTCATTTTCGACTTGAACCACGGGCCCTGACTATTTTATTACATGTCAGAGATGATACTCTTTAAAACTGCCATAAATAGCAACCATATGCCATACATACAAGCCACGCATATAAATATAAATATATACATATTGCATTTCCTTGGATAACACAGTACTGCAAGTCTAATCTGAAAATATATATATAAATAGTCGCAAAGCCCTCGTGAAATTCTCATGTTCTCGATATGGAGAGAAATGCAAAAAAAAAAAAAAAATCAGATTTTTTTTTCTTTTTTTTTTTTTTTTTTTTGGAAATAAGGGTTGGATGCAACCATGTGCCATCATGCCATCCAGCTTGCTCTCCATCCACACAGGGAAACCTATCTCCTGGCGATTTTCACAATTGCTCTTAACCTCTTCCCACCGAGAACTAAAGGCACGACACACTTTTCCCCTCGCCCTCCCTCTCGCCCCAGCGCCCCTGCAAAAGTGCAGATTTCTGCTCATTTCTCCGGGGTCTGACACCCTCTAGGAAAACGGTGAGCATGTCCCTTCCAAGCATGGAGCTCGGTGAGCAAGAGATGCTGCTTTGTTCGGTCTGAAAGTCAGGTCTTTTTCTCCCCTGGTCCTTTATTTTGTGGCTGAGCAAGGGTACCTACCAGGCGCGGTCTTCAGCTCGCCCTCGTCTACGCCGCCCGCAGAACGCCCACACAGCCTGGAAATTCTGCATCGGGGTAACTAGGTCTCCCTAAACTTTTTCTTTCTCTCTCTTTTTATTTTTTCCTTCTCTGCGTCTCTCACATCATGCTGAGTGCTGACTCTGGGCAGGGACCTCGCTCGCCCCACCTCTCACTAGGAGACAGTTAATGCAATGCGCCCTTGATGCTTGAAGCCCTGCCAGCGGTGGATCCCTTCAAAAAGCATAGGATATGAACACATAAAACCGTTCCCCCTCAACTGACCAAATAGGAAAAAAAAAAAAAAAAAAAAAGAAAAGAAAAAAAAAATCAAATGAAAAGAAGAATCCATACTACCACCTTGTGGATTCTTCTCGCAAGAACAGCACCTGCTAGGTTGAATAACCACACACACACACACACACACACACACACACACACCCTAGTCGGCAGCCCTCACCCCAAATTTAAGTTGGGTCCAAGAGGCAGATTGGGGA
The DNA here is from genome assembly GCF_905146905.1 of Nyctereutes procyonoides. Lineage (NCBI taxonomy): Eukaryota > Metazoa > Chordata > Mammalia > Carnivora > Canidae > Nyctereutes > Nyctereutes procyonoides. The sequence goes on from NW_026575125.1 coordinate 3,697,310, forward strand.
TGCGCGCCCCAGCTCGCCGGCGCCCCGGGTGCAGGCCTGCGCTCCGCGCGCTCCCCACGCTGCGACTCCCCGCCACCCCTGGGCCCCCAACGCTGCCAGCCCCGAAAGAGCAGCCCGGGGCTCCGGAAATAAATACGGAGAGACCCGCACCTGCCGGCAGCGCAGAAGGAGGAGTCGCATTAAAGACAACCCGCAGTCAAAAAAATAAGAAAATAATATTAATAAAAATAATAAAAATGATAATAATAATAATAATAATAATAATAATAATAATAATAATAAAAAGGAAGGGAAAAAATCCAGCAATCCGCGGGGACGGGGACGGGGAAGGGGACGGGGACGGGGACGGCGGGCGACGGGGACGGCGACGGGGAAGGGGACGGAGACGGGGAAGGGGTCGGGGACGGGGAAGGGGTCGGGGACGGGGACGGGGACGGCGACGGGGCGGGAGGGATGGAGAGGAGGTCCCTGGAGCGAGCGGGTCGCGCGCCCAGGTGTCCCCGCCGGGCAGGGCTGCGGGGCCCTCAGCGCCCCGGGCGACAGGGCGCCGTGTGTGCGGCCAGCAGGCGCCGGAACGGGCGCCCGGGCCCAGGGATGCGCGCAGCCAGACAGACCCCGGGGCGGCCCGGGGGCCCCGCGCCCCAGCCTGCGAGCCTGCGCGCCCTCCGGGGGCCCCGGGGAGCCGCGGCTGGCGGGCGGGGCGGGAAGGGGGGGCGCGCTGGGAGGCGGCGGGCGTCGGGGCAGCGGGCGGGGGTCCGAGCGCCCCCGACCCCCGAGCGCCCCCACCGCAGGGTGTGCGCCCAGCGCTGCGCCCCCGCCGCCCCCGCCCGCGCTTCCGCAGGTCGAGCCACGCGGCCGCAGGGGCGCCGCGGCGGCCTGGGGGAGGGGCAGGACGCGAGCTCCCAGGCCGGCTCCGGGGTCTCCAGGCCCCCCCCCCGCGGCCCCCACCCCCGCCTCGGGCAGCCGGGGGCGATCACAGGGCCCAGCGGGTTGGGAGGGGGCCCCCGGCCGAGCGGCGCTGGGGCACGGGTGGGGGCGGGGGCCGCGGGCCGCCGGCGCTGGGGGTGGCGGGGCACGGGGGAATTGTGCAGCGCGGCCGGCGGCTGCTTCGGGACGCGGGTTTGTGCCGGGCGGCCCGGGGCTGTGCGGGTGGCCCAGGTCGGCCGCGGCTCCCCAGACCCCCCGCAGCACAGCCCAGGGTACCGGCCGGCCGTGCGCCCCGCGGGCTCGGCTCCCGGGAACCCGCTTCCCTGCGGGCACCGAGCGGGGGCTGCACCCCCCGAGACCCGCGCTGGGGCGCCCGTCCCCGCAGCTACCAACTTTTGTGGTCCTGCAGCCGGGCGGGCCGTGCGAGCTGGGGGGGCGGGGGAGGGGGGCCCGGCAGCAGCCCCGTGCCCCCCGGAAAGGTCCAGGCCACAGCCACAGGCTCCGGGAGCAGCGCACCCCTCCCTCCTGCCCGCCGCCGGCCTCCCCCCTACCCAGACGCACGGGCAAAGGGGGGCACGGAGCCCGCTCCCCAGCTTTGCAGAAACAGCTCGAAGCTACCGTCATCGGGTCTCCGCCCGGGGTCTCCGGCGCGCCCGGGTCGCTCCCCAGCGAAGCCCAGCCAGGTCCTAATCAATCACGTGCGTTATTTCGTGCATCACACCAGCCGTCATCTTCTACGGAGCCAGCAGAGAGGAAGGAGGAAAAAAAAATCGCTTAATGCAACCCCAGCCAAGCCTGTTTTCCTTTTTTCTCTCTGGTTAACCCAAAAAAAGCACCCCAGGAGGTGGTAGCTGACAGTTTCCTTAAAGAAGAAGGAGGGGGACGGGGGTTAAAAAAAAAAAAAAAAGAAAAGAGAAAGAAAAAAAGCCCGTTGGTTGCTCACAATCTCCAGAAGTACTCCTGTCTTCATCGCCAGTCCCGGTTTGCAGGGAACTGGCGCTTTTCTCCTGCTCCCTCTCTACTGCAGATAAATTTTTTTTTTCCTCCTCTCCCCGCCACACTCTTCTGTTTATTTGTATGGAAGACGGCGCTACTTTGTAAACACATCACACACGGCCCCAGAGCCGTTCAAATAGCTGATTGCAGCAAAATGCTTGCAAACCACGGTGGTCTCGATTTTCTTTTCTTTTTTTTTTTTTAAAGTCCGAAGGGGCAAAAAAAAAAAAAACAACCAAACAAACAAACAAACAAAAAATCAAATGCTTCTGTGGAGATGTGCATGAAGCTGGCACAGGACACGCCGCACATACATGTCCACGCTCCCACCCACACCTAAGACATGGAGCGGCAGATGGGAGAAAGTCTTGTCCGGATTTGCAAAATAAAATGAAATAAAAAGGCCAGATGGAGCGAAGCCCCCAACGCTTTTGGTGAGGCTCGTCGTCTTTTGCTGGGGAGCACACGCGAGTCCCGGGGCCGAAAAGGCTGTAAAAAGATAAATCAGGAACCCAGAGACACATCTGAAAAAGGCACCTACCTTAGTCGTGGAAAAGCTGCAGTGGCTCCAAGTGTTCTTTTGCACACATCCAGATTTTTCTAGGGAAGCCTGAGTGAGGGTAGGATTCGGGAGGCTGTGTGGTCCAGGAGCCTGTGCTTGCTTTCTCGCGAATCCCAAGCAGATCTGCTCATCCAAAGGAATGTGGGGACCACCGGCTGGTCCTTGTGGAGGAAATTCGTCGTGTCTGCCCCCGAAGAGTCGGGAAGAACAAGCAACACAGTCCGAGCAGGGAGGGCAGACCGAGGTCTGAATGAGAGCTCTGTGCTGAGAGACAGAGACGGGTCTGCAAGGAAAAGGGGAGATTGAAGAGAGAGCTCCCGATGTCTCCCCGGTCCCCCTCTGCTATTGGACCAAACTGAATGGAATTTACAAAGCCAGCAGCCAATAGATCTCCGCACTGGGTCCCATCACTACAGAAACCACATCCACAGCTACAAGCGAATGCAAAGAGCAGCTAATCCCAGTGCAAACCAGCTGTAACCGAGGTCCCCTCCCGGGCCGGGGTGGCGGAACAGGTGAGCGCGTCACACTGGGCCACCGGGGCTAGGGCGCAGCGCAGGCTGCTCTCGGGCAGGACCCTCCCCGGCAGACGCGCTACAGTATTTGCAAACATCCTTAACTCTTGGAGGGTGTGCAGGGCAAGAGCGCCGGCGGGTACAGCCCTTCCCGGTGGCCAGGCTGACAGATGCGTTCCGGTTCAGGGTGTCATGGTGCTTCTCTCTGGCAGGCCAAAATTCTTGGCAGCAAAACGACAGTGAAGGTCTGTAAAGGACAGAGCCTCCTTTACGCCCAGGTGATGGGCCGATACCTTTTGTTTGGTCCCGTTCTTTTCCGAGACAGTATTTTGTTGTTGTTGTTGTTGTTGTTGTTTCATGAATAAAAGAGTGGAGATGTTGCTAGGATTTGGCCAGTTATTTTTAAATAACTCATCTTCACTTGCAGGGTCCAGGAGTTTATCTTTCCCCGGCCAACTTCCAGGGTGGTGCTGTGACCCAGTATTTATCATGGGAGTTGGAGGGAGTTGGCTCTGAATGGGCAATGTCTGGAGTCCCTAACTGATAAGTGACTAAACCGATAAAGCCCCGCACGGTGTGGCGCGATATGAGCACAGATTCCCAAACCATGTTGCTCGGGGTCAAATTCCACATGACCTTAGGTGTGTAGTTTAAATGTCTTGTCTCTGCATCTGTAAAATGGGGTGGATGGACGTCATCACTGCCTCCTCGTATCATTGTGATGAGCTAACACAGGACTCAACATGCAACTCTAAAGTAATGCTTGCTTTTCTTAAAATTATTTCACAGGCCTACGAATGTATTTGTTGAAGGAAAAAGATGATGGCCGCTACCCAGAGGACTTGGACGGCAAACTTAGGCATCCAACCTGCCGTAAGTGTTTGCTGTGTTGGCATAATCAGGGACTCCGCACAAGTTTTGAGAGGGGAGCTCAAGGGGGATGTGGCCACTAAAGGGGAAGATGAGGCGTACTGAGTCGGGGGATCTACTTTCATATCAAGTGTCCACCCTTGCTAGCTTTGACTTGCTGGAAAGTCTGTCGTATTCTGTGGATCTGGGAGATTACATCTGCTAAGCAGTGACTTAAAATAGCTCTTTTGTGGGTTTTTCAGGATGATTAAGTGAGATACTATGCATGAAAATACCTTTTGCCAATAACTTGTATACAAATACCTATGTCTGCATATATATAAGATTTGTATCCAATAATAGAAGAAACGTGTTTTATACAAATAGATATTTAATTGGATACATATGTAAGATCCAGTAACATAATAGTATTGCTAATAAATACAGCCTTTTCCCTAAATCAATGACCTAGGTAGATATCAATACAAAAAATATAGACGTAGACATATGTATCTGGCAAGGCAGAGGTTAGAAAAGAGTTTCCACTTGAACATAATACTTTATAGGAGGCCAAAAAGTCATTGACATTGCCAAGAATATATTAATTAATTGATTGATTTATAAATTCAAGTATCTGTTGAGCATGGGCATGGTCCTAAGCACAGAATATGCATTTGTAAGTCACAGCCCTTTATTTTTGAAGAAGCATACGGTCTAGTGGGTAAGGTAGCCAACAGTGTAAGAAAAAGAAATGATTACAAGAGGGTGTGGGGAAAATCCTGTGATGCATGAGTTCTTAGGGATCCATAGAGGTGGAAAAGCTGAAGAAAGGGTCTTTCTTTGAAAGAGAAGTAAGTAGTCATTGATCAGGTGCAGAAGTTGAGGGAGAAAAAGCTCTGGAAACACCGTGGATAATGCGCAGCATCAACTACGTGCATGTGGGATTTGAAGCGTGGAGGGTGTGGTGTGAGCAAGGCACGGGGTGCGCAAAGAAAGGAGATAAGACAAGAGGGTGAAGAAGTGTTCTGAGACCTATTTATGGAGGTTCTTGAAGGCCATGGGGAACAAGTGGAGTTTATCCCATAACCGATAACGTAGTGTAAGCCCTGGTAGGGGAGAAATAATCAGATTTACGTTTTAGGACAATCCCAATGGGGCAATATGGAGAATGAGTTAGAGGGGGACAAAATTATGGGAACAAAGGAGATTATTTTATTTTATTATTTTCTGAAACTCTTGGAAGGGTGGATGTCATAAATGATGTCCGGAAAAACAGAGAGAGAACACAGTGAACACTAAATGCAGTCTTGGCTAACCCAGTATTGGGCAATACTAAGTCATGCCTCAGCTACTTACAAGGATTTAAAAAAAACACGGAAATATGATTAAGTAGAATAATAATTATTAGTGTAATAGTAATATATGCTATTTGGTTAACTGCCACACAGTATTGGAGATATAAATATGTATGATATACAAGATGCTGAAAATCTAAGAGGGTGTTAAATCAGTAAAATCCAAGGTGATATATGGTATATGCCATCTTAGGAGCATAGGAGAAGCATACATAGCCTGCTTCCTGAAGGGAAGATGAGAAAATCTCTCATGCATAAAGAAGGTTTTTTACCGGGAATTGGAGAGCAGAGGTGGGAGATCATTCCGAGTGAAGAAAGCCTGGAAGAGAGAAATGGACATGGAGTAGACAGAGGTTCTGAACGTGCCGAAGGACCACCCTGTTAGCTGTTCCACACTCTTGGAACTCAACCCCATGGATCCAGATTTAGTAGATCTTGAGTTAGCTCTATGGACCTGAATTTTTATGGACATTTTGCTAAGTGAGTCTTCTTTTTTAAGAAGCCCTCGAATTAAACCATGAACATATTAATGGTGATGAGTTTATGGTAGGTTCATAGCATCCATGAAGAAGAAGAAGGAGACATAGATCAGACCAAGTTATGGATGGCCATGGGCACCCATTCACTGGAATCGTGGCTGGCTTTAGCACACAAGAGGCACAGATTCACTTTTAGGAAGTTTACCCAGGAGCATTTTAGGGTATGGCTTCATTTTAGGGATGGCTTATCGCAGGAACATTCCAGAACAGGGGAGTACCGTTGGTAATCTATTGCAGCATTCATAAACTAAGGTGGCGACGGTAAAAGCTAAAAACAAGAAATGGGTGGAATAAATAATCATTACAAGACTTGAAATCATGGGAATTGGTTAACAGCGGGCTGGGACCTTAGAACACGAAGAGTCTACAAGATTGCCCTGATGTTGCAAGATGGAAAAGCGAAGATAAATGAAAATATGCAGAACCAAAAGAAGTTTAAAGGGAAGAAATACGAAGACTTCGACTTTGAGGTGCTGACAGATCAGGTCGATGAGATGGGCATCTCGGATCATCGGAAGATTGAGATTTGATAGGAATAGGAAGCTGAGAGTTGGGTCAATAAATCTGATGGCAACCCCCATGCGTGGGATACTTGAAATTGTGGTGTAAAAAGGAGAGAAAGTGTTAGCTTAAGCGGAGGGACACGTCTTTGGAGGAACCGACACTGAGTGAGCTGAATGCTACCCTCATTCACGTATCTAATGGACACGAACCTGACAATTGCAGCTTATTCCAAGAACTCTTTAAAATACTAAGGATGGAAAAATAAGACATGGTTTTTGTCTGTAACTAGCTAATTCTGAGATATTTTGAGTCCATGGCATTTCTCATCAATACAACTGTCCTATTTTTATTTTTTACATACCTATTTATTTATTATATTTTTTTTACATTCATTTACCATTGTTGTCACAGTCTTGGGGGAAAAAAAAAACGTCTGCAACGTTATGATGGTAAATGGCTTTAGGTGGTCATAATTATATGAGACCACATCAGACCATAAATTTTCAGAAGTTTGAGGAAAGATGGGATATGAAATAATTTTTGTATGATCAATCGATTTATCATCGACAGATTGATAGATATACAATAGGTGGATAGAGATTCAGACATATATGTTACATATAATAAGTATACCTGGATCTCATATTGTACTTAATTTATTACAAAGCACTCAAGTAGTAGTATTCCCAAATTGGATTTAATGACTAGGTTGTAATATGATTAACGACATCGATTGAATAAAGGGAAACAATGCTGGGAACCTTAAAAATATTTACTCTTGGGATCCCTGGGTGGCACAGCAGTTTGGCGCCTGCCTTTGGCCTGGGGCATGATCCTGGAGACCCGGGATCGAATCCCACGTCGGGCTTCTGGTGCATGGAGCCTGCTTCTCCCTCTGCCTGTGTCTCTGCCTCTCTCTCTCTCTCTCTCTCTCTCTATCATAAATAAATAAAAAATTTAAAAAATAATAATAATAAAAATATTTACTCTTGATGTTTTACGAATTCCATTCTTATGTCCTCCGATAAATAAACCTGTCCTATCAATGATAAAATTAAACTTCAGACCAGTGTAAGGTGAATTATAATGAATTTCAAATTCACGTCAATCACTTAAAAGAAGTTTTGTGACACTAGCGGAAGGTACATACCTTTCCTTCCACGTCTAGAGACACTTACTTGCAAGAGACACAAGCGATTGTCTTATCTATCCCCATCGGTTTAGTAGGTAAAGTGTTTAACGAGACTTAGAAAGCTTTAGGGAAAGATATTAAAGTCTATATTTTCCAGTAAGAAGGCTGTACATGCCCCTAATGCAATGCTTGCATCTGAGAAATGGGAATAATGAAATCTTCGCAGATGAGGGTCCACTTCCAGTCTTTCCTAATCTTTTGTCCTTGTGTTATTTCAAATCCATAAAACACCATTAATTATGTAACATGCATCCACGATACGGAGATACGGTCTGTGCTGACTTTCCATCTGATTATTTTAAATCCTTTCCCTGGTTATTATTTCATCACTGGGCATGATTAGCCTAAATGACTTTTAAATGGCTCTGATTTTTAGAAAGTATTCCAGCCCCCGAGTTTCACAGCATTCACTGTGGATGAGAAAGCCATTAACTATTGCTTTTGTGTGAAAACCAAGAACACTGAATCCCAAATAGCTGGAGTTCATTTTTAAATGACATTTGCAGCAACTTTCTCAACTGCTATTGCCTGAGACTTTTTATGAAAATCTCTCTCAATGTCCGTGTCCCTTTGACAAGTAAGAACACACACTACACTTGAAAATTGTGAAAAATGTGCATAAAACTTCCACTCTCCTGGTTACATGGAATTATATATAAATGTATATATATATACGTATATATGTCATATATAAAATGTATACATAAGATAGAGATGGACAATATATTATATACAGGGTTATATAAATTACATATATAATTTATATTATTTATGTATTTATATATAATATATAGCTTTAAAAATTATATAAAGTTATATATTATATAGAGTTATATATAACATATATACAGGGTTACAAACAATATGACATATATTACATATAACCTGTCTTTATTTTATATATAAATATATATTCATAAAATACAACATTATGCATATATAAAATTGTATGTATGTAGAGTTATACATTTATAACTGCTTATATTTATATTATAAATATAATTATGTATAATATATTATATTGTATGTATTATCTCAGGTGTAATATATATACTTCTACATTTCTCTATATTATTATATAAAATAATTGTATATTTTATTTATATTTAATATACAATTAATTAAATATATTTAAATATATGAAATATATGTATATTTTATTTATATAACATATAAGTATATAAAATATTCATGATATATTATAGTTATATAAAATATAGAATATATTGTATGTATAATATAATATAGTACAATTATATATAATAGATACTCATAGGGATGCCTGTGTGGGTCAGTGGTTGAGCGTCTGCCTTCGGCCCAGGGTGTGATCCTGGAGTTCTGGGATTGAATCCCGCATCAGGTTCCCAGCATGGAGCCTGCTTCTCCCTCTGCCTGTGTCTCTGCCTCTCTCTCTCTGTCTCTCTCATGAATAAATAAATAAAATCTTAAAAAAAAAGATACTCATATATATAAAACGTATTATATTAAGTATATGACATTAAATATGTATTTATATATTTGTATATAAAATATTAAAATAATGTTATAACATACAATTATATAACATGTGTTACAATTATATTTATATTTAATATATGCATCATTTCATCATTATATATTAATAGATATTATTCCATATATTGGAGCTGTATTGACTTAACTACATGTACATATGTATATGACTTTCTCTATATACGTATATTTTATATAACAGGTAGTTACTTATACTCCCACCATGGTTGATTCATGCCTGATTCTGCCTCTGTATCTTTGTTCTGTGTATGTACACTCCCTCTCTTCCTACTTTCATACTTTACACTTCAGAGAATCTGTCTTTGAAAAGAAAGAAATTTAGCGTTGGGAGGCACAAGAAAGGATGTTTTGTATTAGGGGTAGCATAATGTACTTTGTGTACTGACGCGAGAGCAGATGCCCTCTGTCTTGTTAATGAACGTGTGTCATCCATGCCAGTAGAGAAGTAGAACATCTCTGGAGAATGCCACATGGTTTGCAATTTTTTGAGTCTTAACAAAATGCAGTTGGCATAGGGAAAAGGAGAGAGACAAACCAGGAAACAGGCTCTTAAATCCAGAGAACATGTGGATGGTCACCAGACGGGAGGTCAGTGGGCAGGTGGGGGAAGCAGGTGATGGGAATGAAGGAGTGCACCTGTGTTGAGCACCGGCTGATGTATGGAAGTGCTGAATCATTAAACTATACACCTGAAACTCATATTACATGGTAGGTTAACTAACTGAAATTTCGATAAAGACTTTAAAAACTGAAAAAATAAAGTGTAGTTGACAAAAAAACTATTAGGACGAATGCTGTCTTTTATCCTTTTGAACTAAAGGTTCATTTTGGAATCTCTTTTTAAAGATAATGATTTAGCTTTGCATCATCATCCATCAACAAGTGAAGTTAAGTGTTGGAAATATGTTTGGCATGTGACACTCAGAGATGTGTGTGTGCAGCTATGTGCATGTGTGTGTATATGTGTACCTGGGAGACCAGAGCAGTGGGAGGGTATGTACTAGGACCAATGGATTTGTTTTGAATGGGGATCAAACTCTGTTATAGGGCCTTGGTACAGTAGTAGTAATATGGTGGTATTTTCCTGGTATCTATGTCCAAGGATATATAGAAAATAATTGTATTTTCTAAGTTTCTGTGACCAAAACTACACGTGCCACATCTCCATGTCAAAAATCCACTGGTGCCTTTTGGGCACAGCCAGTGAAGAAGTGAAATCCTCAGTCCATTTGCCAGTAAGGTACTGAATCCCAATTACTATGTGATCTGACAAGTGGATTCTTCCCCACTCGAGTTTTCTGATGAGACCACAGCCCCTGCCCAGATGACACTGGTGTTGCAGCCCAGGAACGTCCTAGACCACAGCACCCAGCTAAGCCACAGTCCAACTGCTGATGCCCAGAAGCCGTGAGATAGGCCATATGAGTTTCAGCCTCTAGGTCTGGAGTAATTTGCTGTGGAGTAACAAATAATGGTAATAATAGCACACAAGCACATACGTGAGCATTTATGTCTGCCTGGGCAGATATGCATAGTGATGGCAGTAAGCCAGCTGTAACACGGAGGATCATAAAAGAACACTGAACAAGTTGAACCAATATCCTGCATATTTTAGTTTTCAGAATGGTTGCTTGGCTCTCTCCGACACACCGTAGATGAATGAACCAGAAGTACATCATCTGCTCATAAATCCTGCCAAAAGGTATCAAATTAGAGGAAAGGCAGACGTTGACAATGAAATCTGTAATTCCTGCATCAAGCAAAATAGATTTCCTGCACCCTGGCTCAGAACTCTCCTCGACAGCCTTCTCACAGTGCACCAAATGAAGGGGTCATTAGGGAATCCACCCTCCACCTGGTCAGCTCTGTGCTAACCAGGGTGAGAGACGCTCGCAAATGTCACCTAATTCCAAAGGGCTTCTAATTTCTTCATATAACCAACCCACTCCCCTGCCCCAATCCTCCATCGGAAAAATTCACTATTCCACCTCCCATGTTCTCAAAGCAGTAAATCCACTACTTCTACTAGCATTTAGACAGACTATGTGTGTGAGTGCGTGTTCACTGGACTGTAAGCGCCCTAATGCCAGTTTTAAAATGTTCATTAAGGGCAGCCTGGGTGGCTGGGTGGCTCACCGGTTTAGTGCTGCCTTTGGCCCAGGGCGTGATCCTGGAGACCCAGGATCGAGCCCCACATCAGGCTCCCCGCACGGAGCCTGCTTCTCCCTCTGCCTGTGTCTCTGCCCCACCCCCCCCCACCATGTCTCTCATGAACAAATAAATAAAATCTTTTTTAAAAATTTTAAAAATAAAAATGCTCATTAATGGGCACCTGGGTGGCTCAGTCGGTTAAGCATCGGACTCTTGGTTTCAGGTCAGGTCGCGATCTGAGGGCTGTGAGATTGAGCCCCATATCGATTCCATTCTCAGCAGAGTCTGCTTCAGATTCTTGCCTTCTTCCTCTGCACATCCCCCCTGCTCATGCACATGCTCTCTCTCTAAAATAAATAAAATCTTAAAAGAATAAAAATGCCCATTGCTTTTCACAAAAAAAAGTTGAATTTTGCTTCATTTTTCTCTGGTCTACTTTCTTCTCATAAATTGGGCTGATTACTCTGAAAACATTCATCAACATTTCCTGGGAAGGGTGGCTGTCACCGTGTCTTCCTCCCGACACCGTGTCATCCGTGGGTGTTGAGATTCCCACCTTGGGGAGACCATCGTGAAATCATTTGCAAATGTCACCTAATCCACTCATAAAATCCCTAGCCCTATAGTATGAAATGAAGTAACACGGTTTTGATTAACAGCGTGAAAACGTGAAGCGCCAGGTAAACACGATCCCTACGCCCACTGCACCGCCAAGTCACCTGTGCACATAACTAGCATAATTAAGTTATTCTGTCCAGAGATCCCTGACAGTGATGGTAAACAAGCCCTCTTTGATAGCAATCAGGGATCAATAGTCTTTAACGGGAGCATCTAGCAGATGGGTTACGAGACTGCAAAGGAATGTTTATTCCAAGTTGGCCAATTTAAAGAAAATAAAAATTATTTATAGATCCTATTCTTAAATTCGCATTCAAAATGTGTTTCATAATCCTAAGGAATAAAAATGTCTCCCTCCTCCCTTTCTCCCTCTCTCTCTCTCTCTCTCTCTCTCACACACACACACACACACACACACAGACACACGGGTTTGCACACACTTTTTTTTTTTTTTCCTCTCTGGAAAGGACTGGGCTGCAGGAGGCAGGGCTCACTTACATCAGCCATCCTCCCCTTTTGCCCAAGGACCCCACAGGCATTTGTTTCACTGGGCAGCAGGCTGCGCCCACCGTTCCATGGAGAAGCCCTGGATGGCCTGAGACCGCAGCCACCCTCAAACCATTCTCATGTCTAGTTGGACATCCCACCCCTTCCATGAGAGCCTCCCCTTGGTTCTAGCTGGGCACCTCACCCCTTCCATGAGAGCCTGCCCTTGGTTGAGTCCAGGCCCCTGGAGCACCAACGCGTCCTGGTCTTCCCCACCAGGCTGCTTGCCCGGGTGTTGGAAGAGCACTTCTAACCATGCAGAGTGGTCTCCCAGAGGGATTTCTCTAATCTTTCTGCTCTGTGTGAACAGAAAGGTGCACAAAAGCCAGACAGCCACTTGCAACCTCCAAGATTTTAGCTAATCTCTGGGTTGGCGCTGGAAATCAGAGCGGTGGAAACACAAACACTTCACTGCAGTCTTTGCCGGACTGTGGAAACTGGGTCTTCCTGGGGTTCATCCATCTGTACCACACCTGCCTTGTCAGTGTAGCAGGGCTGTCTTCCCTCCAAAGGCTCATCCCTCAACCATCTGGCTTCCTTCAAGCCACCTTTTTCTTAATTAATAACACACACTTTCATTTCTCATGGAAGTCAAACACCCCACATTGGCTGAGAAGCTAAATAAGTTTGCTAGAACATTCCTTGAGAAACAGACTTCCCTCTAGGCATCTTTTGAAGTTGCCAGCTCTCCACCATGTTTTCTCTCTTACTTTATTTCCAATTTTAGGTTTTTCTTCATTATAGCAGTCTAGATATTTAAAATCTACTATTAGTGCTGAAGTAGAGAAAGAGAAGGAGGAGGAGGAGAGACAGACAGGCTGAGGAGCATCGGGAAGAAGAGAAAAAAGAAAGCAAACAGCAGAATCGCAAGTGAATTGTTTTTCCCCTTAAACTGTCTTTCCACTTCCAGATCTAGTTGGGTCTCAGGTCAGTAGATAATAACACTTTAAATACCATTTGTTAACCCAATCTTACATAGATCCCATGGAAATATTTAACCTGGCATCAATTGTGTAACAATGAAATCAACAATATCCAATGATTTACATACAGGAGAGTTGCAAAGAAGGTAGTTCATCTACAAATATCACTCTTCTGAGCCCGATTTCTGATCCCCGTGTCTCTCCGAGAAGAGGTCAGGACCCGTCCATTTGCGAAGGACGAGTGCATTAGAACAGTGATGACTCCCACTCTTACACCGGTGTTAGAAAAATATGAATCTCTGGATGAATGTCTGGCTTTTTCCCTCCCTTCTAATCTGGCTCCGTGCATTCGTCGCACTGGGAAGCTCAAGTCCCCACGTCTTCCATGTGGGGGTGAAGCATAAAGTGATGGAGAAGTTGCTGGAATTGGGAGGGAAGTCATGTTCCTTCTTACATTGAGCTGCTGCTCAAGACGCTCATCAGAGCTGGAGTCACTGACAGCTGTAACAAAGCAGGCGGGATATTGATTTTCTTGGCTTATATGTCCCCCCACCCCTTTTGCAAATCCATAGAGTGCTTTGCATTCATCGTAAAGGTAGCAGTTACATAAGTGATATATGATAGGAGACGCTCTTCGTCGTCTCTCATGTCCTGTGTGACTTGCAAGAGAGGTATTGGCTCTTCCTGTGTTTTGCGCTATCTCTTCGAGAAGAATTGCCTAGTCAACAGGCCGGAAAGATGGCTAGTGGCTTTTTACAGAGCAGAGCATGGGTTTGTGTGCCCATGATTATGTGCCCATAATGCCCATTATAACGTAGGTTGACTTCCGTGACCTCAGGATACTTGCGCGGCATACACGTGGGCCTCTCGGCCTCGCCCCTTTGGGACTTGGAGTGCAGAAGGGCGGGGCGTGGGCAACCGTGGTGCTTGCCCTGCTGTGAGTAATAATGCTGTGTCTCTGACCCAAGGGTTTCGTGTCTTCTGCAAGCATCCGTGAAGGTCCGGCTGGCTGGCTTGATAGCTTCCAAAATGAGTAAAATCTCAGATGCTTACCTAGTTCCTGGAAGTGGATACAGCAGTACCAAGGAGTAAAACCCATCGCGGAATCTGGCTCAGCAGGCACTGAGCACCCATGGGCCTGGGTGCGTTGGACGGTAGAGAAGTGACCAGACCAGGAAGGCCAACGTGTGTTGATATTTGGTTACAATTGTCATCAATTTCCAGGAAAAACAGCACAATTATGCAGTGAGGCTGCCTTTGTGTTTTCAAGGATCAGCATCCATTTCTTTTAAGGCCTCATCAGCATCAGCCAGCCCTACAACATAAACGTTCCAGCCACTCTGGAAGGATGCTCATCAGAATGCAGCTCTAACAGCTGATTTTTATGCACAGCCAGGGAAGCAGAGGGAAGGCCTGTCAGGGAATGGGATAGACTTTTCCAGATATATTATCTCAGTGAATATTTTTTTGACAAGTAGAGGAAGAGGATTTTCAATCTCTCCATAACACAGATGAGGAAGGCAAGGCTTCGAAAGTCCAGGAAGCATGTTTCTGATGTAAGTAACTAATAAAGCATTGGGCTCCGCGCTCAATGGGGAGCCTGCTGGAAGATTGTCTCCCTCTGCCCCTCCCTCAACTCACATGCATATCCTCTCTCTCTCTCAAATAAATAAATCTTTAAAAAAGGTAAACTTCCCCCCTCCCCAAAAAATAAAAAAGAACAGAAAATATATTCATGGTACGTAGCACCGTATGGATTGGAAAAAAAAATCCACATATAAGTGGACCTGCACAGTTCAAACCCTGTTATTCGGGGGTCAACTGTATATACTTAGTCCTTCAGCAGATTTAGAGTATATATAACATATACTATATATCTAGTATATATTATATATAAAACACAGGGAGGGGGATTAGGGAAATAGGTTTTAAGAGTCTCTCTGGGGCTGGGGTGATGATGAACAATAGGCTGAAACATGCTGCTACTAGACACTATATATATGAAAGGAAAATTATAAGACCTTACACTTCTTCATAAAGCATCCATAGCCTCTCAGAAAAGCAAGTAAATATGAATTTAGTAATATATACGGGCTCACAATAGTGCAGGACACTTTAATGTGCACAAAAAATGGTACAAGGCATGGTCCTCAAGAGGTGCGTTTATGTCACTGAAAACATATATGTGAAGCCTAGTAGCGGCCACAAACATATTTAACTGCTGGGTTTCTAGGTCAGGTAAGTCCCGATTTGCAGCAGGTGTTGACTTCCGTGGGGAAATACTTGGATCCTCGCCGATATCCTTTATCAATGTGAAGTCCCAGAATGTGGAAATAGGAAGATGCACAGAGGGGGAGCCGGATGCTATAGGATTTCCATTATGAACGTACGATAGGCCTACCCTCAAAAGTATGGCTCCATCTCCCCACCATGAGATCAGGAACTGAGCCAAACCCAGAGCCGGTCGCTTAACCAACCAAGTCCCCCAGGAACCCCAACATAGAGGAATTCTCTAAAGCAATCATGCTTGTTTCTGCTAAATCAAGTTTTCTTTCTTTCTTTTCTTTTTTTTCTTCTAAATCAAGTTTTCATATGTAAAATTTCACCATGCTCACCTCTTAAAGACTCCTCAGAATGAAACCTCCTCCAGCCTCCCAGGTGCAAATGCAAATTTAAACAAAAATGCAAAGTTGGTTACAATGCCATTGGTGATTGATTATCCCCCCCCCCACGCCCTGAGTCGCCCTTCCCCAGAGGAGATGGGGTCAGGTTGTTTAGGATTTGGAAAGGGGGATAATGGGGGCTGGATGGTCAGAAGAGAATAGTTCAGCATATTCAATAATAACCCTATAATTTATAGATTTTATTTATTCAGTTCCCTTATCTTTTTTTTCCCTTATCATCTTTAAAGATCTTTTACGAAGTTGCTGTCGAAATTTTGTGTTTCAGCAAAAGGGAGAATGAACAAGATGCACACAATAAATGTTTTTGGCACAGAGAAGCTCCCTTGGGTATTCTGGATTCCAGCAAAGGCCCAGTAGCCCAGTGATCCAACTGGGGAATCTGAGGAAGCTGACCTGCATCTCCCTCGTGGGGATGAATCAGGCACAATTACAGTGGACACTGACTCAACTGGCATCATCGAGAGACTATTGTACATCTGTACATCTAAAGCACAGACTGAAAAAAAAAATAAAGCACAGACTGGCAAACTTTTATTTTTTTATTTTTGGCAAACTTTTAGTTTTAAATCATAAGTCAGTGATCTACTAAACGATAATTAAAGGATATAAAATTAAAAGCACTTTTTTCTTCCCCCATCCCCCGTGAGATTATGGAATCTTGTTTTGTGGAGGAAGAGGGATTTAAACATTTATCTCACACTTTAAAGGGATTAATAATCGTGACACAAAACTTCAGCCGGTTTTAGGAAAACCTTTTATAAGATTTAGTTCTTATAATATCTCCCGCTTTCTCTTATTGAAGTAGACATTTCAGTAAAAGTAATATAGTGATTGGATTTGAACGTTTGCGACGGATGAATATTTTATTTTATGAGGAGAAAAAAAAAAGACAGGAAACAATTTATGAACTTAACTATAGGAATGTGCTAAATCTGATTTCTTATATTCAGCGATGGGGAGGTTAAGAGGCAGGAAGCTTTCACCGGGAGCACAGGCTGTTATGCAGATTGAAAAGCTTTAGTCCTACAAGGTCATTCCTGTTTAGTTTCTTAGAGGAGCAGTCGAAATGTTTTGTTGGTCAAGTTCGATGTTTAAAAACACTTAGGAAAATGCTGTTACTTTTTTTTTTTTTTTTTCAAAAGCTGTGCAGAAGCTCTCGGTTTTTCATCTGGGGATATTTCTGGGAAGGCAAATCAGGGACATCCAAGTTCTCTCTTCTGGTTTTAATGGCCAGCTTGTTATTTCTTTAAATGTGTTCCCATTTAACTGTGATTCATGGGGCACGGCTACCAGTTTTACTGGGGATGAAAAGCAGAGATCTACAAGTGAAGATACTCTGGGCAAAAATAAAAAAATTTAAAAATGAAATGAAATGAAATGACATATAAAATAAAATAATAAAATAATAAAACAAAATAAAATAAAAAATAAAATAAAATTAAAAAAAATAAAATAAAAAATAAAACAAAATAAAATAAAATAAAATAGAATAGAATAGAATAAAATAAAATATAAAATAAAAATTGCTAGAGGATACCCGGCTGTTCCCACCACACTGTAGAATCACAGTAAATTATGTTTGGGTTGTAATAAAGCTAATGAGTTTTGGTGGCAAGTTGCTTCGTTTGTAGGTGGCTGATAGTGGTGTTCACATTTATTTCAGGATGTGGATACACTTTCCGTAGCAGCACGTTTTCACGGGAACGATCCATCACCACACGCTTTCACGCATTTCCCAAATGTTGGCTCCCAGACGCATCTAGAAACAAAGTGCTCCTCCTGGTTGTAAAATCGCTCCCTCTTTGTAGGTTGCACTTCCTTGAAGTTGGGACACTTTCAGTTTGAGACGCGCCCTCCAATGCGTGAGGGTAGGCTTTAGTTGTTACCAACTAGAACTTTGCAGTGTTCATTGGGAGCTGGGTGTACCTGCCCTGAGAATCTGGGTGACTACTACCTGTTTTAAGATAATGCAAATATATATAAAAAAAAGATAATGCAAATATAAGCACCTAGCTAAGAGATTCTACCTTAGAAATATGGCCTCATGAAGCCCGAAGAGCCTCTGGAAACCCAGCTTCATTTTAATATTGGCAAATCTCACCAGAGTTGGCCACATTGCCTTTTGAATTTTTCTGGGACCTTTTCCTGTCGAGATAAATAAATACATTACTTAACATAACCACTTGGAAGACTCTTCTCCCTTGGGATTTTTTTCATTTGGAAAATGAGCAAGAAAAAAAAAAGCAGTTTTGTCTTATATCCCCATCTCATGCCCAAAGAGTCTTCCTGCTAAGTTCTGCATTGAGCAACTCATGTTTTTGTGCAAACAAATCCATATGCTGCGTGAAGAAATATTACCTTGAAAGATACTGTGGATTTATCTAAGAAAACCTGAAACCAAAGACAGTTGATTCTGTTTCTGGGTAAGTCAGAGGGAACATAAAATTGAAATTAAGGGTTTTTTTTGTTTTGTTTTGTTTTGTTTTGTTTGTTTTGGGAAGTGGATTGGCTGTCCTAATAGGTCTGCAGTCATATGAATGGAAAGGACACCCAATTTGTTTAGGTAGACCTTGAAATTGAAGAACCAATTTGGTCTGGCCATTAAGTCGGTGTTGATTTGGTCTGGGCATTAAGACAAGCTTCAACCAGTTTGATTTTCTTCTTTAACTTTTAAACTCTGCTTGGCAGTATTTAGGAAAAGTTTTGATTTCAAGTCTATAGAAAGAGTAACGAAACTGCAAATAACATTGCAGCTTTTCTGCAGGAATCTAAAAGGGGAAAGACGACGCAAAGAATTCAATTTAAAAATGTTTATCTCCACTTTACTGTAATGGGATTTTCCACCCCATATTTATGCATTCCTTCCTCCCGTTTCATTCTTAAATAAATCCAGAGACGAGAATAGAAGGAATGTCTCCCATAGTTACATTTGGGCCTAAACAATGAAGTCATTTATTTAAAGGAGGATTATTTTTGTTAAGCAGAATAGCGCTATTGTACAAGCTGTTGTTGGGTTTGTTATTTATTAAGTATCATACTCTGCACTAAACACAAAGGAATGCACTGTCGATCTCAGTTTCGTTCTGCAGACAGGACGTTGGGCAGGAGAAATTGAACACCCTGACACTTCATTCTCCAACAAGCACCGCATTTCACATGATGACCATTCTTTTCCTGGGAGGATGGGTTTGCTCAGGGCCATAAATCCCAATATGAAGGGTCCAGATCACCAGTTATTTGCGGCAGTAGAGTTAGAGAGATGCGTACCCAACATATCTGGGAAAGTTGAGTGTGGGATTGGGTCCACACATATACACACACGCCCCAGACGAGAAGAGCGTACTGAAAAAAGTTTTAATCATGAAAAACATGAAAATAACCCAAGTCAAAAATAATGTGAATAGAGATTGGGCATCGTCCACTTTGAAAGTCAACGGTTTGACTAGAGTCATATTGCAACTGCCTGCCTGCTGCCTCATCAGCAAGGGCATGTTTGCTACCGGGAATCTGGAATCTGCAATTTGGAAGGCAAGCATGGAGCAAATGTGAAAATTCTGAGGGAAACATGCTTTATTGATTCCCACCAACCCCAGAATTGAAGATTTAGTGCTGACCGGAGCACTCCAGGATGATTTTCACCTTGGGGGCAATCCCATCATGGTCAATCCCATCATGGTGACTAAGTTGTGGATGTGAATTAATTGGTACCATATCTATTAATTACTTAAAAAAAAAAAGAGAGACAGAATGAGGGAGAGAAAATATGTTGAGAATCTACTTCTTCTCCTGGGTGTGTTTGTTGTAATGCTTGCAAGTAATAACGTCGCTCCATTTGATGTTTGAATAATCAAATCCCAGCCACATAAGGTCCTTTCCATACAATTTTGTTTTTAGGGAATGATATATAGTTAGAGTCTCTCCACTTTCCTTCACGTTTGCTGCTCAAAAAAATCCATGGAATTGGGCAACAGAGGAATTCCTATTATGTCATCTTCCACAGATGTGGATTCTTCAAGTTGTACCATCATTTGAGCTACGTCTCAAAGCCCAAGTTCTCTGTTCTGGGGGTGCTCCTCTTCATGCCATACAGTTTCCTAAGCGTAATTTTAAAGATTTAAAATGCTATTTTAGGGCTCGGCTACCTGCAATGTTCAGCTACTGAGTACCAAGAATCACAGCCACAGAGAACCGCACGTTTCACGGCGGGGTTTGGAAAACCATGGTGTCTGGGTCAAGTGCGACCACATCCATAGAATTTCCAGGCTCTAGAAAGGATGGTGCATTGTGCATGTTGAAAAGTAAATGAAAGAAGAATCTTCATTGAGACAGGAACACCCCCATGTAGAAGGTGGGGGTCATCTTCAAGGGTCATGCTCAGCAGGATCTCCCAGGGTCCCCAGGGCACCACGACCGACTGTTAAGATCAGAACTTGCAGTATTTCTGGGAAAGGAATTGCTTCCAGTGTCTTGTCCGCAATCCCTCCTTGACGGTTTAAGCTTCCCTAGTCTTGTAAGAGGGTGCACAGGGGGATCTGAAGCCTGTGGGGTGGGGAGTGGGGGGGGAGCCCAGGAGGCAGCCTGCCCTTCGGAGTAGGAAGGAACCATGCAAGCTGCACCCTGGGCCCACACACTGAGGGACCAGGGTTCGCAAGCCCCCGGGGCCCCTGGGGACGGTGATGGGCCATCCAAGCAGGCGAGGAATGGGCTCTTCCTCCTTTCACAGTGACCTCAGAAGACAGGAGCACTTAGGGGCAGCAGGCTGACACTCAGTTTACCTCCTGTAGCTACAAAGGGGAAAATGCTTGGGGACACGATCTACATGGCGGCAATTATCACCCAACATCCTTTTTATTAGTTTTAATGTGACCCGCTCTCTTACTGTTAAATGTCCAGAACATCTATGCCTGAATCACTCTCCAAATATATATTTGGATACAGGAAGGAGAGGGGAAAATAATAATGTTTTTGAAAAGTGCCAAACGCTTTGGGAAGATAATCTTATTTCGGGGAAAATAATTAAGTGAATGTTGTTTTCTCTTTAATTGCTTCACATTTAAAATCAAACGTGCTCGGGTTAATGCTGTTCTACATCTAATTGAATTCTCTGAGTTCCCTTTATTATAGGACCAGGTTCTACGGAAAGGTGACGACTTTAATGTGATTATTACATTGTTGTACGAAATTATACCGTCAAAGATTGTGTAGCAACCGTACTTTTATTTTTTCTCCCCTCCCTGTGGAATTTTATACTACAAAGCGATGACCTGGGCTGGGAGCTGGTGTCCTCCTGCAAGCCAGTGGGGTCCATTTCTATTTTCAAGTCCTAACCAACTACGTCAAAGAGTTAAACTGTAGCTACGACGTTAAGGAAAATAAACTTAGAAATTTATCTCTATTTGTTAAATTATCCAAGGGGTAGTATTAAAAAAGGACATTTCCTACGTAGGACAGACCTATGTATCATGTTGCATCCTTTTATCGACCTCCTCGATGATAGTTTTCTTGGACCAATGGCACTCCCCCTCCCCAGCCTCCGACAAAATTGAATAAGACTCAGTGTGCTAACAAAGGTGCCGTAGGAATCCGATGCCTGCTTTTTAGGAACCGGTACCTACAATTTCGACATCATTGTACAAAATCCCAACGAGTGCTCTCACCCTATTTCCACCTTTCCACGGGATGAGTTTTCACCTACGCTTCAGGGAAATTGTGAATCAATACATTTTCCAGGTAGCGCAGGGCTTCCATGTGCTGTTACACAACGAGTTTGGGCCCAAGAGATGCGGGTTTTTGAAAATGGAAGTTTCCAAATGTAAATGTGTTACAAGCGGTGACAAAGAACAAGCACCTTTATCACAGGGAAGATGAGAAACAGCCCAAGTACTAACAACAGGTGAGGATTTCGGTATCCAGGGCACCGCGGGACGAGGAGGGGAGCAACCGCGCGATGCTATGCTCTGTACAGATAGTCATGTTCCAGAAGCTGTGATCTGACTCATGGGAAATCAGCCTTTATGGGATCATGTGAATAATTTTAGGGTCTGTATGAATAATAGTGAGTAGTGGCTATAATTGGGCTGAGAAATCTAGCAATTTCCAAGAAGGCTTGTCCTTAAGCCAAATATTTTAAAGTCATTCTTGTTCCGTGTTTTGTAATAATGACTTGAATTTTTTTCCTGCTTTCCATCTTCCATCCAACATATCCTGCATATTTTAATGCGTAGAAATTGCACCATCATGTATGCAACATCTTATCCTTTCTTACGCTGTCGTCTAATAAAATTGCACAGCGCGGAGTGAACAATGTCTTGAAGATTCCAGTTCTTTGGGGCGGTTTTTCTGATTTCCTTTGCAGCACTGGGTAAACTGGGTCAGTGATTCAGGTGCCCTGCAAAAAGTTATGTTAAATGTGTTTTTTGTTGTGAATAATTAGCTACCTTTTTGTGATGCATCAGTTAGTTCAGGCTTGTTAACGACCAGATTCCAGGTTTCATTCTTGTTTTGTTTTCTGTTTCCTTTTGTAATACATGACAGGAGGTCACTCAGGTCTCCCGCTGAAGATGGGTCTTGAGAATATCTTGGGTTCTCCAGAGGCTTGGGTGGCTCAGTTGGTTGAGCGGCTGCCTTCGTAGGCTCAGGACATGATCTTGGGGTCGTAGGATCAAGCCCTGATGAGTCTGCTTCTCACTCTCACTCTGCCCCCCCCCCCACACTTGTTCTCTGTCAAAGAAATAAAATAAAATCCTAAAAAAATATTACATTGTTGGAAGGGGCACCTGGGCCAGCTCAGTCGGTGGAGCGTGTGACTCTTGATCTCGGGGTTGTGAGCTCAAGCCCCACCTCGGGTATAGAGATTACTTTAAAAAAATAAAATCTTAAAAAATAAAATATCTTTGAGTAATTCTCTCATTTTGAATGTTAGGTCTGTCAAGACTGTTGTTAGCCTTAAAAGGCAAGTTTCAGATTATCATGCATTTTTTTGTGGGCGGGATGTTTTTCTGGTGATGTAATATCCTGACCTCTGTCCCCTGCTTTCGCCTTCAATTCAATTGTATGTCTGCTTCATTCTGGTTATGGTGCCATTTTCATTCCCATCATTTTCAAATGCTTTTTGCTGTTCTGTTATAGATGGGTTGCTAGTAAATAGTGTGGAGCTGCATTATTATTTTCTTAGTTAGTTTTAATCCAGCCTGTCTGTACCTTTTAATGAGGGTGAGGGGTTAGTGACTGTGATTTCTGATATAATTGGACATATTCCTACTATCTCTCACATTGCATTTCCATTTCTCACCCTGCCCTGTGTCTGGCTTCCTTCTTTCCTCTCTCAGTTTTTTTTTTTTTTTTTTTTTTTTTTTACTTTTCCCCACTTGGCCTTTTAAATGTTCAGCTTTCCCATTTCTTAGTGAACTTGAAATCACCTAAGTAACTTTATCCTCTTTCTGCACGAGACAATGGTGTGTATGTGCTCATGCTGGTCAAATAGGTCTCCCCAGCCCTGAGTCCTTACTCAGATTGTTTTAGCATTTCTACTCCAGCTCACTTTTCTGTATAAATATTAATATTGCATTAACATCATTTTTGCAATTAATTGTATTTATAGATTTACCAAAATAGCTCATACGGCCTCTACTTATGTGGCACATTGAAACTTAGTACCTCCTATAGAGTTTATTACTCTTGTACTGAAGTATATCTTTTCATAGTGTCTTTATAAAGTGTAAAATATTTTTGGAGTCCTTTATACCTGAAAAATATCTGTATTTCTTTTATGAACTTGTATCACAGATAGCTGTGATTGGAATTGTAGATTCTCACATATTGTGCATCAGCGTTTCAAATATAGTGTGATGGACGCCATATTTCTAAGATGATCCTGATGATGCCTCTTCCCTGGTGCTCACACCTTTCCGTAATCCCCTCCCTTAGAGTGACTTGTTTCTAGGGCACATGGGTGGCACATGGGTGATTTAAGCGTCTACCTTTGGCTCAAGTTATGATCTCAGGGTCCTGGGATCTAGTCCCTCATCAAGTCTGCTTCTCCCTCTCCCTCTGCCTCTTCCACCGCCCACACTCTCTCTCGTGCTCTCTCTCTCAAAAAATAAGTAAAATCTTAAAAAAAAAAAAAATGACTAGTTTCTAGACATAAGCTATGGAAAACCTTAAGGGAGATTGCCGATGTAATTTATGGCTCTACATTCATTGTTATCAAGTGCAACTAAAGGAAGGTTATCAGGGGTTGGTCTGAATTAATCAGATGGAAGTTCTTTGGAGTCTCCACAAGAAAAAAGCTCTGCTGTGGGTCATTGAAGTCAGCAACCATGACTGGAGAAGCTGATTCAAGCTGCACCTGTGTTGGACAGAATTTGAGATGACCCCCAATGGCCGCCATCTTGTGGGAGAGCACTCTGATATGCCCCTGTCCTTGGTGCATCCCGGATCTTAGGATGCCACTTGCATGTTTGCTTATGCTGCATAGGACTCCATCCTGCCACCGGATTCTCTCTAGAGACTCTGGGTTGCTGATGTTGGAGAAGTAGTTGGTCCTGTTGGAAGATGCACCTGGTGAGCAGCTGAAGATGGCTTTTGGGACATGACAGTGGCCTCTGCCAAATCTCCAGACATGGCCAGAGTCCCCAGTACTATAGCTGCAAGGAACTGAGTACTGCCCACAACCTGGGTGACTTTAGAAGCAGATTCTTCTCAGCCAGTTAGCACCCTAATTGTACCCATGTGGGGCCCTGAGCAGCGGACCCACCCAACCCATGCCCTGATTCCTGACCTGCAGAAACTGTAAGGTAATAAATTGTTTCATTTAATCAATGTGTTAAGCTGCTATGTTGCAGGATAATTCATTACATGGTAAAACAGAACTAATGCACAGACGATTCTGTTATGACATCACTGAAGCAGAGAGTTGGAGATCTTGGTTCTGAATCCAAACATACTTTGCTTCCCTCTGACACATTTAGCTCATTTATTAATTGGGGTAAATAATATTCCCCCCACCACAACCATTATGGAGATAAAGTGTGGACTTTTTAGAGTCCTTAACAGAGTGAGTGATTTAGAATAAATATTTAATCGAGCTATGAGTATTATCCCTGTTGTTTCATCATTTGAGGATCTGAATGTACTAAGAAATTAATATTGCTTAGCTGCTATTTTTTTTCTACTTCTTAGACCAACTGCGAGTTCTACTTAGATAGAAAGTACTTGTTTGAAGAACCCATGGTTTCAGAACATCCAGCCCTCTCTTGGTTGTGTGAAAGCTTTAAATATGAGGTCTCTCCTTTCTCAAGATCTCTGCAATTATATACTTTCTACACTCACCCCCAAACATCAGCAATCTATTGACTGTTGAAGTGAACACATTGATTTTTTTCTCTCTTTTCTATTACAATGCCAAAGGCTTTTAATAAATGAGCAGTGGCCTTTTTGTGAACTAACAGAAGTTGCCCTGATGGAGCAGCTATTAAGATATCATTCAGATGTATAAGCAGGATCATTTATAAAGCCTTGGCATTGAAGCCCTTGGTCCTCATATGCTGTAGAAGCTCACACTGCAACCCCTGACCAAAATCTAAAATTGATTGTCCCTCTCTTGTTATATAATTCCACACCATAATTTTTGAAAATCCTGATCCTTTGTACATCATGTTCCTAAGAAAGATTCATAGCCCTTTGGTTTTTTGTTTTTTTTTTTTTTTTAATGACAATGTCTTATGGGAAACCCAGTTACTTGATTTTCTAAAAGGAAATCGCAACTTCCCTTAAGATTGTTTCATCTCAATGGATCAAACAAGAAAGCTGACAAATAAACCTGAAAGGTATTATTACCAATGCATAAAAAGTATGAGTTAATTTCCATTCAAGTGATCCAATTTATTCACTCTCCCACAACCACTTGCTTTGAAGGAGCGTCTTTAAGAAATTAATCATTGATTCCACGTTAAGAAGTCATCAGTAATCCGTAGCGTACATTTGATGAAATTTAGGGAACAGATAGGATATTTGTTTTGTATGGTTGTTAAACAAATTGTCTCGGTCACAGAGGCTAAAAACAATAGACAGTTGTTATCTTATAGTTTCTGTGCCTCTCAAGTATGGCTTAGCTGGATCCTCGCTCAGGATCCCAAAAGGCTACAATCAAGGTAATAGGTGGGCTGTGTTCCCATCTGGTGGTCCAAATGGGAGAATTCTTACAAACACATTCAACTTGTCAACAGAGTTCATTTCCTTGTAGGTGTATGAATACACTTATACTTCCAAGGAAGTATGTGACTCTAGGACACTAGTAGTAGGAAAAAAGTATGTGGTAACTAAATTCAAACACACACACGAGTATAAAAGATATCAATCTAGTGCTGAAAATGAGGTTAGGCCTACTTTTGTTATTGATTTTGTGACTTAGACAAGCCAGTTACACTCTCTGGAGTCCTAAACTTATGCTGGGTAAAATGCCTCTTGACTAGAACATATTTACGACCTCATCCATCTCTAATGTGCTACGATACTTGGATATCAATTATGTGTTCACAGGTTATTGCCTGGAGAAAACAATGATGCAGGCCTTTGCTGCACAGGTGGGAACCCCCTGTGACACGTGGCCAGTCCAACCTCAGATGTGCTCAAAGTGGGAAATACACATCAGGTCTCAAACAGACACAAAGAACGTCAGATATGCTATGAATATCTTTATATTGACCGCATGTCGGGATTGACGATATTTTGTCTATATTTGGCCACATCACGCATATTGCTAAAATTGATTTCACCTGTTTTGCTTTGCTTATCTTTAAAGAGGTTTCTTGAAAATTTGAAGCTACACCTTTGGCTAGCCCTGTATTTTTATCACATAGCAAAGATCTAGAAATTCTTTCCTATCTGTTTACATTTGCTTGCTGGATCTCTTCAGGGGGTGGAAGCAAGGAGTGCGATTGAATGAATCTGAAATTATATCTCCATTAGTCAAAAGTTCCTAACTATGTGCTTTTGTATTTCAACTGATCTATATGTGCAGTGTATTGAAACTTCTCATCGATGAAAGCAACTATTCATTTTCATATAATAAATCCTACAAAAATACAAAAGCATCTTATTCACATTCCAGAATATAACTAATCCTTACATTAGATCGAAAGGAAGATCATGTTATCATGTTTCCTTGAGTTTCTTATGAATATTTAGTGGAATAACAGATATAAATCACTTAGCTCCTATTATATATAAAGCTCTGCCAATTTTATTATTTGTAAAACTATCATATAGCTGTTTAAAGCAGCTAGGATCTTAGGAAATATTTTTTATCTCATTTATGCATTTCTGTGGACAACGTTGCGTTACAGATTTGATCGTTTAGATTGCTTAAGATTAACAAGGCAGCCAAACATGGGAGATGGGCCTTCTCCACTTCAGCTGTATGTTGTAATTACCGGGGGAGGGAGGAGTGGGGTGGGGTTTAGAACCACTCATGCCTGGTAGGAATCCCAGGTCCCACCAGTTCAATCAAGATTTCTGTGAGCTGGAGATGGACCTGGGTGTTAGCATTTAAGGAAAAAAATGCCATAAAAAAAAAATGCTATCCAGGTCAACCCAGATTGGTATCACTGAGTAACAGAGCCTAGCTTTTGACCTAAATACAGTATATATATTTGGGGCAGCTTAGGAGTAAACTAAAAAAAAAAAAAAAAAAAAAAAAGACAAATTAAAAATAGAAAAATAGAAATCATGGTATAATACATCTTGGGATTCAACTGTCTTTAGCTCTTACTCATTGCTTAATTCTACATGTCAGACTATTTTTTTTTAATATTGATATTCATGACCTCTGACTTACCTTTGTTTCGGTCCTGAAGAAGATCCCCCCCAAAATTATGTACATCCATCAGACACAGCCAGACTTCTTTTGTGACTGTAAACATGTAACAACTGCTTGGGCAGCTTATACTTTCACCAAAACTAAACCCTAATCATTTTTTACGTCTATATTTACCTTTTTGTAGAAGGGGGGGGGCAGAGGGAGAGGGCGCCCGCTGTGGGGCTTGAATTCACCACACCTGAGATCATAACCTGAGCTGAAAGCCAGAGTCAGATGCTTAATGGAGTGAGCCACCCAGGCGCCCCGTAACCTCTAATCATTTTTGAAACAATCGTGTCCCCCCAGAATGGTCAAAGAGTCATCTGAAAGCTGCGGGCATTTTTTTCCGCCTGTTTGTGAGTTGGCAAAGATTTACCTTCTCCTTTTACCGAAAACAGCTACTATTTTAGGAAAACAAACAGACGTACCTTCTTGGATGGAAGAGGTTACGCAGGAGGATGCCTGAGTTTGTTGGGGATCCCTGATGAGGCAACTCTACAATGGACCTTAGAGAACTGACAAACCGTGATTCAGTCGGATGGGATGGTTTTAGGAGAAACACCTGCCCGAGGCAGAAATGGGCAGGATCTGGGTGAGGCTGGGAGAACCACCAGAGCTCAATGAAAGTCCGGCTGTCAGTGAAAATAGAGACAACAGGAATATGAAGATTGGGAAAGGCGGTTTGGGAGACTTCAAGCCAAGCTGATCATCCAGGAAGTCTTCTGTCTCCAAGGAACTGACGTCCCGTATCATCCGTGCCACACTGGACATGGGGGACCTTTGCCCACGGGACGTATGAGCACCACACCTAGGAACTTGTTTCATGTTCTCTTGTCTTCTGTGTGGTCAACTGCCTTCTACTCATGTTTTGTGTAGCGTCCCAGCTTAGGATCTGCTGGGCTGTCTCCAGTAGGAGACGCTCACACACGTCGACTTGAAGGCTTGCCTCACTCATGCTCTAAAATCGCATCTACCAGAAGCCACAGGATCTCGTTAGGAATGCAAATGGAAATTCTAATCTGGGGGCATAACTTTCCCTTAAGGACTGTTGTAAGATTTTCCCACCTTCCAGAGGGCTTGGCCAGAGGGCCTACTTAAACCTTTCAAGTACAGGTCTTAATCTAATATAGTTTCTTGAGGAGGGTTCAGCATGTTTTCCTCAAAATTTTTGGAGTCCAGCCTGGTCCTACAGAAGGGATGTCCAGCCCATGGTGGAACAGATCGATCGCCCCGTCCTCATTGTTGGCCATGGGCTTTCTGCAGTGACAGCAGTCCTGGCTGAAGTTTATCCTTTCACCAGTATAGAGGATGGAAGTCTGAGATAGAGGCGGGGGGGGGGGGGGGAGAGGGGCAGGGTTGCTTCCTTCCCAGGGCAGGGAGGGAGTCTGATCCATGCCTATCTCCAGCTTCTGGTGGTTTCCCGGCCATCGTTGCTGCTCCTTGGCTTGCAGATGAATCATGCCCACCTCTGGCTTCATCGTCACACAACCTTCTGTGTGTGTGTGTGTGTGTGTGTGTGTGTTTGCGTCTCCAAATTTGCCCTCTTTATAAGGGCAGCAGTCGTATTGGATTGGGGCCCACCTTTATGACCTCGTCTCAACTTAATCCCATCTTCATTGATCCCACTTCCAAGTAAGGTCATATTCCAAGGTGCTGCTGGTTGGGTCTTCAACATGTGGATTTCGAGGGTTCAACACAATACTAGTGAATCCGAGAAATGGTACCTGAGCTCAGGACTGAACTTCGGGGCCCTCTGGCCTGCCCGGAGATGCTCAAACCTTGGTAAGAGTGACTCCGTTTTAGGACAGAAAAGCTGTCTCAGTACCTGCAAGCAGCCTCCCGCGTCTATCATGTCAAGCTGTCAGATTTCCTGAATTCTGCAGGAGCACCTCCGTTAACATGATGTGTATACATCACCCAAAGTCTGGTTGACCGAAGAGGCCTCACCAGCTTCCAAAGGCGATGAGTTCAAATCCGTATCTTATTGTTACACACAAGCTGCTAATCATCACAATATCCACTTTGGTAACTGCTCACCTTTTAATGCAGCACAATTAAATAAATGTCAAGTACTTTCTTTTCCGCGGGTTCGTCAGAAGTGTTCTTAACAATTACAGCCTGTCTGCTCAGCGGCGGCATTGAAAATTGTCGGCACTTGAGAATATTTTAAATTTGTCATACTTCCTGGCATAATTTCTGGAACCTGGAAAGAAACCTGCATATCTAAGATGTCAGACTTTTCCCTTCCTAGCTCTTGGATTCAAATTCTGTGGCCCACGTTTTGGTTACCCTCAATGATCGCTTCTTTACTTTTAAGCACAAAACACAACTTGTAAGATGTGCTCGTAATCAAATCAATTATATGATATAAATGCGTGAACAGGGCAAATTTTAACCCGGGCCTGAAAATGTAGGTTTCTTATGTACGAGAAGGATGTTGTGATGAATGATCTTAAGATGTGGTTATTTCAGAGATATCGGCTACCTTCCAGGCAAGATTGGCCTTTTCTTTGCCCGGGAATGAACTGATTATTAGTCTTTATCTTACAGCAGGTTGCATTTTCAACAGCATCGAGCAGTCAAGGGCTTCAGTGCAGATGGAGGTGAATAAGCCGGGGCCAGCTGCATGGTTCTGTTTTCACAGCCTCCTCTGTAGAGTGGTGACTATTCATCGAGAGCCTGTGATTATGTTATAAAAACAGAGCCCAGTCTAGCCTCGTGTTACTGGAAATGAAGGAATTCAGGAATACCCCACTGATGATTTTAACCAGAAGTTGGAGCGCGTATGGGAAACTAAAAGGCCAAGAGTCATAAAGACACGGAAGCATGACTTCACCATGGCTGGAGAGCAGGTTTGGAGCTGCTGTTCCCTGGAGGCTCCTGTCTCCTTCTCTGGTAACCTTCTGGAAAGACTCCAGCTGAGCTCAGGAGTGCACACGTGTGCACACATACAGGCTCACGGCTGCCCGAAATTCCATTCACTGTCATTTCATTTCTGCCAAGGGTCATAGTACCATTTTTGTCCTATTTCTGTGCTGCTATATAACAGTTCTGTAATGTACACACCCCAAAACGTAACCGTCTCCGCCTCAGGGGAGTGTGTATTTCAGGGTGCCTTCCTAGAGGTGGAGGTGAAGGCTGGGTTGGCCGCCACCTGCATTTTAAGTGTGGATCTGCTTGGTCAAGGCTCCCTTTCAAAGGGCTACCTGATTCGTATTCTCACCATCGAAGCACTTGCTATGTATTATCAGTGTTTCAGATCGCTGTCAATTCGAAGGTTTAAAATATAGGTTCCCACCACTGTTGATTTGCATTTCTTTACTTACGGGTGGAGAAAGAATTTCGTACTAATTTAAACTTACACATGTATTTCTGCTGGTGGTTATCGTTTGGGGTGTGTTTTAGGTACAGTAGACCACGGCCTGCCACATATTAAGAATAAGAAAATTTATCTTACGTATTGCATTGGTTTGCTAGGGCCACCGTAACAAAGCACCGTGGATTGGGTTGCTGTAACAACAGAAGTGGCTTGGCGCCCAGTTCTGGAGGCTGGAAGTCTGAGATCAAGGTGTTGGCAGGCTTGGTTCCTTCAGAGGTCCAAGAAGATAAGATCTGTTCTAGGTCTTTCGCTTGACTTGTAGATGACGGTCTCCCCTTGTATGTGTCTCTGTAACAAAATCTCCCATTTTTTGGAAGGAAATCAGGCATACTAGATTAGAGACCACACTAATGTCCTCATCTTAACTCAGTTATGTCTTCAAAGAAGGTCCTATTCCGTGGGGGTGACAGTTAAGATTTCAACACACAAATTTTGGAAGGAACGCAATTCAACCCATCCCAGTAGAGAGAGACTGTTTCCATCATAAGCAAAAAGAGTAGCAAGAAAACACAAGCTCTTTCACACAATGTGTGAGATCTTGTCCCACCAACTATCAGCAGGTTGTCACGAGGCACTCAACCAAACTGGGTGAGAATTTCAACATTTTGTCACCTCCTATGAGGGGGAGTTTGGTTTACAGCAAGATGCTCATTCTTACAAATGCCAACTGGAAGATACTCACAGCCCAGGGGAAGAAGTTCATCCAAATACCCATGACACTAAAGATTGTGTCATGTGCCATTTTTTAGACATCTAACACCTGAAAAAGCCAACCAAGGCTGAGAGATGCCTTTTATAATAACTTCTTAGCTGTTCCCAATGCCTAGAAATGATGACATCTTTTAAATAACCTGCAAGGAGTTTTAAAATTCCAAAGTCCTTCTCTGAGGACCAGAAAGCAGAGCATGCACCATTAAAATTATGTGGAGAGATGGAAGGAGAATTATGAGCTGGCCGTGAGATGGGAGATATTTCAGGCCAAAGCTTAGAGACCTATTTTGGGAAGAGATATTAGCATCGAGGGGACACCTTGACCCAGGACCCAGCACACCACACCTGACTTAGGAAATGGGAAAAGAGCGAGAAGCTCAGACACGTAGCTGGATTTGGTACACCAAATCCTCATCACCTTGCAGGTGATGCAAGGTGATGCACCTTGCCCATTGTGGGGATTTGGAGAAGGCTTTCTGAACTTTCTCCAAGACGTGCCTTGACTCTTTATACAACTGAGGGTGCTGGCATTGGAGACAAGAATTTTAATATGCTATTCAAAATTCCCTTCCTAAAAATGTTGTCCAACTCATATCCATGGTAAATGGACAACTTCTCTTTTGTGATTTGTAGCAGCACAGCCTTTAAAAAGTCGCCTTATTGAGCTATGATTGGCACAGCAAAGGTACGCATATTTCACGTATACAATGTCATGAGTTCGGAGGTGAGCATATACCCTTGAAACCATTACCAACATCCGTGCCATAAATGTACCCATGCCTCCAAGGGTTTCTTCTCACCTTGTTTATGTATTATGAATCCTTTGTGTCTATGGTTTTTTTTTTAAAGATTTTATTTATTTATTCATGAGAATACACAGAGAGGAGAGAGAGAAGCAGAGACACAGGCAGAGGGAGAAGCAGGCTCCATGCAGGGAGCCTGATGTGGGACTCGATCCTGGGTCTCCAGGATCACACCCTGGGCTGAAGGCGGTGCTAAACCGCTGAGCCACCGGGGCTGCCCTCCTTTGTGTGTATGATAACATTTCAGATCTATCCTCTTAGCACATTTAAAAATATACCATACAGCATCACTAATTGCGGACTCTATGATGCACATGTTTCTAGAACTTAATGCATTAGGCGTAGCCAGAATTTTGTACCCATGACCAACACCTCTCCATCCAGCCCCTGGCAACCACCATTCAACCCACTCCTCCGATGAGTTGTCGATTTCACATGTAAGCGACATCATCACTTCCTGTGTCTGGCTCATTACAACTTAGCATGATGTCCTCCACGTTCATCCATGTGTCACATCCCAAATGGCAGGATGTCCTTCTTTTTAAGGTGGGTTTATAGCCCCTCGTATGGATATAGGACACATTTTCTTTATCTGTTCATTGGTCAGTGGACCTTTGGGTTATTTCTACATGTTGACTACTCTGAATAAAGCTGCAGTGAACATGGGGCTCTTCTCAAAAGAAATCAGACTTTGGGGGGAAAAACCACCTTAAGGACAAAGTGAAATGTGAAACTCTGCTGACATTTATAGATTCTCCATGTTATCTTGGGAAGAGTGCATGCAAGGCAGGTACAGGTATTGGTTTAGTATGGATGCAAGAAAAGACAGACCTCCGAATGGGTAACTGGTGAAAAGAAGGCTTTGGGGGATCACTGGAAGGCTGAATCAGCCCCTTCGTTTCTGCAGTGACTCCCAGGCTTAAAAATATGAGATGAAAACCATATGACGTTCACCATGCATTGTCAGTCCCCAAATACTAACGCAAGGATAGTCGTTGGCAAGACTTTTCTCAGAGACGGAGGGGAAGCACACCCACCCCACTGCTCAGAACGTTCAGTGTGTTCCTAGGTAGCTAGACACACATTATTAATGTGAGTCTCTCCTGAGTTATTTTTCACAGCATGGAAATGCTTCTAAAAATAACCCGCAGAATTATGTAACTCCCTCTGCCATTACACTCTTTTTTTTCCTAAGAACCATGAGCCGACCGTTTCAGCTAGCGGCAATATAAAAGATATATATCTCAACGGACCCTTCTCCTTCATGAAGTTCTAGACCATCGATGCTCCCGGGAGTTATGATTTAATCTCTGCAGTCTTCCCAGTGCAATTTAAGCAGTGGGTTAAGTTGTAAAGTGAGTGTTTCAACATCTCGTGCTCCAACAGTGAGATGTAAATGTTTTTACTGCTTTTTTCTACAGCCCAGATTCTCCAAGAAAGTGAAAAAAAAAAAAAAGACAGAGAGACAGTGAGCTCATGGTTTTGGGGGTGTGATAAACGGAGCTAGGTTCACAGAATACGACAGATTGTTGCTCAAAAGCCCCAAGCTAAGGACTTGGGGAACACTGCAGGAACCAGCATTCTTCAAGCCGACTCTTTGAGACCCGTTGGTGTTGATTCCGGAACTCGGGGACAGGGCACAGCTTGGAAGTCAAGATTAACATCCGCCTTCTCTCGCCATTGTTCAGTTTGTTTCAAAAAGGCTTCCTTTCTTTCCATTTTAATGAAAGGAAAGTACGCAGAGGCATCTTATTACGACAATGAAATCTCAAATTGCCATTCAAATGTATTCAAAAGTACATTGTACTGTGGACTTAAGTCATTAATAGAATCAGAATGTGCTGGTGAAACAACTGTTAGAAGCCCCCAGGGGTGCCCCGAGCGCTCCAAACAAGATGATTTACCTTTTTTTTTTTTTTTTTGTGAACAAATTGTGAATTTCTTTTAAACTCTACATGAAATACCGTAGTGAATATATGATTTCAGTTAGTAGAGAGGTGATTTATGATTTTTGCGTTTGCTCTGTTTTATTCTCGTTAGAACTAAGTCAAGAAATCTATTCAGTTTGATAAGAATCAAAAATAGATGGGAAAAGGATATGTTCAAGTGTTTGACATTTGTCTTTTCTAATGGTTTAGAGTTATAGAGTCCCTAAATATTTCAAGTGTTCTTTTTAGACTCCCATTTAAATTTAATGTTTGTTTTTTTTTTTTTTTTAGATTTTATTTATTTATTCATGAGAGACAGAGCGAGAAAGGCAGAGACACAGGCAGAGGGAGACGCAGGCTCCATGTAGGGAGCCCATTGTGGGACTCAATCCTGGGGTCTCCAGGATCACGCCCTGCTGAGCCACCCGGGCTGCCCTAATGTTTGTTTTTAACGTAAATTTGCTCTGCCTTCTTACATCTAAAGAAAATGAATCATTCTCATTTTCATTCTTGAGCAAACCATGTTCCCAATTGAATTAAGTCAGTCCATTTACACATAATTCATCAAGAGTTCAGTGTAAGGAGCTAGATGGAGGTGGGCATGTTGTACTCATCATGTGGGCACAGAATCTCTTCGAGGTATCATCTTTAAAAGTATATATTCCAAAGTGATGCTAATGTAAAAAGTCATTGAATATCAATGAACAATTTGGCAAAGGGGAAAAAATGCAAACCATTTGCTTTCAAAACTTCCGACAGGTGTAGGGAGAAAGGGTTTTATCTATTAAAGCTCCGCTCATCTTATAAATAGGAATGATGCTTTGATTAAGGTGGCATCCTGGCCAACTCTGGTCTGACCTTCATCCCTTCTGTTGCAGAGTTTTGTTGCTGATACAGCGAGAAGAAATCCAAACAAAACCTTAACTCTTGGAACCAAAGAAAACTCTTGGAAGAATTATACTAACGTTTCCATGCTTTTTAATTCCTCATGGTCTATCCCCATGCTTGGGGGTAAATGATGTCCTCGATGTGTATTTATTGGATAGATGATTAAATGAATAAGTCTAACCTATGTGCAAAATGCTGTGCCTTGCAATTTGGAAGAGCGCTAGACAGAGAAGGAGAAAGAGAGAGCTCTTCTACTGAAACCTGCCTCAGATCAGGGAGCTGTTTGTTACCTTTGTCCATGAGTAATAAAAATGATGAGAATAAAAACCATAGTATGCATGAAGTAGAAGACACTAGACGCCTTTTGTTTTCAGGAGAACCAGAGCTGACGGTTGGCTGCAGAAGAAAGAAAGGAAGTCAAATCACATAGATCTAGGACCTAAAGATCTTTAGATCTAGGACCTAAAGTAAGAAGGACAGCCTGAGGTGCTTTCAGGAAGGTCTTTCCCTTGTACATTTTAGTTAATCAGCTCCCCATGAGCTATTGTTATCTGCACCATCCAAATAAGAAAATTGAGACCAAGGAAGGTTCAATGGGATGACACCTCCCAGAATCCGTGCTCTGACAGAGATAGTCCCCTACCTCAAACTTAAAATAACACACATTCATGATCTCACAGTTTGTATGGGTCAGGAGTTCAGGCACATTGGAGTCCCCTGTTCAGAGTCTATGTGAGCCTCCATAAAGGTTATCTTCTGCACTGAGTTGTCATCCAGAGGATTGACCCGGCAAGAATCCACCTTCAAGCTCAGGCAGGTTATAAGGTTGCATTTTCTTGAGGTCCCTGTTGGGCTTCAGTTTGCCACCGCATGTGACATTCTGAAGGCAAAGAATGACAAACAGAACAAGTAGGAAATGCCGGACTAGTGTCATGGACAATTTTGTCTAAAAGAAATGTTTCGGGGTTCGTTTTTTGTTTTACGGACCTAATGTTCTCTTTTGAGCATAGAGGTTGTTACTTGATTTTCTCATCTTCCAATGCCATATTAATTTTTAGGAACATTTTGTGAGGGAAAGGAATGGCCTCCTCGGTTAGTTACAAGTACACTCAAGAATATACACAATCTACTCATCTACTAGTACATTCCTGGGATTGAAGAGAATAGATTTTATGATGTCCATGCACTACCAAAGGAAAAACAAAAGTCCTAGTAAAGAGTGGCACCTAAAGTTCGTGTATGTTGGGGCACATTGATGTGTTTTTAAATTACATCAGTATCTTCCTCAAATTTATTGACTGATTAAGTAATCACTGCACAAAATATGGGGCTCAAACTCATAACCCCGAGATCAAGAGTTGAATGGGCTCCACCTGCTGAGCAACCAGGTGCCCCACCCCCATCTCCGACATTTTTTTTCTTATTTACATCTTGTTCCTGGTTATTTTCTTCACAGGAGACTGAATCATCTGAGCTGTCTGTAACTCTTTGTCACAACACTGGTTGCTACCTCTTTACACTGTCAGGGTGAAGTATTATCAAGAGACAAAAAAAAAAAAAAAACTCTTAAGGATATGGATTGTAGCAGAGAAGTAGTGTTTTCTTTCTAACGCTGGCCACATTATGAAACCCAGTTTTGGTTGGATACATTTCATTCCCGAATTGTCTTCCATTTAAAGGAAGTTGAATCTGCTCTGCACCTCCTTAAGTACATTCCTGTTAAATGGTTCAGTCATCTGCTTTTCTATAAAAGTTCCCTAAATTACCTTCTGTTTTCCCAGTATTGCCATCCTGAAACCCTTAGGTAAAGAAAACCCTCCAAGTGAAGGAGAAAAGCCGTCTGCTCCCGTCCTACGGAATTTACAATGACATTTCTCCAGCTCCAGATTTGGAAACCCACATTGTATCTTTCGAGGCCAGTAGATGTTCTGCGGTGAGTTGAGGGATACCTAAAGGCTTTGCTATATTCAGTATCTCCATCAGAGCACTATCTTCATGGGATACCTACATCCGGGCCAAGTTTAGTGGCTACTGAAGGATCTCATGTCATACGATTGCTCATCCCATTTGATTTAAAACAGGTTCCATAATAACCTCATATCGATGTGGAAATAGTACACTCTGTCTTGCCATCATTGTCCATGAGGTTTCCACCTTACAATACATATGTCAGGAAGCCGCGGAAGTCCCTCACGGCCTCACCATCTCCAAAGCCATTCATTCACCCCAAGTGTGTATGTGCACTGCACGTGTGGAAATGTCAGAAATGGGTAGCCTGCCCTACCGCTCAATATTCCTCCTCCAGAACTCAACTTTGGGTTTTCTGACTCAAAATTTTGTCAACGTGTAAGTGTTATAAAACCAAGAAAATTGCCTGGTTGTAAAAATCCTTCAACTTTATCCATGTATTATCTTTGCGGGTTTTCTTTAAAGAATAATAAAGAGAAAACTATCCAAGGGGATAGTAATTGCATGAAACGGCAGATAGCAAAGTAGATAAAATTTTAATCAAATCTTTTTGGTGCTTAGATAGGAAAAATAAAATGTAAATCACTTAAAGGTTTATTTTAAAAAATTGGATGTAAACTGCTCTCTTCGGAGACCATCCATATTTAATTTTTATGTTTTATAAAATAGAGCCATGTTTTAATCAGTCATACAAACACGGATTAAAACAATTTTCTCACATGGC
Source organism: Nyctereutes procyonoides (assembly GCF_905146905.1). NCBI lineage: Eukaryota > Metazoa > Chordata > Mammalia > Carnivora > Canidae > Nyctereutes > Nyctereutes procyonoides. The sequence goes on from NW_026575125.1 coordinate 3,735,462, forward strand.
CATTCAGATTCATTTAGCTTGTTTATTTTGCATTGCAGACTCCTAAACCCCTAGTTGTTGGCACTGAGTTGAAACACGGACTTTTCTAGAGGAAATTTTCTGGACAAAATGGAAAATTTTATGGACTTTGAGTGAATTCCTACGAGGCAGGCCTTGAAATAGTGAGTATAACGAGATCGTACTCTGTTTTCCTTAAGTACCAACATGAAAATGCAGAAGGTTTTATGACTTGGGCAAAATGTCCTTTCCAAAATAAATATACTCAACATACCTAAGCCCCAAATAAATAGTACTATGCAAGTATCTGTTTGGGTTATAAAGTGACTAGGTGCTCATCCACCGCACGTTCTCTTCCTGGGAGCACAGCGAGATCACACGTGCCAGAGACCCACTCGGTTGTGTTCATCTCCTTGCTATTCAAAGCCTGCTCCATGGCCTGATATATTTGCACTGTCTGGGAGCTTGCTGAAAAATGCAGAAGCGCAACACCATCCTAAACTTGCTCAATGACAGACGTCACTGTGACAACTCCAACATCCACCCATCGCCACCACCATCATGGTTCATGTGCAGATTTAAAGTATAATTTAAATAAATAAATAAAGTATAAGAAGTCCTTGCAGAGAAAAGTCACCTAGAGCCACTTGACCAGGAATATCTTTGCATAAAGGAGAAGAGTATTCATTGCTCACACTAATACTCAGTGACAGTCATATCACTATACCTGTAGGTGCACCTATATCCACACCTGTAGACACACATATGCAAAATCCTGTCCCATTCCTCTCAGTATACACACATTTCAGTTTGCCTGGTCTTTTCTCTTGCTATGTCATCATCCTTACCCACCCTTTCTAAAAACACAGAAGAGAAAGGGTTAAACATCCCAAAAGCTCTACAACATGGCATTTGTGTCTCTGAGATTTAGAAATGATGGAGTATTCGAAGCAAAGAAAGGCAGTGGGTCTTCCCCAAGGTCAGGTTAGGTTCATCATTAGATGGTCAAGTCAACACAAATCAGCTCACTGAGCACGTTTAACCTTTCTGAAATTTTTATTTTAGGGAGCAGGGAGGAGGCAACATGCTCTAACTCAACAGTTTTCAATGTTTTAAAAAAAAAATCTGGGGACCACTGTGCCTTTTAAAAAATGATTCAGGACCTCAAAGAACATTTTTAATCTGGGTTACATTTATCATTCTTTAGCAAAGTAGAAATGAAAACCGAGAAACATTTGAAATATTAACTTATTATTATATTAAATTTACATATAATGCAATAAGCCCTTTGCATGCTAATATAAATAACATCTTTCATTAAAAATGACGGTATTTAGAAAAAAGATAGTGATTAGGGTCCCATTGTTTTGTATCTGTGCAAATCTCCCTGGTGAGCTTGATAAAAGACAGCTGGATTCTCATATTGGCTTCTGTGTTCAATCTGTTATAATTTCACATGTCACATAGTCTCTGGAAAACTTTACTGCAAACCAGTGAGGGAATGAGAGGGAGAAATAAGGCAACAGTGTCTTAGAATTATTATGAACAGGATTTTGGCCCAAGGACCTCTTTGAAAGGGTTCTGCCGACCGTGCACGTTTTCCCGAACGGCAGTATGGAAGCCATGCTCTAACTTGTTGAAAGCTGACTCTCACAGACAGAATAATATAGGACAGCATCACCTCCGTCATAACCAGGGATCAGTACAACGTGAAAACGTGGGGCCCTTTGATTAAAAATCACCATGAATTTCAAGATGGGGAGAGCAGAGCATAAAACCAACTTGGTTGGGGTGGGCACCGTCTTGTAACATGTGGGTTGCTTGCAAAAGAGGCAGGAACTGGTAAAATCTGAAATAAGTTTCATTTCCCCCCTCAGTAATGTTGGCAATGAACGGGGCTCGGTTTGAGCGCTCTTCAGGACAGTACAGGCTTCCCATTTGTCTTGTGCGTGTGTGTGGGTGTATGTTGGGAACTAATAGTATGTGCTTAGGGCTGGATCTCAGAGGCTAGAGCATTTTCTCATGGTCTCTGCTTTTGGCTTCCCCTACTCACTTCTCCCCCCTCAGTGGGCTCCCTCATTTCTCTAGTACCACATTGATGTTGCTTGTTAATCCATGCTAACCTGATGGCAAGGATGGGTGGGTGGGGGTGGGTGGGTTGTTCTGTCTTCCTAATCTAGCCCCAGAATCGAGGCTCCTCTTGTATTCCCAGGGTTTGGAGGTGAGACTCCCTCAGCATCCCTGGCCTCCCTTCCATGTCAGCCAAATGTGGCTTGGCATCGATGGTTGGTCTTGGGTGGGAGGGAGGGTTTTCCCCTTTCCTGGAGATAGCAGAGTTCTGCTGGTCATCAGCATAGGATCTTGAGGCCAAAAGGATTTTCTGCTCCTCCCCTAGGATTAGGTTTGTCTGCTACCTTTGACCCAGTTGCAAGGCATCTGTGCCCGGACCCTGGGGGTTATGTGATCTGTTGTACCTTTGGTCAGAGGTTTAGGATTTTGTTTCTTATGAAAGGAGAATTCGGGGAAGCCTGTGAGTCCCCATGCTTTTCCCCAGGCAGGCAATGGTCATCTCACCAATGAAGTGCCTGCCTCTCTGAGGTGGGCTCTGTCTCACGTCCCATTCTGCTTCCAACCTCTCTCATGAGAAACAACAAGACCACCTGAGAGTTTACGAATAAGTGTGGACTCCCCTGTGTCTGGGGTCCTAAGCATAGATGGAAAATAAAACAGTAAATCCATGATGCTCGGTAAGCTATAAAATAAGCAAGTGCCAAATGTTTTACCTAACTTATTAAATAATGAGGGAATCGGTAAGATATATATTTGGTTTGCACATCTGCTATCCAATACGAACTGCTGAAATCAATTTACAAACGGACATAAAATTGTCCAACGCTTGTACTGGTTTCCCATTTTGCTGCCTAGCACAGTTGACACATCAAAAGGACATCACACTGGCAAAACACGACAAGGTGAAAACCGGTCACATTCCACTGGACTGACTTTGCATTGGAATCATTTGCACCTGCTATCAGGCTGTTGTAGTTGAGGGAGTTGTAGACAGTCTGGTGAAGGTCAACGAAGGAAGAGATTACCCGAACGGATGAGCTAGCTTGGACATCCATTACATTTCAAAGTCTTTCAAGAATTTTCCTTAGAGGCCTTGGAGTTATTCCAGATTGGCACAGTAGCCCTCAGTGGAGCTATAAAAGTTGGCTAATATTTTAGCAGATTTTTGTCTTGCTTATTGTAGGGGCCAATGGCAGGCTGCCTCAAGATGGGCCACTTTGGCATGAACATTATTTAGAGTTAAAAGCCATCAAAACTGAGCAGATTCAGGAAAAGCCCTTTACCTCTCCCCTGACTGCGTAAATTTACATTGGGAAGGAGAGCCTGTACCAAGGAGAGAGTTCTTACTGAGAGATGCTTCTTTACCTAAGAAACTTAGGGCAAGCTTTGTTTTCCAAACACCTCCTATCACCTTCCTGCTAACATCTTGCTCTCCTTTGTATTCTCAGGCCCCCATCTCTCTGCTCAGCTCATATAGGCCTCCAGTTGCCTGTCTTTGGAATTTCCAAATCTGTGTGGATTCCTTGTACGTACAAAAGTAAATTTGATTGTCTCCTGTTGACGTGTCTCACGTCAATTTGATTTTTAGTTCTGCTCTAAGGACCTTAAGGGGCAGAGGAAATTGTTCCTCCCCAACATTATGAAGGGGAGCAGAATATGACACTGCAAAACATGCCCCTTTGGCATAAAGATGATTTTGAGTCGATTATTTTTTGAGAAGCTGCAGGCATAGGAAAAAGTCTGAAAACCTAGTAGAATTTACCTTTTTACACGTCTAAGGGAGATTTCCCGTTGTAAGGGTGTCTCTTTCTCTGTACCAGAGAGGGGAGGATGGCTGAAATTATGGAAACTCTTAACACTGGTGAAGACACCGACTCAAATCTGCATAACAACCCTACCTTTGCCCTGTTCCTTCTGCCTTTCATGCACGGAGTTCTCAGACAAGAACCTTCAAAGGTAGAGGGAAAATGATTTTTCTCCGCCTACACTTGCAAGGGTTGAAGGATGGCTCTCCTCATGCTGAGACAGCTGACAGAGTTGGAGTTATCACTTCGCTCGTTGGAGGGTCTTGCCCATGCTGGAGGGCTCTAGGCAACTTCAGTTTTCTGTAGGTTATCCATCATTTTTTCTCCTTCTAAGGGTGGAAGCGACATTCTTCACAGCTTTCAACAACCTCAGTAGATGTGATGCAAAAAAAACGTTGTTCGGTATTTTGATGGGAGGCTACAGGTGCCAGCTTTGTTGGGAGGTGTGGGGAGCAAAGGAGAGTGGGCTTTGTTCCCTCAACATTTCAAGCAGTGAGTAAAGAAGATGGGGGATGAGATTTCCCTGGAGGACACAGCCATAGGCAGGGAGACGGAGGCTAGTACTGGAGGGTGAGAAGCGCCTGGAATCCCTATGGTCAGTTTGCAACTTCCTAATTAAATGCATCTCCCTCTGCTTGGTGGATTTTATATTGTTATTAACCTCCTTAGACAGAGCCTGCCCAGGTTTTTGTTTGTTTTTAAGTGATTACCAATGGCTTGGAACAGGCCTTCACTGTGCTTGAGGAGTCTCAGTGAGTACCTTCAGCACAAAAATAATAAAATCTGTTGTTCTTTAAGGAATAAGGTCATTTTTTTTTTTTACACTTTTCCAGCGAGTATTTATTATTAGTTAAGCCATGATTCAGGATCCCAGGGTGGGGATCACCATGTACCCAGGTCCCCCTTCACCACCCTGGGAGAAGGATGGAGGACAGAGGAGAGGTGGGTGGAGCCAGTTCAGATCTTCCCAGGAAATGTACCTTCTGCCCGGCGGTCATCCCAGGCCGACACCCAGGATATGGGGCAGAGGGACTTGTACACTCGCCTGTACCATTCGCACACGGAGACATCACCCCCTTTAGCAGTCATTGCCTTCTCACAGCGGTGGAAGTCCAGGTAGTTCTGCCAGCAGTTCCTAGTCTGGTTCTGGACCCCTGGGTGGCTCACCGGTTTCACACCTGCCTTCAGCCCAGGGCGTGATACTGGGGTCCTGGGATCAAGTCCCACGTCCGGCTTCCTACATGGAGCCTGCTTCTCCCTCTGCCTCTCTCTCTCTCTCTCATGAATAAAGAAATAAAATCTTAAAAAAAGAGGAATAGGGTCAATTAAAATAACCTGCATTAAGTGGAATAAGACCTATCATTGCATGGTGCTCTATACTACCAAAGACTTGCACCGAAAAGATTATTATTGTTATATTGTTTTCTTCTTTTTTTAATTTTTATTTATTTATGATAGGCACACACAGAGAGAGAGAGAGAGGCAGAGACACAGGCAGAGGGAGAAGCAGGCTCCATGCACCGGGAGCCCGATGTGGGATTCGATCCCGGGTCTCCAGGATCGCGCCCTGGGCCAAAGGCAGGCGCCAAACCACTGCGCCACCCAGGGATCCCTATTTTTTTTTCTTCTTAAAAGATTTTTTAAATTCATCTGACAGAGAGAGAGAGAGCGTGAGAGAGCACAAGCCAGGGGAGCTGCAGAGGGAGGGGGAGAAGCAGGGAGCCCAACACGGGGCTCCATCGCAGGACTCTGAGATCATGACCCGAGCCAAAGGCAGACACCTCAACTGGCTGAACCAGCCAGGTGCCCCAAGAAGATCATTTTACACAATGAATATCTCAGATAGGAACCACAATAATAGTGCAGGCATCGGATATGCAACAGAGACACACACCTTTTCTTCTTCTACCATGAAATGTTTGTACTTTGATTTATTACTTATAGCTAGCTTTTATATGGCACTTATTAATTGAAGTCACCTTAAATCTATTATTTAAATATTTTAGGGGCACCTGGGTGGTCAGTGGTTGAGCATCTGCCTTCGGCTCAGGGTGTGATCCCAGGGTTCCGGGATCGAGTCCCCCATTGGGCTCCCCACAGGGATCCTGCTTCTCCCTCTGCCTGTGTCTCTGCCTCTCTCTCTCTGTCTCATGAATAAATACATAAAATCTTAAAGAAATAAAAGGGAAAAAATGAAATATTTTATTTTTTGGAACAGTATTAGGTTGCTAGTGAGATTGAGAAGGAAGTGCAGAGATTTTCGATATACTCCCCCCGGCACCCACCCCCACACAGCTTTCCCTGTTATCCACCCACCAGAGTGGGACATTTGTTATAATTGACGAACCTACGCTGGCACACCGTTATGGCTCAGGGTCCATGATTTACATTAGGGTTCACTCTTGGTGGTGCACGTTCTTTGGTTTTGGACAAATGTGTAGTGATGTGTATCCACCGTCATAAAATCATACAGAGCATCTCACTGCCCCCCAAAACCCTCTGTGCTCTGCCTGCTCATCCCTCCTCCTATCTCATGGCAACCACTGATCTTTTTCCAATCTCCATAGTTCTGCTTTTTCCAGAATGTCATAGAGTGGGAATCAGAGACCATGCATGTAGCCTTTTCAGATGGACTTCTTTCGCTTAGTAATATGCATTTAAGTTCCCTTCAGGTCTCTTCATGACTTGAGAGCTCATTTCTTTTTTTTCTGTTTTTTTTTTTGTTTGTTTGTTTTATTTTATTTTATTTTATTTTATTTTATTTTATTTTATTTTATTTTATTTTATTTTATTTTGTAGTGTGAATAATATTGTATTATCTGGAGGGGCCACCGTTCATGTGTCCATTCACTTCTTGAAGGAGACCTTGGTTGCGTCCAAGTTTGTGCACTTCTGCAAAGGCTGCTATGCACATCCATGCGCAGAGTTTTCTGTGGATCGAAGTTTTCAGCTCTTTGTGATAAATACTGAGGACTATCATTCCTGGATCCTAGCGGAAGACTAGGTTTGACTTTTGAAGAAACCGCCAAACTGGCCACACTATCTTGCGTTCCCACCAGCAGGGAAGGAGAGTGTGTGTTGCTCGACGTCCTCCCCGGCATTTGGTGTTGCCAGCGTTTGGGGCCTTTGGCCGTTCTGGTGCATGTGTAGTGATACCTCACTGTTGTGTTAATTTGCATCTCTCTGACACTTTTTCATTAAATTCTTTTTCTGTTTTATTGCAAGCGGACAGGTTAGCAGTACCAAAGCCAATGTTGTTTTTCAGATGCTGTTACAGAGACGATCGGAGTCAGAGTGTTTATTAAGCTCTCTCAAGCTTGCACTTTTGTAAGCGATAGACAAGGTATTAGAACAGAGATGTTTTCTCATCCTCCTGCTCTTTATCATTGCAGAACCTTGACTTTGCATGAAAGAAAACATTTAACAATGGATCCAAGTCACATGTAGAAGACAACTCCACCACTGTGTGCTTTATTTTCCTTAATGCGAGATAAAACATGTCACAGTCAGAATGTGAAGTTGCCATTACTAGGAAACGTTCTGGTTTCATCTGAATTACTGGCATAATTTTCTCCGGTTTCCTACAGCATATGTGAGCACTGGGTTTAATTTTCAAGTGATTAGCCTTGTTCTTGTACTTGGAAAACTCAATCCCGTTCCATTTACCTTATTTTCACCAATTTTTGATCAGGTTGTTCACTGACATTTTCTCCTGTGGATGATACACACCTAAAGTAGTACTTTGTGTTGCTTGGATTTATTCTTTGTTTTAGTTTTATCATGACCTTATCGGGCATGGCCTTACTTATTGGAAAGGTCAAGATAATACGGTGGTAGGCCAGCCACATGTGCTTACAGCACACATGCCCCTTTTGAGAACACAAAAGGGAGTGGACAGCGAGATGGAGAGGAATTTCTGCCCACGTCGATGGGCCCGGTTAATTAATGCTCCGCCCACAGCTATAATTCACAATTAGGCTCTACGGTGAGTCTCTGTCTCTGCAGTAGACACAAGCCATTCAGATCTAGGAAGGGCACCAGCAAATTCATTGCCTGTTATCAGGAGTGCACAGAAAGTTGAGGAGAGTTGAGTTTGTGCCTGTGTCTGATACTGATGTGTGTGTGTGGTATGTGCCACGATGCATTATAATGGGGAAGGCACGGCGGGGCCATGCTTTGGAAGTTAACCAAACCTGACTTCGAGCCCCGACTTGGCCATGAATTAATAATAATGTGAGTCTCCAAAGATTGTTAGTTATTAAATGAGTGCTAAGCACATGGCGCATGACTCAGGAAAGAGTATGATTATAGCTATTTTCAGCAATTCATGAATCTAATAAACATGTGCTTTAAAGAAAAGGGGGGGTGGCCTGGGGCTACAAGGAATAAAACAAGGTGGCTGAAAAGAAGTGGATGTGCTTCGAAGCAAGGATTTGCTTTCATCCCCCTCAGCACCGTCTCAGACAGTGGCAGGGTGATTCATGCTGAGTACTAGCAATTAACTAAATGTCTATGATTGAAATGGTCAATGGTTTTATCTATTGATTTTCAATTATGGTGACTGCCTTGTTCCGCTGCCCCGGTTATGTCCCCTGCTGAAGGAGTGTTTGTGGAGAGTCTTATTTTCATGCCCTGAATACTATGGACTGGACCGGTGCAGAGCATGTGACCCAGGAGGAGAGAGTGGACGTGTCCAGTGTGGGCTGGGGCACACAGGGATCAAACAGGCTAGTAAGATGCTCCTTCCAGAAATCTCAGCTAGATGAGTCTTAGATGGTGAGGTCTCAAAGCGAGCACACGGACTCTGCAGGAATGCAGAAGGACGGTGAGGAAGGGCAGGTGGAAGCAGAGCCATCGCAGCATGCAACAGCAGGAGGAAGCCCTGGAGTGAGCAGCAGAAGACAGGCAGGAGAGGGAAGGCGGGGGGAGGAGGGAGGTGGAATAAAGGAGCTGGTACCCCGGAGAAGCAAGGCGCAGACTCTGCATAGAAGAGAGCACAGCACAGTAAAAGTGAGGCAGGAGCAGCCTGACCTGCGTGCACTTAGCCTGCTGACAGCCTGACCTGCGTGCACTTAGCCTGCTGACAGCCTGATCTCCAGGTCTAGTTTCCCTTCTGGTCTCTGAGCACCTTGAAAGGAAATCATCTTTACTCCTAAGATAATTTGAGTCAATATCTGTTAACTGCAGATGAATCAAACGTAAAAACAACAAAACAAAACAACAAAACAAAACAAAATATTAAAATTTGGTGTTTCTGTATTATATGAAACCCAGGATGAATATAGGTAGCTTTACGTTTCAGATAATCAGGAGACAAATAGAATCATAGCGAAGCCCCCGAAACATAACTGCTAATCACTTGTCTACATTTCATCCCACTTTTTTCCAAGTATATTTTTCATTTTGTGATGTTTATATCCAATTTATTTGATACCTAATATAGTATACGACATTTTCTAATATACGGTTTTCACAACACTTCTTTTTGATCCATAATAATCCATTGACTTGATGTAATGTGATTTATTTAAACATTTGCCAACGGGAGGTATTTACACTGTTGATCCTTTTCCACTATAACTGGCTTTGTCTTATTTTCACAAATGAGCTAAGACTACAAATGTGGTCCCTGGACTGTTTTTGTTAAAGGCACTGCATTATTTTTAAATCATCTTACGGCACTCGTTGCGGAAAAAAAACTCTGAGGATAAACTATTCTTTCCTTCCATTTTTCAGGTCACTTACATTTGCTGCTCAAATGCCTGGATGCGATTCTTATCTTTTCCACAAAGTTCTTGGCAGGCCCTTGGGGTCACCAAACTCAAAATTACTTCCTCGGCTTGGGAAATTTTTTTTGTACGATGGTTTCTGTACTGGCCTCCCCTCCAGTGGTCCTTATTTCCCCAAGTTCCAACTTGTATTTGGAGTTCAAAGTAAGATTCTGGAGGTCCCTTAAGCTTGAGAAATCTAATACATTCTCCCATCATCAAAAAAAAAAAAATCACTTGTGAAAAAATAATTTGTGTGTGCCCTTCCTTTGCATTCATTCCACCATTTCAAATTGGCTTCCATGCTACTGGGTTGATTTCTCCACGCTTTGCTCTTTGTTTCTTCAGACTACAAAGCAGATCTTCTTCTTGGGGTAGCATTTCGGAACACCACACAATCTTTCCCAGCTCTGCCTGTTGTTCACTCAGCCTACTCCTTCCTTGCCTGCTACTTTCTTTTTTTTCCGCATAAGCAATCTAAACTAGATTTAATAGCTTGGAGCTCTTCTAACGGTGTCTCTTTCTGTCACTCGGCTGCATCGTGCTTCCCAGCAACCCTCTGAGAACTGCAACCCTTAATATTGCACAATGTTATCATAATGTCAGTGTTATTCTCTGACCCCAACCGTTGACTTAATCACCTGCTTGTCTCCCCTGTAGTCCTTTGTCCCTTATTCCACACTATTATTATTATTATTATTATTATTATTATTATTATTATTTGTCCTAAGGAATGTTTCCAGCCCCCCGGGGTTAGCTATTCCTCCAATGTATTTCTGAGGACTCTCTAGATCACCTGCCAAAGTGCCTCCACTCTATTTTAGGCTACAAAAAGGCAGGGCAAACGTGTCTTGCTCACCAGTCTGTTTTCATTGCACAAGACATTATCTCAGAGCATTCTAAACAATAACCATTCAGCAAATCTCTTCCACAATTAATTATTTAAGAACGTCCCCTTTGAGTGGGGGAAGAGCTTGAGTGAGGTAAGATCTATAAAAGCCTGATGTTGGCAGAGAGTGTATAGAGTCAGAGCCTCGTCATTGGAAGGGTTGGTTTCAAAATCCAATTAGTGTTCCAAAATTATGTGATATCACCTCTAAGAATAGCTCTGAAGAAAATCAGCATCTTTTTGAACCAGGATGTCAGCAGAGGGAGGCACCCCTACTTCTGGAGCGGAAGCTTTTCAAGGGTTGCCACAAGTGCTTTGTAAACTAGACATGAGTGGTCCTGCTTTGAAAGTGAAGAGGGTGACAGGTGGGAGGGCTTGCACCACTACCAGTGATCGGCACCGGGATTCTACTCCAAGGTGCTCTGGATCTGGTTTCATGATATAGGTTCAATAGGCAGACTTCACTACGCTGCCATGTGAAGCTTGGGCTGCAGCCTTGAGGGCATCTGAAAGCTTTCCTTGATTTTGAGAGCTGTGCTCCATCCCTCTCACACCCGCCTTGCATTGCCCCTCCCAGCCCTGTGTCCCACTGCATGCTACAGGTCTGAGGACACGGGCCAAGTGTCGGCTCTAGTGGCACAGCATGCATGGCGAGGCCCATGCAGAGCAGAGGAAATCTGATTCTCTCTTCCCTCACTACTGAGAATCATGCTCCTCCCCAAGCTTGCTCTTCCACATGGATTGCTGCCCGTCTCGCTTCCAACACCACCCCCTCTACGAATCATGCTGTGCAAACTGAGAAGTCGTCTACTTTGCCATGAACATTTTAAATTCGCATGGAGTAAATTACAATCTTTCCAGTAAGTGGTTATTATGTCACAAACAGCAAGAACACTATAGATTTTTTTTTAACATTCCTTAGATTTTTACACTACAGTCCCATGTTTATAATTACTAAATAGACACAGGGAGAACACGTATTGTGAAAATGTTAAGATTGTTTTCTTGTTGAACCCATTGCTCATACGCAGGTCTGGAAACAAAGCTTGTGATGACGTAGGTCAGGGATCAGCAGCCATGTGGGGAAGGAGGCTGGAGCCATGGTCAACCAGGTGACCCCGAGCTGGCCCCGCGGGAGTAATGCATTTGTGGGGGTGATGTCCGGGACCCTCTATCGCTCATGGGAGAGATGCTGTCCCACTCGTATCAGCTTAGGCGTGACCTCAGTGAACTGTCTTTCTTCTCCCTGTTGTTCATCTTTCTTCATTTTCTCTTGACCTCTGGCCAGACCCTTACTTTTTCCATGTTGACATAGCAAATGGCAAAGTCTGGTTATGCCAAAGTGTCAAATTCAGCTTAAAATGTATGGGAGGTTTTGCCACTCTAGTTGGTTTTTTTTTTTTTTTTTTTTTTTTGCTTTTTTTTTTTTAACTTGATCAGCTAGAAAGAGCTACAAATAGAAATTGGTGTGCCAGGTATCATCCCTTTAACGTTGGGAAAAGGAAATATTTACCAAGAGACACCAAAGGACTTAGAATAAAGCAAATCTGAGCACAATGTCCATTAATCCTTTTCTCCAGGATAGTGAAGCTCTCAAGATACTGTAGAGTAGTCGGTAAATATGGTCACTGTCATGATTTACATTTTTTTTTCTTTTTAAATTTTACGCATTTGACACCATCTAGATGATGCTGGTTTAGCAGCCCACGTGTTGGAAGCTGCATCGGCAAGAAAAGGGACAAGGTCATATGAGTTATCATCCTTATCACTCAACCCTGAGATTCTTTCCAATAAACAAGTGGGCGGAAGCTACCAGAAATGTGGCTTGTGCCAGGAATCTCCGTTTCTGATAGTTTTGTTTTTAATGAGTCCTTGGGTTTGTGCAAAATGAATTTGTTTATGCATTTTTGCCAATGGACATTTATTGAAGTTCCTGGCCAAAGACGGTCGCGTGAAGACATGTTTATTACACTGCTCTTTCTTACTGGCCACCACCATAAATTGTGACATAATCAAAATTAGAGGGGAAAAAAACAACCACTATCTTTAATAATATAAGAAAATTTCCACAGGCCTGATCACATTGAGTCATATCTGCTTGCTGAACATGGCTTAAAAAAAGATAATCTCCCTTTTCTTGAAGGAGAAAACATGGCAAAGCTGAAGTAGTAGTGAAGGTAATTGCATTCACACGCACATGGATAGAATAAGGTTGTTCTCTTGATAGTATCATGCGTGTTCCAAATATAGTGCCCATGTGTTAATCTCCATTTGAACCGTGCTACGTCCTGTCTGGCAGAAACTGGTTAACTGCCACCTCTTTTTTTTCTTTCCTTGGACGCGTTGTGAGCACACGTCCAGAGCTTGCCTTGCAGTGAGATCCTGACTTCTAGGAGGTGAACATAATTCGTGGAGGCTAACTTTCAATCCTGCTGCATAAAAATCCTATGATATGGTTCCTTCTCTTTCATTCCTCAGGATGAAGACAAGCCTGAGAATTTGGCTATGGAAAATTATGGCACCAAACCGAGGAGGAGAGGAACTGGTGCCTGAACCATTCCTTCGACAAGAGTCATTTGTGACTCAAGATACCCTGTTTTGGACATCAGGCAAGAAAGGTTGCTCTAGTGTTTGGACCCTTACACAGTTTTGGGTTTATTTCATCAGTCAGGGTTCCTTTATCAAATGCAATGCGTGATTGTTCCTTTGCTGTGGAAAATAGAATTAACTATTTTCTTCACAGGCAAGCCCAGCCTTAGACAAGCATGGAATTTGACCACAGGCTCTTCTCTCTCCTTTCTTAATTGATTCATCCTAAATCCACAGGATACGGCTGAGAACAATAGATGTTTATGCCAGGGCAGGGAGAGAGCTTCAGCGGTCCAGACCAGGATGTCAGAGCTGACGTGAGAAGTGGCCACATAGGAAAGCTTCCTGGAGTGGGATGTTGGAAATCCAAAGGAGAAGAGGTGGCACTGGTGTTGGGGGTGGAAGTAGGATCAGCTATGGGAGATTGCATCCAAAAAAGGGAAATGAACAAATAACCATGTACATTAGTCACAATGGGAGCCAAGGTTCCCATGGTCAGATAACGGAGTTAAAATTAGGAATGGAAAAAGCTTCAGTGAAGACTGTGGTGTGGGAATAGGATCAGAGGCTATCTGTGTGAATGAATGGTTTTTGATACCATGAGAGACATAAAGAATGAATACAGATATAAATGTGTGCATTTATTCCCTGGTTCTGTTTAGTAAGGGATCTGGGAACAGGGACAGTCCAATGGCAATGAGTACACCAAAGACCTAGATTTTGGCTTCTAGCTACCATTCTCTATTAAGAAATATGAGGGCTCCCTCACATCTGGGACTGGATCAGGAAAAGTACAAGCTGAGTTAGGAATATCTTGTGTCAGGAAGTGCCCAAATCATGAGATCACGTCAAACACACTGAAGCTAATTTGGAGGAGCTAGGACTGGTCACACTTGGGATAGTTTGAAAGGATTAGAAGCCATTGAATGAAATGACAAATCATGAGGCCATATTGACCTAAATAAATGAATAGCAAATTTGATGAAGAATAGGATATCCAATGCTACATAATTACAAAGGGCAAGTGAGTGACTTTACACTGACTTTACAGACTTTAAAATGACTTTACACTTTAAAGGAATGATCAAGTGACCATCATTAGGTCATCATTGATTAACGGCACTAAGAAAATGTTGTTCACCACAAGAAAGTATCAAAAGGAACGTTATTTCTAGGATATTCCTGCCAAAGACACATAGCTTGAATGGAGTCAGAGAATCAGAGAAACACAACATGAGGAGCATTCTGCAAAATAACTGGCCTGTGAACTTCAAAATCATCAAGGTTATAAAAGTCAAGGAGAAATTTGAGGAACTGCTCCAGATTGAAAGATATGATCAGGTATCCCTGGGTGGCGCAGCGGTTTGGCGCCTGCCTTTGGCCCAGGGCGCGATCCTGGAGACCCGGGATCGAGTCCCACGTTGGGCTCCCGGTGCATGGAGCCTGCTTCTCCCTCTGCCTGTGTCTCTGCCTCTCTCTCTCTCTCTGTGACTATCATAAATATAAATAAATAAATAAATAAATAAATAAATAAATAAATAAATAAATAAGAAAGATATGATCAAATGCCTCATGTGATTCTGGAATGTAGTTTTTGACTCTAAAGGACGTGATAATCGGCAAACTTAAATGAGGTCTGATGATTAGGTTGTCTGACGTAATGGATCCAGGATAATTTCTTTAGTTTGATGCATGACTTTCCCCATTTGTAGGACACATGTAATGCATTTTTGGGATTAATGATGCATCAAAGCCACCACATTTACTCAGAAATGTTTCCGGAAAATAAAAAAATAGTTCTTTATACTACTTTTAGAACATTCTACATATTTGAGGGGGTTTTCTTAAGTATTAAGGAGATGGAGTATGAGCTTATTCTTTCAAGACTTCGGATAAGGAGGTGGACCTGTTTTGCCCCCCACAAGTTCATAGCCTTTATGAGGAGTGGGAATCCCACACAGGTGGGGTAGTTGAGGGAGGAACAGAAAAAAAATCTTAGTCATAGAAGTTAACTGTGAACCAGCATCTCCTTTCCTGCAATTGGAGGCTGATGTCCTCCGCTGAGGAATGAGGGGGCTGTGCCCTCCCAAAGCTGCCTCTCTGCAGTTCTGCTCCAGGGTGAGTTCATGCCACCAGAGAGGCCCTCCAGATGACTGGGTCAATGTGCTAAGTGCTACTGTGCTGCGAGTCATCAGATGCAGGCACAGTTCCCTGGGGAGTCAACAAGGGTTTGCTCAAATCAGGTTGGTTCACTCCTGTGAGATCCCCAGAGAGCAGTGAAGGGTCAAAATTCTCTTTTGTGTAGAACCCCTGGCACTCCTTCTTCCATTTCTTTCTGGATCTTCACTGATTCCCTGATGTTTCCATCTCTGTTACCTTTTCTGCCTTGAACTTTCAAGATTTTCTTTTTTTGCCTTCATGGCAACCCAGAATATCAACGCTTGATGTTATTCTAGAATTACTATCTAATGCAACACATAGAAAAAATAAGTGAAAAATATACTTAGTATATCTATTATATTCAAAAAGTTTAGTTTTATAACTACACCCTACAATTATGATTCCAGAAGAATAAAAATGGAGACATTAAGATGTTAAAGTAAAATGTCTATTTATGGAATTGACTCACAAATTCAATAATTGCCCCACATATGAGTAATAATATGTTAGAGAATAAGATGACATAAAGATAACTCACATTACCAAATAAGCAAGAAATAAAGTGCCTCAAAATTAACTTAAAAAGCCAAGTACAAACATATTTAGAGAAAATGTTGAAACATCATTGACATATATTAAGTAAGAATTAAATAAGTGGAAAAACATGTTATTTTTTTTTCTTGGCGACGGAGACTCAGTATTGTAAAGATGTCAATCTCCCTAAATTAATTGGAAAATTGAAAGCAATCTCAATATAAATGCCAGCAGGATTTCTCTGAGTATGAGAAAAGCTGGTTCTCAGAGCAGTGAGGAAGCACCGGCCCCTTCAGATGCACAGATGTGTTATAAAGCTACATGTATTACAGCCACTTGGTATTGGTAGAGCAATAATCAGAGAGCAATCAACAGGACAAGGAGTCCATAAATAGATTGACATGAAGAGGGGAATCTAGTGTATGACAAAGAGTCAGTGAGGAAGAGAGAGCACATTTCACAAGTAACCGTGAGATGGTGATGTGGAGATGGGAGGGAAAAACAGCTGCACATGTACACTCACAGATAGGTGTGAGGTCACTATAATTCTAAACAGTATCTACTTGTTTATAGAGATGATCGATGATAGATCAGATAGTACATATGGACAAATGGATGGATAGATAGGATGGATGGATAGATTGACCAGATGGATGGATAGACAGATTGATAGGATGGATAGAGAGATAGGTAGACAGGATGGTTAGATAATAGATTGACAAGATGGATAGATTGACCAGATGGATGGACAGATAGATGATAGATAGATGATAGATAGATAGATAGATAGATAGATAGATAGATAGATAGGATGGATAGATAGTAGATTGACCAGATGGATAAATAGATAATAGATAGGATGCATGGATAGACAGACTGACAGGATGGATAGATGGATGGATAGATATTCCTATTTATGTAGCTATGGCTTATTGTATTCCTTATATATTTTTAAATATGAGGGTAGAGACTCTAGAAGGGAATAGGAAATATGGTGTTGAACTGGAGATAACTTTTTTAAAAAGATTTCTTTATTTATCTATTCATGAGAAACAGAGAGAGAGAGAGAGAGAGAGAGAGAGGCAGAGACACAGGCAGAGAGAGAAGCAGGCTCCATGCAAGGAGCCCTATGTGGGACTCAGTCCCCGGTCTCCAGGATCACACCCTGGGCCGCAGGCAGCGCTAAACCACTGAGGCACCAGGGCAGGGCTGCCCTGGAGATAACTTTTGAAGCAAGATGGAAACCCCAGGCACTGCACAGATGTAATGATTTGGCCACACACGAATTTATAATTTCTGCATTCAACTATATACCAGAAATGAAATTAAAACACAAATTTAAAAAGTGTATCTCTTGGCCGAGGCCATCCTGGGCTTGAAGACAGGGATGCTTTGGTTTGTGCATTTAAATATTTGGTATCATCAAAAGTCCTTGGCATAGCACGTGGCATTAACAGTTGCTCCAGATACATTGGATTGATGATCAGTTTATTGTATTTAGTAGAACTCCATACTTTGAAACAGGAAATTTTTTCTCTACATCCAGGCAGGAATTAATTCCCTTATCCTCAGGAAGTAAAAGAAATCCAAGTTCCCAGAATCCCAGCTAAGCATGACCTTTGGGATATAGCAGGAACCATAGATCAACAACGTGAGAACTCACTCCAGTGATAAGAGGTGGTCCAAACTATAGAACTCTTTGATTTCCACAAGTTTTTTTTGTTTCTTGTAACAGCTTTATTGAGATATAATTCACACGTGATGCAATTCACCCATTTAAAAGCGTAGAATTCAATGGTCTCTCTTCTGTTCACAGAATTGTGCAACCATCACCATAAATTTTAGAATATTCTCATCAGCTCAGAAAGGCAGCCTATGCATTTTGCATACCTTTGCATACATACATTTGCACCGCTCCTTCACTCCAGCCCTTGCAACCACTAATGCACTGACTGTCTCTAAAGACTCACCTACTCTTGACATTTCATATAAATGGAGTCCCCCAAAAAACGTGGTCCTTTATGACTGGCTTCTTCTCATGGCATACCATTGTCGAAGGCCATCAATGTTGTAGCACATGTCAGCACGTCTTTCTTTTTTTTTTTCTGGAAAAAAAATTCTATTCTAGGGATTAGGGGACAGTCCATTCTAGGGATGGACCACCTGTGTTTATATATTCACCCATGCATGGAAATGTGAGTCCTCCAATTTGTTTTTCAGGAATGCTTCGTATATCACCATCCTTTGCAATAGCGTGTGAATTTTAGAGTCTTTTCCATTTCCAGAATCAGCCATGAGGGTTTTGATGAATTTGCAGTGAGTCTGTAGACCGCTTTGGTGAATATTAACCCGAACAAAGATGAAGTGTTCCAAATCATGGACATAGGATGTCTTTGCACTTTGCACCACGTGTTCTAGTTTTCAGAATATAGGTTGTACTTCTTTCATAGGATTTATTCCTAAGCATTTTGTTGTTTTCAAGGCTTTTATAAATGGAATTGTTTTCTTATTTTTATTTTTGGATTATTTGCTGCAAGCATATAGAAATTCAATTGATTTTTTTTAAAAGATTTTATTTATTTATTCATGAGAGAGAGAGAGAGAGAGAGGCATGGACACAGGCAGAGGGAGAAAGCAGGCTCCATGCAGGGAGCCTGACATGGGACTCGATCCCGGGTCTCCAGGATCACGCCCTAGGCTGAAGGCGGCAGTAAACCGCTGAGCCACCCTGGCTGCCCAATTGATTTTTTTAAATATACTGAGCTTGTATCCTTAGAATTTTCCATATGTGAGATCATGACATCTGCAAATAAAAATTGCCTTCTTTTCCTATCTGCATACCTTTTAAAAAATTGTTGTTGAATTTATAAAATGAACTGACTACCGGGGATCTCTGGGTGGCTCAGCGGTTTGGTGCCTGCCTTCGGCCCAGGGCGTGATCCTGGAGACCCAGGATCGAGTCCCGCGTTGGGCTCCCTGCATGGGGCCTGCTTGTCCCTCTTCCTGGGTCTCTGCCTCTCTCTCTCTCTCTCTCTCTGTGTGTGTCTCTCATTAATAAATAAAATCTTAAAATAAAATGAACTGACTACCAAATTTTTTTCTATCTGCATGACTTTGTATTTTCTTCCCTATCTTGCCTAGAATTTCCAGAACAATATGGAATAGAAGTGGTAAGAGCAGTAATCTTTGTCCTTGTCATGCTCCTGATCTTCAGGGAAAGCATCCAACCTTAACCATTAAGTAAGATGCTAACTCTTGGTGTTTTGCAGATGTCCTCCGGGCATTTTTCTCAGTTTTCTGTCTATGCAGGAAAAGTACCACAACTGATTTAATGATCTGTGTTCAAAGTCTGACCCATATACTTCCACTCACTCTAAAAAATATATAGCCATATGACATGTGCTACATAATGAGTGGTCTTACACTTGTGTTAATAGTAAAGGATGGATTCCCAAATACTTTTGGTAGAATGTAATATTCACCAAAATTCCAATTCAATTTTAATGCTTCCTCCAAAATACACACACACATATACACACACAAAAACCAGACATAAGACTGGTCCCATGACATTCAAATGCAAATTTTAAGTATGACGCAGTGATACATACTTATCTTAGATACGTATCTTAGAAATGATCAAAAATATATTAAAAGAAATGTGTTTTTAAATTGTGCTGAGAAGCTTAAGGAATCATCAGCTTCAGTTTACAAACAATAATGTTCTCTGGCAACCGTAAAGCGCTTTTAAATTTGCAAGAACTTCTACAATCTCTCAATTTTGAGACTTGGTAAAAAATGTATATTCTTTTGAGGGACGAGAAATCTGTGTTTCAAAGACATCTATCAGCTTATGTAGATGCATACAGAGGTTAGGGGTGATGCTTGTACTAAACATTGTTTCCTCATCCACGTTCCAGAGCTTTTACCTCCAGTTGGCAAGAAGTTTGCAGAACTGATTGTCATTTTTATCACCACCTGTAGTTTCCGGCAGAGGGCAAAAACCAGGAAAGCTTGATTCGGTTAAAAAAAAAAATAATAATTAAAGCTCAGGAACTGAAGAGCATTCAAATGTCCCATGACATTGAGATGGAAAATAAAAGCTATATTTAAGAATATGATTATGGGCTGTTGGCACTAATTAATGTTAATTTATTTTTGCTATTCAGGTGCTTAACTGAGGTGAGTTAATTGATGTGTGATGCAAATTCAAAACTTTTCTAAATACATATTTCAGGTAAAAACGCTCCAATTTCCAGGATGGCATTCTATTTTCTCAACACTTGGAAATCAGCATTCCGCAATTAAAGCAATTTAAAAATATTTAAAGAGATAGCAATCATCTCTACTCTGGGTTAGCCGGATTTCAGCATATTGCCCCGTGCGCTCAGTTTCAAGATATGTAGATTAAAGGAACGAATTCTAAGGTACTAAAGAGAGAGAGAAGAGTTTCTGAGAATTTTCCTTGTACGGCAGGGGGGATTTCATGAGTTACAGTGAGCTACGAAGCAAAAACTATCTACCAGGTCAATAAAAAAGGGCTTGAAAATGAATTGCTATTCATTTATGATGGAAGGACTTCCGGACTTTGGTCGAGGAGGCATTTTTCAAAGCTACTTGGCATGTTGGCTGAACATAAGGACATGTGTTTATTAATGGAAAGGTAAATCACGGCCCTGCAAACACCCTGACGGTCCTTTAAATATGAGTTGCAACACCATGCGCCTAAATGCACTTGCTTATGCCTCTGGAATAACAACAGAACATCTTCCTGCCACTCAGCCATGTGCCCAGAGCCAATTCTTACGTCGGGCACAGAATGTAGCAGCCCTCTGGGAAACCTGTACTGTAATCGTAAGAAGCATCAGTGGCAGCCAATGGGCTCATGCTTACCTG
This sequence comes from Nyctereutes procyonoides, assembly GCF_905146905.1. Taxonomy (NCBI): domain Eukaryota; kingdom Metazoa; phylum Chordata; class Mammalia; order Carnivora; family Canidae; genus Nyctereutes; species Nyctereutes procyonoides. The sequence goes on from NW_026575125.1 coordinate 3,756,170, forward strand.
AAATTGTTCACACAATGTGCATTGTAAACATGTGTCATCACATGTGTGCCAACAAAATAGAACCAAGAGCATGGGTGTATATGTGCATAGCATATATATTAACATTCGGTATTGGTGGCACCCATGGGAAACAGGTGCACCCAAGGGTTTCTGATGCGTTACAAACTTTCCGGGAGGAAATACGTCAATATATAGCAAAGAAAACAAATGAACATTCTTTGACGATCAATTCCATTCCTAGAAATACAGTGTCAGTGAGGAATCATCGGCGCATGCAAAAATTTAATTGTAGGTTCTTCCAAGTTCTGTTTATTAACAGTGAAGAGATGGCAGGAGCTTAAGGCCCCAAGTGGAGAGTGGATCAAATAAAAAGGAGCTGAAGTTCAATGCAGTCATTTAAAGATGGTGTTCCAGGATAGGTAACGACAAGGGCCAAGAGTGCAATATATAAATTAACAAACAAGTTAAAATGATTGGGTAGATATAAATATAGCTATACATAGGTACAGGTGTATAGTTACAGAAATAATTAAAAGGATATATACCTCATAGGAAATGATGGTATAATTATAGGTAATTTGCATTTCCTGCTTTGCACGTTTCTGTACGTATAAAATATACTAGTAAGCAACAAAAAGGTAACTTTCCAGTGGAAAATCCCAACAAATACCTGATTGCCACCAGCTATGCCGTCACGTTAACAGAACGTACCCTTGCTAGGATGTGACCAAAATGACCCTTTGCCTCTGTCTTTCTTCTAAAACCCTATAACCCAGTCTACACGTGAGAAAAGCATCACACAAACCCCGGCCAAGGGACATTCTACAGAAGACCTGAGCAGTCTTCTTCCAAACCCGTCCAGCTCATTGAAAACAAGGGAAGTCTGGGAAGACCATCACAGGTGAGAGGGACCTAGGAAAACATGAGGAGTGGACGTAACGTGGGACCCCATGTGGGGTCCTGCCTACAACAGAAAAGGGATGTTCAGAGCTGTGCAATATGGAATGAGGACATGAGTGAAGTATGCCTCTGAGTTAATAACGTACCATACATTTCCGTGTGGAGATGGGCTTCGTGAAGGAGAGGATGAGTCTGTTTCCTGGAGGTGAAGAATATTTTCCGGTTTCTTCATCCACATCTGTCCATTTCCGCACTGAGAAGGATGCATGAAGGGTGGTCTCATTCGACGTGAAGATCTTTCTTGGAGCTCAATATGGGCATTTTTGATGAGCATCTAGACTAGACTATCAAATCTTAGACCCCTCCTCCATCCATACACGGAGCTTTCTGTGCCTCCACAGATCTCTGCCACTGGCAATGGGATGGAGGAGTGGAGTATGCTTATGGGATCCCGTAATGATCATTTCTTTAGAACATACCCCAGAGCAGGGAAGCTGTCACCTTCCTGACCTCCCTCTGGGTTAGACAGCACTGTGGCTCACACCCACCTCTCACCAGTCAACTGAGCTAAGTCTCAGCTCTCGATGACATCACAAGAGGCATGTTTGTGACATCATGGGTTTCCAGGAGATGGGCCATGCTCCTCACAAACATGATGACCAGTCCATGCTATGAACACCTAGAGAGAGTTTCTAAAGCAATTAGCTGGAAGGCTTTCCTCCAAAATGGTTCCAATTTCTACCCCAATTGGCAAGAGGTAAAGGTGTTGGTTTTGCCTTTAACTGTGTTTCTTAAAACTGCCTGTTAGCATATTTTGATCATTTCTTTCTTGGTTGGAAGGTGTGAGTGCTGCCTTGTTTTTTCCCCTGACAGGGTTTTTCTGGTTTGCCTCATACAGTGGGGCCATGGTGTAGCCAACCCAGCAGCCGTGGACTGCTGGCAGCACATGTTCAGGGGAGCAGGAATCAATGACAGAGCAAAGGTGTGTGAATGGGAAGTGAGAGGCAATCAGATATTGGGAAATGGAGAGAATACTGGGTTTGTTTCAGGGGCATGGACACCTTCTGTGTGCACCTTCATGACGTCTTCACACTAGTACCTGCAGGGCTGAGCTTTGCCTCCTTGTGATGTGGGGACTTGGCAGCCTCAAACACGAGTCTGGTTCTGATATTTTATGTCTGCCGCTCTGACAAAATTCGCAAAATTCGATTAGCCCTGCCCTGGGGGGGAGTTAAATTATTACTGAGGTAAAAAGGCTGTGGAATGGCGTGATCATGAGATTTGGATTATCTACTCATTATCTGTACCTTGAGGGAAGAATATGTGAGACATGAGTGGGTCTGAAATTGTGTCAAGAGAGGAAGAAAACCATGAAACGTGATGGCGTGAGGTAGGCAATCATACGCTTTTGATCACTTGGCAAAAATGGATCGTCATCTTCTCTGTGTTAGGCGTCGGGGTGACATTGACGGGAGGGAAGGGAAGGGAATGGAAATGATCAGAAAGGAAGAGAAGGAATGAAAGCAAAGTGTGGAAAGGTGGGCCGGAGATTTTGTGGTTTTGTGATTTCCAAAGAATCAAATTTGTTTCCTATAGTCTTGATGGTAGGATTCATGCTGAAGGTGGAGGGCTCCAAGGTCAACCAGTAGGACACGTCAGGTCGGAAAGGACAGAGGACACCATCCTACAGAATTGAAAGGATGTTTTGCACGTCATGGAGAATTTTAGTGTATGAGCCATGATGATTAGAACGTGGTTAAAGTTTCTGGCAGAAATGTGGAGGATAAGGAGGAGGTGAGGCTGAAGGGAACATTAAACATTAAATATTAATATTAAAATTGCATCACCAGATCAAAAGTCAACAGTGTGAGAAGTTTATCTTCAGCTTAGAGCATGCTGGCCATGTTGGGCTCCAGGGAAATAGCATAGCCTTAAACTAATGCATTGCTAAAAATAAATGAAGACAGGCAACTTAGACTTCATTTAAGAACTTTAAAGACAGACCAGAACAAATGCAAACGAAGTAATCTAAATAATAGTGGAATCGAATGGATTAGAGGAAAGTGTATTTTTATAAAATCACGCTAGACAGGATTTTCCACAAAACAAATAAAATGTAATGGCAAGTGTATAGCTATGAACAGCATTTAAAAATCTTACAGAGATCCAAAATGAGTGAAAAATTATACATAATCAAATATAGAGAAATTAATACCTTTGAAAGATATATATTTATATATAGAATATGAAGAAAATCCTATTCTTTATTGTTTCATATCCATGTTTTATGCATACATAAAATAGATGATATGTATGTAATGTGAATATACCTTGACATATATATAATATATATTATCATATCTATAACTTAGAAATGAGGATGCACAATTCTTGAAAAAACATAAATTGTCAAAACTGGCTCAAAAAGAGGTAACAATCTTAGACCAACGGTTCCAAAAATTTTTGAGAATGTTGCCAGAGGATGATGCCATAAGTGCAATGAGTTGTTTTAAGTTCTGACGAAGCACAAGATTCCTGTGCATTTATAATTTTCCAAGAACAAAGAAATTAGGACAATAGCAGAGCAGTATGTCATTAACAAATAAGGTTCCTTTCAGGAACGCAAGGCAGGTCAACATGACATCCAAGGATATAACTCATTGTGTCAGTGGACACCAAAGAAAGAATAAGCAGTTTTCTCCATAAATTAGAAAACACTAATGAATTTGATAAAATTCAATATCCACACCTACTACACATTGTTACTAAAACAGCAAGAGAAAGACATTTCCTCCCACTATTAAAAAAATCATTACTGCAAAAGTCGAGTCATGCTAACGGTGAAGCCCTAGACATTTTCCCTTAACCTCAATCAAGGCGATGATAAGAATTCTCACCCCCGTTTTCTTTATAGTTTTCCATCAAAAAAGATAATGGGACACATTTGATAGGAGGAGGCAAATCGTTGATATCTGAAGATGGCCTGATAGCAGACCACAAGGGCCAGCTTAAAATCCAAGAAATATCCAAAATTATGCAACTTCATTATGAAACCCAGGGAGGCAACAGTAAGCGTCTTTAAAAAATGGTTACTGTTGACCGGATTAAAACAGAAAGTCAATATGGCTTTCAGGTTTTAACCGTAACCAGGTAGGAAACATAATGCTGCAGTGTTGTTTGCACAATAGTGACAAACATCAAGAAAGAGAGGAATATTATCAATGAGAAAGTCTATACCTATAGGAAGAAAGATATCTTTTTTTTAAAGATTTTATTTATTTCTTCATGAGAGACACAGAGAGAGAGGCATAGACACAGGCAGAGGGAGAAGCAGGGTCCCTGCGGGGATCCTGATGTGAGACTTGATCCCAGGACCCCAGGGTCAGGACCTGAGCCAAAGGCAGCCGCTCAACAGCTGAGCCACCCAGGCGCCCCAAGAAAGATAGATTTCTTAAACTCAGTGGAAGGACATTAAAAACAAAATAGATGTGATTTAATAGAAAGCACTGACTAAATAGACACAGAGCATGCTGGTCCAGAAAGACTTAAATCGTAAAGATAAATTCCACTGCAAACACGTTAATGCAAATTCATTCAGAATATCCAAGTATTAACTTGAAGAAATGCTTGAGAGTTCTTTCGGACAAACACGGTAGGTTTTGCAAGTGAGTTTTGAGACATAAAGGAGACAACTTTTTTTTTCCCTAAAAATATGAAGATATTGTATTTTATAAGTATGTCAAGAACTCCTTGAGAGTCATGGAAGAGGGCCTATGTACTCAGTATATACAGGTGCACAGACATATAACAGGATATTCTGAACCCATTCTAATAGCGACATAGATCTAAACTGACAAGAAGGAAACTTGGAAGGTATTAAGTGAAGAAAACAGTTAAAAAGCACAGTTGGTGATTAATAATGCATATATACCCAAAAGCATTTTTCCCCAGGAGTAATTGCAAGGTTCTACGGGAATGTGTTAAGTAACCATGATTATATCTGAGGAACGTCAAATAAGCTAAATCTCAATGGCTCACTATTCGTGCATCTGTATCGCATTTTCTCAGATCATCATGGTGAGAACTTTGAGAGAAAGATTGAAAATAGGAGTGAAGAGAATTCTACGCTGTTGGTTCTCAGCAGCATCCCAACCAGAAAGAAATCCAATAAAGTGAAAAGTGAGAAGCGGCCTCTAATTTTGCCAATTTGCTCCTTAATGGATTTATGGAGCACCATTTACGAGGTGGAAAGCAGGCAAAACATGAGCGGATGAGATAAAGTGGCACAAACAAATCCACGGGCTATTTTCAAAAGTCTGTCAAAACCGCCTAGAATCTGCTGGGAAACGTAGGGGCTCGAATACCCCGGATTATCCGATCCTACCAATATCTTGATTTTAGCCCAGGGAGACCCCACGGTGGAATCTTGACCTCCAGAAATGACAACAGACCTCCAGGAAGATGACAAAATTCGTGTTGTTTCCATCCAAGTAGTTTCACGGCGACTGGATACAGGAGCAATAGGAGACTAGTAGAGTTTCCTTCCCTGATGAACTATTCCTGTCCCCATCTGGGAAACGTCCCATTGCTGTAAAAGAGCAAAACTCTAGCAAATCTGTCTTGATAAGGACAAGCCATTTCCACAGTCCCAGATGAATGGCATCGGGCTTTTCCTGAGCAATGATGCTCCGGTGGGCAATTTCTTGGATATAAGCCCTGATTAGGATTCTCTGGGGCCAACAGGTGTAGAACTTGTTCTTGCCGAGGCCTGGAGTCACACCAGACAACTTTATTAAACATGAAACATTTTCATACCAAAAGTGGGAATGTGAGAAGAGGCAACATCGATTCCCTTTAACACGTAACCAAATCTTCACTATTGTCTTTCTTAAATGGTGACAAGAACCTCTGGGAATTTTTCCACATGCTCTTTCTTTGACAGGTAGGCTCAGATCCATGTGTTTCTAAAGCAAATACGATTTTTCTGAATGGATTTTCTAAATTCAGGAACACACATTTGTAAAGCAATGCGCACAAGAGCAATGGCACAAGACGAGAAAAACCGAGACCTTCTAACTGGGAATTAATTCCTGCACAGAGGGTAGGAAATTGGAAGCAATGAGTTGGGAGAGGTTAGGATCTAAAGCAGCGGTTCTCAAACTGTGGTCTCTAGACTGGTAATGTGACATGTCCCGGAAACTTGCTTTTAAAAACAAACAAACAAACAAACAAACAAACAAACAAACAAACAAAAAAACGTGAAGTCTCAGGTCCCATCCCAGACTTCTTGAGTAGAAACCATTGTAGAAGGGACCTGGGGTATTAAGCAGGACATTACAATGGAAAGATACAGCTCAAACCCACCCGAGGTTTGGGTGAGGTCATCCCAGGAAAGCGACAATTCCCACCACGTCTACAATCCTCAAGTCTTACCCTCACACCCACATCCTAAAAATGGATGTCATCCTGGAGTCTTTTTTCTGTTTGTCCTTAAAAAAGAAAAAAAATATATACATATATACTTATATTTACACATCCTAGATGATTTACTCTTTCTGTTAATGACGAATAAAGGAGAATCAATTAATAACATCCTCAATTCAATGATCAAAGATTTGAATACTGTCTCCCTTTAAAAAAAATGATTTTTGTCAATCTCGTGGCTACTACCAGCTGCTTCCAAAGTATTAGAGAGAACACAGGCCTCCCATCAGCATTATTATATTTTCAAAGGAAAAAAAAAAGGTGAACGTCCATCTACATAAAACAATTTGGGGAATTCATGAGGGTTTTATTTTTAAATGTAAACCAACAGATTACGGAAGCAGCCTGGACTTGATACATTTTTTTATTCTTAATCTGTTATCTTATTTCTAAATGTCAGCCTTGGTTTTGAATTTGTTTTGTCTCCTGTCTTTTGTAAACACATTACTTTTCTTCCCCTTTGCTTTTCTACGGCCAATCTGTTGGGAGCTTTTTAGGCTTCAGCTGTTAATTTGTTCCGTGTCAAAATAGCCTTACTTTGTAATTCAGGACGCCACGTGGTCTGGGCTTTGAATTCATAAGATTATTGCTAAATTTCCATTTCACTTCGGGGTGTCAGGGCATAACCAAAGAGTGTCTTGAAATCAAGCACGTTTTGTGACCATTCCTTTTATCACCTCGTCTTGAATATTCCTTATGTGATAGGTAGATAAATTGGCTCCTTCATTGGAGAATACAGGTACACATTTTACCATCAATTACAAATAAAGCCGTGCAATGCACATCTAAGTCAGTAATTGGAAGAAGAAAAAGAAAGAAAGAAGAAAGAAAGAAAGAAAGAAAGAAAGAAAGAAAAAAAGAAAGAAAGAAAGAAAGAAAAGAAAGAAAGAAAAGCAACCATCCAGGCGATTCATCATGCATCCTTTATTGCAAAGTCGGTGAGAAAAATTAAAAAACATTCATAAAGGCGGTGACACCTCACATGAGCAGATAAATACATCGCGTAAATGCTAAGGTCTTTATAATTTAGTCACCATGCCCCTTGCTTCAAAAGACAGGTAGCTGAGGAATTTATGGATCTTTCATTCTTTATGGCCTTTAATGTGTGGTCATTAAGGCCTTGCTCTGGGAGGTGTCATTCTTGGACCAGTCAAGTTCTCATATCCCGGGAGCTTGCAGGAGATCCATTTCAGGACCAAATGCGTGCTGGGCACAGAATCTACACCTGGACACGTGTCCGGGGTGACTCGTGCATCCATTAGGATTCGAGAACCACCACTTCAAGGGAAACTATTTCCTGAAACCTGGACAGTTTGGGAATCCCATTTGTACACATCCTAGTAGCTGTGCCGCTTGTCAGGCGAGTGTGGTGTATATCAAACCCTCCACCTGTGTTTGGAGGTAAGAGGCATGGCTAGCGAGTCAGGGAGGGGTGAGCAACTTTGGAACAACCAGAAAGCAAGGGATCTGCCTTTCTGAATCCCAGCCGGGGGCGGCTCCCTGTGGGCAATGTGGATTCCCGTGAGGGCAATGTGGTGCCTTCTAGTCTCAGCCACTTTATTGAAAGACTGGCACTGCTATTTATTTTTTATCTCTTTTCAGGGGTTCAGAACAAGAGACATCTTTAAAGGGATTTGTTCTCACTAATCTCTATCTCTTAAAAAACATTGCAAACGCCATGATTGCATTCGTGTTATGCCTACTTTCAAAAGAAGTGGGAAGAAAAGTCCTATTCTTCACTATCTCGTACCTAAAGAAAATGACCTAGGATGTAAAAACAAAACAACATTCTGCAGATGCTTAAAAGCATTTCTCCTTATGTTCATCATTCAGCTAGAGCATCCCAGCTGATACGTCACTGGTAATCATTTGTCTCCACAAATCCTGGAAGGAAAAAGATCCACTCTGATAAAATACCTTTATTTGATATCTGTGGTTCACAGAAGGCCCAAGTTCCCACACATTGCAAGGAAGGTGTTTATCGTCAGTGCTCGGGCCTCACACGTATTCATGGTATTTATGCGTTTGCTGCGCCGCCTGCCTACCTTTTCCCCCAGATCCTGCAAATCACCCCAGGTGCTATCATGGAAGCACAATCCCTGGAGGACATGTTTTTATTTGTTGCAGATATTTGACCTTACACAGTTGTGGAAGTGGTCCGGGCACACTTGCACAGGCTGCCCTCCTAGTGCCTGAAGCCAGAGCTTGAAGACCACAGAGCAGGTGGTCACGGAGGGACAAGCGATGTGAAGGGGAAGAGATCCCGGCAGGCTGCAGGTCACAAGCATGAGGGAAGATGCACAGAAACTTGCGTGCATTACTGTTGCCTCTAATGTTGTGGCAAAGCATCCTGCAGAACCCAGGGCTCCTCATCGTGGAGCTGCACATGCATCACAAGCCTGTGCACTGCAGAGGCTCGAGGAGGAGCCCGGGACAGTGAGGCACACAGCGCGGCTTCTCACCAATGAGGTGAGTCAGTAAGTCAGAGGTGACACGCATGGTCTGCAAAATGACGGCTCCTACCCTCCTAATCCCTCTGCAGACTCATACGGGATGAGGGAAACACATAGGAAAGGGATTTCTGGAATATGTACATACACAAAGCCAAGGGAAACACTTCCAAAGGCACACCTGCCTTCCTCCCTCCCTGACTTAATTCATGTCGCATTTAATGACCAGGGTCTTGAGATGGGTGAATCAGAACTTAATTCAGCCCAGAATTGGGTTCCTGGCTCCAAGTCAAGCGGCCTTGCAGAAAGCAAACAACATGAAATATGCAAATACGTGTCCTATCATAGGACTATGCTTTCCTAACTTATGTGCCCAGTTCTGATCATCTGATCTAAAGCAAAAAAACTAACGTTTGCCCTAAATCCATATGCCTTCTGAATTAGAATAATGTTGTACTATAAACATTGAGCGAGGATTATAAAGAAGCAAAGGACGTGGTGGGATGAAGCTTCATATGAGAAAGCGTTCAGGACGAAAAATGATTGGGTAATCAAAAGGCAACCCCTACCTCTTCCCACATTTGGATTGTGGCATCACAGTTGGGGACACTGGTCACTCTGTCTTACCTTCCTGGGGAAAAAACAAAAAACATGTGACGTAGGTCCAATTTCAAAGAGAGACTCCTAAGATGCTCTCTTGAATCCACTCAAATTTGAGTTTCTGGGCGCTAACCTAATTCTTCCATCACATCATTTAACATTCCCCTTTTAAACACATGTTTATCCATGTCCTCTAAAAAAGAAAAGAAAAAAAAAACTTTTTTTTTGTTAGTGGCTGGAGGGCTGATAATTACTCTATGTATTTAGTAGCAAGTATCATTAGAATTCTGAATTAAAAATAAGATTAATGATTTAATTTCAATCTTGTCAGGATGACCCATTTAAAAAAATACTGATGTGATATAGTGCTATAAAAGATTTAAGCATAATTTATTGATAAAACCATTACAACTGGAATGAGAGAGCTATTTGTCTACATAATGGTTCCTGAAATCACAGATAGTACTTTCCCATTATTTCACTGCAACATTTATAATTCCTTTTTGGAGTTACCATTTACTTTTTTTTTTGTTGTTTTGTTTTAACAACCACATATGGTGCTTCTGTGCCAACCACCATTCCAAGTGTCTTACAAATGTTAGCTCATTTGGTTCTTACCACAGTCCCATAAAGGCAGCATTATTGTCATCCTTACATTATGCATAAGAAAATGGAGGCATGGAAAGTTTTGGTAATTTCTCCAGTGGAACAGAGCAGGTGAATTTTGCAGCCATGATACAAACTGATCGATTCTGGCTCTAAAATGTAGCCTTTTAACCACCGAGCTGCATTGCTTCTCCATTACCGAAAAGCCAGTGTGAACTTGTTTCACTTGGGCTGAAGACGATAGCAGATATGCACCTTTGCATTTGGGAAAGTAGCCAGGCAACAAAATTACTGGTATATAAAAAAAATGCTCTCAATGTCTCTCATAAGCACATATTACAGATTTTCTCATAAGAAGAAATCACATGACTTTGGATGTAGAAAGTTGACCTAAGACTTGTACATCTGATTAAGAAGGAGTAACAAATAGGAAATCACCCTCTTGACAGAAGAAAACAAACCAAAACAAAACAATATGTAAAACAAGGGTTTTCAAGACATTGGATATCAGTGGATGACATTTATTCCAGAAAGATAGGTAAGAAATGAACGTCTGCTGCACCAAGAGAGATTCTAGGTAGCGGTGCAAGAAGGCGAACCTAAGAAGAACCAGAAGACTCCTGGTTTGAGGTGATGGATCTCAGAGTGGAGGGAACAAGGCTGTTAGAATTTTCAGGACAGAGTTTGCAGAAAAGACAGCTGCATAGAGAACCCAAAAGAACTGCAGAGTGCCTTCCTTGAGTAATTAGCAAATTACTAATCAATGCATTTATGTAACCAATACAGTGCATACATATTACCTAAGGATGGGACCCAATCATCCAAAGAATTAGAACACTGTTCAGTGTTTACAGAGGAGTGTAAACAGTGCCTGATTCTGCTGCCCAGAAGGAAAAAAAAAAATCCCATGTATTTAAAACATTACATAAAGTACTGAGGAAGTTTCTACCTTAGTAAGGGGGAAATCATTCTCTGCAGCCTGAGCACTGCTCAGGTCTTGCTACCAAACCTGATAAACAAGACTAGAAGAGATAAATCTCCTTCCAAATAACTAAATCCCAAAAAAGAAAGCCTTTGAATTTAAAAAAAAAAAAGGTTTTATTTATTTAATTGAGATAGAGCAAAAGGGAGAGGAGGAGTGGCAGGAGGAGAGCAAAAAGCAGACCCAATGTGGGGCTTGATACCAGGACCCCAAGATCACAACCTGAGCCAAAGGCAAAACGCCCAATTGACTGAGCCAGCCAGGCACCTCAGGAAAGCCTATGAATTTTTATAGGAATAAAAATACCCAACTCCAAAGTGGTAAAATTCACAACTTTCTACATTGAAATATCAGAGTATTTGGAGCATAGCAACAGAAACTACCCAAAAAATGAAATATATAGATAAAAAGGGAATACAAAATGAAAATAAGTGAACTGTAATACAACACCAAGTATCCTAATAAGTGGGTGGTTAGAAAACTCAAAGGAAGATAAAAGGAAGTCAGAAAAAAATCGAATATTGGCTAGAAATTCCCAAAACTTAAAAAGAACTGTAAGACTATAGATCCAAGAATTTCAACAAACTCCAAGTGCAAGAAGTACAAGAAAAAATTTACCAAGGCCCATATAATTGGAATCTAATTGCTCAAAACCAGTGATAAAGACAAAATCTTAACAAATATCTAGATGAAAAAAATGTTTTGTATAGATCAGCAAAGAGTAAGTTTAGATTTTTTTTTGTCAGTACCAATTTAAGAAAGATGGGGAAGAAACACATTTAAGGTACTAAGAAAAGTCACCTAGACTTCTATACCCAGCAAAAATATCTTTAAAGTAGGTATAGGTGAAGAAAATATATTTTCAGGCATATAAAACCCTGAAGAATTCATGACCAGCACACCTGCACCATAATAAATGTCCAGGGGTGCTTGAGTGGCTCAATCATTTAAGCATCTAACTCTTGATTTCATTTCAGGTCTTGTTCTCATAGTCATGAGTTCAGGCCCCACACTGGAGAACCCACTTACAAGAAAACGTCCAAAAAATTCCTTTAGCCAGAAGGAAAAGAATATTGGATGGATATCTGGATTAACACAAGATTGTAGAGAAGTTCCTTCAGAAACCTGTATGATTTTTTTATTAACTATATTTAAAATGATGGTATAAATAAAAATGACATGAATTTCTGTGGGATTTATTATATATAAAACTAAAATGCATGCCGTCAACAGTATATGCTGGTGGGGAGGGATGGTGGATATACTGTTGCATAAAAATAGAGAAAGAGCACAAAACCCAAAAACTATGGAAGATTGTTTTTCACTAACAGTCAAACATTCTAAATGCATGTTTATCAAAGTATCTAAAAAATTCATTAAAAGGGTACTGTGTCATGGCCAAAGGGGGATCATCCGAAATACATAAGGTTGTCTTAACACCCAAACTCAATGTCCTATGAACCAATTAAAAAAGAAAAAAACCCTAATTATCTCCATATTTGCAGAAAACAATTTGTTGAAATTCAATGTGTATTCCTGGTTTCAAAACAATATTCTCAAAAAAAAAATAAAAAATAAAAAATAAAAAAAAATAAAAAACAATATTCTCCAAAATAAGAAATTATCCATTTGATAAAATGCATCTACACAAACCCTACAACTAATAGCATTCTTAATAACAAACTCTTCCACCTAAAATAAGAACAAAACAAACATGTCTATTTGCACAACTTTTTTCAACATTGTACCATAGATTCTGGCCAATGCAATGAAGAGAAAAAAACCAAAATTCCAAATTTAGAAAAGGAGAATTAGAACTGCACTTGAATATGGCATGATCATCCATGTAGGAAACCCAATGGAATATACAAAACAACTACCAGAACAATTACATTATTTAGCAGGGTCGCAAAATAAAAGATCAATATACAAAAAGAAATAATATTTCTATATACCAGCAATGAACATTCAAAACCTAAAATTGCCAGAGCAACATCAATAACAAGAACATTAAATGTATGAAATACTTTGGGATAACTTTGACATAGAATGTGCAAGACCAATACACTGAAAACTAGAAACCACTGCAGAGAGAATTTGAAAATCAAAATAAGTGGAAAGGGTTCGAAAACTATGTAGGTTTCAACATCTCAGTTCTACCCAAATCAATCCCAGTCAAAATCTCAGCAGGCTTCTTTTGTTAAAATTGGTAAATCTACTCTAAAATTCACATGTAGAATAGACAAAGGGGGAAAAAAGTTTGGAAAAAGAGAAACAAATTTGGAGATCTCATACTATCTATATTAGAGATATTTTCATGCTGTAGTAAGCAAGACAGCGTAATATTGGCTTCAAGACAAATAGATCAGTGGAACAGAGTAGGAACCCGAGGCATAGACCACATGTACAAGGTAAACTTCATTTCTATGCAAAGAGCTTGACATTTGAGGGACATCCGGAGCAGGTATTTGGGACACATGCCTCTAGATTATTTTGCAGCTTCTGTGCAGACTACATGATCAATATTGTTTCTAGATATGCCTTCATTCCTTCTTATCAAAGACTATCATGTAGCTCTTTTCTAGCTAAAGAAAAATCCAGTCTGCTCTTTTGGATGTTGACCAACCCACATCTTTCTTTATAGGTGAGAAAACCAAGCATTGGCAATTCGGGGGTAATTAGAGACTGATTCAGAACCAGAAGTCCATTGCTCAATTCCAATCCAGAACATTCTGTATGGCAGTCCAGAGGACAGAATGAGTTGAAAAAGATATGAAATGGGTATAGGATACAATACAACTAAAAATAAGAAACTAAAAAAATAAAAAATATATATAAAAAAATAAAAATAAGAAGCTAAATTGTCTATGATTAGACTCATACCATAAGATACTTGGTTTTGATCTATCTTTAAATCTGTTGACTTATGATAATTTATGATCTATTAGCTTCATTAGCCAGAGTTAAACAAGTTAAACTATCTAAAAAGATGCATAATTGAAAATGTGGTCTCTTTTATAGTCTTATTGACTTATGATACCATATAAATGATCTTCCAATTTTATGAGACATAGGCTTAAGAAGATTAACTTGTTTTTATAAATGTATTTTTCCTGATTAGACTACATGTCACAACTACATTTTAAAATGATATGTCTAGATCCAATACACTATCATTTAAAAAAATTAAAGTATATTTATAAAATAAAGATATGTTATGGCAATTCCATATGCACTGACAATTATTAATGATTTATATTCACTTGTGATATTTTCAGAATAAAATTCAGTTTCAATCTGAGAAGCCTAGGAAATAGGCTGTTTTTGTTTCCTTACAGTGTGATTTTTTTTGAACCACAAATCATAAAGAAAATATCTTGGGGGGATGATTTGATCATGACAGTCCATGAGTCAGGATTTTACTGCATTTATGCATTCCTAATCATGGTCCACATAAAATTTATCAGAAAGCTTTTTTGAGGCATTGGTTAGAACAATTAAAAATAAAAACTAAAACTTCCTAACTGCAAGGGAATTTTCAAAATGATTTACTGACAATTCGTTGTCAATTATAGCTATGGTAATAACTGATGAGGGCTTTTAAGAGACCATATTTTATAGTGAGAAACATGCTCTAAAAATCTCTTACACATTTAAAAATTCTTATGAAGTATCTGGCCTAGACATATGGGCTACTTGGAGATGCTGTCTGGCTAAAAATGCACTTCATTTTTACAGTTCAGATCAAGTTATTACTTGATACAACAATACATATAAATTGGTAAGAGGATATTATGTGAGACAGCTTGTCCCTCCTCCTGAGATTAACTGAACATTAAATTACCTTTGTTTGAGACGGAGATACAATATCTGGAAGCCTTATAATTGTCCATTGGGTCTGCATTTGTTTATAAAAGACGATACTGGAGCATTTCAATCTAAAGCCCTAATGTTCATTAGTTCAATTACAGAGGAGATAATTTAACAGCTTGTGTCACCAGTAATGAAAAATCAAGATAGCCCTGTTCATTTTTGCAATGCAAATACAGGACATGTGTGTCTGTAGTGTTCCTATTGGTGCACACACACACAAAAATGGACTCAAGAGATTATCAGTGGACTCTTTGGATAGCCTGGCATCTCTGACAGATTTTTTTAAAAAGCATTCAAAATCAACAGTAGTATGGGATTGGCGAGGTCCCACCAACTTCTGACTGTTTTCGTCAAAAAAAGCATGTTTTTGTTTGTTTTTTAAAGATTTTATTTATTTACTCATGAGAGATACAGAGGGAGAGAGAAAGGCAGAGACACAGGCAGAGGAGAGAAGCAGGCTCCACGCAGGGAGCCTGATGTGGGACTCGATCCCGGGTCTCCAGGATCACACCCTGGGCTGAAGGTGGCACTAAACCACTGAGCCACCTGGGCTGCCCCCCAAAAAAAGCACGTTTTATACTGAAAAGTAAGGTCTATTAGAAGAAGTTAATCACACTGTGTGTTTTAAATATAGAGCAAATATATACAAAATATACAGCAAAGTCTTTGTAACAAAGACTATGTTGAACTGGCCCAAGAAAGAAAAAAAAGTAATGAAATAGAGACAGGAAAGAAGAGAAACTGACCCAAGGAGCCATAGAAATCTAGTGTAGGATAAAGTTAGATCTCAAATCAGTTGGAGATAATAGGTTTTTTTCTTGAGAGAGCTCAGAGCTGAGCAGGGAGCCCAATGCAGGACTTGATTCCAGGGTCCTGAGATCATGATCCAACCTGAAGGCAGATGCTTAACGCACTGAGCCACCCAGGTGCCCAGGAAATAGCTTTCTAAGAGTCACATCTAGATGTAATAAAACCAAAATTTGTAAAAGAAAAGATGGAAACATTTGGCTACATTAAAAAAAAAAAAACATGTGGTATAAAATTTCATAAATAAAACTAAAAAACAAAGACAAATGAAGAGAAAATATTTGGAATATATTACAGGCTACTATCTCTAATTTCATAAATAAAACTAAAAAACAAAGACAAATGAGGAGAAAATATTTGGAATATATTACAGGCTACTATCTCTAATACCCTAATACCCAAAGGCTTATAAAAATGAAAAAAGGCACAGATTTTTAAAAATTAGGCAAAGACGCAAATTGATGACTAACATGGAAAATATTTTTTTCTTTGAATGACCCTTCTGTGAAAAGATGTTGAATTTCACTCTCAGTGAGAGACACAGGCTAACACAGCATGGGGATACCTTTCCTGTTTCACTGGCAAATGTTAACACCTTGATGATATGACCTATTGGGCAGGCACTGTCGGTCATGGTAAATACCAGAAGATCTTTAAATGCCCAGATAGGGGCAAGTGGTTGAACTAACCATGGTGCACACAAGTGGAGTACTATGCAGCTGTGAAAAATGAGGATAATCTTTATGGATAATATGAAAATACTATGAAAATATTATGAAAATAATATGAAATTATTTTCTGGATATATTATTGTTTTAAAGGATCAACATGCACATTCCCATATATGGTACGTGGCATAACAACAAAATAAACATCCCAAATACACATATCATTGCTTATCACTAGGAAACAAAGATATCTTGGGGCACTAGAGAATGAAAAATCATCAAGAATCCAGGAGTCCCCTACCAATAATAAAAATATAAGTGAATGTGGAAGAAAGGAGAGATGTTGTTTCCAGTGAAATGTGAGACACAGTGCTGAAGGCAGGATGACTTAGGAAAACCAACATTTTGCTGTCATCAATGCCAAGATTAATTTGAGCAGGAATCCCTCCCCGATGAATGTCCCATCTGTGGTGGAGGGGATTCCATGAGGAGTATGATATTTGGATGGTCTGAGAGTGTTTCCACATGTATTAATTATTTGTGGTAAAGGTAAAAATACAGAGATTATTTGGAGAAATTGGACACTACCTGGCCAGGTCATCGCCATTAGCATCGCCAGCCACAGATGGACATACATCCATACACTGGGGGGCTTTGGACGTACCCTGAAAAAGACACATCGCTTAGGAAATATTCCAGCTTGGCACGTACAATGAGGGCTGAGAGAGGGCAGAGGAGCAGCAGACTCACAATGACAGTTTATTACAAAGGGTCCTGTAGTCACTGAAATGTCAGTGTTACCGGAGCCCAAACAGAGTTGAGATACTCTTCCAGATGAAAGGGGTGAAGCTGACGTGACAATTAATGTGACCCGAGATCCTAGGCTGGACCCTCCACTGGAGGGGAAAAAATGTGGAAAAGACATTATATGACTGAATTAAAAACCTGGAATTCAGACGGTACGATAGATAATATTAATTGTGAAATATACTGAGGTTGAGAAGTGTTCTGTAGTTAGACAGGGATGGTCTTTTTTTTTAAGGAGATAGCGAAACACAAAGGGGTTAAAAGGCCAGCATACTTACTTTTAAACAGGCCATAAAAATTGCCTATCATCTATTTATATCTATCAATCATCTATCTGTGAATTTATCTATTTCTACTTGCTATCTATCTCTCCACCATATCTATCTTCCACGTATCTATCTATCTATCTTTTCATGTCTTGACATCCATCTAGCTACCTATCCATCCGCCATATCTATCCCTACATCTATCCATCCCTCTATCATATCTATCCATGTATTCCTATATCTATCATCTATTTATCTATATCTGCATCTATCTCTATCATATCAACCCATATAGCTATCTATCCATCTATCTATCCACCCATCTATCCCTCTATCATATCCATCTATCCCTACATCTATCATCTACATATTTATCTATATCTGTATCTTTTTTTAATTATTTTTTAAAATTTTTATTTATTTATGATAGTCACAGAGAGAGAGGCAGAGACACAGACAGAGGGAGAAGCAGGCTCCATGCACCAGGAGCCCGACGTGGGATTCGATCCTGGAGCCCGACGTGGGATTCGATCCTGGGTCTCCAGGATCGCGCCCTGGGCCAAAGGCAGGCGCCAAACCACTGCGCCACCCAGGGATCCCTATCTATATCTGTATCTATATATCTATATCTATCATATCTATCCATCCATCCCTACATCCATCTGCCTGTCTCTCTATCCATCCATCATATCTACCCATCATATCTATCTTTCTTTCTTTCTTTCTTTCTTTCTTTCTTTCTTTCTTTCTTTCTTTCTTTCTCTCTCTCTCTCTCTCTCTCTCTGTGTGTGTTTATTTATATCTGCTTCTATCTATCAATAAACCAAAAATAAAACAAATGGAGTAAACAACATTAGATAAATCTGGATGAAAGCTATGCTGTCTGGAGTAGTCTTGCAACATTTTAGTAAGTTTGCACTTTTTTTAAATTTTTTTTTATTTATTTATGATAGGCACACAGTGAGAGAGAGAGAGGCAGAGACACAGGCAGAGGGAGAAGCAGGCTCCATACACCGGGAGCCCGACGTGGGATTCGATCCTGGGTCTCCAGGATCGCGCTGTGGGCCAAAGGCAGGCGCCAAACCGCTGTGCCACCCAGGGATCCCAAGTTTGCACTTTCATACAAAAAGTTAGTTTTAAAAAACCTTATGCTACAAAAAAGGAAGCCCTTAAAAAAATTAAAAGAAATATGGTTTCCCTAGGGATAGCTTGTTCTCAGCACAGAGTAGATGCTCAATAAGTGTTTCTCCAGTAAGTTAATATTTTACAACTAATAAAATTTATAGGGAATTTCAACTTACATTTAAATTCATTTGAAATATGCATATCTTAAAATAAACTTGTCTCCAACAGTAAGTTACCGTTTCCCTTTTTTAAACCATGTGTTTCTAGGGGAGCCTCTATTTGCATATTATCATACCCTTAAGAATCAAAGCCATGAGTACCCGGCGTGTCTCCAGTTAACTTCCAGGTAAGCGCCTTTGGAATTCCATGAATTGTGACAAGTGGGTGCACTGAGTTCTGAATTCCTTCCAGGGAGTGAGGGTCCAGCCATGGTTGGAGTTCCTTTTACCCCATGCTATGCTCCTGAGTTTTGTGTCAGACCTGCCATTTGGGGTACAATCAGGAGCACATGAGCATCACACACAGGCTACTCCAGACAACCATTGTCACGAAATGGGAATGCTTGCTGGTGATCATTGGAGGCTTTGCATATCGTGCAGCCAGCCTTGGTCTGGGTTCACTTTCCCTGTGGCCACCATCACGTGGTAAGATACAATGTGGAGACACCATGATTAAACACGACCCAGCAAGTAGCTTCTAAATGGTTGGTGGAGCTGGAGATGAATGGTCCAAGCATAGGAGTGTCAGGGGGTGATGCCGGCCTTTCTAAAACGAGAGGGGGAGAAGGAGGGAAGAGACAGACTGGAATGAGTCACCTGGAAAATTTCCACAACTGTCAGATATCACCCAGCGTCCATTTAGAGATATATGGGGACGGAAACAAGGTAAGTCCTTAAACTCTCTTATCAAACATGATTTTGAAAATGCCTGGCATCTCCTTCCCATGACTCCCACAGCGGCTCATTGCCTTCTGTGCTAAGTATCAGGGGAAGGAGCAAGATTGCTGGTTATCTAGTTTTACACTTTCTAGCCAAAACCACAGGAGACACTGTGAGTTTTACATATTTGGATTTTTGCCCCAAATGCTGGACGTGATTTATGTTTGGAGAAGCGCCATCTTTCAAAACTGTTTTTAAAAAATTGAAGAGGTTAAGAGGTCAACCAATGAAACTGTGAGGACCTGGAATTCTGGTTGCCTGCAGGTGCATCCCCGCTGCTAGATGTTGTTACAAGAAAACCAGAAAACTGGGACTCTGGGGCAGTGTTTGCCAGAGGCTGCTGTAGGTCAGGCATCACATTTGGGTTCTGTACAAGTATTGTTGTCTCCGTGTTTCAGGAGACTAGGATGAGCCGAAGAGTGCTGCTACTTTTGTTTTTCTGCTTGGACTGAGAATTGTCATCAGCTGCATTTATTATTTTCTTGCTTTGAGATCTATTCCCTCCATCAGCTTTTGTGAGCCACCAAGATTCATGCAGATTTTTAAATGTTTATGTGAAATCTTTATAATTTACATACTGTGCATATGAATGTATTTTTCATAATTGATATTTAAATGTTGATAAGTACACAGTGGGGTTGTATGGTGAAGAATCCCTATTATATGGTGAAGAAGTAGAAGCAAAGCACTTTTTGTTTTTTTCACTTGTTGTTTTATTTATTTTTTTAAGATTTTTAAAATTTATTTATTCATGAGAGACACACAGAGAGAGGCAGAGACACAAACAGAGGGAAAAGCAAGCTTCCTGCAGGGATCCCCATGCAGGACTCTATCCCAGGACCCCAGGATCACACCCTGAGCCAAAGGCAGACGCTCAACCACTGAGCCACCCAGGCATCCCAATCATGTGTGGGTTTTTTTTTAAGAGATGGGGGGAATCCTAAGCAGGCTCCATATCCAATGTGGAACCCAATGGGAGGCCCAATCTGACAACCCCAAGATCATGACCCAAGCTGAAATCAAGAGCTGGATGCTCAACCAACTGAGTAAACACTTTGAAATACCAAATTCTTTCATCGAAAACTTGTAAGACTTTTCCTTTTTTTTCAAGTGTCAACAAGGTCTCAGCTTTTATTTTTTATTTTTTATTTTTATTTTTAATTTATTTATGATAGTCACACACACACAGAGAGAGAGAGAGAGAGAGAGAGAGAGAGAGAGAGAGAGAGAGGCAGAGACACAGGCAGAGGGAGAAGCAGGCTCCATGCACCCGGAGCCCGATGTGGGATTCGATCCCGGGTCTCCAGGATCGTGCCCTGGGCCAAAGGCAGGCGCCAAACCGCTGCGCCACCCAGGGATCCCCCAAGGTCTCAGCTTTTAATGAACATGGTAGATCGCAACATTTGGATCAATGAAATTCATTTTTGATTCAAAATTGAAATAAAAGATCAGTGAATTCGATTGGCATGAAAGAATTAGTATGCTATGCAATGGCTCTGTGAGGAATGGCAAGAAAGGAGTCAAATCAATGATTTGTTATCACCGACTCTTTGGGAAAAGTGTAGAAGACAGAAACTTAATAAAAATAGAGCAAGTGTTGTCATGATACATTGCTCAAATTTTATATGTATTTTTCCACGGATGAGAAATACGTCTTGGTATTTTCTGGACGGACAGCCCAACGTTCACCAACCCTATAGTTGACCACATGTTATGTTAAGGAACCAAATTACAGCGATGCTACAATGAGTATCGATCTTGGAAATAGAAAGTGTAACCAACGCAGCTCTTTGCCTTCAAGTCTCTGGCTCATCAAATGAATAATGCGCAAATCAATGCTTCTGCGTTATCATGTCCACCTCATAAGCTTTCCACACTGATTCTTCCTGCCTTCATCTACCCTCCCCCCTCAAACTGGAATCTGGCATATTTGAATTCCAAAACGTAATCTTAGTTCCCATGTCCAGGGTGTTCTATAATAAAATCAATAACTCCTGAAATGCACATCCATCCATATTGAATATCATACCCAGCCCAGCCAATCTGTAGCCCCTTGATAAATAACAAGTACCAGCTTAGTATTCAAGGGGGAAAGGTAAGTTCTATCATCACATCTCTTTCTTTATATAAAGCCTTTTGACTATAAAATATGATCAAATGGATGCATCTCTAACCTATTTCTTAGAAAAATTTCTATTTCTATTTTGTTTGCAGCAGGAGGACCAAATTCAGAGGCATCTCCCCGTGGCTGTACCTGTTGATGGACTATTCAGGGTTTTTAGGAAAATAAATATGGCAGATTGAGACGTGGGAGAAATGACCAACAGTTACCTTGAGTTGCAACTGCTCTCATGTTGCCAGGCGTAGCTTATGTGAAAGAGCCTTTGTAATTTTTCAGTGTACCCAGAAATTATTGTTTGCTGACAACTGTCTGAAACAGACGTTGGAGAACTTACTCTTCCGTGATACTTTTCTCCCTGCGCACCCAGCACCTCAACAAAATAATCTGTACAGGGCATATAAAATATTCTCTCAGCTTACGTGAACTAATGCTCAATATATTTTAAGATGATTTAAATAATTTGTAAGGTCTTTGGGGTTACGTGGTCATGGCCAGCTATGTTTTAGAAATGGGGGTTGATAAGGAGTTTGGAAGGGGTGGGGGAATGGAGTTGTCTCCAACGAGTGTCTTGAAATAATATCAAGTCTAATGTTCCTGAGGGACAGAAGAAGGTATTTTTCTCCAAGTAGTCATTGGTCCAATCACGCCTGCAGATGGGGAAATAGGCATTTAACTCAGTGATTCTCTTTGCTCACGACAAGAACGAGGAGGGTGACTAGAACCCTGCGTAAGGCGTAAGTGGAAGAAAGCAGATGTCACGAGGATGAGAGGCTCGTGTCAGTATACACGTGACCCTTCTAGTCCTACTTCTGTGTCTCATTCGGGAAAAAAAATCTTGTTTTCTGGGTAAGCCAACTCATTTTGTCACTGCACACCCTCCTCCTTTTCCATCTCTGTCATTCTAGGGGTGTGTGAATATTAGGAAGATAAATCTATGCAGCAACACTAGATACAAAGAGGAAACTAGAAAATGATGAACACAGGATTTGGGGTAACAGCTTGAGGGACTCTTTTTCTAGCATGTTATCCCCTGGGGACCGGGTCTATTCAGATTTCAGCCAGCTGTGACTTTCAGAGCACCTGCCTCAGTGGGGGTTTGGGAACGCAGCGGGGCCCAGTGGAGAAACATGTGAATCACTATGTGGAATCCCCTCTTGCCTCTTAGGACCTGGGTTAATGTGGGCTAGCCCTGCATTTCCTCCTTTGTCAAATGGACATAAAAGTAATATTAATTTCATAGGCATGTTGTAAGGATTACATATGTTTGTACGGGAGAAGGTTCTAGAGAAGAACCTAACACACGGTGGATGCTGAAGAAATGTTAGCTCTTAATAATGTAATTAATAAATGATCTGTTTTTGGTCTCATTTGTAAAAGGAGAGGTGCTTACTTTGGCTCAGTGGTTCAGACAGGTCAAGGCTACAATTGGTTCCATTCTCTTGCGCTTGCTTTCCTTGACGGTAACAAGATGAGAGCTCTAGCTCCAGCCAACATGTGTCCCTTCCAGGCAAGAAGGAAAGAGGAGAGGGTAAAAGAGATCAGCCGGCCAATTCTAGTTTATGCCAGAATTGTGGAAGCCAAAGCAATGATTTCCATTTAAATTCTATGGCTAGACCCATGTAACAGGACATGACCCAGCTTCAAGACAGGATGGACCATGGAGTCTTCTCCTGGTGGGATACATCGCCACTCAGAGCAAAGCATGAGGACCACTCAAGTATGAAAGAAAGTACGATGAACACTGGGCAGGCAATGTCCTAGACCTCCCAGTCGCCCATTCCTACCCAACCATGCCTGTATCCTTTCCAGCCTAGCCATCAGTCCCATGGAAGGGAAGCAGAAGACCAATAAGTCATTGGCCTGAAAGCAGTGGACACATGCAAAGTGCCTCCTTCAATGACTCTGAAGGGCTCTTCAAAGACTGTTTGAGTTGTACTCACCTTCAAAATGTTACTGTCTCAACTAATTCCATCTCGGTAAGAGTTATGTCCTGAGTAGTGGATTTCTACTAGAAAGTCAAGGATTAATAATTTAATCTACATCTTTCCTACCTTTACAAACCACTTAGATTTCACTTAATGTTAAAATAAGACTCTCTGATAATTCAAAAACTCAAGATAATATAAAATCTATGCATTGTAATACCTCCTGCTTCCCTTTCATCTTTTTTTCTAAATTGTTTATTAGATTTTTATGTATCCTTCCAGTGTCTCTTTTATGAAAATAAAATGAGTAGGTAATCTTTTTAAACATGTTCCAATATAAGATTTACCTTTCTATATACATTATTTTGCGAGGTATTTTTTTTTTTCATGTAACAAAAAGAATCTTCATGTATTTAGAATTCTATTTGATAGCTCTCAAACTCTTTTACCATTCAAGCTCTTCTCAGTAAAAATCATCTGCCTCCCACTCCAACTTCTATAGGATTTCCTCTCTTGGGAATTTACTCTGCATTTCTTTCATCTAAAACAGATTCCATTACCCTTAACGTTGCCTCTTACTACCTTCAGCAAGTTTTGCAAGAGATAAACGTCCAAAATCTCCATAAGCCCAGAAAGGGCAACCTTCAACATCACCTGATAGTGGTCTCAAAGCTAAAATATATGGCAAACAACCAAAACAATAATAGTAAGGCTCTTTGCATATGAAAGAATGACAAACCAAAATTAATCTCTGCAGCTTTCAGGATGTGAAACCAATGACTTCAAGAACGTCCAAGTACCTTTGTATGAATTTCTGCCTGGGAACAGTGATAGGATACTGAAGACTGATTTTCTTGTACTGATTCAGTATAAAATTTAAAAAGTAAAGGTCATTAGGGAGCTATAGGTCAAGTATTAATTGTTCTAGAAAATATAAGGAAGCAAGTAGTCACGACTGACACTTATGTGTCATGGCATATGTGCCATAAAATCATGGCATATGTAGACAGCTATATTTTCTTTCACATAATTCCAGAACACCAGAATCAGGATACATTCCTGGAAGTCAGGACACGATCATTTTATGATACATAGAAGTATTCTTTACCTGCCAGGTAAGAAGGATGTAGCACTCGTTTCTGGAAGGGACTAGAAGAGATGCAGAGTGAAAGTAGGTACAAAAGGACCTCGATAAAGTCTGAGGTGATGAATCCACATAGGAAATAGAAAACAATAGTGACATCTGATTTCTATTCCTACCTGTGGATGTGACACTACACAGGGCAATTACTTCACTTAGAGAAATCTTGACACAGTTGTCAAAGATGCAGCATCAGATGTCCTGTGGAGTTGGTCTGCACCAGGACCATATGGGCCAGGTTCTCATCCAAGGTATGACCTCCCTCCAAGGCTCTGGATGCCCCTCTGTTCCAGTCCTTGAATTATCCAGAGCTGTGGTTTTGTTCGGATTCTTAAGGGTTGCCTGATAAATAGGTCATCACTGTATTGGCCAAACTTGGTGTTCCAAGTTAAGAATGGCTAGACCAAGATAATGCAATGGGGTTGTAGGAGATGCCCCAGTCATGCAGTCATCTCTAGGAGAAATAGTTTACTGGGGATTGGATGATGGAATTTGGTACAAATAGTTTATTGTAAAAAGATAATGGAAGATGTTTTTAGAAATTTTATTTATTTGACAGAAAGAGCACAAGTGGGGGGAAAAGGCAGAGGCGGAGGGAGAAGTGAATTCCCTGTTGAGGCAACCCCAGGACCCGGATATCATGACCTGAGCTGGAGACAGACACTTAATCCAGTGAGTCACTTAGGGGCCCTGATAATGGAAGATGTTTGATATAAACAATTTATGGGCAACGGGATGATGAAAGTTGGTGTCAATACTCCATGTGTGAAAGGATAAAGGAAGTTGGTGTAAATAGTCTATTGGGAATAGGATGAAGGCAGTTGATAGAGTTTACTGGGGAGAGGATGATGGACATGGGGTAAAGATTTATTCCTTAAAGTTCTAACCTACTGTTTGTTCCCATAAGTCACTCTAGTTCTCGGTGGTTTGTCGTTTGTTGCCTTGTGTATTTTGTCACTTGGGTTCATGTATGGACCTTACCATGTGCTTTTTCTGTGAGAATCCTGATATTTTTGAGGGTGCTTTGCTCCAAGGAAGAACACCCTTCAAGGTGCCAGGCACGTTTACGTGCCAGTAGCGCTGGTGCATTTTAAGGTGATCATGTATCGTGTGGGCTCTTAAATCATGCACCAAATATAAGGTCGAATTCCCAAACCTTCACAACAGTAGTGCTGTACAAACTCTCAAAGGAGACATTTTTCCAATCTGGGTTTCAGGTCTAAAGAGTACATATTTTTGTTATTTCTTTGTATTAACAGGTAGGTATTTCTTCTAGTGCAAATTTTGCTGGCGCAAGAGACTTTTGAGTTCTTGGCTGCAGGAAGAGGTCTCAATTTCAACTCCATCCTTGGTATCAGACCAAGGTCTTGTGTACTCTCTGTCCTGGAAATGGCTACTCCCCTCAGGGAAATTTTGATCCTTCTGGCCACTCTTATTTCTTCTGCTGTTCGATTTCTACCCCTATTACTACTTTCTTATAATGAACTCTGTATTTAAAAGAATGCTCGCTACACTTAATCTGGGATTGCTATGTGTTTTCTGGGGGGAATGTTGGTTTTATGTCACTAGTCTGTCATACTTGTGCTGGCGAGAAAATCCTACACACCTCTGTTTGAATCCATCCAATCCTCTCCCACTCACCTTCTTGACTGAGGATGCCGGCACCCTCCCAGTGAACTTCATTACTGAGACTCTCCTATTTCTGTCTACTGGTAATGGCTTCTATGAGCTTCGTCTCATTTAAGTATTATTGGAAGCCCATTTCCCTGCTCCAAACCTTGCTATGTTCTTCCTTTGTTCATAGAGGTAAGTGTTTGGATTCCTAGGACTCTCTGGTTTTTCCCTCTTTACCTATACAAACTCATGTTGAGCATCCTCCGATGAGCAAAGTCTACTTACATCAGTTTGATTTACACAAAGTCTCTCAAAACACTCCCTTCTAGCCCCTCAGTGCCTTTGCTCATTTTATCCTTTTCTCCTAGAATCACTTCTCACCCTCCTTCTTTTGGGGGAAGTCCTAATCATTCTGCAAGTCCCATCTGGTTTATGAGGCTTTTTACTAATCAAGTTACCTCTGACCCTAGTAAAACCCTGCAGTAGTGACTATAATTGCTTCAAAGTAACAGGTAAATACACTCAGACTTTTATTGTTCATCGTTTTACGAGCATTTGCTTTGTCTTTCCAGCTCTAATTGTCACAAAGATTTTAAAAGATGATCCAACAGAGTGGCCACATAAGAAATGCTCAAGAATGACCTATTTAAAGCAAATGTCAACTAGTGATCATTTAATTATTTTCTGAGAATGGAGAGCATGGCATCATTCTTTCAATTAATTAGGATATTGTTTCTGCTGAGATTCGGTGGTCACTGGGTTCATAGTAGATCTATTGCTCAACATGCAGCACAGCGAGGGTAGGGCATTCTTCATGGGCCCAGGTCTCTCTGTCTGTAGTTCTCTCCGAGACCATGAACTCATCCAGCAGATATACACCATGTCCCATGTCTCTCAGGCTCCTTGCTATTTGGCATTGTCTGAAGCTTTAGTCAGAACTTGATAAATATTCATTGAGCATATGATATGTTGGGATCCTTACAGCGTGGACCCCTAACATACAATCAGAATCCATCCTCATGTTGCTCTTCTGCCCCTGTGAACATCTTCGATGAGAGTGGGATCTCGCTTTCAACTGGTTTTGATCATCCAATCCGCTGTCAATTCAGTAGTTTATCTAATTATAGGCAAAAAAAAAAAAAGTTTAAATCCTAACTTTAACTTAGAACCTTTCTTTTTCCCCAGCTGGAGTCTGCTGTAAACTGGCCAATTAGAGTATACAGGGGTGATGGTACTTCTGTTTTTCTGCCTCACCTTTTCCCCTACACAGGGGCTGACTTTTTTGCTTCTGTTTTTGTTTTACACTATGGTCCATAGGGAAAGGGAAGTTGGTAAGCATCCCAGGACATTGTTCTTGGCAGCCACTAATCATACTCTGTTTTCTTGCCCTCTGTAATTAGCTGATTTCAAGGCTAATGTCTTGTCTCATGGATGTATTTGTGGTTTCTTTGCTAGTTCCCTTCTTTCATGACAAAGGCAAGTGTGTGTCTCTCTTTAGAATGGAAATGGAAATCTCCTTAACTCCTGCTCCTGGAGGTAAGGGGGAGGGAGGCTGGCCCTGCAGGCTTCTGTCTCAGGCAGCAATTGCTTTAAAATGATCCCAAGCCAACATGGGGGGTGTGAGGCTCTCACTGGTCCTCACATGGGTATCAGCATGGCTTTGCTCTGATGGTGGAAGGAAGATAAATTTCCAGACATGGCCCTTTTCTTGCACCACAGAGCATTTCAACCACCTCAGGAGAGGATTAAGACATTCCAACTTCAGGGTCATGTGCATAGAATCAAGGAAAATGCTACAGAGGAGACACACAGACACACCCAAAGCAATCTATGGATTCGGTGTAATCCCCTATTTTAACACTAATAGCATTTGTCATAGAACTAGAATAAATAGGGATCCCTGGGTGGTGCACTGGTTTGGCGCCTGCCTTTGGCCCAGGGCACGATCCTGGATACCCGGGATTGAATCCCACGTCAGGCTCCCGGTGCATGGAGCCTGCTTCTCCCTCTGCCTGTGTCTCTGCCTCTCTCTCTCTGCATGACTATCGTAAATAAAATAATAATAATAATAATAATAATAATAATAATAAAGAACTAGAATAAATAGTCCTAAAATTAGTATGGAGCCACAAAAGACCACAAATAGCCAAAGTAATCTTGAGAAAGAAGAACAAAATTGGAACTATCATAATCTCAGATTTCAAGATACGTTACAAAGCTCTAATCACCAAAACCATATGACAATGGCACAAAAGTAGACTGGAACAGGGAGCCCAGAAATAAATGCACACTATATGAGCCATTAATCTCTAACAAAGGAGGCAAGTGTATACAATGGGGAGAAGACAGTCTTAACAACGAATGATGTTGGGAAAGTTAGAAGGTACATGCACACGAATGACATTGGACCACTTTCCTACACTATACACAAAACTAAATTTAATGGACTAAAACCTAAATATGAGACCTGAAACCATGAAATTCCAAGAAGAAAACATAGGTAGTTCTCTCTTTGACATCAGCCATAGAAACATTTTTTTTTAGACATTTTAGACTTTTTTTTTTGTCTTCTGAGGCCAAGGAAACAAAAGCAAAAATAAATGATTTGGACTACACCAAAAAGAAAGCTTTTTCACAGTGAAGGGAACCATCAACAAAACAAAAAGACAACCTACTGTGTGGGAGAAGATATTTGTAAATGATATATCCAATAAAGGGTGAATATCCAGAATATACAAGAACTTAGAAAACTCAACACCATAAAAAGCCAAATAACCCAAATAAAAAAAAATGGGCAGAGGACCTGAATGGACATTTCCAAAGAAGACATCCAAAGGGCCAATAAGCATAGGAAAAGATGTCACTATTACTAATCATGAGGGAAATGCAAATAAAAAATCACAATGAAGTATCACTCTACCCCAATCTGAATGACTAATATCAAAAACAATTACAAGTGTTGACAAGCATGTGGAGAACAAGTACCCTCATGCATTGTTGGTGGGGATGAAAACTGGTACAGGCACTGTGGGAAACAGTATGGAGGGTCCTTGAAAAATTAAAAATAGGATTGCCATGTGATCCAGTAGTTCCGCTTTTGGGTATTTACCCAAAGAAAATGAAAACACCGATTCGAAAAGATATATGAAGCCCTATGTTTATTGCAGCATTAGTGCCAGGAGCTAACATATGGAAGTAGCCCAACTGTCCATGGAGAGGTGAGTGGATACAGAGATGTGGCATATGTGTGCGTGTGTGATGGAATATTTTGCGGCCTTACAAAATAAATGAGATCTTGCCATTTGCAGTAACTCGGATGGACCTAGAGGGTATTATGCAAAAAGGAAATAAACCAGACAGAGAAAGACAAATACCATATGATTTCACTTAAACGTGGAATCTCAAAAACAAAACAAATGAACTGAAACAGACTCATAAATACAGAGAATCAACTGATGGTTGCCAGAGGGGAGTGGGTTGGGGATGGGCGACATGGGAAAAGAGATATTTCCTACACATGTTATAATACATACGATAAAATGTAAAAACACATGTCTGCAATTCTAATAAAATGTAGAAGAGAAAAAAAATAATCTAGGCCATAAAGTTAATAGAAGTGAACTCAACATTTGACGTTGGATTAAAAACAATGGAGTCAATGGATTCATCAGGAGAAGCAAACATTGTTCAGCAACATGAAGCTGTAATTTTTTTTTTTTTTTAGATGGGCTTTAATATGGTGAGGTTAAAAGATGATGAAGTGGTCAACACTGACCACAGCATCTTCACTACCACTGAGATGGCAGGCTGTAAGGACATTTTTGTGCGGCGTCTCAACCCAAGCAGATGCTAGAGCATCTAAACACTGTTTTAGAGGGTTAGACTGCAAGTGGGCTACTTCTTCTTCAACCAATCCTCATTATTTGAATCCTTCAGACAAGGTTTTTTGATAACTTAGATAGGAGGTACTGCAGAATTTTTTTTTCTAATAAGTCATTGCAGCTTGCTCTCCCCTGATATGGAAAGACAGTGGATCTATTCGCGTTATGGATCATGAACCAAGCAGTATCCACATCCTACGTTGTAAGACTTTAAAGAGTAATTTTGGGGGTGGGTGGAGGACAAATGGGTATTAGTTAAGCTGGAGAGATCCAGAGAATGAGGGGAAAAAATGTAAGCAATCATATTTTTTCAGGAAGATGAATATGTACAACTAGCAATAGTCCCTGGTTCTGCTCCCTAAAACAGAGCCAAGAAAATCATGCATGATTTGACTTGTATTACACGAAGTCATGAAACCCATGCCATTTCTCAGAATCTCTTTGGTCTTATGGCTGCCAGTGTTTACCAGCAGAAATCAAATATATTTGCACCTCAGCACGACAGCCTCAGCAACACCAAGACGCTAAAGTATCAGCACTGGTGGTGTTGAATGCCCCCCTGGGGCCACGAGGAGGGCACAGAGTGAGAAATTGGTTAATTGTGAGAAGTTTTGACGGGTGAGGTTGCAATCTCAGTGGGATGGACGTTGAGCAGCCATGGCAACCAAAGACTTCCTAAATAGCCAGACGCAGGAAGGTGGCATGGCCATGGTCTGCACTGGGACTCCATGATGGTGCTTTTGCTGGAGCAAAAACGTAACTTGGTTCTAGAGATGGAAGGCATCTCTGTAAATTGCAAACCTTTCAATCAATACTTGGAAAATGTGCAGCGAATGCACTCTAGTACTGAGTGACAGACTAATGTATTTACAGTTCCAAGCATAATTAAGCTTTCTTCTCTGGGTCGGAGGAACCTTTCAATGATGCCAACGACAGGATAAATTTCAGCAAAGAGTAAAGCATGCCTATTTTTTAAAAGGTAGAACTTAAAATCTTGTCTCTGAAGGCAACTTTCATGCTCTCTCTCACCTGGGTTACCTAAATTCCTGCAGACGTAAATCTCTCACTTATATGGCCATATTTTATAGATTTATATTATTTATTTAAAATTTTATTTAAAATTTAAAATATATCTATATATTTTATATATTTTTATATATTTAAATGGTCATATGTTTTATATATTTTAAAATATACCCCTGGTGCTCACACATGTATATTAATAACTAAAAATGACAATGTTAATGATAGCTAACTTTATATGCTGTATACTGTCAGGCACAAGCCCTTTACGGACAAGGTGGTAACTCACTTAATTCTCAAGCTTTGCGAAGTGAGTCCTTTTTATCACCAATCTAGGCAGAGAGAAGTGGACGATTCGATGGAGTCTGCAAAGCTGATAAAGGGTGGGGTCTTACCCATTAACCTACCTACACTACTAATTTAATGATATTAATGACTATGAGGATGAATCCCGTAACTGCCATTCACATAAGAAATAAATGGGAAAGAAAATGCAATAATATAATGTGTATCTTCCCTAATGACATAATGAAGTAGCCCAAAGCTCTGGTGGGTGAGCTGCTCGTGTCAGTGACTCAAACACCATGAGCAGTGTTGGAATTTTTCTAAAATTGTTAACAACTCTTGGTACGTTTCCAAACAAATAAATGACAATTTTCCCTCTAATTACTTGGCTGCTGTGTTCCTGGAAAATTCGGTGCCTATTAAAACTATTAAAAGAAAAGGACTCCTTGAGTTTAGATATAAAATGGAGTTAGGTTCTAGATTTAGATAGGTATTGAGAGATTTTTTTTTTTTTTAAAAGAATTGTAAATGAATATGTGGTGGGGTATTTCAAAGTTGTGCGGGAAAAAGTATGATTTTTGTTGTTCTTTTTCTGTTTCTTTCCAACGTACACTACTGAGATTTTTGTCATTCCTGGCTCCTGTCCACTAAATGACAATAGTGACGGTAAATTATTATAATAATGGTCACTACAACTAAATCCATAACCACCATTGAAGGGTTGGTTTCAGGAATCTATGGATACAATCAGGATCTCCTTGGACTCTGATGAAATTCTAGGCAAAATGTTAAGTATAGGTGGATTCTCCTGGGTAGGCAGTTGATAAGTTTTAGCAAATTCTCAAATCATGAGGATCATCTCTTCCTCCAGAGGTTAAAGACCACTGATGCTGGGTATTCCATGACCTTCAAGGATCTTTTTTTTTTTTTCCCCCAATTCTTTCTACATCTGGTAACCACACTTTCTGGTTTGCCTGGGGCATTTCTTGCAAGTCAAAAATGTGCATGATTTTATCTGCATCCTCAGCATCCTTTTAAATCCAGTATTCGTGGTGGGTTTTCAATTTGTGGTGAATGGTGTCATTGCTCATCATTGCATTAAAATAAGCTATGATAGGTAGGGTATCATTCTCCGGGGATTATGTGCAATGAACAGGTGGTTTTGAGAGTCACCACTGAAACATGTGGTTCTATCTGAAGCTCAAGCACCCTTTCTAGGTGCTAAGTCATTAACACTAAATATGCAGGTGCTCACAGGTAATGCACATGGTGTTGGAACAGAAGAAGCTGAGTAGAAGAAGAAGAAGAAGAAGAAGAAGAAGGAGAAGGAGAAGGAGAAGCTGAGTACTCTGATGACAGTGGCCATTGGTATTAGTGTACCAGTCTGCTGAGTCAGAGCTGTTTCCACCCAAAATGTATGTGAAGCCATCAGGGCAAGGTTCAGTGTGGCAACAGGACATCATTGGTTAGGCATATAGCAAATATGTACTGGAGAAGAAGGCTCAGTAGTCCTGCCTTAGGGTGTATACATAGTCATCTGAATATTTTGTCATAGTAGCTGCATTGTTAACCTCACAGTATAAATCTACAGTTATTTATGTTTTGGATCAAACATGAAAACATTTTGTGATAAACCCTCTTGACAAGAATGAAGTCTAAAACAGACCACGATTAAGGACAAATTAAGAGTTCATTTTCCATTTCTCAAGAAACTTGATGCTGAAGCAACCTGCACGAAGAATCTGTAAACATTTTTAATTCACAAATGCTGTTGGGATCTCACAAGTTACAAGAAAGCAGAGGACACAAATCTGCAGAAGTAACAGCATTTTAAAAAAATACCTAGTAGTATTTTGTGAGTTCTTTTGTATTTGTTATATTGTGATATGATACAACACACGGAGCTGCAGAAAGTGAATCTACATGCCATTTTGGGAAGCATGACCTTTCATTTAGATCAAGCGACTGACTATTCAAAATTATCCGTCTCTTCTACAACTTTTCCTGTACATGTACTAAAAGTAATATAAAGATCATAAGCAGGTTGGCTCTGGTGGCAGAGCTTCATCTTCCTGAGCAGATGAACGACATCAGTTGTATATTCACAACTTGAGAATACTGAAATATCCATGCAACTAATTCTAACGGTGGTTCCACTTTTCAGCCAAGGAATAAAAGTAGAGATTTTCCAAGTTCATTGTGTCTTTGTTGAAACACCTGGTGTATTATGAACACTTGTTCAATGTCGAAGGTGAACTCACTGTTTTGCAGCCATAAAACGAAGACCATTTTTAGCGAAGTACATGCACATCTTTATAAACTGACATTCTTAGTAAATTGAGGAAGCAATGGAGCAGACATGTTCTTGGCAGTGGGAGAAAGACAGTTTCACTTAAGAGTGACCTTTATGAAACAATAAGTGAACAAAGTGAGCTTTTGGCTTCAAGGGAAAAAAATCTAATTTTTATCTGCTACGGAGAGCTTCCTATACCTAACATCGTTTCAGATTGGATTGATGATATTAGCAAATGTGGTTTTGACAATTACGAATCAATCTGCTGTCAGCATCCATGCGGACGTAAGTTTTCAGTATCTCTGGACGAATACCAAGGAGCGGGATTACTGGATTGCGTGGTGAGAGGATGTTTCGTTTTGTAAGAAACTAACCAACTGTCTTCCAGTGTGGCTGCTGCTCATACAGGAATGCATGAGAGTCTCTTTTCTCCACACCCTTGCCAGCATTCGATGTTGGATTTGGGCCATTCTAATGGGCATGTAGTGGCCATGTAGTTTTTAGTCTCCAAATAGCTATTCTGTGCATCCTGACCAAGGAGAGTCCGCATACAATGCACTGTCCCCATTTTACACATGGAGTTGTAGCTCCTCAAACTTCATGTGTTGAAACCCAACCCCCAGTATATCTATACTTGAGGGTACTGTATAAAGAGGTAATTCAGGTCCAATGAGGTCATAAAGGTGGGGCCCTAATGGGACTGATATCCACATAAGAGGAAGAGATACCAGGGATGAACACGTGCGGAGAAAGGGCCACGCGAGGACATGGGAAGGCAGCCACCAACAAGGTGAGGAGAGAAGCCTCAGAAGGTACCAATCCCACTAATACCTTGATCTTGCACTTCCAGCCTCCAGAACCATTAGAAAATAAATCTTTGTTATTTAAGCCAACCATTCAGTGGTATCTTGTTAAGGTAGCCCAAGCAGACTAATATACCATCTTATCCAGAACAAGGATGCAAGAAATATGTATTTTTTAAACACTTTATTTATTTGAGAGAGGGAGACAGAGAATCCAAAGCAGACTTTGCAAGGAGCACAGAGCCCCGTGGGGGGCTTGATCCCCCAATTGCGAGATCATGACCTGAGCTGAAACCAAGAGTCAGATACTTAACTGACTGAGCCACTCATATGCCCCAAGAGATAATTGTGTATATATGTAAACAAACAAACAAAAACTTTTATTTTAATTTTTAAAAATTTACTCATCCCAAAGCAGGGCTTGAACTCATGACCCTAAGATCAAGACCTGAGCTGAGATCAAGAATCAAATGCTCACCAACTGAGTCACCGAGGTGCCCCTAAAGAAATACTTTTAAATAGGACTGCTCCATAGCTCCAACAGTTTGATAAAACTTTTTTTTCAGTTAATATTTTTACAATTAATTATAACATTTATAAAACTGTAAAATTTCCCTGTCCCTATTTCTCTCCAGTCCTGCGTGAATTAAAAAATTATATATTCACCTTGTTCCACATCCTCCTGAGCTAGTCACTCCCGAATTCCAATTCCTCCCATATTTCATCTTTTTAAATTGGTCAGTCATTTATCTAGAATCCTGAACACATTTTCTGCGACAGTCCCCTTGCATACAGCTTTCCCATAATGACATTAATCATTGATTAAAATTTTAAAACATTACCTTCATGTTTAATAACATTAACAAAGTATTTAATCCCTTATTGAAAATTAAATCCATATTTCTTTCTTTTGTGACAGTAGGACAGCTACCGGAGCAGCTCCCCAGCTGCAAGGCTAATGGAATTTCTCTATGGGCATAACAGTCTGCGTCAACCATAGTGGATGAGCCCTGGCCAGTGTCCTCTGGCAACTGGTAATGCATGTAAGGCTGAGGGGTAAGTTGTAATAACAATTATAAAGGCGATTTGTGTTGACGGTGAGTTGCCCCCATGTTGTCCTCTCCCATGATGGTGGAGGAAGGTGTAAAGCAATGAGGTTTCCAAGTTCCAACCTTTTGCAAGATCCTTGGAGTACAGAGACTTTGAGGAAAAGAGAGGAGAGTCCCAATAGAGAGTGCTTCCCTCTTGGGATTAGCATTTGTGTCCATGATAAAGCACATGGGGGTGAGTCTGAGGGCAGCTGGACGCCAAGACCCAGAGTGAGGAGCCATGATGTCCAGACTATGTCACTGATGTTCAGAAATGCACGGAATGTCTGAGGCTCGGTTTCATCCACTGGTGCCGGCAGACATTTCCTATTTCCTCGTGTCAGAAGAAAACAAAGACGGAGGCATAAAAGTGCTAAGTCAATTATAAAGCATCCTCCACTTACAAAGTTGCATTAATAGCACATAATCATCACTGAATGGTGCCGTTTTGAGAATGGAAATGGAGATATTTCAAATTCTGCTTTATCCTTTACTTAGGGGACTCAATATTATTGTTGTACATTTTTCACTCATTCTCATGGTGATGGCATTTCTTATCCCCGGTAACTGTTAATATGCAGGCAGGCTTCCAAACTCCTCCAAATGCGTGCATTTAGGATCACCATAAATCGACAGATATTTACTGAAATAATGAGTTCTAATTATGAATATGAATTGGATTAAAAGGCATGAGGTATTTACCCAGCAATTGACCGGATTAACACAAAAACAGTGGGACTCTGTGGATACTTAGTCTCATGATTTATTGCAAGGAAACATAAATCTGTGCTTCTAGAAGTTTAAACTATATATTTTGCACTTGATTTATAAAACCTGCTAATAAATCCAGTTCAGCTTCTCATTGAGAAACCATTATTGTAAGCATCAGCTCTAGCTAAGT
This sequence comes from Nyctereutes procyonoides, assembly GCF_905146905.1. Classification (NCBI taxonomy): domain Eukaryota; kingdom Metazoa; phylum Chordata; class Mammalia; order Carnivora; family Canidae; genus Nyctereutes; species Nyctereutes procyonoides. The sequence continues at coordinate 3,792,752 of NW_026575125.1, forward strand.
ATATGGATTTATAAGCCAAGAAAACCCGTGTGCAAAACGAACCACAGATTTTGAAATCATGCCAACACATCTTATAACACAACAAAACAACATCCTGTTATTTACAAATCCTTACTTTATACTGAGATGTAAGTAAAGATTTAGAAACCACGGCCTTAAATCATGTACAGTTTTGGCCAGCGTAAGAATCATGATCTAATCTGAATTCAGGGCATTGGAATTTCTGAGGGCAGGAAGAGACATATTATGGTAAATGAATGCTTACGGAGATTTGCACTTGCAGGTAGTGGAAATGGTGGGTGTGATAGATGCTGTTTTGGCACCTTGCCCAAGCCCCCCTCACAGGGCCAACGCACTTGTCTTTCAGATGTCCGATTTAGGCCCTAATGGCTCACGGGTGGTCTCCCTCCCTCTAGAGCATGGCCTTTGGTTGACAACGAGTTCCCCTGCCTGCCAAGTGACCCCTACCTCTCCACCCTGGGGGACCACGACATCGAGCCCGCCATGATGTCAGACCGAGGCTGCCTCGTGCAGAGGCTGCCCCTTTGTCATGTCTTTCCTCTTCCCGCCATATCCCCCTGTCACCTTCTTTGTTGGTTTTTCCTTCCATGAATAAATTGCACCCATATTCTTGTCTCAGATTCTGTTTCTAGAGAACCCAACCCATTTCTAACATGTCTTCACACAGAGATTGCCATTCCAATTCATCTGGATTACCAACTCTAATTTTCGGTAAGCGTAAAGTAAGATCCGCTTTAAAGCTGCAACGGATTATTTTATGGTGAAGCTCCTTGGTCAGAGTCTCAACGCCTGAATGCATCAGGTGTATCTTCTCATCTTTCCATTTTGTGCTTGTTTGTACAAAAACCAGAGGTGACTTTAATGTGCAATGATTACCTTAAAAAGGATATTGATATTTCATTTGGTTTCAGTAAGTGAAGTCTTGGCAATCTGAGCTCTGTGTACCGGTGTCTGTTGTGAGATGGGCAGGGTTGTCTCCACCTGAAGAAGAGGCTGCAACGAGATACTGGCTTTTTGACTTTGAAAACCCCTGCTCCCCATCACAATTTGGAACCATCATTAAGAAATGCATTAAGAGCAAAGGACGTTCTGAAATGAGCACACAGCGCTTTGGGAGTTAGCAAAACATTTTCCATTACTCGCAGATGATGATGAAGTAGCTGTAGATGATAATGATGATAATGGGGTTTAAAATATTCAGTACATAGAGAACGGTCCATGCACGAGCTACTTAGATAGATCCAAGGCTATTCGTGATTCTCTTTGGTGATTAACGTAGATGCGTCTACAACTTTCCCTTTGCAACATCTGTATCCCCAGCAAGAGAAACGTGATTCACAAAGGATCTTTCATCTCCCTCTTTTGGTGTGGAGGTGGAAATGCACTTGTTACATGGAGATGCGGTCCAGTACTTCTAATAGGAACAATGATGGTGAAATCATATGGTGTGGGTTAATCCTGAGGCTGTTAATGTTAAATTCAGTATGGTAGATTTCTGGTTATTGCTCACTCATATCCTCGGAGGTGCCTTCATGCACTTGGGGAAAAGCGTAAACCAATGGCGACTTCCAACAATTGGGAAATTCTAGTTGGAAAGGGGTCTCTCTGGACCCCACAGCGTGGAATCAAATCAGTGCTCGTATTCAGTGCTTCTTGTCATGGGATTCCATGTAACTTGCCTCTTGGGGTATCGGTACTCTGTGTAAAATGGGTATGATAATACCTTCTAGCTCATGGCTGTCGTGAAGATTAAATTGTAAAAGCAAAGGGGGCATATTTAGAACTGTACCTGACATAAAACACTCTAAATTATTGTGCACATAGTGTGTATATGTTATAAATACTATATTACATAAATACTACATTAATATAAATATGATATCAATAAACTATTAATATCATAAGTGATAATGGATGTGAATATCATAGTTTATACATTATACTATATATTATAAATGGTTATATTAATATCTGATGATATATAATGTAACATTACATAATGCACATGCTGTTAATTAACATAAAACTTATTTGCATGGTTACAAATATGAATGTATTAGTGTTAATACATACATTCATTAATATTTATACTAATATAGTAGCATATAGCATAACATAAGGTATAATTACTTAATGTAACAACTAATTGTGTGTATACAAAGGGACATGGCGGGAGATATATGTAGGGCGTATATAGAGACATATTTGTTCATGTGAGTGTGTCACATATCATTTTATGCAAATGATGTATTTGGTTAAGAACATTGGCCACAAGTCTAACATTCTTCCCTTTCAAGCAATGGTGACCTGACCTGGGTCCATACCAGTTGGCAGCAGTACTCGGTTCCTCCTCGCCGGAGGTATGGTGCTGTCCTCCCAGACTTGCTTCCCTCAACGTCGACTTGCGTACTACTGGATGCTGTAGGACACATTGTAGATTTCAGGGACAGCACGGTCGGGATTGCCCCACTCACGGAAAGGAATACAAAGTCCAGACCAGAAAGTCCGATCATGGGAACGAAAGAGACAGCAAGGACAGGAAGACATCAGGGACAGGGCTTAGGTTTGCTCCATTTGGGGGAGATTGGTACTTGCACTCCTGCCACTGAGGCTAGCGATAAAACACATGCGAGCTAATTGCCATGACTGACTCTCTTTATGAGGCGAGCATATGCCCATGAGTTTTAACATATGCCCAAGACTCCCAGAGGCCTTATTCCTTAAAAAAAAAAAAAAAATCTTATTTTTAAACTGGAAGATCTCAACTATTTGTTGCTTGATAGTGTTCACTGATATATAAAAACAATCACATTTAAACAGGGGAAAAATACGAAATGAATGAGTGACGAAAATAAACATATCAATTATTAATTGCTTATTTCACTTGAAAATTACTTATGACACTTGAGACTTATGAGCCGGCATTTCTCTCTAAGAAAATAATGTAATTTTCCTCTTATCTTAGAAATATGTTTTTGAAGAGATAATGCTAGTGGGCTTGATATTATGGGATGCAAACATGCAGCTGGAGGGAGGGCATTGAAAAGAGGCTGGGGTGAGGGACGAAGTAGAGGACAGAGTGGTGGTAAGAGGTTTGCCATTTTTCCTTTATGCCTTCTCTATGATGAGTTTTAAAACATGTGAAAGAAATAGTTTTAAATCCCCTATGCACCTGTCCTCAATTTCATTTTCCTCGCTGTCTTCCCAGCAGACCTTAATCAGTTTGGTTTGAACAGTCTCTCGGGTCTCTGGGTTTTCTTATCATTCTAATACATATGCATCTGTCCATCTATCTATATCTATCCACCATATGTATCTACCTATATCTATGACTATCTATCTATCTATCTATCTATCTATCATCTATCTATCTATCTTTTGGCCTATCTATCCATCCATCCATCCATAATCATCTAGATCTGTCTATCTATCTATCTATCTATCTATCTATCTATCTATCTATCTATCTATCATCTATCATCTATCATATCTATTCACCCAACCATCCATCCATCCATCTATAATCATCTAGATCTATCTATCTAATCTATCTATATCTGTATATATATTAATATGTATATATTATTTCATTCATAATTAATTTTCACTCATGGATTGGACTGATACCTGTAACCACAGTTTACATAAATTTGATTATTATAGTGTGACTGATTTCTGATTTTTCATTATTGCAAGCAGTTACCAGGAACGTTCTTGTCCATAATTCTGTGCACATAAGCTTCTTGGGAGTAGACAGCTGGCTGGAAGGCTGAGTGCATGTTCAGCTCTCTAGAAGCTTCCAGAAGGCTTCCCAAAGTAGTGTACCAATCCATGCTCCTTCTAATAGTAAGAGGATCCTTTTTAGCTTCGTTTTCCTTAGCACTTTATACAGTTTGAGTCAATTCTTTCCCTAAGTTAAGGGAGTTTTATTCATGTTTTAACTTGAATTTCTCTGTCCATGAGTAAAAGATGGCTACTCATGTGTTATTGGCCATTTACCATCATGGCTCAGGTCATGATTCCAGGGTCCTGGGATCAAGCCTCACATCGGGCTCCCTGCTCTGTGGAGAGTCGGCTTCTCCCTTTCCCCTCGCCTGCAGCTCCCCTGCTTGTGCTCTCTTTCTGTCAAATAAAATTCTTAAAAAATAAAAAAATAAAAAGATTTAAGTAACCTCAACTCCAACATGGAGCTTGAACTCACAACCCCAAGATCAACAGACACACACTCCACTGACTGAGCCAGTCAGGTGCCTTTTTCCCCACTTTTCTTACTGATTTATCAGAATATGTGTATGTGTGCACTTTATATATTCTTATATACACAGATATTCATTTATTCTTATATATATAAAAGTACTATGATACCTTATATTCTTGATATTCTTATATTCTTGATATTAATCATAAACATTTGGGGTAAAATATGTTTTAAATAGTCTTTATGCATTCGTGGCTTTTCTCTTTCTTGATGATACAATAAGATACATATATTTTTATGCATATGAATGCATTATAATACATCACATCATCATATTCTTGATATTCATTATAAACAGTTGGGATAAAATGTGTTCCAAAAAAGTCTTTATACATTCTTGACTTTTCTCTTTGTTGATGGTATCTTTCATTTTTAGAAATAGTAATCATCTGTGTTCAAATTAATTTATATTGTTTTCATATAACAGTCTTTTATTTTGTGTGTGTGTTTTACAGCTGAGCAGGGTGGCCCTTTACAGTCTAACTGGCCCAGTAATTTTCAAGGTATGTTTGGACTGAGCTTCCCCCACCCCCAGGAGTGAGGAGGGGAAGTTATGAGGAGGGGCAGACAGACTTTCTGGTTGTTTTATGGATTGCTCACTTTCTGGCTTCTGTTGTCTCATTTTTTTGTTTGGTTTTTAAAGGGTTGCAGTCTCAGCTACCATTCCCTTTGAAGACTCACGATCTACCCAAGTGCTTCATTTCACGTTACGGGTGAAAGCCACACATGTCGCCTGAGATAATAGAATTGTTGAAGAAACTCTAACTGAAATTCAGGTGTCATATGGTGTGTCACACATCAGCGGCCTTTACACTTATGTGCAAGTTTACCGTACTGCATAAAGGCAAAACCAACACATGACTCTTCCTAATACCCTATGTGTGGGATGCATTATTGCTGTTTAAAATCAATAATCAGATAAGAAGCCAGGAAGCAAGAAGATGTAAAAACACGTGAGAAAGAATATTCCCGCATGATGCCGCTAAACCATAGCCATTTCATCTTTCTTAAACAGAGTGTCTAATAACGCTTTTCTTATTACATAACCGCAAAATGAGATGACCATTTAAGACAATCGCAGTATTAGAAGCAGGTTACGTTGTTTCTCAGAATTGAGCACATTTGGCTATTATTGGAAACGATTGCCCATAAACACCGAAATCATCATTATCACTTTGCACGGATACATCAGGGTGTGTTTCCAATTGACTTTTAAATCATTTTTACTCATTATTACCCTGTGTCCTGGTTTTTTAGGTGGAGGATATTCCCTCTCAGTACAAAGTTTCTAATTAAATCCTAAAGTATGAACCTGCCCCCATGTTTTTATAGGAAGTGGACACCATCGGAAGGAGGAATACATGCATTTTCATGATGTTGTTCATCTTTGCACACGTAGAAACCAATCGGTGGATTCTGGAAACATTAATTCTACCCAAGCTTGTTGTAAAGGATACTAAATTGGGGTTATTGTGTCCCACAATTTTGTGCCTTGTGAAACATGCTTTTAAAAACTCCCTTTGCTAAGCTTGAGGACATTACGCTGGAGTGTAATAAGACAGTCACAAAAGGACACATTTGTATGATTCCACTTATAGGAAGTACTTTAACATCATTAAATTAATAGAGACAAATTCACAGTGGGTGCCGGGGGGCTGGGAGGAGGGGTGAATGGGAGGGGAGTGTTTAACAGGCATAGAGGTTCAGTTCAACAACAAAGTGTTCTGGACGGTGGCGGTGATTGCCCAGCCATATGAGTGTACTCAATGCCCCTGACCTGTTCACTTAAAAATACTTAAGATGACCAATTTTCTGTGTATTCCACAAGTAATTTTAAAAAGTCTTTTTATTTTAATACTAAGAAAGATTTTATTGATTTATTTGAGAGAGAAAGAGTGCACAAGGGGCAGGGAGGGGTAGAGAGAGAGGGAGAAGCAGACTCCCCGCTGAGCAGGGAGCCTGACCCGGGTCTCCATCCCAGAACCCCAGGCTCATGACCTAAACCGAAGGCAGCATCTCAACCAACTGAGCCACCCAGTCGCCCCTATTTTAATACTAATAAATGCATCTTCGTTCTACAAATATCATATATGTGAGCAAAGGAAGAAATGATACAGCTTGAAGTAGTGATTTCCATTGGCGGGTCTGTCATCCTTGTGGCTGATACTGCTCTGGGTTTATGTGACTCACTGAAAAAATATGGTCATTGCCAACCATTTTCTGAGGTTTTTAAAAAATTTAAATATATTTGACATAGAGCATGTTTCGTGTACACTGAGGGTGTGTGATGCTGCTTGGATACCTTTATATACTATAATACGATTGCCGTCGTAGCTTTGGTTGGCAGCTCTAGTATGTCCTCTGTCATTCATTTCCAAGATACTTTTTTTTGTGCCGTAGTTATCGTGACGGTATTCCAAGAAACAAAGGACAGGTGATTAAGAATCAAGGAGCATTTGAGCCAAAAGTATGGGTTGGAAAAAAAAGGTAGGCATTCTAGAAATGTCTGTGGTTGGCGGGAATGTGAGAATTCCTCAGCCGAATGTCAAACTCTTATGGTGGGGGATGGGGAACAGGTTAATAAGCACAAGATGATGGGTGGTCACTGATAGAGCTGGAAAGCTAGATGCCCTGGCCCTGGGTTTACTTCATTGTCAAGAAGCAAGTCTGGCGTCTTCTGCCACGATTTTTACTGATTTCCCGTCTCCTGGCATGGTGTTGAGATGACGTTGGACATCTTGCCCACAATTTTTCTCTAAAATGAGGGTGAGCAGGACAAGCATTTTCCGGTTTATTTTTCTGACACCCAATACCTAATATGGCAATGTCTACTGTCTCACACGTAGGGTGACGTCTGCAAGACTGAGCTGGGGTAACTTGCACCGGGGCTTCCAAAATATATATGGAAATGTTAACAGTGGAAATTTTATTTCTTCAGCAATGATTGGAACAGGCTAGTCAGCAGAGGACCATACGTGCAAGTAGGTAAAAGTCCGAAGTTCTCCTCCTGGAAACGGAACCACTCATCTGTTATCCTTGTAAAGTCCTTCTGAGGATTCAGTGGTATTGTGCATTTCCTATTGTTTTCCTTGAAATCCTGTCCCGTTAAGGGCAATGTCAATAAAACAGCATGCGGAGCCGCTGAGCCATCATTCACATGCCAGCTGATGCCACACCTCATGTCCCTTTTATGAACATTTCCCAAAAGACAGTTCTGTCCTCATTGCATTAAATCAAACTGGTTCCCTCAAAACTCCCAATGGGAATATCACTTGAAGCGATGGTAGGGGAGTAGCAACCATGACAGCCAAACAAAGTAAAATCTGTGAAACAATCCAGAAGCTCTTACCTGTAGATTTCATTGACCGTATTCATACTTTTATTACTACTAACATCTCTGTACTTATAATTTTGACCATTTTTGATGCTTTAGATCAAGGCTTGGCACATGATGACCCTGTGGGCCAAATCGGACCGGCCGTCTATGTTTTCAAAGTTGGTGAGTTAAGAGTAGCCTTTACAATTTCTCAATGGTTCAATTTTATTTATTTTTATTTTTTTAAAATTTTATTTTTGAAACAATAGAAGCAGTGGAGGGGCAGAGGGAGAGAAAGAATCACAAGCAGGTTCCACAGCCAGCGTGGAGCCCAGTTTGCGGCTTGAACTCACGACCCTGAGATCATACCCTGAGCCGAAATCGAGAGTCGGGTGCTGAAACCGTTCAATTTTAAATGGTCGTATAGTATATGTACCTACATAATCTCTTTAGTGTTGCATCTTGGTTTGTAAAAGTTGAAATTCTAAAGTATTTTCTAACTGGCCCTTTAAGAAGGAATTCGAAGAACTGCCTCACAATTTTGGTTTAGAATACCTATATATTTAATTCAAAAAAGAGGTCTCAGTGGATTTCATAAAGAGGCCCAGATGGAGGGGTGGATGTTGCCCGCAGGTCAAAAATCATTTCAAAATGCATTTGAGCATTTATGAGCCAATGCCATCGGATGACTTACAAAAGAAACCCGCACGAATGCGAACGTGCTTTTTTTTGTTCCCCCCTATAAAAAAAACATCTTGTAACTTAAAGAATTTCACTTCTGCTCCGGTGAAAATTTTCCTCTTAAATAATTACTAGTAAAGTGGTCTAGTGTAGGGGTTAAACCCCTGTGTAGGGGTTAGTCTTTGGAAGAAAACAATTTAAGTCCTTCTCCTAAATGCTATTTACACCGTTCTTACTAAGGAATCACCTAGTAAGTTTCTAAAGAAGGTGCTGGGTCACGGTAGGACGATTTCTAATTACTCGGGAGCACTTTTCAGCGTGCACGGATGCATTGTAGCAGGTGGCTGTGCAGACATGTCCCTTCATTTCGGGGGATCGGATTTTCAAAGACTCCCGTCTATCTGTTGATGGGTCTGTTGGGTCACTCTGCAGTCTACCCCCCGCTGCCCCGTATGGGTGCACGTGCATGTGCACACACACACAACCACGAAAGGAGTTAAGCAAGAAACGGATTTCTGGAGAAAGCACACAGGTCTGGCAATTGTCGAGGAGACCTTCTAGGCCATGACTGCGAATGCGCGTCCAGGCTGCAATGAGGTGTGCATGAAGGTGGCCTCCAGGAAATTCAGAAATTCTTCTTCTATTCATTTCCAAAGAACGGCTCTCTTACTCCACGGCGATAGCGGTTGGATCGGAACTGCTAATTGTTACCATAACAACTGGTTATGCAGGGCGGACGATGTCCGGGCGCTGTGCTGTAAATGGACATCCATGATTTAAAGAGGAGAAAGAAAGGGCTCTCCGGAGCTCTACGGTGCAAGTGTGGCATCATCGGGAGAAGGGGTCAGAATGGGGAGCTCGCCTTCTGGTTTTGTATCCTCCTGGGTGTGCCCCTATGAGTTGCCTTTTCCCGTTTGTGGAGGAGAGAACAGGAGAGCAGTGACCTCCAGGCACCGAGTTTAGACTTCAGTGCGTCTTTTAAGAAGAAGACACTACTGGGTTGTATATGACGGGTCGACGCTGGACTAAGTACAAAGTGTACAAGGGGAGTGGATCCGGGGCATGCAGGGGTTCTGAGACTATACAGCCCAAGCGAGTGTTAGGAAGTAGGTGCTGGCATCACTCACACGGCCCAGTGGGTGCGGACCCCGGCGGCAGGTGGGTGGCTCAGGCCATGTGTCCACCTGAAGGGTCCCGAGCTCAGCCCAGCGAGCTGGTCGAGCGTTACTTCTGGGTGTGTGCCTGTAGGGTACTTGTGGGTGACGTTAGCCTTCCACTCGGTGCCCCCTGTAGACACACGGCCCTCCCTGACGTGGTTGGGGCTCATCTGACTTTGCCCTGTGCCTGACGGATGCTCTCCTGCCCTCCCACTGCGAGCTGTCCCCGCAGTGCTGTTGTCCCCAGGGCCCTGCGGACTCCTACATCTCTGCCTTCTCAGGACTCGGTCATGCGGCCAAGTCCTACTCTGTGACGCCCGAGTCACCTCCCCTCTATTTATCCCCATCTCAGGAGCGCTCAAGCCTCCCCCCTCCCTCCTGCAGTGGGAGCCGCCTGCCTCCAGAGCCCGACAGGGCTGTCATCCATCACAGTCGTCATGCGCACTTGTAAATAATGGCTCGGGGCGTTTTATGGGCAGCATCCAATACCAGGGGTGAGCGTTCACAGGCATTTTTCTTGGACCTTTGTGTGTGTGCTGGGAGCACTCCCACCTGCACGTGTGAAGACAGCAGGGCAGGGCAGGCCCGTGCTTTTTCCTGGGATTTTCTGCTTCCTATAGCACTTTCCGTGGCCCAGTGGAGCCGGATGCACGTTTGCTGGTGGCATCTGAGTCGAGGGATAAGGGACAAGATCCACGCTTTTCAGCAGAGCCTGTACTCCATGCTGTTGCCACCGCTCCCGCAGGACCCGGGAGGGACTTACCTTGGGTGGGACCATGATTTCCAGTTTAGGGTGGGAAGCTGAGGCAAGGACAAGGTGAGTTCATGCTCTTGTAAGAACTACGGACTGATGGCTACTCAGCACCACCCTCCCCTGGGTGCTGGCTGGAGCAATACCAGCCTACCTAGAGGATGGGTCATCCTCTCTCTGCCCCGCCCTTGAACCTGCATGTCCATCTGTTTGGAGCATCATCCACTTGGCTCCTCTGAGCTTTGCATCCTTGTCCACCAGGCTTGAACTCAGACCCACTTACGGCATGGATCCCGCGGACACTGAGCAGGGGCTGCCCGTAGAGCTCGTCACCCATCCCTGTCGCCTGCTCAACCTAGAGTTACGTGAGAACCATGCACCTTGGATGTGCTTGAAATGTGACGACGCTGGCTTAGCCCTGGGACGTTTCTGCTGCAAGCCTCACCTGCTGGCCATATGCTTCTCTGAAGAATGAGGACTTTCTTCCTCTTCAGCATTTTCACACTTAGGAAAAATCAGAATAGTTTGATGGCATCGTGAGCCATTGAGTGCTTGTCCAAACGTACCCATTTGTTCTGAAAATAATGTCTTCCATAGCCCTTCCTCCTTCTCCTCCGCAGGATCCAGTCAGGATTCACAAATTGCATCTTGTCATCTCTCTGTAGACCTCTTCATGCTACTACATTCTTCCATTTTTGTGGCTCCTTTCCTTTCTTTTTAGTGACACAAGCTGTGTTGTTTCGGAGAGACCCCGTCGGCATGTTGGGCACTACACATGGCAACACGTGTCCCATGTTCTGTACACCCACCGGTCGGGTCTTGAGTCTGGTTGACCTTCAGCAACCGGCCCAGTCACTGAACAGTCTGCAATGTGGACGACTTTATGCCCTCTCTTTATTTGCCTATTTTATTTGTAATAACTCCAATTTTTAGTGATGGCCCATTAGCCTTTCCAGAAAACAGAAGTTGTGACAGAGGTAACTAACGGCTTGTCACTGAACACAGACATTATGAGATCTCCTTTCTTCATACTTCTGCCAGGCATATTTGGGGTCTAGGCAGTTAGTCCTTCACGTTTCCCTTTGTTCCATCTTCCAAAGAAACACCTGTTGGAAGCAGAAATGATGACAGAGCAGAAATATTGTTTAAAATATTAGGGGGCACGCCTGGGTGGCTCAGTCTGAGTCTTGGTTTTGGCTCAGGTCATGTTCTCAGGGTTGCGAGATCGAGCCCAGAGTGGGTGCCTACTTAAGATTCTCTCTTTCCCTCTCCTGTTTGCGCCCATCACCACCCGCTCGTGTGTTCTTTCTTTAAAAAAAATTTTTTTTTATATATATATATATATATATATATATATATATTGGCATCTCCCCAAATACCCAGAGATGGGGTTTGATCTAAAATAAACTCAGTTGTATTTCTTTCTGATCTTTGGAGACCCCATCATTCCATGATCCTGGAGCTACTCTCACCAATAACAAGAGGAACATTCTTTTCCAGGCCGCGTTGTGCTTTGTTTAAATCACCCCCCGATTCGATGAACGTTGCCCAAATGATGCAGTGTCGGAAGACAGCGACGGTATGGAAGGCACAGTGTTTGTTAAAAAGGAAGCAACGGCTCACCCCTGCTCCTCACAGCGACCTTTCCTTATCTGATCTTTTTTCTTGGCACCGTTAACAAAACAGGCATTCTGCACTTAATTACTCTGGGCGTTCTGGAAAAAACCAGCTGGCCAGGACCAAGCCTGATGAGCTCACAGGCTGCTAAGGAAGCACAGGGTAGTGTGGTCTTCAGGCGCCGTGTTCACAGCTCTTGCAATGTGCGGGCGTGTACAGACATGCCAAAGGGCTTTTGGTTTTTGTATTTTTTAAGATTTTATTGGATGGACTGCATGAACGGGGAAGGGGCAGAGGTAGAGGGAGAAGCAGGCTCTCGCTGAGCACAGAGCCCAACATGAAGCTGGATGCAGAGCTCCATCCCAGGACCCTGAGATCATGACCTGAGACTGAGAGGAAGGCAGACCTTAATGGACTGAGCCACCCAGGGGTCCCCCGAGGGGGTTTCCTTAAACGTTAAGTTCAGGTTTTTCTCAAAGCAAACCAAAAACAATGCTTCCGTCAATTTTACTGTAAAAATAAATAAATTAATAGATAAATAAATAAATAAATAGTTCAGGAAAATTAACAGATCATGAGACATTTAGGAAATGATCTTGCAGAGATGTTGACCTGTCAGCTGGTCTGGTGGAGAAGCAAGTATTGACCTAGCAGGTGTTTGTTGACTTTATACTTATCTGCCCTGCTCTTAAAAAAAAGAAAATACAGAAAGTCTTGCCAATAACTCTATGCCCTAGGCTAATGACACAGTTGTCAAAGGCTGCCAAAGCAAACTGCTTCCCGGGATTCAAATCCCTCACTTTTGTTCTCCTGTCCCTTGGCTTTCTGTTCCTGAAGGCCAGGTGATTTACCTAGGGGGAAGGCCCCGTATTGAGGGCAGCTGCCCTCTTCTGCAGGTTTAGTTGAGCGCTCACAGAGAATGCAGGAAAACAGAACCGGGAGCTGTCAACCATCCATCCACGGCTCCTCCGCGGGGCCTCCTTGACCTCCACTTCTCTGAAGTCCACAGAATGCATGTGTGCGGTTCCCACAGATACCAGTCTCACGGGAGCAGAGGAGGCCCTTTTTGGGGAGAAGGAAGTAGCAATTTGGAGTTTTCATAGTGGGGTAGGATTTCAAGTCTGTAGCTGCATTGGGTAGAGCCACTGAGCTCAAGTCTCCCAGCATATCTGTTGCAACGACCAATGGCTTTCCCAAAGGCCAAGGGCCTCCCCAATGGCCAATGGCTTCCTGTGGTCGCCTTCCTTAGAACTGAGGCTGCCTGTTGTCCCTGGAAGCCTGTTGGCATCCAGATATGACAGTGGAGTGCTCTCCTGGCCTGAGGGATGCTGTCCAGCAGGCAGGACAATTGTCTGGTGCGGATGTGAGGTTTGCAGTTCTCTCCACTGCAACCCCAAAATGCTGCTGTGCACCTGTTGATCGGAATGCACTCACCCAGGCTGAAGGGCAGGACGCCTGATGCGATAAAGGAACGTCAGAAGGAACGGGGTGGGGGGGGGGGTGGACGGGCACTTGAAGGTGTGGAAACGTTGAGCCCCAGCCAGAGATGTGAGTGTCGCCAACCTGCGGGTTCAGGGATGGGAGGGGTTACAGAAACAAGGTTAGGCAGCAGTATGCGGGGTGCCAGACGTTTCCATCCAGCTCAGAGCGGGGACACGCAGGGGAGGGCACCCAACTCAATTGTCTTCCACAACATCTCCATGGCGCCCAGAGGAGGGAAGGCTTTGGCGTCATCCCCTGTGTTCTTTCCAAGGGAAGGATTGATGACCACGGAGCTCATTATCTCCAAAAGTGAAAGGAATTCCACACCAAAGACGTAAATCAAAACCCTTTGAACCCCATTCACGGACTGTGTGATGCAAATGATCCAAGCTCCAGGAGAGCTTCCAAACCCGGTTCAGTTCAGCGCCAGAGCAGACAGTCAGTGCATAATCCTTGCTTGCTGTATCCCCCCTGAGGCGACCCCGTGGTTTGCGGAGCGCTTGGGTAAACACCCTGATGGGGAGCGTCTGATGAGCAGACCCAGAAGGGCGGCCTCAACTTCAAAGCTCACGTTTGGCAAAGTGATTTGTTGTGCTGTCTGGCGTTTGAAGGATCCTGAATAGCTTCATTTTATGGGGGAGGAGACAGCGCAGCTTTGCAGGGCTCTCTATTAAGCAGGAGGGTCTCCTCAGGCTTTAGGTCTCTTACCTCCTGGCTTTTCCTGGCAGAGGAATGTCCCCCCTGGAAACCTTTGAAGGCGCTGCCAGCTTCACAGCACCCTCATTGTGATCACTGCTCTTCAATGAGCTCATTCAGCCAGGCTTTCCCACAGCTCTCTGTGCACAGCACAGCGGAGGCCTGCTCCGGGTTCGTGCATCTCCCTGGCTAGGGCCGGCCTTCCCCGGGGGCGGGTGTTGGGGTCGAAGCATCTCCCTTGAGCTCCCCAAAGAGCTCCGGAGCCCACCGTGGACAGGCATCTTCAAAAGTCTCACAGGGTGACGAAAGCAATCATTTCCGAGAGGTAACACTGTTTTGTTTTTTTTTTTTTCTTTCCAAAACGTCCTTTACCAGGGAAACGAGTAGCAGCTCGTAGACAGCCTTTCTCTCCGGCAGCTTTAGCTCCCAAAATACTGAAGGAGCGAGTAAGACTTTTTGTGCATAACCGAGGCTACCTAGTAGGAAGTTTTAACGCCTAGTCTTTTTTTTTCCAGATTACCTGTGGGTTCGTAAGGGTGTAAGGGATGCAGAGCCTTGCACGGAAAATCAGACCCTTCCGTCTTGAAGTCATTAACACAGAAGGGAGGTGTCTCACTGCGCTAAACTGCTGAAGGGGAAACGAGCAGCAAGGGGGTCCCTCGGGATTTTGATGATGTCTGGAGACATTTTCACTGTCCTGACTGGCAAGCTCGCTATTGGATTCTGGTGCGTACAGACCAGGGATGCTGCTACATATCCCACGGTGTCCAGGACAGCCTCGCAGCAAAGAAGAATCGGACCCCAAATGTCATCAGACTGGGAAACCCAGAAGGCAGACCAAGCAGGAAGCAGCTAGCCCAGCATCGGGGCATCATGTTAGCAGATGACACTGCACTATGTAAACTCAGCCTGTGAGGTCTGTTGAGAGCTGTATGGACCCCCAGTAGGTGCATTATCTCAATATCCTCTAGATTCAGCGGCTGGAGATGCAGCAGGTAGGTTTGCAGAAGCTAACATGTGCCTAATTATGCATGCTTAGGAGAACCCCACTTTCCACCCAAGAATCCTCTCGGGGCCACCCCCCAAGGCAGAGCTGGCTGGACCACATGGGGTTCACCTTGTCCCTTTTGACCACACATCCATGTTTCACGTTTTCTCATTATAACAGCATTTCCATGAGGGGCTTGTCCTTTTTCTTCTCTTTGTCCCACTTGGCCAAACTTCTTCTGACTTTGTATCATTGTTGTGGTTTCTGGGGCAGAACTATTTCCCCGTTGGTTTTCTTGGTTGCTTCTCCTGTAATGTCTTTCTGAACCCACACAGGCATGGCTGACACACTCCGGCATTGAGTGTCGTGGTCCTACTAAATGCTCAAACCCTCCGCCTCTTCCCAAAGTTCCCCTCTACCTTGCACATACATCTCTAAATTTCTTGTTCTGTGACTAAAAAGGAATCCCACCTCGTCCTGTTTCCCATAATTGTCCTGTAATTAGGACTAGGTAATATGGCTGCCTTAAAACTAACAGGCAATTTTATAACCCCATATAAAGTATCATTTCCGTATTTTCCCCTTTTCTGCAATGCTACCTGAGTGGAATCTTTCCCAGTTGCTCTCGATACTGCATTACTTCCTTGCTGTTGCTACATATCAAAAAGTAACCTGTCGGCATGTCCCCCGAGGCCCTGTCACTTCTTGCTCACACATTCCAGTCTGCATCTCTAGCTTCCGCCTCTCAGCGAACACTCTGTGTTGAACTGAGACTGTCTTATGGTCTCATGAAACAATTCTCCCCTCAACCTGATGTTCTCACCTACAGAATCACCTCCCCGATTCCATTTTGTTACCTAGGCACCACACAGCTTGGAGGTTCAGCTCCAAACCCACTGACTACGGGAATCGTCTTTAACTGGACCTTACTTCCTCCCCTTCTGAGATCTTAGTGTAACCATAGCATTCATATGGCCCTTCATTATCTCAGAATTGCAGAGTTGGAAAGGATCTTACAAGCGGTCCGCCTCCATCTTTCTTTCTGCCTTTCTCTTTCGTCATTTCTTTTGTTTAAAGATTGATTTATTTATTTTAGAGACAGTGCGCATGAGTGGGAGGGACAGGGGGAGAGGGAGAGAGAACCTCAAGCAGACTCTGTGCTGCTGAGCGTGGAGCCCGCTGTGGGGCTCGATCCCAGCACCCCAAGATCATGACCTGAGCTGAAAGCAAGAGTTGGATGCTTCATCAGCTGAGCCACTCAGGTGTCCCTCATTCCTTCATTTTATGGGCGAAACATACTGAATCAAGAAAGCTTTATCACATTGACAAACATAAGGTTTTGCTATTAGAAACTTTTGTCAGACGTTAATTTTTTTTCTGGTTTACTAGATGGTAGGCCTGGCTTCATATCTGTCTGCATTTGAGGCAACATCTCACTGTGCTGAGCATATGATATGGGTGCTGATCAGTCAGACGCGGCGAATCGTTTTGTATATACGTTTTATTCTTCTATGCATGCTTCTACAATACGGGATTTATCTTACAAACCTCATGTCTGGTGACTGTTTCGAGGGATTTGGAAATAGGCAGCAAATTTAGCCATCAAATACCCAGCTCAAGCTGAGGATGCAAAAGAATTCTCTTTCAAACTATTGTGTCTTTATCCTGGTGGGCAGATTCATTTCTCCTGCTGTGGAAACGGTCTTTATTTGCATGGATTCTTAGTTACTTTCCATAGGCAACCAGTTGGAGGCCGCTGTCACCCTGAGATATACTTGCCTAAAAGCAGTTATCTATCGTACAGCCCCCCGAAATGATTCCCTTTCTTTTAAACCCAGCTATTTGAAACTTTTTTCCATTCTCGGACGCTCATCGATTGCTTACTTCCATAAACATAGTCAGCGATCAATCATGTCCTTATTTCTACAGAGTTGACACCTGCCTGCCTAGGAGTCATTCTCTTAAATACCCACGTGAGTTTTGACTCATTTATTTTGTTTTTCTCAAAAAGAATATAGTGTTCATGACTCAGATATGATCATTCTGCTATAATAAAATCAGTATGTCATGTTCTGGATCTTATGTCGCTCAGATACTCAGTGCCGCTATAAGCACATCTGAGAACTGGTGTGTGGGTAGGAAGGTTAATCCACCCAGAAATTAAAATATATTCTTTACCTGATTTAGGGGCTGTGGTCTCCATTTCTTCTCAGCTCCCACCCACCCCAGCCCCGTTGAACTCCTACCTCACACACTACAGACGTGCTCTGGAGCACCACCGAAAGGAGGTATGCGAGTATTCTCTCCTCTCATTCTTATTTCGCAATCTCAGTGGTATTTTTCCCAAAATGCCTCTAGGCAGAATCATGCTTTCAAAAGCCACCCTCCGTGGAAGGTAGACTTCCTCTCTGCACACTTGTTATCCTAGAAATCTACCTTGATGATGTGCAGCATAACATGTCCTTCAGCAGAAGGGAAACCATTTATTTGTGGCAAAACGAGAGCTGTGACCGAGTCATCCACGAAGATGCAAAAATCCCAGCCCCTAAGTTCTGCTCTGACTGGTCCTCCAAGCTTCTCACATAATATGCCAAAAGGCACGATGCGTAACCTCTGTGTAAATACTTCCATCCCAGGAACATGCTGCTGTGGACGTTCCCTTTGAGCTGATAAAACTAGACATGCCTGGGTGGGTCATTCATAAAAATACCAATAAATAGAATTAATATGCAATCTGCCCCAAATCTATGTGTCCCTCTTGTGCCATACTTTACAGAAGATGGCATCTTTCTATAGATTTTACCCTTCCGTCTATGAATGCTCACCTCACGTAACACACCCTCCTCAACCATCTATTGCAAAGCTTTCTATCGTTTCATTGGGTATGTGGCTTTTCTCTTCTTGCATCCAAGAAAATATAATAATTGCCAGCTAAAATATCAGGGAGATTATGTGAAATGTTGAAGAAAAGAAGGCATGGCATCGATTGCCGTCAATCTTGCTAACTTGGCCTCAAACTTAAAGTGCTGCCACCCATAATGATTTGGAATGTCCTTCCGTGACCCAGCTTCATTCATGGCTTTAGCCTGGGCTCTGTCTTCCTGCATTAGGTGCAGAGTCAGGTTTGATTGTCTATCACCAGGGAGCTTCTTCTTCACTTGTGTTCAATACAAGAGAAACTATACCGCTTGCCAGAATGATCCTTCCAGGGATTCCACACATGGATTGGATTCAGGAATCTCAATAGTTACTGCGGGCCATGCAGAAATGCAATAGTTTGCAATTGCACAGAACCACATTTGAAGATAGACAGAAGTTGTACTAGTCTAGGGGACAGTGAATTAACTGTGTTCTTATCTGTTCCTTGTCCAAAAATAAAAACACAAAAAGACCCAGGCCAGCTGGGGCGGTGACCTAGCTCTGTGTTATCATGCAGGTCATGCAAGCGCAAAGGTTCTAGTGACACAGCCAACACACACTATTTATTTCAAAAAAAAACCACAACTAGACTTTAAGAAATGTGCGTACAACACCACTGTTATGGAATTAGACATGCCCAAACTTGATTTTAAACTATGATGTGGAACACAGTTCTGGATAAGTAGGCTCCTACCAAAATATAGCTACCCAGGGATGAAATTAACCACCACAATTAGTGAAAACCCTAAAGTAGCAAAGTCCTTCTGAAAATAGATGGGGAACAAAAGTGCATAAGTAAGTACGTGTGATATGTTATACTGAGATTAATTGCTTTTCGGAATTTTCTCCACATATTTTCACTCTAAGTCAATTTAAGATACTTTGTAAGAGGAACATGGTGATTAATAAGTGTACATTGACTGAAAAATTAATCCACAGATATAATAAAGTGGATTATCTTAGAAAATATGACCATTCACTTTTCTCAAAAATTCACAAAGTAATTGAATTCCAGTAATGGGATTTACGGATGATTACCAGATTTGCTATTATTGATATTTACTTAGTGTTGAGAAAAAGAACCCAGTGAAGTCATACATGTTCTTGCTAGAAATAACTATTAAACATATTATGTGCCCCCAACGCAGATTTATAAAACGAGGTAAATTAAAAGACTGAAGTCCAGTTTTCTGCCAGCACCAAAAAAAAAAAAATGATGATGAGTGGACTTCTTACATAATACAAAATGTTGAGTTCTAAAAGTAAATTAGAAAAACGTAAGTGGAAGTAATTATGAATTTAGGCAGGGAAAGAACAGGAGTGGGGAGTGAGGGCATCCAGCCACGGGTCTAGTGACCCCTCTACTAAGCAATCTGTGTGAGATTAGCGATCACAGAGAAATGCAAATACTTCCTGGTGAAAATCTGACAAATCTCTGAGCCTGTTTGATTTGGAATCACATAGCGCTACACCTGTTTGCCTGTGAAAATATAGGTCTTCTGTTGCTGAATCTTTCAATTTTTCAGGGAAACAAGACACCAAGTTCAAAAATCCAAATATAACCAATTTTAGGGATGCCTATGTGGTTCAGTAGGTTAAGTGCCTGCCTTCAGCTCGGGTCATGATCCCAGGGTTCTGGGATTGAGCCCTGAGTCAAGATCCCTGCTCAGTGGGGAGTCTGATTCTCCTTCTCCCACTTGCTTGTGCTCTCTTTCACTATTTCTCTCTCTCAAATAAATAAAATCTTTAAAAAAAATCTAACCAACTTTAGATGCTCAATAAATCACATTGAAAAAGACCACAGGTAGCATCAATAAAGTGTTTTAAAATAATACAAAAAAGAAAGTAATACAATCACAAAGAATCATAGATTTTTTTTTATAACTAAGGAAAGAGAAAACTTCATTTTTTTTTCTTTCTTAAATAGTTAAGATCAACATAAAGTACAGGAAATTATTCTGGATAGATACAGAATCTCTGCTATACAGAAATGAAGAGATAATCCTTTTATATTGTAGGCAAAGGCAATAAGCAATAAAGCAAGGAAATAAAATCATCAAAATCAAAAACACTTTGCTAAAATTTTTTAAAAAATTTAGAAGTTTTTGTCAAACGTAGGTGTCATAAATCAGGTCAAATAAAATTCACTTCCCAAATCTCGTCTTTCATCAGCTCCTTCATATTGTGGCACAAATCGACACTATAAGCCAGAGTTTAGGGTCTCTACAAGGGCAGGTACTAATTTCATTATAATACGAAGATGTTATCATCAACGTATAATGTGTTCGTCGTTGCTATCTTTAAATGAATGAATAAGTGTGTAAAAAAAACAAAAATAAAAAGCCACCCCTCTCCCCTCCAACAACCCTCAGTTTGTTTCCTAGAGTTAAAAGTCTCTTATGATTTGTCTCCCTCTCTCTCTGTTTTCATCTTATTTTATTTTTCCTTCCTTTCTCCTATGTTCGTCTGTTTTGTCCTAAATTCCACATTTGAGTGCAACCATGCGATGATTGTCTTTCTCTACTTGATTTATTTCACTCAGCATAATACCCTCTAGTTCCATGCAGATTTCTTTTTGATGGCTGAATAGTATTCCATTGCTATCTATCTATCATCTATCTATCTATCTATCTATCTATCTATCTATCATCTATCAATCATCATAGATTTACCACATCTTCTTTATCCATCCATCTGTCAAGAGACATCTGGGCTCTTTCCACAGTTTGGCTATTGTGGACATTGCTGCTATGAACACTGGGGGAATGGGGTAACTGGGTGATGGGCATTAAGGAGGGCACATGATGTGATGAGCACTGGGTGTGATATGCAACTGATGAATCACTAAACTCTATGTATGAAACTAATAATACCCAATATGTTAATTAAATTAAAATTTAAAAAAAATCAGCAGTTACATTGGGAAAAAAATGGATGCAAGGCACGCAAACTCTCTCTCTTTCTTGCAACTGCATGTGAATTTATGATCATTTCGAAATAAAGAGTTTCAATGAAAAAGAAATAGAAGAAATAGCTCCACGCCGTGCACTGGACAGTCTGCAACCTCTGCCTCACACTGAAGTATGAAATGCCGACCGTGGCTTGAATTGCTGGAATGTGGTTGTGATATTTTTGTTTGTTTACGGCTGCTGTTGATAGATATTTGTTCTGGGAAATGACTTGACTTCATGAAAGGCCTTAACGCGTAAATCTGGCAAAGAGGAGCATGTTTGTAAAGCATGCCTGTGCATCCCTGAATAATACTGTGAATGTTGGAAGTGCTAGCTGGTGGCTAACCGGCACGCTGTTACGGTCTCTAATAAAAAGTAACATCGAACCGTGAAAACGAACCCTAGAGATGTAAGACAGACAGACCCAAACATGCATGCCCAAAACTAACTATAAGACAAAACAAATTTAAGAGTTGGATGATAGATTTGATTTGGATGATAGAATTTGAGGGCCATAAAGCAGAATTGGGCCCTCGACTTCAGTATGCCACGTGTAAATGGTGCTTTCTGTGGTGCGTTGGTAATTTTCACTGAGATCCCTTTAATACATTGCGCTGGTGTCCCCGACAAACTGGCGCGTCAGTATTTTGGCGGGGCGGGGGCTTGTGTTTCTGAAGTTCTACGCTGCTTCACACACGTGTGGGGGATCCCACACTTTCGCTGATTTGAATTCTGATGAGCATATCTTTCTTTGTAGGATAAAAATAGTAGTTTTATCAGATTACTTAGCACTGATTAAGCTCTGGGCAATCAGTCTCTATCTGCCAGTCTCAAAAAAAAAAGTGATTTATATGCAGTGGAAAAGCACAGGAGACGGGATGTAAGAGGACAGCATTTGGGAGCCATCTGTATCATTCCTTTGTGGGCTCAGATAAAGTCGGTAAAGACAACACCCACTGGTTCCTGAGTATTGGCTACACCAGGCTCTTTGTCACTTGCTAATTTTTTTCAGCTCTTTTAATTCTCAATTTGACCCTGACCTTTGTCCTGTATTCTCTCTCACTAACTAGATGAAGAATTTGAGATCTGGATGGGTTTTCCCAGGCGGAGTATTGTAGGCAGCGGCAATGGAGTCCAAAGTCAAGGTCTTAAAGATGCCAATAAAGCTGCTGAAAATTGCATCACTTACTCCTTATCTCTTTCTCTGTCGAAAGAAGGAGGGAAAGAAAGAAGAGGGAAACAAAAGAAAGTTTTGCCCACTTTCACAACGTTTCTGGGATGGAGGATTACATATTAAAGCATGATAATCTCCACATGACTAGGCCAATATGAGGTGTTGGCTTTTTTATGTTATACTTTACAGGCAATTTTTTTTTTTCATTTCTGTTGGAAGACGTGCCTTGGAAGAGAAATCAGGACTGGGCCTCTTTTCAGAGGACTCTTCCTGGTTGATAATTGCACCGAGCCACGCTAAACGGGATGCTGGAAGAAATGTGATGTGCAAACAGAGGGTATTCGGGGATGAATGGATATTTCTATTAATTAGAGCACCTTGGTGTCGGGAGATGTCTCCAAAAGGATGTTTGCTAGAACAAAGGTTTCTCGGAGTTACCTGAGTTAAAAGGATCGATGGCCAGAGAAGTTCGGAGACATTGCGTGTAATCATTGTTTCTGGTGGAGTCACAAGACACAACGCTGTTCAAAACGGTAATATGAAAAAGTCGTGTTTGATGGCATTTCCCTTAGTCTTCCCAACCGTTCATGGCAATGACAATTGCTTTTTTAATGTAATATTCGTTTGCTAAAGGGCTGCTGTAACAAAGGGCAAAGATGGGGGACACTTAAACAACATCTATTTCTCACAACTTAATGCTGGAGACTGGGAGTCTGAGGTCCACACATGGGTAGAGGCTGGTTCCTCCAGAGGCCCCTCTCCTTGGCTTGAGTTATATTGGATGAGGGTCCATCCCACTAACCTCATTTTACCTTAATCCCCTCTTTAAAGCTCCTACTTCCAGGGATCCCTGGGTGGCGCAGCGGTTTGGCACCTGTCTTTGACCCAGGGCGCGATCCTGGAGACCCGGGATCGAATCCCACGTCGGGCTCCCGGTGCATGGAGCCTGCTTCTCCCTCTGCCTGTGTCTCTGCCTCTCTCTCCCTCTCTGTGTGACTATCATAAATAAATAAAAAAAAAATAAAAAAAAAAGCTCCTACTTCCAAACAAGTTGGTTGGGGCTAGAACTTTAACATATGGGTTTGGAGGGGGTGGGTCACAATCCAGTGCATCCCTAACAAATACCCACTAATATTCTAGAAAGAGTAATCTGGAGGACACATCAAGAATGCTGGTGGGGGACAGTCAAGAATTCTCACGGGTGCTCTGAAAATTATCTGCAAGGATTGGAAGGAAGTGCAGTGGCTTCCTCTGCCACCCAGAGCCGTTCCTCTTGGAGGCAGTTGCCAAGAAGTTTACTAGGCTGCAATAGCATTCCCCTGTGCAGTCGGCTACTTGTTCCTGAAAATGTGCTCCTTAAAAAAGGGCCCTTCAAAGTGATCTCAAATTTCATTTAAAGTTAGAATGTACCATCCCAATATGCACAGCAGCGCCACCACTTTGCTTCTTAGTGCGGGATCACAGCATATCTCCGGTGTGCCCGGTGCTTGTGTAGTCGCGTCCTTGTGATTGCGGATCAGGTGATTTTTTAAGCGCTGAGTCCCAGGGAACGATCAAAGGTACAGAGATGTCGGAAGATGTGCTCGGAATCGTGCACCGCTATTAAAGCAATTATTGGATCAACTATAAATCCAGCTGGATAAACTCTGAAAGAGGAAATCCTTCCCACGTCCCTCAGCCTATAATGAGTCCACATGTGTTCCTTGCTCCAGCTCATATTGACCTGCCACAATGATGCTCGGAGCTGGCCAAGCTTGAAATTATGGAATGGAAACATCTCATTCTGAAAAAGCCACAAGGCTGATTCTCAACAGAGTCCCTCCGTGTGAAATAGCAGTGCGTCATCCAGAAATTATGGGTGGAAAGAAAAGTCACCCGTGGGACCTGCCAAGGGAGGGCACTTACTGGCAGGCTGGCGGGCTGTGTGCACAGGTGGGGGGCTGGGTGCTGGCGTGAGGTGGAGGTACCGTGATACCCTTTCAGCAACCTGGAGGACATTTTTTCTAGAATGCTTTTCTATTCCCAAGGGCTCTGAAAGCTCATTAAGGAACGTCAGTTGGTTTCTGTGTCCGTAAGAACCCGCACAGAAAGTCTGGAATGACCCTGTGAGGTGCGGCGAGCGATGGGCAATGAGCATCGCTTCTGTGGATTTTAAACCATTTTTCCTTGGTTTCCCAAAGAACGGGCTCACACTATCAGTGGTTAAGTGGTGAATTAAGAATGCTCTTCTGCTTTTTTTTTTTTAATGCCTTTTACTGACACATGGATAAGAGAAGCTGAAATCCACAATTTATTCATGATTTTTCTATAAGTTTAAACCAAGCGGGCAAGCCTCAGAGGCTTCCAAAATGAGGAAAGCAAACTTATTTTGCACAAAATAATCACCTGTCATGGAAAACGCCTGGAACTTAGCATTCGATTTTCTGGAGCACATCATTTGGATTGCATATTGCTGAAATTGTTGACTGTAGAGATTCTCAAATCACCCTTTGCATCTCCACTTCTTCACCATGCATTTCAACCCACGGAATATGCACATCGTTCATGTAGTGTATTTGAGGTGATGTGTACAATTTATATGTGGGAAAATATGATTAAAGCAGTTTCTTGTTCATACTTGACGGAATATTTTCACGCACGTCAAATATCTCAGGCACTGCAGAATATGTGGGAAATACGCATTTCCATAAGTGTAATAGCACTGGGGACAGACCCATTGCATCACATGCTCATTGTTTGAATCAGAGGTGGAACATCTCTATGTCATTATGCCCCAGTAAAGCTCTTTTGAAAAATACTAAAAAAAATATATGTTGTCATAATAGGATCTCAAAAATATTCTTGATCTCTAGTAGCCCTTTTGAGGGGTGACATCTATCAGGAATTTCCTAGATATACCAACATAAAGTTTCTAATAATGTATGATCTAAATTGCGATCTCCGTTTCTACGTAACTGTATAATTTTCACATCCTGGAAAAGAGGCTGCGAGTCTAAATAAATATTTGGGTGTGTTTTCACTCAGAAGATGTGGCAGTGAAAATTTTGCCTTGATTAGGAATGCGATCACAGGCACCTATCTTAAAATATTTCACAACGTGGGGAAAACATCACGTACTTTTATACTTTTACCCCTCAGTCATTTACAATTTGCATGAGCAAACTCTTCTGCGCTATTAAAAGTTGTCTTAAGAATTTTTGTTGGGATTTTACATTTTTAACGAGGGTTAAGTTACCCGCTTTCGTTCACAGGTCTCAACTTAATAAATCCCGTGGTGAGTCCTTTTAAAACCCATTTGAGTATTTAGGTTTGAACTTGGTAGACTCATTCTATTTGCACAGAGAGTTGATGCATTCATGTTATAGCTCAAAAGAGGGGAAAATAGATTTCTGAATCTAAGAGATGGATGAACTCCCTGCAAAGGATTTATTTAATATCTATATCCCTCCATTGCCATCGTGCCCATCATGTAATGGCTCCTAAAATTAATGATACAGACTTTAATAATTTAGAAACTACCGAGTTGTACTTGGGATTTCTGAATTCAGTAGTTTGGTGGTGAAGGCATTTTGTTCTTTCTCTCTCTTTCTTAAATTAATTAATTGATTAATTTTTTACTCCTCTGTATCCTTGGCTATGCTTTCCAGGTCTGAAATAATACCATTTGCTGAGACCCTATTTATGACTGCTTTCCTCATTAGACTGGCGGATCCATGAGCATAAGTACAGAACTTCTGTATTGACTCACCTGCGTGTTTTGAGCACAGGGGTTATTGAATAAACACCTGTTAGCTGGATGGACAGGTGAGTTTCTGAGAGTCTAAGTTTACAAGCAGATTTTCTATGGCAGCAGACACCACAACATCCTTTCCATGTGGCTGAATTTAGACTGTGGTCTTGACATCACTTGGCGAGAGTAAAGGATAGATTTCACGTCCCTTCAGAAGCTCAAGGAGGCAGAGTGATGGGAAACTGGGGGCCATTCCTGCTCCTCAAGGAGATCTTCCTAGCACAGGTCTTTAAGCAAAGGGTAAGACACTCTTCTCCGAGCCCTGGAAGTCATATGCTTCTGTGAGTGCTCTGCGCAGGACGCATTTGGACATATGAAGAATACAAGCAAATGCATCCCAGCCAGAAGGCAATGGTTGTTGTACTGCACAAAGCTAATGAGTCATTAGACTGGCATCTACCAGCTGTGTGAGCTGGGATAAAGTGTGTCACCTTCCCAACCCTCAGTGCCACCCGGTAAAATGAGAACAACTGTCTAGAGTTTGGGGACAGTGAAAGGAGAAAGCAACTGTCGTGTTTCATAAGCTGTGATGGTTCTACACCTAAACTATTTAACGTGGGGACGTGTGGTCAAGGTGTTGGGTTTGAACGGACACCTCGAGGGACATGGGCATCTGCTGGGAGCAGCTGAAACGTTGGCCAACATTGTATGTTGGAGTTTATGTAACACACCATGAGTCTTCACCTTGTCTCTCCGTGCTCTCATGGTGCTTTAGAATAGCAACTGGCACATATGCATTCATTCATTCATTTCTAGGCTCACGCCCAGCATGGAACCCAACGCAGGGCTTGAGCTCACAACCCTGAGCTGAGATCAAGAGGCGGATGCCCAACCTACTGAGCCACCCAGGCATCCCAACAACAACAGGCATTTAAAATCACTCACCCTTCCCTCGGTTTTCTAGTGTATGACATTCACATTGATCATAATATAGCACAACATGGTTTCCATGGAGATCAAGAGTCGCATGTTCTTCTGACTGAGCCAGCCAGGTGCCCCCAAGTTTTAAATAGAGACTTGTTACTGGAAATTCAAATCATTTTAATAGTTCTGATTTGGAAATTTTTAATGATTTGAAATAAAAATTCCTTGAGGGTTACTATCAGAGATGAGGGCTAGACTTTTATTTTTGCTACTAGAACCGGACTCAGATTAAGATGATCTAGGTCACTGTCACTAACCACATCTGTGATTTTCATCAGGTTCCATAAATTCTCTCCAGTTTACATGTCTCAATTTAAAATGAGGAAATTGGATGAAAGCTTCTCTGAGCTATTCCTATGCTAAGATTTTTTTTTCTTAATTCCATATTTTGGGCACTTTTGACTCAGAAAGCATTTGCTCAATAAATTGAAGAGATAACATTCAGCTTACTCCCTGGTATAACTACATTTCACGCATGGTGTTTTATCGTTTTTTGACAATTCACTTTAAATTGCCTTCTCATTGTATCCTGAATGATGTATTTTGTGTATGAAAATTAACTTTACTTTCTACCTCGTGTAGGAAGTTAGCACATTAAGTCACTAATCGGAAATCCAGAAGTACCCATAAAGGATATATTCCAAACATCCTTTTTGAAATCTACAACAGAGATTCCTTACTCACAAGGGATGTAAGAAATCATTTTTCTCTGGAGATGGGTGGAGACAAGACCTGTGCTATCTATATAAGCGTTAATCAGAATAATGCCCTGCTCCAAAATGTTCACATAACTTCCCAGCACCTCTGCAACTATTCCGTTGTATGACGAAGCATTATTGAGGCTGTCCATGGAATTAAAGTATACCAGCTGACCTTAAGATAGAGACGTTATCCTGGTTTATGCCGGTGGGCTCAATGGAATAAAAAATGGAATCGCCCACTTTTAAGGATGGACATAGAAGATGTCAGACTGGCTGGTGAGGTGTGAGGACTCCAACTGTTATTCCTCACTTTGAAAGTGAAGGAAGGGGCCACACACAAGGAATGCAGGCAGCTTCTGGAAGCTGGCGGGGCGAGGAAACACCTCCCTCTCCTGCCCCGGGGCATCCAGAAGGAGCTTAGCCCTGCGGATGCCGTGCTATCAGCCCACTGAGACCCACACTGAACAGCTGACCTACAGAACTCTAAGATAATCAATCTGTGCTGTCTTAAGCCACCAGGAGTGTGGTAATGTGCTCCAGCCGCCACAGAACCGGTGCACAGAGCAAGCTTGCGTATTTATGGAAAACTGGGCACCCAATGCCTTCAGGACAACTTGCTTGATCTACAATCCCATTTGTCTTGTGTCACACATCTCCGTCCCTCAGATGTCAAAGGGAGACTTTGCCCAAACCGACCATAAAGCTTGCCTATTCTTGCCCTCAGAATATCATTCTGTCTCAATGTACATCTTTCATGAAAAAGGCTTGTGTTCGAAAACAGAGAGTTGAGGGTTTCTTGAGTTCATCAAAATGTGTCTGTAAAGAAATAATTATACTATGGGCAGAGTTGGCCTTCACTGCAACTCGGTCACCTGACAGCCAAGTTGTTGGGCTGCTTGGACAACCAGAAAGTCCTGATATCCATCCTTAGTTTGAGGGCATTGCTAAGTGGCTGAATCAACCTAGGATGGATGAGGGAGGGAAAAAAGGCTATACATTTGGCCATAATTAATTTCATAATGACAAATGAACATATTTTGTTCATTATCCATCAGCACCGTGGACAAAATCTGCAAGCACTTAATTTGTAAATGAGCACTCTAGAAATAAACGATTTTCGCTAATTTACACTGACCTTCTCCATCAGTTAGCGCTAAGTCATTAATAATATATTGTTACTAATTTGCTACAATACTAATCAGCCCAGGGTCAATTATAAACATCATGGACATCACATGGACACTCTACTCATTATTGGGAATCAAATCCTCATCTTTACTGAATGATGAATAGTGACAACGTTCACATTAATTAGGATAAGCTATACTGAGAAGAAAAGGGGGGGTGTACTCCCATCATTTATTTATAAAGCAATCTTCTATTTCATCTTCTTGATTTAGACCCCTTGAGTGCGGGAGTTTTCTGCTTGCTTTGGTGTGTTTCAAAATGCCTACTCAGTGCCTTGGTTGACCATGGAAGTTTTTGAATCGAAGTACTCGAATGCATGTAGGGGGCCTTTCAGAGCAGGAAGAGGGTGGGAAAACCGACAAAAATAGGTGGTTTCTGATGGAAGGGGGCTGAAGCAGAGAGGGGAGTTTGGGAATATATGCTAGAGACCAAGACTGGGTAACAATCACAATGTGTTCTCGATGTAACTTGATCCTCCCAACGTCACAACAAGGAAAGACACATGTTTGCTCATGAAGAAGGCTATAGGTTGGGGGGTAGCGGCGGGGGTCGGGTGGGGGGGCAGGTGTCCCTAAGAAGTGTTTGTTTGATCTGAAAATCTGACAAGCACAAATCCTTGGACACTCAGTGCTCAGGTGAGTAACTCTTTTGCTTCCAAATCTGATCCATACTCAGTGTTAAATCCCCTTCCAAATCACTAAATTTCCATGTATTCTATGGTAATGGTTTTGATTCTAAGAAGAAATAGGTAAGCAATGTAGATTTAAAAAACACACCAGGTTGAAATCACGATCACTAGATTATAGTCCATCTAGTGAGAATGAGTATTTAACAATGAAATGTCTAAAAAAATGAAATGAAATGATGAAAATTAACATAGAAAATAAGATACTTGAAATAAGCCGAAAGATATTTGACATTATTTCAAGAAATTCAGAAATCATGGGGATTGTGTCTTCTGGTCTTCATGTTCTCTTTTCAATGCTTTTCTAGATGGAACATTTATTGTTTGTCAAAAAAACTAATGAAATTTTAAAAAAATTATTTCAATATTGTGAGCACACAGTGTGAACAATCCGTGTCATTTTATGAAGGATTTCGTAACCTACATCATTTACGCAGCTTTCATAAATTTTCCACAGATTTCCAGCACACATAACAAACTTTGATATTGCCTTGAATATCTGGATTTAATTTGACAAATACATTTTTTTCTTTCCAAATATCTATGGTTTACAACTTCGCCCACTGACAACTAATTTGGTTTCCCAGGAAATTGTGTAGGACTTATTTTATGTTCACACACACACAAAAAATAGTTGTAAGAGAAAGTGGAATTTGGATAATGACACATATTGAAAATAAACACTCTGCCAGTGCTTGGATTAAGTGAATTCAATTTAGAAAGGAAATAAGCACTTTGAATAAAAAACATATAATTGTGTGTATTTAAATCATTATGCACTAATTTGGGTTAAAACAAGGTATCATAAAGTGAAATTCAGTATGAATACCAAGGTGCATTATAACAATCCTTGCCCAACTGTTCCCCAACTCATCCCATTCTTTCTCAGAGAACGTACCGTCGATTAGGTGAGGATCTGACGTACATGAGCACACATCACACAGGCCAATAGGACCGACATATAAGGAAATAAGAACTTCTTGTGTCTCCTGTGGCCTCCTGAAAACCAATGAACTTCCAATGATAAATATCTTTTCTTCAAATATTTAAGATCTAGATATGTTTCTTTGTACAATGCTTTGCTCCAAAATCCATCACCACGAATTCTAATATTCTCTAGAGGTGATGTAACACTGACAGAGTTGATGTTAAATTTGGTTCTTCCACTCAATGAGGGACATTTAGTCTCTCGAGTTCTGTTTCTGTTTCCCTATGAACAGCAGATGATTTTATTTACTAATCAAACACCTTTCATGCACTTACTAGTATGTACCAGGTACTGTATCATGCTCAGGGATTATAAAGATAAGTAGGGCTCCTTTGGCTGTTCACAACAGGCTCACGGTTAAAAAGAAAACTAAATATGTGAATAGTCTGTATTGAATTTGAGAATGAGAATGAGGCACAGGCATTACAAATTAAGACTTAATTACCTTTTTAATTAAAGATTTGAGAGAGAGAGAGAGAGGGAGAAAGAGAGAGAGAGAGAGAACACAAGCAGTGGAAGTAGCAGGAAGAGGGAGAGGGAGAAGCAGGCTTCCTATGGAGCAAGGAGCTGGATGTGGGACTTGATTCCAGGACCCTGGGAACATGATCTGAGCTGAAAGCAGACTTTTTAACCGACTGAACCACCCGGGTGCCCCAAGACTTGACTATCTTCTGATGCTGTGCACCTCTTGCTATAATATAAACTTCTCAGGGCAGGCATTTCTGTTTAATTTTCTGCTGGTATCTACAATAACTACAGCAGTGCTTAGAATATAGTTCAAGAAAAATGCACTCAATGAACAAATGAGCAGAGCCATCCAACAGAACTTTTAGCAATTGTAAAAATGTTCCCTATCGGTGTCATCCAATATGGTAGCCACTGGCCAGACATCCCTTTCAAAGGAGCCACACAAGTGAGGAACAGTTGTTTTTTTCTTAAAGAAAGTTTAAATTTAAATGGCCTCATGCAGCCAGTGGCTACCATAAGGGACAATACAGGGCTAATGGTTTACACTATACAAACATAAAATACTCTGTTTTCATCCTTGTTGCTGGACTCTTGAAATTACTATAATAATACTTAAAAGGATTTCATCCATCCTCCTGGTTGTTCTTATTTTCCAAAGTTTTTCTAGTTTTTCTTTGTCTTTCTAAGTGTTATTCTGATTGGTTGTGGCTTATCTGTGGGAACAACATTTCCATATTATTTTGTCTCCTACACTGAATTCCCAGGTGACAAGCTAGGAAAATGACATTATCCGTCGTATCACAAGCAAAGGCTCCTTACTCCATGAGCACCTCCTAGGAAGTGATGATTACCAGACCTACAACTGGTGAAGGACACATGGGTGCCTACACATGGGTGAAGGACAAGAATTGTCCGTTCCTAGAAAATAAGCAACACAAACAGTTTTTGGACAAGGGAAGAGATGGTCGCCAAAATAATGAAATTATTAAATAAGCAATTACAAGTACACAGAGATCCTAGTTTTAATCTGTTAGAGGTGGAGGAAATTAAGCCAATATTGGGTACAGCAAAGCCATCACTATGGGGCCATCAGCTCCTTCTTGTGTTCATCCTGGGGAGGGCTGACTTTATTATTCTTCCAAATGCAAAATAAATAAGCATCTACACACAGACCTCAAGAAGCATATTCTGTGTGCAGTTACAAGTGCTTGGACGCTGGCTTGTCTGCTGTGGACACCTCAGCCCTGTTAGGAAGCAATTTCTGGTGAAGAGGCACCAGTATTTTCCTAATCACTTGTTGGTGCTGTTTCTCTTGTTTTGATGGAGAAAGAGAACCAGGCTACTGCCTGTGGAAAACCAAGACGTCTCTTAGGAATTTATCACCCTCTCGTCAACAGAGTTTTCTAGTTTGTCTCATTTTCTGTCGGGGCATGGAGCTCACAGGAGCAGCTGAAGTGGGGAGAAGAAAGAGAACAGACCAGACTGCAAGAAAGAAGACAATCTGGAAAGGAGTCCCCATCAAGCAGGGAAGCTGAGAATCGGTGGATCGACAAAAGAAGAGCCTGCCTTTGCTCATCATGAGTTTTGGCAAAAAATAAGTAGTAATAAGAAATGATAGTAAGATAGATAAAGTGGCAGGGGAAGCATGGTCATGAAGCCCTCAAGATCTCACAGGGGCTGGCTGTGGCTTTCATTTGATAGAGAAATCACATTTAAAAGGCACGGACCCAAGTCATGGACACAAATTCGGCATAGATCTGTGCTATCCAATATGGTGGCCATTTATCACTTAAGGCAATGAAGCTCCTTCAATGTGGGAGTCTGAACTGAGATAGGCTGTAAGTACAAAACACACACTAGATTTCAAAATATGTAAGCTACGTCCTCGGAACATTTTTAATACAAATTACCCACGTGGAAATAATATTTTTAGATATATTGGGTTACATAAAATGTTACGTTAAATCAATGTCACTATCTTGTCTACATTTTTTTCCTCAAATGTCGTTATTAGAAAACTCAAGATGATACAAGTAACTTTTATTACATTTCCACAGACAGAACCATTCTACATGACCCACATCAATAAATTTAGTTCTCTCTGCAGCTCCCTCTGGACCTTGCCAGGCAGGCACCATGTATCTCATCTAATGGGGGAACATGGCATGGGTCCAGCTGGGCGGCCAGCAACCCATCCCTATTTTTACCCCATGAGCGTCCCCTCTCTGGAGGGCTTCCCATTCATCCTTTGTGTCCTCCACTCCCTCTCTTTGTTCTCCTCATAAGGTAAACATGTTCCTGCATTCACTAATTTTATATGTCTTTGCAAATCATGTGCTATGTTCCCGCTTTGCACATAAAGTCCCTTCTGCTCTTCAACATTCTATCTGCAACATACTTCCACCTGCTACAGAATTATCCCATCTTGGAGTGGTAGGGAAAAAACGTGTTTTAACATCCCTCCTTCTTTTTTTTTCTCAGGTCTCTGGTCTCTCTCAAGACAAAATGGTCTGGCCTCCATTCCTTTGGAAGACGTCTGTCTTTAGAATTGGTCGGTCTTTGCTGTGTGACATGTTGCTGGTTTACCCCTTTATCACAGCTAGCACCCATTCAGCCACATCTTTGTGCCATAAATAAAATTACATCTGAAACACAGAAGCTAGCTATTTTACACTTGGATATAATTGTCGTGGGACTTAAAAAAATATATATTTATTTACCTAATTCGGGAGAGAGGGAGAGTGTGTGTGCACACACAGGGGGAGGGGCAGAGGCAAGGGGAGACAAGCAGATTTGGTGCTAAGCTTGAGGCTGACTGGCAGCTCGATCCCACAACCCTGGGATCACGACCTGAGCCAAAATCAAGAGTCTGATGCCTAACTAACTGAGCCACCCAGGTACCCCTTTCATGGGACTATTTTAAGAGGACTAAAAAAATACATTGTAGGGCCACCTGGGTGACTCAGTCAGTGGGCAAACTCTTGATTTCACTTACGTCATGATCTCAGGGTGGTGGCATTGAGCCCTACGTGGGGCTCTGAGCTCAGTGAAGAGTCTTCTGGAGACTCTCTTCCCTAAATAAATAAATAAATCTTAAAAAAATATGTTGTACATCTGGTAAACTTTGATATTTCCACATCTCACTCCATCCATTGGAGACTCTCCCTGGTCAGACTTACCAATGGGAGTGTTTTAATCTCCCATTGAAATGTGATTTTTGCATCTAGAAGGTCCCTGTCTGACGTGGGAAATTACTGAGACACTGTGGTCTCTAAATGCCCATGTTTAACTCACAATTATGTTGCATACATGGGAGTACTCTACAATAGTATCAGAACCGTCCATCTAGAGCTTAGAAACTCACTGTGAGGATCATCAACCACAACTGGTTTCTTCCTTGCCAGGTATGTTGATCTTCTCAGGTTATCCAAACAAAGTACCATACCCCAGGCGTCTTCAATCACAGACATTTGGGTCTTAAATGTTCTGGAGGCCGGACATCCATTATCAGAGCGCCAAGTGAGGTCGGTCTTCCTGGTTTGAAGATGGCCACCTTCTCGCTGTCCTCCCATGGTGGAGAGATAGTGGGCTCTGGTGTCTCTTCTTCTAGCATGAGGACACTAATCCCATCATGGGGCCCTACCCCAACAACCTCATTTAAAACTAATCCTCCCCGAAGGCCCCATTTCCATTTTATAAATCAGCAGTGAGCATTTTGGCTGTTTGTGTCTCATTGAGCATCCCATTCCTTCTGTACTCAGATGAAAGCGTATATTTACTTTCAGCTTTTTTTTCTTAATCATTTTTGCTGTGTCCGAGATATAGACAGTAGAAGACTAGCAAATGCTTAGTAACAGGCTCTCCAAAGAAGCTGGGAGAGAACTCCTATTTGTAGTGTTTACCAGTTTCTGTGGCTTAAGTACTCTTACTGTGGCTGATTTCAAGCTACCCATGTGATGGTCACTCAATGGGGAAATGGGAAGAGATGGATCCCATTGAGTTTTTGGGACCCAGCTCCAGGGCTCCACTGAATGTGAAGCAGTGCTGACTGCAGTCAAACAACACAGCACCTGGCTGTAAGGCTAACTCTGAAACACACAGAAATCTGAGAAGCTTGGACAATTTATGTTAAGGACTCTAATAAAGTTATGACCAGGAGTTATGACCAATACTGGGCGTGTTGGCCTAGGATTTGGACACACACACAAAAAAAAATGCAGCTGACACAGCACAGAATCCTAAGGATCAGTTTTAGATCTGGTGGTGTACATCCACCAGCGAGGATCTGTGTGAGATCCACAGCTTTTTTGATGCCAAGAAGTAGTTGGCACTTGGAATCATAGAAATGAATGAAGTACTGACAGTCTTATAGCCGTCTCCTAGAATTACAGCAAACGGAGAGGCAAAGAACTGATAATTCATGCATTCAAGTAAATGCTACTAAGGTTTCACTGAATAGATCAGGGCATTCGTGAAAAGCAAACAGGATTGAAATGCTTCCAGCTTTTTATTCCTTAGGGAAAAATTCTGCGTCAAGACAAGCGTTTGTGTTTGTTGTGAAAAAGAAAAAAAGTGATGTTTCTATTACTTTCAACGTGTTTTTTCAGGTGACTTAAAAAAATAAAACAACCTTAAGAATGATGTCAAGGAGTTAGATTATTCCTCCTTTTTGCTTAGAATGTTGCTGGAAATAGCTGCTTAGATAAACAGATTTCTATTTGGGGACATTTAAACAAACAAACACACATCAATGACAAAAACACAATGTGGATGGCTTGAGGGAAGAGCAGGGAAAATGTGATTTTAAGAAGTTATCCTTTGGAGTTGGGGCAATGGATTCTGAGGCATGATTACATAGTGACTTGAATACGGTAGTTAGACACATGATTTTTTAAAAAACACTAGAAATGGGTTCGGGTTCTTTCCTTTTCACATCTGTAACATCTCTTTGATTTCTATACTGAAGATCAAGAACTAAACATTTTAGTTTTATGTCCTTCCCATGGGGAACTTTTAAATTAAGTTGGTCTCCAGCCATTATATTTATTTTTAATCCCTTGGGTTTATTTCTCCCAACTGTAAAGCCTCCGGCTTACCAGTGTACTTTGAGCTGATGTGGACTACTCAGAAGACAGACCCATTATCTTACTCAGCAAATGGATTTTCTCATACCTAAGACAAATGGTTAACTCGGTAAGCTTTTATAACACCTTGTTGGACTTTTCTTAGAAAAATTACAGGGAATCTTTTTTCCTGTTCATTCTCAAAATATGTAATATTGGTGGGAATTGCAAGGTAGAATTTTACACCTGGGATCTCTTAAAATTACATTTTGAAGACCAAGATCCAAATAGAGGTCTGTCTGTCTGTTTCTATAAAACCATCATCTTAGGTCAGGTTTTCCAGAAGAAGAGCATGTGAGAAGGATTACTCTTACATGTGCATGTGAATTTTTGAAGCGGAGCTCTCAGGAGAGGAGGATGGGGTTGAGGTGAGGAAAGCAAGGTGGACGTGATCTCAAGGAATGTGGACTTCCACCTGACTCCATGGGGAGTTCAAGAGTTCAGGAAGACCCGCACAACATTCAGTAGCACTCAGTCCATTCAGGCTGCTCCAACAGAAATTATAGCCTGGGGTGGGGTGGGGGGTATCTACAAATAGCAGACTCTGATTTCTCTCTGACACCTGCTTCACAGCTCTATGCCTCATCTGTAAAATGGGCTCACAGTTCTTACCTCATACACTCTCTGAGTGGTTAAAAGAGAAAAATGTAAGTCAAGAGCTAACTTGACTATTAGCTAACATCAACTGGCACTTGAATGTGAGACCTAAACCCATAAACTCCTAAAAGAAAACATAGACAAGAATGTCTCTCACACTGGCTGTAGCAACATTTTTCTAGATATGTTGTCTCCAGAGACAAGGGAGACAAAAGCAAAAATAAACTACTGGGACTTTCTAAAACAAAACAAAACAAAACAAACAAAAAAACAAAACACAACACTTTGCTTAGCAAAGGTAACCATCAAGAGAATGAAAGGCAACCTATGGAATGGGAGAAGATATTTGTAAATGCCATGCTCTATAAGGGGTTAATATCCTAAATATTCGAAGAACTTATACAACTCAACACCCAAACTACAAATCAAATAATCAGACTTTTAAAAAACAGGCACAGGGCCTGAATAGACCTTTTTCCAAAGAAGACGTAACACATGGCCTACAGACACATGAAAAGGTGCTCAACATCACTCATCATCAGGGAAACACAAATCAAAACCACAAGGAGTTATCATTTCACAGCTGTCAAAATGGCTAGAATCAAAAAGACAAGAGGATGTTAAGAAAGAGGAACCTTTGTGCACCATTGGTGGGAATGCAGACTGGTGTAGCCACCGTGGGAAATAGGATGGACGTTCTTCAAAGAAATTAAAAGTAGAATCACCACATTATCCAGTAATTCCAATACTGGGTATTCACCCAAAGAAAATCAAAACACAAATTCAAAAAAAATATATGCACACCTGTGTTTATAGCAGCATTATTTGCAATAGCTAAAATATGGAAGCAGCTCAAGTGTTCATTGATAGATGAAGGCATAAAGAAGAGGTGGTGTGTGTATATATGGACATATATAGATATGTGAATATATATAAATAAATAAATTATAAATAAAAATATATTTTAATATACATTAAATGGATTTTCTCATACCTAAGATAAGTGATTAGCTAGGTAAGATTTTATAACACCTTGTTGGACTTTTGTTAGAAAAATCGCAGGGAATCTTTATTCCTGCTCATTTTCATAATATATAAAATTGATGGGAATTGCAAAGTAGATTTTTTAGACCTGGGATCTCTTAAAATTAGGTTTCGATGACCAAGATCCAAATAGATCTGTCTGTTGGTCTGTCTACACACACACACATAGATATGTATAAAATGACCATTTTAGATTTTAAATATATTAAAATATATTTTATATATTAAAAATAAAAATGTAAGTTATATAAATATATAATATTTCACAATGGAATATTACTCAGCCATTAAAAAAAATGAGATCTTGCCATTTGCAACAAGATCGATGGACCTAGAGGGTGTTATGCAAAGTAAAACGAGACAGAGAAAGAGAAATACCATATAATTTCACTCGCATGTGGGATCTAAAACGCAAAACAAATGAACAAAGAGAAAAAGCAGGAATAGACCCATAAATACAGAGAGAGAACCTGTGGTTGCTGGGGCTTGGGGTGTGGTAATGGGCAAAATGGATGACGGCGATTAAGAAGTAGAAACCTCCAAAGGTAAAAGAAGTAAGTCTGCCCAGCATAGGAAAGATAGTCCATGGTATGATCACCGCGTTGCACAGTGGTAAACGGTGACTATACTTATTGTGGGGAGCACTGAGTAAGGTATAGGATTGTCAAATCACTATGGGCTACACCTGAAACTAATATAACGTTGTGTGCCAACTACGGAAAAGCAGAACTTAAAAAAAAAAAAAGAGCTAAGTCAACTTTCACCATGTGGTGGTGACGTAAATCTGCCTTGATTTACCATCAGAAACACAACAAATCGGACCAGACTCTTATGACAAAAATGCAAAGAAGACAGAACCAATGGGAATTTCTGAAGTCCCCATAAGTATCTGGAGGCTTATGGAACCAGGAACCTATCTCATTCTTGGTACGGTGCCTTTCCCATTGATTCATGGCTCCCATGCGTGAAATGCATTATGTATTAGCAGGCATATCGCAGGTTTTCAGAGTGATAGCACAAAGCAAGAAGGACTGCTTATATAAGTTCATCAAATTTTAGTATCAAAATATCTTTCATGCAGGATTGATTCGTGCAAGCCATCTGTATACTTTGTGGACAGTGCAGTTTTTACGATAAATCCCACCAAGTAATGACGCTAACTTAACCTTTTTGCATGTATTTCTTCTGTATATTGTAAACAGATACGGCTTTATGTGTAGCATATTTGTGGGGAAATAACTTTTTTGTGGTCAGAATATAAAACACACCGGCATAAATCACTTGCGTTATTGAGGATGTACAGCATCATGCTTCTGGATTCTGTTCCATAATGCTGTACCGAGGAGCAAAGGCAATCTGTAACAGACATTTTATTTCAGCTGTTCTTGCTATAAACACTGTGGTCCTATAGATGCAGGCTAGAAAAAAAAATCAATGTAGCTGAATGAAGCATATTTTCTATGTTTTTATTTCTCACGTAAAAACTTCATCTGGGGAATCCTTAAGATTGAAATGCAGGTAGTTCTAAAACTATATGGAAAGCTGCCTTTTCAGTGTTGCCTGCATTTCTGTTCCTCCAAACACCTGTTATTATTATTATTTTTTCAATAAGTGAGCATCTCAGGAAGGGTAAATTAATGGCTCGGGCTGTACCAGAAGAAGGACAGATCGGAATTATGATTCATTCTGACACGGATGGCATGTGATATTTAGAAACAGCCTGCCCGTTTATAAACAGCTAATGAGTACCTCCTATACAGAAGGCATCTTCTGAGAAATGTATAAATAAGACCGTCCCAGTACAAAAAATGATTTTCATATTTTTGTAAAAGAAATCAATGTTTTAGGCCAATACCTATAACACACGGGACAGGCAATACCTTCTGTGTGTTCCCTGAATATAACTGGGCATTTCCCATTTGGCAGGTCCTTCACAAAGAACAGCAGAGAACCCCTTCACCCTCCTCCGCTTGGCATTATGTATTATAAATTGTCTGCCTTGGAAGAGTTCACAAAGTACAAAATTAACAAATCAAAAATAGCAGAATTTCTCTCCGCGGTGGTGTGGGGGAGGAGCTGGGCTTCGGATCAATCACCAGATGCTAGTATCACATTGGATGTTGCTTCATCCTCCAGCCTCTGAAGGTGGAGGTAGGGAGGAAATAAGACCATGAACCACACCGGTGACCGGGGCAAATGCTCCAGGGCAGGTTAGGGCCCACAGATTTCAAATATCTTGGAAGATTCTATTGCACATCTCAGCCTTCTCCTGCGTGAATCATGGGCCCAGGGAGCCAGATGAATGGTGAAAAGCATATGCACCTGCCATAGTTACAGGCGGGAGAAATGTGGATGATCCTGTGAATGTGGGTGATGCCCGTAGCTATGCCAGGACAGTGGGCAGTCCCCCCTTCACATTTTCCATTCGGCTCCTATAACAGTTTTGCCGGTGGCCCTGAATTTAATTGTGTCAATGTCATTCAGACAGAATGGTGTGTGAGCAGGACATACTACCTGGAGGGAAATCTTCCACTAAGTTCTGCATCAGCGCTCAGAGTTAAAATAGATGAAAGTGGTCAAGGTGAGCAAAAAGGTATATAACCTAGGCCGAACCAAATCACGCCAGACTAGAGGAGCCTGAGTCCCCAGGCCCTGGAACCTGGTTTGGAGGAAAGGTTATCCCTACGCATCAGGTCATGTTCCCGAGAAGAAACCCTAGGGTGTCTTGATTGGCCACCAAGATGCTCTGAGAATTAAGGAGTGCTGTTGTGTTCCTTCTCTTAGTCCAGTGACGCTCAAGTTGAAACAAAAATATTTCAACAACAGAAAGAAAAGGAGCCTGGTGGTTTAAAAGGGGAAGACCTATATATTGGCTAGTGCTTTATAGGAACTTAGTGTATTGTCAGTACAGAGCACGGGAAAGGCTGTTGGCATTAGGCATTTGGTCTAGTCTCCAAAAAGAAGGGTGAACTCACTAGGTGCTTTGGGGGAAGACAATTCCTTGATCTGCAATGTCACGGGGAAGGTCATGTTCAAGGTCAAAGATCTTGGACACTCTACAGCTTTGTCTCAGAATCCTAAGTCATCATTTGTCTGAAGTATAGACTGTGTGAGGAAAAGTAAAGGAATTTAAGGCTGATGGGGTAATCAGATGGCAGGGGACCCTGACGGTTCCCCCAGGATGTGCAGCCTAAGACCTTCACCATGGAACTCTTGCTTTGTTTTTGTAGTGTTGACAGTGTTTATTTTTTATTTAAAAAAAAAAAAGATTTAAGAGGCCCTTACTTGATTCATGAAAATAACAAAAGAACAGGTGGAAACAAATGTGATTCTGTTTGCAAGAGCAACGTTTACACGTGTCCTTAAAAACATGATGTTTACAGGTGTCCTTACGATGGATGGCGGCACCCGAGATGCCAGGACGCAGACATGGGAAATTCATCACCCATTTGGTTTCCACTTTGGGGGAAAATTAGGTAGATAGGTGAACTCTGGCAGCGCTGATTGGATGCCCCATCGACGCCAACTGAATTATCTGCTGTTTCTGTCCAAGAATTGTGTGTTCAGAAAAGCTGGTAGGTCGAGCTGTGTTTCACTAATCAGTAAGATTCACTAGTCCATTCAGTGAGCTGAACTGAACTGACTCTCCCCAGC
Organism: Nyctereutes procyonoides; assembly: GCF_905146905.1. NCBI lineage: Eukaryota > Metazoa > Chordata > Mammalia > Carnivora > Canidae > Nyctereutes > Nyctereutes procyonoides. The sequence goes on from NW_026575125.1 coordinate 3,833,925, forward strand.
TGGGGGGCAAAAAACAAGCCTCCCAGACCGTTTTCCCAATGGTAAAGTGAATTAATTTATTTGCACACACCCTGGAGAATCTGACAGTCTTCCTACCAGCGCTCGGTTTCCTTCTCTCTCTTGTCTTGACTGTTACGTAGAGGAACCCATATAGCTTGAGGGCAAATGGAGGGGGGGGGTTCACCTAATAGAAGAGAATGCAACCAGCACTGTCTGAAACACGGTCGGAGGCAGTGGGTCATCTGAGGCCCGGCGATGGAAGAAGGGAAGCATACATGTACCCGCTTTGGATGATTTAAGAGCTTTTTAAGAGAAGTCATCGGAAGACAGGGTTGTAAACGCTGTAATCTGTTCTGCTGCAGGAGCCGGGGTCTTAAAATTGGTAAAGGAGATGACAGGTTGACATTTCATTTTAAGCAATTTGAAAATTGATGAGGCGCAATTAACTGGGTTGATGTTTAATCAATTTGAAGAAATCAATTAATGCAACAACATATAATTATCAAGCTTCTTCTATTGTTAGGGTGTTGAACACAATACAAAGGTGAGAGCCATTTAATCCCGTAAGGAGGAGGAATGGGAAAAAAAAAATGTTTCTTTACATACACAGAAATATCATTTGATTTCTGGCCATAAAACCTCATAAAGGTTGGGGCACTGATCCACTTTTTAGAGCTGAGAAAACAGGCAGAGGAGGCCACATCATCACATGGTTCAGTTGTAATGCCAGAGGTAGCTTGCTCAGGTCATGATCCTGGGGTCCTGGGATCGAGCCCCACATTGGGCTACCTGCTCAGCGGGCAGTCTGCTTTTCCCTCTCCTACTCGGCCCCCCCATGCTCTCTCTCTCTCTCTCTCTCTCTCTCTCTCTCTCTCTCGGTCTTGCTCTCTGTCTTTCAAATAAATAAATAAAATCTTAAAAAGAAAACAGGAGTCTCAGTTGGGTGGGCTCTGTTGATATTCCTATTTTACATGGCTCTCCGTCAGTGCATGGGGAGGGAGCAGTAGAGCAACCAGTCACTCTAGGTTATGTCAAGTGGAACATGAGGATTTGGTGACCTTAACGCCCTGGGGAAGGAAACCACAAGCTGCCCTGAAGCTTTCAAAAACTGACCAGTTTGACTGGAGCCAAGATCTGTCTTGAGATATAACCAGAAGTCAGTCTGGGAAAGGAAGAGTCACTTGAGCCTTTCTTCTTCCCCCTAAGTTTTTATTTAAATTCCAGTTAGTTAACATATGGTGTAATATTAGTTTCAGGTGTAGAAGTTAGTGATTCAACACTTCCACACGTCACAAGAAGAGTCACTTGAGTCTTAAAAGGAGATTGGGGTTTAGATAAAGATAGTACTGGGAAGAGTTATCAAAATCACGGCCTGTAAGGTTTCCTTGAGATCTTCAAAGGCTGTATTTCAGTTCACAAAAAATTCTAGCTTTCTGCAAAACTATTCCTGAATGAAGGCATGGAGATAGAAAGGCCCACTCCATAGAGTCTAAATCTTATAATTTACAAATGAAAAAGGCTTATATCAGAGAGCAGAGGGGGCTTTGTATTATTGGATGGAAAAGTCTCTAAGAGACCCATATAGAGCTTAAAATGAAGAAAAACTCTGGTCTAAATATATTAAAACATTTCCCAGGTAGAAAGTCATTGTGGGAATCAAAAGACTTCTAAGAAATTTCTAAAAAATTAAGAGAATTTATTTCCCAAACAAACAAACAAACAAAAAAAGAAGAAGAAGAAGAAGAAGAAGAAGAAGAAGAAGAAGAAGAAGAAGAAGAAGAGGAGGACAAAGCTCTTGCCTTAGGAAAAGATTCCATCCCGGAAAGGTAACTCCATCCTTCACCATCAACCTGCTATAGCTGATATGGAATGAAGACGTGTGGCTTTGAGATCAAAAGCTTATTCCAACCTAGTGATTTAAAATATCTTGTTTTTCAATGGTGTAAAAAAAAAAAAAACAAAACAGAAGAAACAGCAAGTGTTGGTGAGGATGTGGAGAAGAAGGGATCTTCATGCATTGTCGGTGGGAATGTGGAAGACAGTATGGAGGGTCCTCAAAGAATTAAGAATAGAAAAACCATAGGATCTACTGGGTATGGAGATATAGACCCCAAGATCACAAAACACACAAAATTGAATAGATAAATGCGCCCCTATATTTATAGCAGCATTATTTATATTTATTATATTATTATATTATATTATATTATATTATATTATATTATATTATATTATATTATATTATATTATAATTTATTATGTATAGCCAAGATATGGAGCATCTACAGATGGATGGATAAAGATGTGGTATAGACAAACAGAGCGATATTATTCAGCCATAAAAGGGGATGAACTCTTGCCATTTGCAACAACATGGATGGATCTAGAGGATATAACGCTAAGTGAAATCAGTCAGCCAGAGAAATACAAATACCATGTGATTTCATTCATATGAGGGATTTTTTTTGTTTGTTTTTTTGTTTTTTGTTTTGAGGGATTTAAGAAACAAGCAAAAAAGAATCAAATCAAGAAACACATTCTTCACTCTAGAGAACACAGAGGGGAGGTGGTGGGCGAAACAGGTGATGCGGATGAAGAGCACACTTATCATGATGAGCACTGAGTCATCTACAGAATTGCTGAATCACTGTATTGTACACCTGAAACTAATATAACATTTTATGTTCATTATACGGGAATTAAAATTTTTTTAAAGAAAAAAATGGTGCTTTTCATGAAAATATGAAGATACCAAAATGGGCTTAGGCTATTTAATCCTGGAAAGAAGGTAACCTCCCACGAAGAATGCAAGAGCCCTCCTAACCCCAACGCCCCTGGAAAATCCAAAACTAAAGAAACGTGAATCCACATACCTACGGCATGAAGAAGAGATATGATTTAACAAGGATTTGGGGGCTCACTGTGGCCAGCATTCTGCATTTTACCGGGAGGAAATAGTAAAGGAAGAGAAGACTTAAAATTATGACACGCTGAAGGCAGTGATGCTGGAAATGAGCTTCGGAAAGAATGCATTTTCTCTTTACCGCCGTCTCTCATAATTCAACCCATGCTATCTGCAGTCTGGAGGATATTTTAATGTGTCACTTAAATGAATGCCCACTGATCTCTGAGTCAAAATTGGTTGTGAAAATAAACGCATGATGATAAGTATTTAGGGGGAATATATCATATCACGCAAGTTTTTGTAAGTTTCAACTTGCAGGAATCTCTGCATTTTTAGTGTGTGTTTATGGGCAAGTCTAGACACAATGAAATTATGTGCAAGTCTAGACGCCTCTTTGTTTCCTTTTTTTCCAAAAAATGGAAACAGTTGCAGAGGCATGCTGGCTATTATTTATATCTTTCATACATACTTTAATAATAAAGCTGCAATATAGATATTTTTCTCACACACACACACACACACACACACACACACACAGAAAAGACACTGTATTTACCTGCTTAATAGTTAACATTTTATGATGTCTTTCTTTGTGATGTGGGTAATGAGTGAATCCCCGGATTTTGCTTGCCCAATATTCAAAGTTTTGGCAGACACAGGGCCACACTGCTTAATGTACTAATATATCATTGTTCACGTGAGAATATAGACTCTGAACTTTTAACGCTTGATTATGAAAACCGACAGTGTTCCCTTTCTTTCCCACCTGGACACTTTTTCACATAACATGCATATTCTCTGTGATTGCTGCAGATTCAAAAATGCCCCTGAATCAATGGTCGAGGATGTTGAAAAGGATAGGCATATGCTGAGTGCAATTTTCAGCAATGGACTAGGCCAGGCACTTGATGCTCATTTATTCCTGATTAAGTCCTTCTGGCTACCCTGTAAAGTAAGTGAGGTCAGCAATCTTAAAAAAATAAATAAATAAAAAAAAAATAAAAAAATCTGTCTGATTTCGGGTTGGGCCATAAGAAAGTTCCCATTTTGCCTAGTATGAAGGGTTAGAGGTTAGATTAAGCGCCATTTAGGTGTTATAGAAAATTAGAGCAATTTGGGGCAATTAGAGTCACATAGAGAACTTGGGTTTTCTAAGACTAAGCACACACACGTCGCGTGGATCTTCATGTCATGGCTAAGTTAATGCTCTAATACTGTGTAGATTTCGATTAGAAAATGTTGGAACTTATTTTAGAGTCAGTTATTAGCCTGAACTATGCCGATGTTTTTCTTACTTAACATATTCCAGTATGTCTCTTTTCTTTGAAAGATGGAATGGTAAGAACAAGCCATTGTGATGACACTAGGGTCTCCTCAGCCCCTCTTTCCCTATTTGAGTTGATACATATCTTAGATCAAAGGTTTGATCCTGGAACAAACGCAGGAAATGACATTATTGGACTCCTGATAGGATTTGCTCAAAATTACATAAGTAATATTCTCCCCAAAAAGCTTAACCTGAATCTAATCACGAGAAGGAAGCAATTAGACGAATCCAACTTGAAGAGCAGTCTACAAAACCAGCAGCATGGACTCTTCAAAAAAGTCAATTTTGGGGAAACGAACCAAAAAGGCAGAGGGGCAATTCTAGATTTACAGAGGGTGAAAAGGCATTACAAGCAAACGCCAAGCATGATTATTAAGTAGAGTCTGATTAGATAGATACACAGTCTTCAGGTCTGTAACTGCGTTATAGATATGATCTCATTATAGATAATACATATATGAAATCTTGTGATAATGGGATGACCTTAATGTGGGATGGTACATTAGATCTGTTATTTTTATTTATCTTGAATATGTGAGATGTGATCATTGCATGAGGGATACGTGGGAGATGCCTTTGTTGTTAAGAGGTGCACACCGAAGTATTTATCAATAAAATGCAGTTACTTTCAATGGATTCAGAATATATAATGTATTTTATATGTATTCATATATGTACCTATGTGTTTATTTATGTAGCTATGTATTTATCATACATGTTACATATATACCATACACATACCTACGTATTTATGTGTGTGTGTGTGTTTGGGAGCATGCATGAGCCAAAAGAGCAGAGAGAGAACAAATGTAGGAAAATGGTAAATATTAACAGTGACTCTCAAGGAAGGGTATATAAGTGATCATCGTATTATCATTACAAGTTGTAGTTTTGACATTTGCAAGATAAAAGCATGGGAGGGGATGGAATTCAGCTCTGATGCCCACAGAGAGATGCATACAGTACTTGATAAGCATTTCCTGTGGCCGCCCTTCTCCACCCAGCTAAGCTGTAGTTTGCGGACAACATGCAGCCCGTATAGTTTTATATAAGTCCTATTGTTTTCAGAGGTAGCAACTCAGGGTTTTTCTGTCATCACTGATGATGATTTTTGTTTTTTTTAAGTCTCTGGGAAATAGCTACATTCACTCAGAGCTGACTACCGGGAATATGGCGGGTAATCAAAATGGCAGCATGATGGAGCAGGGACAGAATGGGAAGGGATTTGGAAGATGAAGCCTGTGAGTTCTGGGCCTAACCTATGAGACTCATCATGTGACATCAGGCAAGTAGCTTTGTGCCTCAGTTTCCCTCTATGCCTGTTAGCGAGTTAACACAATGCACATAAAACTGCATTAAGTTGGTACAGGGCTCATATTATATACATAATCGCAAATGATAAGTAAAACCGATTTTAGCAAATTGGAACGTATGGCCTTTGTAAAAATGGAGAGATTTTTAAAGCACTAAAACTGATCTTTTTTTTTTTTTTTTTGGTATGGGCTATGATGTCTTTTTAAAACAATTTATACTAAAGGAATTTCAAAAATGGTAGAGAGCAACATTGACAAATAGCACTTGGACCCACAGGTTTGGTCCATTACTTTAAAAGAATTGCACTAAGCGATCCATCATGCTTTTGGGTAGAGCTCCATTTGTATGTGCAAACGCACTTATGTTCACAAGTGATAAAAGCTTCAAGTGATTTTCTAGAAGTTGCTAAGAAGTGGGATATTCATGAAGTGTAGTGGGGTGAAATTACATAAGAGCAAATACTGATTTACTATGTGTGGAATAAAAATGCAATTTCCGGTGGATGGATTTGGGCCGAGGATGGGATTTTCAACAGAACATTTGTCCATGGCAACTATTTGGGGAGTTGGCAGGCTCTACAGCTACGAACTCAGAGGGATAGGGTGATAATACCATTTTCATATGTATTTACGAGTGGCTTTTCTAAGGGCATTTCTCTCCCCATAACCACCAAGAATTCCTCTAGTCATGAGTCACGGTAATCTTACGAAGTAATTCTTTTCTTGGTAGGAATAAAAGTGAGAAACTGAGCCACATTATTTCCAACTTCCAGTTGACACGGTTTTCAAAATCATTGCCTATTGTATTAGCTTTCCCCTTCTGTCCTATTTTATATCCTCTAATCTCTGACTCCTGCCGGCAACACTGTCCAAGTTCTGAGCTCGGGGTCTGGTTCTGTTTTAACCACGGACGTCCAGAGCAATCCCTTCTTCCCATGGCTGTGATGTTGCCTTCATTTAGTGAAAGCACGTGGACCTGGGTGAAGAGCTCATAAATAGGAAGCTGACCTAGAATTCACTGTAGCTTTCATATCACTCAGCGCCAAATCCCTCTGGGAATCTCTGAAGACGGATGGGGAACCATGGCACGAAAACCCGACATGGCCGATCCGGGTCAGCAGGGACGAATTTCTACTCAGTGCAAAACACATTGTTAAAAGTGGATGTCCATCAATGGATGGAGGGATACATACTATGGTGTATCCATACAACGCAATAGTGTTTGGCCATAAAAAGGAATGAAGTACTCATATGTCCTAAACATGAACGCTGCAAAAAATATGGGGTGCATGTATCTATTGAATTCATGTTTTTTTTTTTAATTCCTTGGGTAAATACCCAGTAGTGGAGTTATTGGATTATATGGTCATTCTATTTTTAACTTTTTGAGGAAGCTCCATACTGCTTTCCACAGTGGCTGCACCAGTTTGCATTCCCATGACCAGTGCTTGAGGGTTCCTTTTTCTCCACATCCTCACCAACACTTGTTGAAAACATTATCCTAACCGTAAGAAGTCAGCTATATAATGACACTAGTTGAGGAGTCCATTTATAATAAATATCGAGAACGGACAAATCCATACAGACACACAAAGTAGATTAGCAGTTGCCTAGGGTTGGGGGGCACATGACAGAGATGGAGGGAGACAGAGTATGTTTGAAAAAGTTGTGACAGTGGTTACACAAGACTGCATATATTCTAAAAACCACTCGATTGTACACTTTGAATGGGTGGAATGTATGTTTTGTGAATTTTATTGCGGTAAAGCGGATACCAAAAAACAACACTAGCGAAAGCAGGCTTTGAGACACTGTCAGTGGAGCAATGTAAGTAGAAATTGGTGGCTGGGCTTTACTTATTTATTTGTTTTCTGCAGCCAGAGACTTGGTGTGCTCACACCTGCCAGGCGTACACCTGCAAGGCTTATCCGAGATGTTTATGGGATGACACAAATGCCCAGTGCTCTGCGGGGACTCGGGGCAATCCACGCTGTAACTACTATCCCAAGCAGAGCTGAACATTTCAGTTTATTGTCTTGAATGACTCTACACAAGAACCGGGAGCATTACTGCCCTGGGAAAGCCGTGTACCTCGGATGGTGTGTGTCTTCCTGGATTCTTCGCCTACTGCCAAATGAATCCATTTGCATATGCTCAAAATATAAGAGAGCAAATGGGGTATTTTGTGAGTGCACTTTTTTTTTTAGCTTAAATGTATAATGGTGGCTTCATAAGATCAGTCAGTGGGAAGTGATTTTTTTTTTTTTTGACAAATGTGGAAATTAGAAGAAGTTTGAATAGCGGGTGACAGGTGCGATCTAATTTCAACATTAGTTTTCACAAGTTTGAATCAAATGCTTTCAAGACACATGAAGTATCTTAATAAGACAAGAGTCCCTGGAAATGAGTTGGAAGGACACTGTTCTAATGGGCTCATTTACCATTTAAGTTTTGAGTAACTCAGTTCCTGAGTCTGCTTCTTGTGTGCTGACCTGATTTTAAAATGCCACTTCTTGTGCTCGCTTCGGCAGCACATATACCAAAATTCCACTTCTCTATATATTATATGGCCAAAGGGTGCATTGCTGAGAGATGAAATATATCTATACAGATGTATTATATCTACTTATGGGGACATATGTGTATATATTATACATATTTGTACATATGTTTAATTTTATCCCTCACGAATGTACCCCTTGACCATGAAACATGCGGTAACAGACAGTCTCATAAAACACAATTTTTTGCTATCAGTAATTGCACCCTTCTTCATTTTAGCTGTAGGAATTTGCTTTAGAAAATTGGATTTAGTCACACAAAATTAAAAGGAACCAGCCAGCCATGATTAATTTGACCACCGTGAAATTACCCACCCACCTCAATCTCTCCATACACACACATTTATGTGTAATTTTTCTCGTTGGTCAGAGTTTTCCAAAATCTTTGAATCTTGCCTGTTCTGCATGGATACCTGGAAATAAAGCATGCCACCCCAGAAACAAATCTGAAGGTGCTGCATGACTCCTTAATTGTCCTGTGCTCTCAATCACGCCTGGTACAGTCCATCCTATGTTCCACAGCCACACAAAGGAATTCTTGGGAAGTATGCATTTCATAGAATCACTTGTTAGCTGAAAGCCCTTCTTTGGTTTCTCATTCTTTTTTTTTTTTTTTGGTTTCTCATTCTTCATCTCCATGGACTTCCCTAGTCTTATCCTAGTTATATTTCTAGCCCCCTGAGCCCCATTGGCCTGCTCACAATATCTTAATTTTTTCTTGAACTTTTGCTCCCGTTCTGTGCTATTTTTCCTGCTGGTGGTATTGTTTCCAGGCCTGATGGAAATTAAAAACTCCACTTAAATGCATGACTTGACTTTCTCCTGCTTCGGGAAGACTTTCCCATCATTCCACAGTCTCCCGTGATAGAGAACTCCAACCCTGTATGGGCAGCACACCCATGAGACACATGTTTTATACTGAGTTGTCTTTTCAAGTGATCTGGAAAAGCAAATTTATATCCCTCTATATGTGAAAGATTCCTATAAAGATCCAGGGATGTGCTGCTTACAGTATTTGTACCCCTTTTAATCCTGTACAGAGTATGCACTCGGTCTGCATCCATCAATGTGACAGTGGTAATCACAGAGCTATCCCCAAACTGAGAAAGTAGAAATGCTCATGTCCTCTTGGTGTTGCTGCAATGGAAGAACAAGGCAAATTTAGACATGAGTCTAGTATCATGTTTGGGAAGCTATAACTCCTCTGAAATTCCCCATGTTACAAAAGGAGGTCAAGTGTCAAAATACTGGATCTTCAGAGCATATTTTCCCCCAATGCTGTGCTTGTGCTGAGATGCGAAACTACTTCCGTTCAATGTCACCAGGGATCTCCAAGACGGGGAATTCCTTTTCTATGCCTCCATAACAAATTAATACAAAATTAGCACCATAATGTGACACCCATTTATTAGCTTCATGGTTTCTGTAGATGAGGCTTCCTGGCACCGTGTGGCTCAGGTGTTTCTCCCATTAGAGTCTCACGAGAATTAAAATAAATGTGTGGAGAGGGCTGTGTTCTCATCTGGAAGTTCATGAAAAGAATTCATTTGCAGACCCAGTCTTATGGATGGAAGAATAGGGTCATATAGGACTGAGGTCCCTGTTTCCTGGCAAGGTTGTCAGCTACTTGGGTCCATCACTCCTATTCTTTGGCCTTTGGGCCCTCTGATGCCACCCATGAAGGGTCAAGACCTCCTCCTGCTTTGAATCTATCTCACCCTTCCTCTGTCTCCCTCTCCCACACGTCTCCCTGGGTGCTGCTTCTACCTTAAGGGCTCATATATTTGCATTGTGCTCACCTGCATAGTCCAAGACATTCTATTTTAAGGTCAGTTGATAAGGCCTTAACTCCATCTGGATGGTCCCTTTGCAGCAGAACCTAGATTCATGTTTGGCTGAATATACAGGAAACAAGACTCTTGAAGAGACATTTTTTGAAGTTGCATAGACAGGTAACATGAAACCATGTCCAGGGACTCACTAAAGCCAGAATCAAATGATCAACAATATGGTACCGAAGCCAGAAATGATGAGATGACGTAAGTCAATGATAGGAGCTAGGCTGTGTGATCCTCAGATTAAGAGAAAGACATGCAGATCCACAGTCCTCTTGCAAGCCAGAAAGAAAAATACAGAAAGTGGCTACGTTTCCCCACTGTCCAACTCCACTCTAGCCGTATCCAACCTTAAGCACTGCTATAGGTTCTTGTATACCTCCCAGTATTTTCTTTGGCTCTTTTCTGCACCTAGGCTGTCCTTCTTCCTGAGATGCCCCTGAGGATCTCCAACATACTTGTTAAGACCAAATATGCATCCATTTTTTTCAAAGACAGGATACCTTTGCTGCTCTTCCCTGGGCCAATTTTCCTCGTCCTCTGCAATGTTGGGGGCTGTCCACTTGTTTTCCATGAAGCAAGCATCACTCCTTTGAATATGCCTATGTCCCCTACCACACTGGAAGTCTATTCCCATTATTTCCGCAGAGCCTTTTGAAAGGTTCCTGAGATGTGGTAGGCACTAAATCAATACTGGTAGAATGAAGTGTTATTACTATAAATTAAGTAGCAGGTGGGTAATAAATCGTGCTGTTGAGTGTTGGTCATGAAGAGCGCGTATAATCATTATGTTGTGCCTTTAGTAGTTTCATAGGGAACCAAAAGCTTAACGCATTTCTTTAGGGAAAAATGATTTGGTTGGTAACAGTAGCAGGAAAATACAATTAAATTTAAATATTTATGGTATGTTAGTGTGCTAAGCCCAAGCAAGTGGAAGAAGAATGCCAAAGAAAGCCACAAGTCAACCCCAGGAGGGAATAAAAATCAACCCTTGGGTCTACAGAGTTGCAGCTAATTTGCTATAAGTAATACAATGACTTATATTGACAATGCTGAGTACAGGAATGTTGCCACTGGAGTCTTACACCTTGGAGGGATTTATAACGCACTCCACCACGAAGGCTGTGTGGGTAAATCAGGTTTTGGAAACTCTGCAGTTACCCTACGTGGTTTTAACCTGGGTCCTTGACAAAAGTAGTATTTTACTCAGAAGAGGTGCTTACAGCCACACAAAACCACTTTAAGTGCCTTTGCATCTACTCTGTGTTGGCCTTTGGTCACCTTTCTGTTTATAGATGGGTTTCCTCCTTAAACCGGGAAACTCTCTCTGTAGTTACCCTGGGTGGTTTTAAATCGGGTCCTTGACAGAAGTAGTATTTTACCCAGAAGAGGTGCTTACAGCCACACAAAACCATTTTAAGTATCTTTACATCTACTTTGTATGTTGGCCTTTGGTCACCTTTCTGTTTATGGATGGGTTTCCTGAAGGAAACATCAATGATTTCAGCACCAGAGAAGAATCTTGCTTCCCTCCAGAGATTGCTAAGTGGTTAGTTTAAGGACTCCATAAACTGTGAATATCAGGTATTATTAATATTGAATGATAATGATTGTATAGGTGTGTGTTTATTTTCTATGGATCCTATCACAAACTCCACCCACCACACCTAGTGGCTTAACGCAAATCCCAGTTTGCATCTCACAGATAAGGCTGAAATCAAGGTGTTAGCTCACATGACCTCCTGTCTGGAGGTTCTGTAGGGAAATTCATTTCCAAGGTCAGCCAGGCTCTTAGCAAAATACACGTCCTTGTGTAGAACTGAGCTCCTCCTTTCTTGCTGGCTGTTGGCGACAAGTTGCTCTGACTCTGGAGGTCCCCCACGTGCCTTGGCTCATCTTCCTCCATCTCTAAGCCAGTCCTGGCTGGCCCAGTCCTTCTCACGTTTTGAATATCTACTGATCTCTTTTTCTGAACACAGCCAGGAATGATTCTTATTAGATTGAGCCCAGTCACATGATCCAGGAAAACCTCTCCATCTCAAGGTCCATAGGCTAAATCACACCCAGAAAGTCCTTTTCCCATTGCATTAGAGAGAATTGCCATAATGAAGTATGACAAACTGGGTGGGGCAATGGGCGCTGCTTAAACAAGAGAAATTTATTCACTACCTGTTTTGGACGCTGAAGCCTGAGATCCAGGTGTGGGCAGGGCTTGTTTCTCCAGAGGCCCCTCTCCTGGGCATGTAGACTCTGTCTTCTCCCCATGTCCTCACATGGTCATCCCTCTCTGCGTGTCTGTGTCCTCATCTACTCTTTGTAAAAGGATCCCAGTCCTATGGGGTCAGGGCCCACTCTACTGACCTCATTTTACCTTAATCCCCTCCTTAAAGACCCTATCTCCAAATACAGTCATGTTCTGAGATAACAGGGGTTAGAACTTTAACATGTGAATAGAGGAGGACCAATGTAGCCCATAAGGATCATGTAAAATAACATATACAGAGGTTCCATAGATTAAGACAAGGACACTGGCAGGGGTGGGAGGCATTATTCAGTGTACTAGAGTTGAATTCTTTAAAACCAGCAAATGATTAGGTTTATAGCAAGAGGTAAAATCCACGGGATCCCTGGGTGGTGCAGCGGTTTGGTGCTTGCCTTTGGCCCAGGGCGTGATTCTGGAGACCCGGGATCGAATCCCACGTCAGGCTCCCGGTGCATGGAACCTGCTTCTCCCTCTGCCTGTGTCTCTGCCTCTCTCTCTCTCTCTCACTGTGTGACTATCATAAAAAAAAAAAAAAAAAAAAAAAAAAAAAAAAGAGGTAAAATCCAAGAATTCCTCCCTCACATTGTATAAAGCAATGATAAAAGTTTTCATGGATACCTTCATGATATATGAGATAATATTGTGTCTAGAATCTCCCAATGGAGGAGCATGCCCATATTCATATGGACTAATGTGCAAATTCAGCTATGGCTCAACATGCAACCGTCAGGAACCTTATATATATTGGCATACATAAAAATCACTCTGGATTTTTAGTATTATTATTAGTTTTAAATAATCTAGGTTTTCACTGAATTATTCAGATTAATACCACCTGGCAAAGAGGTCCATATTTCCATTACAGGATCACTAGCTATGTGTGACAATTTAAGTTAAAACTGAGATTAACTACAATTATGAAACATTGGTGAAAGAAACCAAAGATCACAGAAATGGAAAAATATTCCATGCTCATGGATTAGAAGAATCAATATCATCAAAATGCCCATGCTACCCAAAGCAATTGACAGAATCAATGCAATCTCTATCAAAATATCAACAGCGCTTTTCACAGAACTAGAACAAACAAATAATCCTAATATTTATATGGCTCTGAAAGACCCCAACAGGCAAAGCAACCTTGAAAAAGAAGAACTAAATGGGAACTATCACAATCCCAGATTTCAAGATATACGACAAAGCTGTAGTCATCAAAACAGCATAGTAATGGTGCAAAAATAGACACATAAAACAACATAGTAGACAGCCCAGAAATAAACTGATGATTATATGGTAAATTAGTGTCTGACAAATGAGGCGAGAGTACACAATAGGCAAAAGACAGTCTCTTCAACAAATGGTGTTGGGAAAACTGGACAGCTACATGCAGAAGAATGAAACGAGACCACTTTCTTACATCACACAGAGAAAATAAACTCGAAGCAGAGTATATAGACCTAAACGTGAGACTTGAAACCATAAAAATCCTAGAAAAAGCATAGGTAGTAATCTCTTTGACATTGCCCTCAGCAACATTTTTCCAGGTATGTCTCCTGAGGCAAGGGAAACAAAAGCAAAAATGAACTACTGTGACTTCATCAAGATAAAAAGCTTCTGCACAGCAAAGAAAATAATCAACAAAACTAAAAAGCAACATACGGAATGGGAGAAGACATCTGCCAATAATAGATCTGATAAGAGGTTAGTATCCAAAATATATAAAGAGCTTATACAAGTCAATACCCGAAACCCCATAAATTATCCCATTAATAACAATCAGAGGACGTGAACAGACCTATGTCCAAAGACATACAGACGGTCAGACACATGAAAAAATGCTCAACATCACTCGTCAGCAGGGAAATGTGAAGCTACAAGGAAATATATCACCTTAGCCCTGTCCAAATGATGAGTATCAAAAGCATAAGAAATAACAAGTATTGGCAAGAATAGGGAGAAAAAGGAATCCTCGTGCACTACTGGTAGGAATGCAAAGTGGGGCAGCCACTCTGGAATACAGTATGGAGGTTCCTCAAAAACTTAATAATAAAATTACCATATGATCTAGCAATTCCACTCCTGAATATTTACCCAAAGAAGACCAAAGCACTAATTTAAAAAGATGGATGCACCTATGTGTTTATTGCAGCATTATCTACAAAAGCCAAGATATACAGAGTAACCTAAATGTCCAAAGATAATGAATGGAAAAAGAAAATTGGTGTGTGTATATATACAATGGAATATTAGTCATAAAAAAGAATGAAACCTTGCCATTTGTGACAACATGAATGGATCAAGAGGGTATTATGGTAAGTGAAATAAGTCAGTCAGAGAAAGACACATACTGTATGATTTTGCTTATAGTGGAATCTAAGAAAGTCAAAGAAATGAACACGAAGATGCAGACACAGGTCCTTAAATAGGGAGGACAAACTGATGGTTGTGGGGCGGAGGAGTGGGAGATGCGGAGGTGGATAAAACGAGAGAAGGGGAGTAGGAGGTACAGAGTTGCAGTTACGGCATGGACAAGTCCTAGGGATGAAAGGCACATCAGGGAACACAGTCTATGGTATGGAACAGCGTTGTGTGGTGACAATTGGTAGCTACAGGCCTGGTGAGCGTAGTGTAACGCATATAGACTTGTCGAGTCACTACACCGTCCACCTGAAACTGCTGACATATTGTGTTTCAACTATACTTCAAATAAAAAAAAAAAAACACTTAAAATTTAGTTCTTCCAACATAGTGGTCACCTTTCAAAAGCTGCATAGACACTTATGGTTAGCAGCTTTGATACCGGGCAGCACAGATACGGAAGCTTTCCATCAGCATACAAAATTGTTTTCGACAGCACTGGTCTAGACAGTAACAGTATGATTTTTTTTTTTTTTTTGTGATGTGATTCCCTCAAGACTATGTAAGCTGATTAAGGGTATTACAATGTGGATGTTGATTTTTTTATTTTGGCAATATGCATGATGATTCATTCCTGTAAAGGAGTCATTATCTACTACATACAGGACGAAAGAAATGAAGACCACGTTTATACCCAGGATGTCAACCAAGAAGGAAATGTAATTGCCAGAAGATGTATCTGTCTGCTTTGTGCATGCGGTTCGATGTCCTGATGGATTTCCAGAGACACCACGCCGGCTTTCATTGTTAGTGATGGATTACGTCCAGTAGACGCCAAAACTCTTCGTTTCCAGCTGATTGTTTTCAGAACCGATCTTCCTTTAAAACAAAGTTAAGTCAGTGTCGGAAGCTGAAAATTACCTGCTGATAGAGATAAGGCCTCCACTTTCGATAAAGGGAAAAACTTTCATTCAGAGTTCATTATTAGTAAGCTTCGGGTTTTATGTATTGACCAGGTGGCAAAGAGATGCAAACCACCACAGAAGTCTTTTATTTTCATTCATTGATGGACACCGATAAAGGCTTCAATACATTTTGTGTGAATTCACATGCCCAACAGAGCTTTTAGAACAATATTTAAAGTTGGACAGCTCTTTGAAACAAATGACGTTTTCGTGTAAGTCCCAGTGACAATTTACCATGATAAGGCTGTGCCGTGAACATCGAGAAATTAGCATTACTTGAACAGAAACAGAGGATTAGCCCTCAGGAGGAGAGCCTGTTCGTATTGGTCTGTGTCATGGTGGCAGCTCATGGCCTAACAAATATCTACATATCTGGAGGTTTGGTTAATGCATTGTGGGTATTTATACTATTTTTCAAGTGTACGGGCCTATTTCAGGCGAGCAGTCAATATGCAGATAGGCCTGTAGCTATTTCTTGGGGTGCGCTTACCGCACAGGAACCATGTGGTGTATAAGGACCTTCTGCTCCATTTTGGGCAAGAAGTCCCAATTCATTGCTTTTGTGCCATGCCTCCACTTGTTAGAGAACTCTAGCTCTGAAGCATCTTGCCAATCGCAAGTTCTCCCAAGCCCCAAAATGTATCCAACGCCGGAGGATGCCTAATTGTAGGAAAATTACTCCTCTGTTTTCAGGGGTGTGGAATAGAGCTTCAAAATTAGAATTCCAGAACTTCATATCGTAACACAGCACTTGTCTGTTATTTGGTGTTCTGCAAACCATGTAACTGTTCTGAGCACCTGGCAAAAACGACGAACACCAACTCCCATCAAGCAGGTAGTTGGGCGTCTAAGGACAATGTATCTAAAGCACCAAGGTTGCACGGTCAGAGCATAGGATAATCTGCAGTAGGGGCTCAGCAGACATGATGCTCGGGACGTATGAAAACCTATAGGAGGGGTTGACAGACACTCCCCGTAAAGCATCAGATTATAGATATTTGAGTCTTTACGGGCCATCCGATTGTATTGCGACTGCTCTGGTCTGTGGCTGCAGCGGGAAAGCAGCTGTAGACAATGAGCCAACAGGCAGGCACGGCTGTGTTTGCCTTCCTCGTAGTCCAAATTGAAGTTCTGTGATTATCATTTTGGATCAAGACGACATCCTGGAGTGTTTTTGTCTGCGCATACGATGCACACTCGTCGTATACACCGCCCGGAAGAAGCAACTCCGTGGTGTAATTATGATTTTCATTATTCTCCTCCAAATGATGGTAGTAATATTAACAACCGGTGATAATGCTCATTGTAGAGTTGATACTTGCCAGATGTTTAATCTTCCCTAAGACAATATGAAGTAGATAAGGTGTCTCCGTTTTACAAGAATGAACTTGGGATGTAGAGGGAGGAGGCCTGCGGCATTGTTGTGCTGTTCAGTCACATGCCCCAGTGCTGAAGCCAAGACACAATCCTGCTGGTTAGTCAACACTGGCTAATACCACACTGCCTATTTATGGCACAGAAATAAGAACCTTGTGTGTTGTCATATTCTCATCAAATGTATTTCTCGATCCTTCTCTTACTGCTGTGTGAGCTTGGGGAAGAACCTAACTGTTCCATGTCCTGATTTCTTAACCCAACAAGTGGAAGTGAAATAGTATGTACCTCCCCCAGGCGGAAGTGAGCCACTTACATTATAAAAATCATCACATGTGGTCAGTGCTTATAAATATCAGCTATCAGAAGGCCCCTGAGTTAGGTGTGTGCAGCTTGGTGAGAGGCATGTGCTACAGATAAAGATCGAGATGTCAGCCTAGAAAGAATCTATTTAAAGCCATTAACCCGGGTGATAACTCCTTGGGCAAAGGTGCAAGTAGTTTCTCCATTTGTTAAAAAAAAAAAAAAGGAAGAAGAAGAAGAAGAAGAAGAAGAAGAAGAAGAAGAAGAAGAAGAAGGAGGAGGAGGAGGAGGAGGAGGAGGAGGAGGAGGAGGAGGAGGAGAAGAAGAAGAAGAAGAAGAAGAAGAAAGAAGAAAAGAAGAAGAAGAAGAAGAAGAAGAAGAAAAAGGAAGGAAGGAAGGAAGGAAGGAAGGAAGGAAGGAAGGAAGGAAGGAAGGAAGGAATTATAGGTGGGTCCTTTGCACAAGTGTAATCATTCCTGGAAGCTGTCACAAATTACCACAAAATCAACATGTGCACAGAGTTGGTTCCTTCTGAGTTCTATGAGGAAGAATCTGTTCTATGCCTCCCACCCAGCTCCTGGTGGTTGCTGCCAGTCTTTGAAGCTCTTTGTCTGTGGATGCATCACTCCAGCCTCTGTTTCTGTCTTCACATGATGGTTCAGTATCCAAATCTCCCTCTAATTTCTCTTGTGGAGACACCACTCATTGGACTAAGAACCCAACCTGACCCAGTATGATTTCATCTTAATTACAACCGCAAAGATCCTACTTCCAAAAAAAGGACATATTCTCTGGTGCTGGAGGTGAGGACTTGAGTGTCTGGAGGACACAACCCACTCTACATTCGTCTTCACCAAGTGAGATAATGTTTTCAGAAAACATGGATGGTGTAAACGTGTACCCTAAATCCAAAAGCTCAGGCCCCACTTTATCACAGGTAAACATCATCACACCTTGGGACTGGAAGGTCTAGGTCTTGGCTGTTGACTGAGGAATATAGTGAGAGTTAAGACATGGAGTTAGACCTCCTTCTCCAACAGTGGACAGCTGGGCGAGTGCAGCCCCAGTTGAATGGCAGAGAGGAGATAACAGGTCTGGAGCAAAGCAGGGTTCATGTGAATCCACAGGCTGCAAAGATCCCAGTTACTGGAAGACAAGAGTGTGGGCTTGGAAGATCCTGCGGTGGCTCCCCTTCACAAACCCAAGAGGACAGCCGACGGTTGCAAAATGTGCTGGGAATTAGCAGTGCCGTATGCGATGGGCCACGTCCAAGAACCAAGCTCAGTTGTCATGAAATGGGAAGATCAAGGCAAGACCCCTGTCTTTATAGGGCTGGGTTATCAGGTGAAGAAGTAGGCAGGGCTTGGCCTGCATGCTTGGAGCATAGGTGGGGTCTTTAGAACAGGAAAGGACACAGAAAGGGTCACAAGACTGAGTCAGACTGTTAATGAGTGTCTTAAACTCTTCTGGGCAGAGTGGAAAATGAGGAAGGAGACAACGGACAACGGACGGGGGGGGGCGGGGGGGGGCAGGTAAGCTCATCTGAATGCACAAAGCTAAGGGCAGCCAATGGCAGGGCTAGGGTGTTGGAAAGATCGGGGACACACGGGGCTCAATAAGTCTTCATTTGATCACGAGTCCCTGGAAAAGGCTTCTCTGGGGCTTCCCTGACATCCTGTGAATGAGTCAGAAGATCATGACCCCTCACTTGGCTTAGGCCCTTAAATTCCAAGATCCTGATGTCAACCTGCAGATCAGCATGGAGCATAAGGGCATTGAACACATTCTTGAAAGCAATGCTCTAAAAATAAAACGAAATGGAAACTCATGTTTTAAACATCGGTGGCTCCTTCTCTGCTGCGGTCCTTTGATATAGATGTTTTGCTGGAGGCTGAATTAATTAATTAATTTGCATCAGGCCTCTGAACCCAAAGTGCTTCTTTCTAAACTAATATGCATTTCCACAAACAAGTCTGTGACACAGAGGCAAAGTAGGACAGCAAGCCCCACCTTGCTTTGAATCGGTTAGACGGCTTCCGTTTGGCAATCACTACCGAATCTTTTGATGCACCACTATTTTTAATGCACCATTGAGACACATTTAGGGAAATTTATTTATCACTGTGAGTAGTCTAAAATTCAATATTGAATATCCCTTTAAACTATTTACATTGCATTGTCAGTGCATTTGGTTCAGGGTGGTGCAGAAACCTCAACCGTTGTAGGAGACGTGTGGATATTCAGGGTCATTGGGGGTGGGTAGTTAACATCCATGGGAATGCAGATTTTTATTCCAAATTTTATTCTTTCTACTAATAATTATGCCTGGCACTATAATAAATACTCAGGATCTGAACATGAGTATGAGTCAACCCTTACTACCCTCAAGGCGTTTAAAGATTATGAGGAAGAAAAAACAAAAACCCCACTCTTAAGTATTTACACAGTAGTATGAACCAGAACAGGGATCTACAAACTATAGCCCACAGGCCATATTCAGCCTGCTATCTCGATTGGGAATGGCCTGTGAATAATTTTAAAAAATATGTTTAATAGTTGGAAAAAATAAGTACCATAGTATTTTGTGACATATGAAAACGACATGAAACTCCACTTTTATTATACAGTCTTACAGTATAATCATTGGCATTCACCTGTATCAGTCAAAAACTTACGTCCACAGAAAACCTACACACGGATGCATACCGCAGCCTCATTCATAACCGACAAAACTCGGAAGAAACCAAGATGCCCTTTGGCAGGTGAATGGATAAACTAAAACATCCAGACAATGAAATATCATTCAGCACTAAAAAAAATATATTAGATTTCAACCCATAGAAAGATATGGGGTATCCTTAAATGCCTATTATTAAGTGAAAGAAGCCAATCGGAGAGAAAGGTACATCTTGTATGATTCCAACTCTGTGTCATTCTGGAAGAGGCAAAACTGTGGAGACAGTAAAAAGATCCGTGGTTGCCAAGGGTTGAAGAGGAGAGAGATGATTCAGCAGAACACACAGGACTTTTAAGGCAGTGAAAATACTCTGTATCCTACTATAACAGGAGACCCATGTCATTATACATTTGTACAAACTAACAGTGAATGTCCAACACCAACAGTGAATCCTCATGTAAACTATGGACTTTGGGGGCACCTGGGTGGCTCAGCTGGTTAAGCGTCTGCCTTTGGCTCAGGTCATGATCCCAGAGTCATGGCATCGAGCCCTGAGTCTGGTTCTAGGGAGTCTACCTCTCCCGCCGTCTCTTCTCCTCCCCACACTCACTCTCTCTCCCAAATAAATAAATAAAATCTTTTTTTAAAAAATAAGATAAAAAATTAACTATAGACTTTGGGTGATCTGATACGTCAATATAGTTCCATTGCTTTTATTTTATTTTTTTAAATATTTTATTTATTTATTCATGAGAGACACACAGAGAGAGAGAGGCAGAGACACAGGCAGAGGGAGAAGCAGGCTCCATACAGGGAGCCCGACCCGGGACTCGATGCTGCGTCTTCAGGATCACACCCTGAGCGGAAGGTGGTGCTAAACCAATGAGCTCCCCCCCCCGCCCCCCCCCCCGGGCTGCCCAGTTCATTGCTTTTAACAAATGTACCCTCTGGGTGGGGTGGGAAGAGAGCTACTTTTGAGGGGAGGGTATTGATAATAAGGGAGGCTGCACATGTGTAGGGGCAGTAGGTATAAGGGAAATTTCTATACTTTCTGCTCAATTTTTCTGTTAACCTAAATGCTCAAAATGTAGTCTATTAAAAACTATAGGAAATGCAAATGTCAGTGTCTGTGAATCAAGTTTCATTGGATACCAATAATACCGATTCATCTGTATATGGTCTGTGGCTTTTTGTGCTATAGTGGCAGAGTCAAGTGTTTGAGACTGAGGCCACATGGCTTGCAAAGTTGAAAATTTCTACCAACTGGGCCTTTCTGGAAAAATTATGGTGACCTCTGTTCTAGGTTAATCTATAGTCATGAATTAAGTGCCATCATGGTGAAAGGCAGAAGGAGTCAGCTCTGCTTCCCTGAGATATCGAGGGAGATGCCTGGGTTGGATCTTGAAGAATGAGATAGGAGTAAGGCTTCGAGGACATTTCTCTTGTCTTTCCAAATTTGCCATGCATTCTGTGGCATTTACTGAAACTAGCAGGCATCCTTGGGGGTGTGAGAAGCTGCATTCACAGAAAATTAACAGAAGACAATAATCTCTCACATTGATATTGAAAAGAGAACCTCACCTGCATGGGTAAGTTTTTGACATTTTTAATTGTTATTGCTTTAGTTAACAAGTACAATTTAGGACTTTCATTGTGCTACATAGTGGCATATATATGTGAAGTTAATTTTTTCAAAGAAAGAGACAGAGTTTGAAGACATTGTCAAACATCAAATTACTCATAAAAGGTTGTCCACTCTTGCCACTTTTATTCAATATAGTATGAGAAGTCCTGGCCACAGCAACCAACAAAAAAAATAAATAACTAAAGAAGGAAAGAAAAGGAAGGAAGGAAGGAAGGAAAGAAGGAAGGAAGGAAGGAAGGAAGGAAGGAAGGAAGGAAGGAAGAAAGAAAGAAAGAAAGAAAGAAAGAAAGAAAGAAAGAAAGAAAAGGCCTTCAAATTGGCAAAGAAGAAGTTGACTCTGTCACTATTTGCAGATGACAGGATACATATAAAGAAAACCCAACAAAAAACTATTAGAAATAATAAGTGAATTCAGTAAAGTTGCAAGATACAAAATTAATACACAGAAATAGGTTGCATTTCTATACTAATAATGAAGTGCCATTATTAAGATAAATTAAGAAATAAATCTGGGCAGCTCCGGTGGCACAGTGGTTTAGCACCGCCTGCAGCCTGGGGTGTGATCCTGGAGACCCAGTATCGAGTCCCATGTCAGGCTCCCTGCATGGAGCCTGCTTCTCCCTCTGCCTGTGTCTCTCTCTGCCTCTCTGTCTCTCTCTATATAAGTAAATCTTAAAAAAAAAAAAAAAAGAAAGAAATCTAATGGGGTTGGTTGGTTAAGCAACCAACTCTTGGTTTTGCTTCAGGTCGTGATCTCAGGGTGGTGAGACAGAGACGTGTTGGGCTCTACCCTCAGCAGAGTGCATACTTGGGATTGTCTCTCCTTCTGCCCCCTCTCCCTCGAAAGCTTCCTCATGCACGTGCACTGTCTCTCATTCTCTAAGTAAATAAATCTTTTTAAAAAATAAAATTATTTATAATTGCATCAAAAAGAATACCTAGGAATAAACTCAGCCAAGGAGATTAAAGACTTGTACTATGAAAAGTATAAAACACTTTAGAAACAAACAAATGGAAAGATATTTCACGTTCATGGATTCGAAGAATTAATACTGCTAAAGAGTCCATACTACCCAAAGCAATCTACAGATTTAATGCAATCTCTATCTAAACACCAACAGTACTTTTCATTGAACTAGAACAAACAATGTTAAATTATGTACAGAATCACGAAAGACCCTAGATAGTGAAAGCCATCTTGACAAAGGAGAACATAGCTTGAAATTCTAGATTTCAAGATGTATTACTAAAGTGCAGTAATTGAAACAGTATGGTACTGGCACAAAAATAAGAAATAGATAAAAAAAAAAAAGAAATAGATCAATGGAACAGAACAGAAAGCCCAGAAATAAGCCCATGATTATATGGTCAATTAACGTATGGCAAAGCAGGCAAGCATACACAGTGGGAAAGAGACCATCTCTTCACCAAATGGTGCTAAAGTAACTGGGACAGCCACATGCAGGAGAATGAACTGGACCACTTATACCATACACACAAAAATAAACTAAAAATGGATTAAAGACCTAAATGTGAGACCTGAAACCATAAAAATCATAGAAGAGAGCATAGGAAGTGAGGCCTCTGACATCGACCTTCGAAGTGTTTTTCTAGATAGGTTTCCTGAGGCAAGGGAAACAAAAGCAAAAATATAAGCTATTGGGGCTTCAGCAAGATAAAAAGCTTCTGCACAACAAAAGAAGCACCAACAAAACAAAAAGGCAACTTACTGAATGGGAGAAGATATTTGCAAGTGATATATCCCAGAAGGGGCTAATATCCAAAGAAAAATATAGATAACTTCTAGAACCCAATACCAAAACCCCACAAATAATCCAGTTAAAAATGGGCTGAGATCTTGAATAAACATTTCTCCAAAGAAGAAGTACAGATGGCCAACAGATGCAGGAAAAGATGCTCAATGTCACCAATCATCAGGGAAATACAAATCAAGGAGATCTATCATCTTACACCTGTCAGAATGGCTAGTATCAAAGAGATAAGAAAGAAGTGTTGGCAAATAAAATGTGGGGAAAAAGGAAACTCTCATGCACTGTTGGTGGGAATGCAAACCGGGGTGGCCAGTGTGGAAAACAGTATGGAGGTTCCTCAAAAAGCCAAAAATAGAATTATTAAAGCTAAAAACAGAATTCTAGTTTTAGAATTACTATACTGTAGTAAACACTACTATGTGTTTACCAAAGGAAACCTTCAAAACGCTAATTCAAAAAGATACTTGCACCCCTATGTTTACTGCAGCATGATTTACAATAGCCAAGACATGGAGGCAACGTAAATATTCATCCATAGAAGAATGGATAAGAAGACGTGGTGTGTATGGGACACCTGGGTGGCTCAGTGGCATCTGCCTTTGACTCAGGTCGTGATCCTGGGATCCTGGGATCAAGTCCCCTGTCAGGCTCCCCGCGGGGATCCTGCTTCTCCTTCTGCTTATATCTCTACCTCTCTGCATGTTTCTGATGAATAGATAAATAAAATATTTAAAAAGAAAATAAAAAGAAGACGTTGATGTCTGCATGTGTGTGCATGTGTGTGTAACTCAACCATAAAAAGCAATGAGATCTTGCATTTTGCAATGACACAGATGGACCTAGAGGATATAATGCTAAGCGAAATAAGACAGGGAAAGGAAAGATAAATGCTGTTGATTTTGCTTATATGTGGAACTTAGAAACAAAACATAAATGGACACACACACACACACAAAAAAAAAAAACAGAAACAGACAGGAAAAGACAAAAAAGAAGGTCGTGGTTGCCAAAGGGGAGGGAGGTTGGGGGATGGGCAAAACAGGTGAAGGGGAGTGGAAGGTACAGGCTTCTAGGTATGAAATAAGTCACGGGATGAAAGGTCTGATGTAGGGAATATAGTCCATGGTGTTGTAATAGCGCTGTACAGGGACAGATGGCTGCAACCCTTGTGGTGAGCATAGTGGGACACATAGAATGATTGAATCACTATGTTCTACACCTAAAATTATAACATTGTGTATCAAGTGCACTTCAATTAAAAAAAAAAAAAAGATGGTTCTTGGTTTTTGTGATATTGTGGTTCAGTGGATGTGCAAGCAATAAAAAGTGATGAGAAAAGGACAGAAATCTAGATAGATAAAATGGACTTTACCCCCTTCTAACACCAACAGAAACATACCACCCACTGCCATGTTTTCTTACCCAAAGGCAGAGCTTTGGTTTCTGGGGCTGGAGTAAGAAATAAATATAAAACCCAAGAAACAAAGGGAACGCCACGGTCACCGCGGTACAACAAACGGCCCACGAGAGTCAAAATTGCACGAGTTCTGTTGTCCCCTGCCATCTTCTCTGACATTCTCCTTCAAACACCCTATGCTGGACCTGCAGATGTCTCTGTGCAGCTCCTGTGCGTCAGTACAAGTAATCGTCCTTGTGCTACACATGCACGTTAGGGAAGTTTATCTCAGGAGACTTCAAACAAATAAACAAAAAGGAGCAAGTTCCTCCTGCCAAATGGTAATGAACGCATTTAAAGGCAGATAAAAGGCACAGGCACGTTCCCCTCTTTCTCAGTACTATGGGTAGTTAAAGGGCATCCAGCCAAGATGTCAAATAGGGCAAAATCTACTCAACCACGAACCACCACCAGACGTTACAGCCACATTTCGGAGAAACACTGGGTTATTACTTGGTCTAATGTAGAGAGGATATATTGAACCACAAGTAATGGATTAATGGATTCTCCATGGTGCTCCGCATGAGGAGCCTGAGTAGGCAGTGGGAGTTACTCATTGGTGCCAGCTAATCAGGGCCTGAGGATCAGGCCCTTGCTGCCTTTTCCTCACGCATGCACAGAGGTGGCCAAATTCCTTTCTGGATGACAGATGGGCCGTGCCAAGGAGCATAAAACGTACAGGCTTGAAATGCGCCATGCCATCCTGGCTCTTTCAGAGGACAGCCGTGAGGAGCAAGGCTGAGGTCTCCACGTGTCCTTGTCTTTGTGTGGGATGCCCACATGGGTCTGTGGTAAGGGGCTGGCAGGTGTGAAGAAAACTGAGGCTTTTTAATTATTTTTTTTCTGGGATTTTGGCAAAAAAAAAAATGGACTGTACTCTGACATTCATAAACCACAGCAAGTAGCAACTGAGAACAATGACTTAAAAATGGAAGTCAACTTGGAGATCAACAAAACGGGCCACAGCAACATGGATGTGTTTTACAGAGGTAGTGGTCATGCCAGTTCCCCAGAACCCAGGTGTCCTTACTTCCAGGATGGAGGTCTGTCTCAAGCAGAGGCATCTTTTAGAGCACAACATTGGCAGGTCATTAGCACCATAGGCAGGGAAGGAAAAGCAAGGGACATCGCAGAAGCAAATGCTTTGTGCGAAAGAAACGGGTTCCTCCCAAATCTCTCTATTCCATTATAAACACCTGGTAGATTTTATATATTTTTTTTAAATTTTTTTTTAATTTTTATTTATTTATGATAGTCAGAGAGAGAGAGAGAGAGAGAGAGGCAGAGACACAGGCAGAGGGAGAAGCAGGCTCCATGCACCGGGAGCCTGATGTGGGATTCGATCCCGGGTCTCCAGGATCGCGCCCTGGGCCAAAGGCAGGCGCTAAACCGCTGCGCCACCCAGGGATCCCTAGATTTTATATTTTAGTTACATGATGGCTTCCCCAAGTGGAATGCTGTCATCTAAACATGACAAATGCTCTGTCTCTTATCTCTCTTCCGGAACAGGCCAAGCAAAGGCCAATATTTGATTTTGGTTAATGGGATTTATTTTCAGTGACAAAGGCGATACGGCGATCATGAGCATTTCAATACCATAGCAGCCGATTCAGGACATTCCGCGACAGGGAGGGGGGCAGAAGATGTGGAGAGGTGGGATGCTCACACCGCGCATCTTCTCTTCCCCCCTCTACAAACTCTTCAGACTCTTTCTACTTCTCTATCTGCCCCTTTCCCTACTACTTCTGTGCCCCTGTCCCTGCTACACATCTGCAGCTCTCCTGGGTGCACTCACTCATTTATTATTTATTCAGCAGGCACACAAACGGTTTGCCCCGAGTTAGTGGGTAAAGCAATTAGATTCCTAATCAGATAAAGATGGACTCAGGAAACAGCCTAGATAATTTCTCGTTAAGATCAAGCACCCCTTTGAAAAAGACCATAACATGTCTCCAATTTTGTATGCCAAACGGATCTCCGAATGGGTCTAACTCATTTAGCTTTTTTCCAAAAGTGACAGGTAATGCTTCTCCAAATAATTCAATTTATTGGGGGAATTAAAAAAAAAAAAGACTCTTGAATCATCCAAACAACTGTGTCAAGCGTATTCCTTGGAATCTGTGGGAGTGTTCGGTTTCAAAGTGCAAGTGTATCCTTAATTTTCTTGGAAAGAGACTTGGAAATATAAGCTATTCATTTAGTCGATTTTAGCCTCATTCACTTCCAGCACTGAAATCAATGTTCCATCCTTTTATATAACTTGGACTAACTTCCCCGTCCCAATATCAAATATTTTACAACACGACTTCTGCAATGAAATAATGATGCATCTGAATCCTCTTCTCTAAGAAGGTATTGAGATTTTGCCTCCCCTTCAGTGGAAGATTTGTGGGTTATGTTCATTAGAGGTGAGTTATTCTAAACAGGACCCAGGCACTTAATCAGTTTGCCATTAAACTGAAGCAAATTCTACTCTGCTGGGATGTAACAGTGCAGATTTTTATACCCGAAAAATAAACACTGCTAGGTCTCCTCTGCAGACTGCGGACGTAGTTATCTGTTAATCAGTGCCGAGAGGCACTTGTTATATTTTCAATACAATATTCAAAGATAAAAGGTCTGCATTAATAGCACCTTGGAATATTTTAGTCTGAGTGCCACAGAGAGGGAATTATAATACTATGAAAATATCCACTTCTGAAGGCACACGTGGGTAGGAGGTAATACTTCATTCCTACAGTGAACATTCCGATAGCTTTCTTTGGAATTTATGTTCTATTTGCTAGAGAGGAAATGCCTCTTTAACTATATTTAAATTGGGGTTGCATGAATATTTAAAGTGATGGTTCCAACCAAAAGAACATTTTTCCTTATGGGATGAACAACAGAAAAATATTCCACTTGACTTTCTCTGTAGCACTGCAAAGCTATAAACCCCGTTCTCTTGAAACGTCAGTATTCACCACCCAGTTATTAAAATAAATAGATTGGGGATAAGTAGCCTAATTCTGGTCCTTTATAATAGGGTATTAAAAAGAATATAGAAAAAATAAAAAATAATAAAGTAGGAAAAAAAAAAGATTACATAGAGCCCTCCCCCTAAATATGTAAAGGATAAAATGAATTTAGTATAATGACTGTGATAACTAGTCCCTTCTTGCAACCACCCTGTAAATGTAAATTATCCCTCTTCTGCAAATAAACAAATGGAGACCCACAGAAGTTAAAATCCAAACATGTGTCAGGGAAGGAGATGGATTATGTACCCAGGTGCCTCTACTGCAGGTGAGCTCATACCCACACATCCAGGGGTAGGAAGGGAGGACTCTCCCTTCTTCAGGGAGGGAGCCTACTCACAAATCTATACACTAATATCAGGAATTTGGTAAAAATAATGATAGCAAACCTTCGTAACCACCGACTGTGTACAAAAACAAGTATTACGAGAAGTTGTACAGAGATGCGCAAAACACGGCCCCTTTGAAAAGCTTATGAAGCTTGGGAGAGAGCAATTATAGAACAGGATCTTAGTTAATAGAAAGAAAATATATCATTTAACCAGGGCACTGCATTCTCTGGGGATTACCTTTCATTATTTTGTTTGTGTGTTTTAAATGAGAACATAATAATCCTGTCACTACAATATCAATTAAATTTGTATAGTTCTGTTTCATCGAATATAAAGTTGGAATTTAAAGGGCTCATTGAGTTTATAGTTGACAAATCCTTCTTATCCCAACTTACAATTCCTGGCTCTTGTATTAAGATCTGAATTTTTTTTCTTCTTCTTTACGGATCAAAGGGATTAAAGCTATTATATAAGAGTGTCTAGAGTTGGCGAGCATCTCTCTTGGGCATTTCTTTGAAATCTATCATGGCTGCCAATCAAGTCCACTAATGGATATTTTCCTGTGTAAAAGAACACTGGACCAAGAGTCAGGAGACAGGGAGAAATATTTAAAACACTAAAAGTATTACTTGGCCCCAGTTTTATCAGCCTCCACAAGGAAATTATAACAGCTTCCCCCTTTGTCGATCGGTCGCATGCAATCACAGGTGGGGTTTGTGAAAGTAATTTGCTAACTATGGACAAGTTGACACACAAAATTCACTGTCACGCTGAGGATATAGCTTTTAATTCATAATCCCCTCACACCTAACGTACGACCTGGATTAAAACAGGTGGCCCATAAATGTTCTCTGAATCACCGAATACGTTTCCATGTCCTACTTCTCCGAGAAGTCCACTTCTGATTTCTCGGGATTTTCGGCAGCGCTCAAACACTGTGTCTACAATGTCTACAACCACCATGAATCTTATTATAGTTAATCACCTACCTTCTGTTCATGGCTTGTCAGTCTCAAGTTGTGCATCAGTTTTCCTGACAACGTCTTGAAGACAGAAATGAGTACCTTGACGTTCACGTCAACTAAGAAGATATAGGAAGGTGGTTTGAAAATAGCAGAAGGCTACTATTGATGATGACGACGACGGCGATCATATTGGGATAACCAAGCAGCCATCCTGCCTTCAGAATAAAAGCTGAGCTCACACGCTGACTTCCATAGTTCATTCTGTGTCAGAAGTTAGGGGGATATCAAAGCCCGCTTCTATGCATGGTAGAGGGAAGTCCTCTTGGTCAACTCCAATTTCCTGAATTTCCAGAACAACAATGACTGTGTCCTTCAATCACTACCAGATGCTATCCTGGTTGGGGCTTACGTGTGACACAGAAAGGGCAACTGAGGAATTTCCATATACATCTCAAACTAGTATATAAGAAAAGATTCCAGTACTGTAGCTTAAAAAGGTCTTGTTTCGGTGGAGTCCCTGG
Organism: Nyctereutes procyonoides; assembly: GCF_905146905.1. Lineage (NCBI taxonomy): Eukaryota > Metazoa > Chordata > Mammalia > Carnivora > Canidae > Nyctereutes > Nyctereutes procyonoides. The sequence continues at coordinate 3,863,514 of NW_026575125.1, forward strand.
TGTTAAATACTTGGAAATAATACTTTCATTAATCCCGCCCAGTTCATTAGTCATGAACTCAGTTAGGTACAGTTGGGTATTCTTGCCATGATTGTACTGGATATTGTCATTTAAATGGACATCTTGGGGCACCTGGGTGTCTCAGTGGTTGAGCACCTGCCTTTGGTTCAGCTCATGACCCCATGATCCTGGGATCAAGTCCCCCACCGGGCTCCCCTAGGGGAGCCTGCTTCTCCCTCTGCCTATGTCTCTGCCTCTCGCTCTGTGTCTCTCACAAATAAATAAATAAAATATTTTTTAAAAATCCTCGATTGAATAATTGTACAGAAAAATCTGCAGTGTTATTTTCTCCCTGTGACATTAACTTGAAGATATGAGGGGGCATGTAGGGTGATAGATGATGAATATAGGCGGCACTATTACAGATTTATAGGAGATTTATTTTTTAAAAATCACAAGGTAAAAAAAATAACAATTAAATAAAAAAAATCTCAAGGTTAGTTATGAGTTATGGGAACAGTGTAATTATTAGCTCTACTGCAAAAATACCCTCTGCAAATACAATATATTACTTGTGTTCTGTTGTTAGTACTTGCATTCCTACTTTGGCTATATGATGCTTATTATTTCTCTGTCATTGAAGCCTTGTTTGATTTAGCCCCAGGACCCATTTCCTCCTACACTACCTTGTTGCTTTTCTTCTGCTTCCCTTCCTGCCTCCTTGCATCTGAGACATGACTACAGGGTTGAAGCATTGTAAGGTGGGCGTGCCCATCATATAGGAAATGCTGCAGCTCCTACGACACAGAGATATGCCCCCATAGTTGTACCCAGGATTTCTCTACTGGAAAACTAAACTCTCATTCCATTTTCTAAAGGAAGAGAGTAGTTTTCTAGGAAACCTCATGGATAAGGCGATGCCTAAAGGGTTTTGACAAAAAAAATAAAAGAGGACAATTTAGAAACTATCCAATCTATGTATTTGCAACGTGCTGTGGGATTCACTGAGAAATAACAGCACGTTCTACATTTCACAGCAGACCAGTTCTGTACTGGTCAAGGCACTCCAGTACACAGTTTCACTGGGCCAGCTGTTGATATTCAGAACACCTGAGTCATCTTAAAAGCTGAATTTATAAGCCTTTAAAATATGTGATATTTGAGCTTATTTTTGCAAAATATTGATTGCTATCTAGTCTCTATGTTGATCTGATAAAGTAACAGTAATGTTTCTCAAGAGACACTGAGAGGTCACGTGATAGCAATGTGGTTGAGGGGAAAAGGATGCTTTCTGATAGCAAACACACAGTTGACCTGATGGCTTTGTTCCTCAGCTCTTTGATGAAAGAATGTTATCATATGAATTGTTCTTAGTGCAAACTTTAAAAAAAAAAAAACTGTCTCTTTGTTGCCATTAAATTTCTAGTTCCATAGGAGAGAAATGACTCGATAGTACAAAAGTTAATTTTGGAATCTTTCAGCTAAGGGACCATCCGAGATTAAAGATATTGATAAATTTAACTCAGAAAAAAATTGCCTGTTTGTAAGACCTGTATTCACAGAGCAAATAATGCTGGTCTTTAAAACAAGATAAATTGTCTCACTGTGGGCACCGTTCTCTATAATCTGACACTCTGCAAATACAATTCTGGATTGAGATTTCTCTCATGATTTTTAAAAATACTATGACCTTGCCAGTCAGATGGAGATAACCAGAAGCAAAATTCATTCCTTAGCGTATCCCGTTCATGCACATTTACCGGAGAGCTTAATGCTACTTGAAATGCGCCATACTTCACCCGATGATAATCACTGCAAACTTCCAGCCAAACATCAGCATCATTATATGCATTGATACGATGTAGTTTATCTCATAAAGGCGTACAGAAACATGTTGCTATCCTTGTCTGGGTTAATAATCTGATGCCCAAGTTCTCCTGAATCCAGGCGGTAGCAATACAAGAGCTGAAGGGAAGTGAGCTAATACTGTGAACAGATAAGAACATTTCCTTCATAGTACTCTTGGAGTATCTAGGTTGCATTATGATAGAGCCTTCATCAAGAAAAAAAAAAAGCATCAGTGCTTGCGTAACCGATTATTAGGTTATTATGGCTCGTATTTGAGCTATTATTTCTTCTAACGCAGATTTCCAAGGAGACCGTATGCCCATTAAAATTTGGAAAATCCTGACTAGAATTACAATAGCAGTTAAGTTCCTAAATTTCTTTTTTTACTACATTTGTGGCAATCCTAAAGATATCACCCACTCGGAACGGATGGCTTATTTTATTAAACTATTCCCTACATGAGAAAAGTAGAGTAGCGAATCTGATGTAGTACACTACATCATTGTTCACTCCCAAGCCACACACACACACACGTAAAGGCCATTAGTGGTCTGAATATCCGCACATACCAAATGGGCATGATGCTGAGAATCAATGTAGTATCTATAGACCCCATCCACTAAATTTCACAAATGACAGACAAGAAGATTGGAAATCATCTCGAAACTCAGTTGATGGGGTGATCACAATGATCGCCGTGTGTAGGGGGCACGTGTTGCTTTGAAATTAATTAGCCATTATTGGAATTTACTCTCATCTATGCTTGACAGACACGGTCACTTTAAATTGTTTACTTATTCATTCAACAATTACTGAGAATCAGTATTGTGCCACAGAGAGTCCTAGGCTTTGGGGTAAGGACCCTGGTTTCAAGGAGCTTGCAATCTACCAGAGGATGATGGCGTGGTACAACAGCATGAGGGACACTCTGCTATGATGTGGCTGGATGCAAAGTCAGGAGGCTTGCGTGGAAGTTTGTGTGACCCCATGTCCTCAGAGAAGCAAACCAAGACAAAAGTAAATACAAGAAGATTTGTATAGGCAAGATGCCTGTGTAGGGGAAAAGCTGAGGATGAAGCTAATTTGCCTATGCTGCCCATTTCATGCAATGAAGCTCACACAACATATGGCGCCTGGTGACTGCTTTTTCACTTAGCATCATATTTATCCATTCACCCATCGATGGTCTTTCTGTGTTATCAGGGCACTTCAATATACAATCTCATGGTTGTCAAAAAAAAAATCTGTTCGATCATACATCTGTGTCTGAGTTCCCATGGGCCCCTCACTCTGGTACGGTTCTGGGGTTTGTCCAACACCATGGCAGGTGACTGCCCAGCTCTCACTTACAGCCATAGGACCAGACCCAACCCAACCACTCCCATCAGCCTTCTGTTTTTTTTTTTTTTAATTTATTTATTTTGATAGTCACAGAGAGAGAGAGAGAGAGAGAGAGGCAGAGACACAGGCAGAGGGAGAAGCAGGCTCCATGCACCGGGAGCCCAACGTGGGACTCGATCCCGGATCTCCAGGATCGCGCCCCGGGCCAAAGGCAGGCGCCAAACCACTGCGCCACCCAGGGATCCCTCCCATCAGGCTTCTTAAGAGCATGCTTTACTTCCAATATTCATACCTTATTCCCATTTCCATTAAACCAAAGTAGACCACCATATTGGTTTTGTGGCATGTGGAGCACAGTCTGCCCTGGAATCTCTGGCAGACATATTTCTCTTGCACATAATACATCACCTTCTGCTTTTCTTTTATCGAAGACTCAAATCCCTTAAAACATGGAGAATTTCCCTTCTGTGTGGCCAGTTAAGATCCTACTGAACCGGGGCAGCCTGGGTGGCTCAGTGGTTTAGCGCTGCCTTCGGCCCAGGGCCTGATCCTGGAGACCCAGGATTTTGTCCCACGTTGGGCTCCCTGCATGGAGCCTGCTTCTCCCTCTGCCTCTCTCTCTCTCTCTCTCTCTCTCTCTCTCTCCATGTCTCTCATTAATAAATAAATAAAATATTAAAAAAAAGATCCTACTAAACCAACAAATGTCCAGATACCAATAATAATTCAAAATAGTACGTATCAATCAACTACCTGAAGTCAGAGGAAGATAAGTAGAAGCAGGGTGATTCTCAGAAGAGGTGAACTTGGGTTAAGGGAACCACAAGACCATGTTTTCCATTCTTACAAATTTTAGCCTAAGAGCATGTCATAGTTGCCACTTCAACTAAAACTCTAATAAAAAAAAAAAACCTATAGTCAGAGAAAGACAAATAGCATATGATTTCATTCCTGTGAAGAATGTAAGAAACAAAACAGATTAACATAAGGGAAGGGAAGGAGAAATAAGATGAGAATTGAGAGAGAAGCAAACTATAAGAGACTCTAAACTCTGGGAAACAAATAGGGTTGCTGAAGGGGAGGTGGGTAGGAGGATGGGTTAACTGGGTGATGGGCAGTAAGGAGGGCACTTGGTGTAATGAGCACTGGTTGTTATATACAATTCATGAGTCACTAAATCCTACCTCTGAAACTAATTTAAAAAACAAAACGTATACTGATTAAAAACAAACACACAGGGGATCCCTGGGTGGCTCAGCGGTTTGGCCCCTGCCTTCAGCCCAGGGCATGATCCTGGAGTCCCGCGGGGGATTGATTCCCACACTGGGCTCCCTGCATGGAGCCTGCTTCTCCCTCTGCCTGGGTCTCTGCCTCTCTGTCTGTGTGTGTCTCTCATGAATGAATAAATAAAATCTTAAAACACACACACACACACACACAGTTATTCTGGCCATAAGAAATAGAATAAAATGCTGAAGTGGGGGGTGGGGAATAAGTTCAAATTGTAATTTCTGTTGGAAGCATTTCTTCAAAATCCTACTTGCTCCCATCAAATGCTGTTATGTGCCCTCGGTCCAAACCCCAAGCCCGGCATGTAGCACTTTGCTGATCTGTTGTTATGGATCTTTCTAAGGCTGTCTCTGCTCTCTTTAAGAGGTGGTAAATCAATTTAAACAGAAAAAGGTATCTTGCTTCACTGTCTTTTTCCAGCACAAAGCCTCCTGCATCCCCTCGACTCCCTATAAATGTGCAGTGATACTAACACAGGGCTTTACCGTACTCTAGAACCAGGCAATCACTACTACCACCAATTTATAATTTCAGTGGCGAATACACAATCCATTTGAAAACGCCATAGCAATTTCTACCAGACTTTGAGGGTTGGAGGCAAGTCAAAACATTTGTTACAGCCATACTTGTTTTTTTTTTTAATTAACAAACCCAGTATTTGAGACCCAAACCAAATATTGTTGCATGGGGAACCGTGATGCATTTCCAAGCCAGCTTTCTCTGAACTCTGTGTAGGCCCCTGAAATTTTGGGAATAGAGATAGTACAACTGGGAGCTTCTCTGAGTTACAAGTAAGTCTAGTGCTCTCACTTAAATTCAGATGCTTTCTGCTTTTCCTGTAATCTGAGAACCAAGTTGTATGTTTGGATGACAAGCTTTTCCTGACTCCCTGAGATCGTTGCCAACTGAACGGTTCTCTGTGCTCACATAAAACCAAATGACCCCGCAGAAGGAGGAAGTTCTATGCATATTGTCCCAGGCAAAAAAAAAAATAATAATAATAATAAAAAAATAAAAAAAATCATGATTTATCATTTTGTTGACAAACACAAAGGCCAGGAGGATATTTACAATTCTCTGTAAGGAGTCCTAAGTTTGGCTTCATGCTTCTTCACATTATGTTACTTTTCGTTGTGAATTATGTTCATGAGGCCTGATCTTTGAAAAGACACAAGATGTGTTTTTCTTGTTTTGTTTTACTTTTCCCATTTCATATTTTGGTGAATTACCTCCCAAACGATTGGTATAGTTGAAACATCAACCTTTTGTCATTGCAATATTTCTTTGTCAGGTATCAAATAATGATTTTCTGTTAGACATTGTTTGCATTATTAACGGAAGACTGTCAATACTGTTGATCATATCTTAGGGACATTTCAGTAAGTCCACGACTTATAGAAGAATAAAGAAAAAAATCCACTGCCCATAATTAAGAACAACAAAAAAGTGCCTTTCTATAAAAGTGATATTTTCTGAACTACCCTTTACATTTTTTTTTAAATGGCTTTTGCATGGCTGTGATGAGTTTTGGAAGGGAATGCTTATTTATACTATCCTTTTATTTTAGGGATGGACACTCCATCTTCAAGTTCACTGACTTTCTTGGACTCTGATTATCTGCACCATGAGTGAGCAGCTTTGCCTTGCTGTAGAGGATATGCTCACCGGCAGACCCTTGTCTTTCCACAGAAGAGCCAGGGTTTGACTCAGCTGATGGGTAAATGGCAACTGTACTGCATGTGTGCAGGGGGTCCTGTCTGCTTTCTCCACACAGTGACACATGGACTCCGGTCTCTAGGTCTGCTACGGACTAAATGTGTGTGTGTCCCCACAAATTCATATACGGAAGCTTAACCCCCAATGGAATGGTATTGGGAGGTGGGACCTTCAGAATGTGATCAGGTCAGGAGGGCAGAGTCCCCATGAATGGGATCAGGGGCCTGATAAGACACCTTGGAGAGCTCCTGAGGGAGCTCCATTAACAGATAAGACAGCCTCCTATGAACCGGGAAGTGGGTCCTCACCAGATAGCAAATCTGCCGGTGCCTTGATCTTGCACTTCCAGCCCCAGAACTGAGACACATAACTGTGTCCAATCCGTCCTAAGACTGAGACACATAACTAAGCCGTCCAATCTGTGGTGTTCTGATAGCGCATCCCGAACAGACTAAGTCTGACAGCACTTCCAATACTCCTCCATACCTGGATATGACCAGACACCAAGTCCTGCCCGTAAGCTCTGAAGGTCCTTCTTCCCTCTCAGCAAGAATGGATTTGGGGCATCAACACCAGTTTGCTCATCTGGGTTTATATATTCCCTAATGACTCTGATTTGCTGATTGCAGGGAATTGACCTTGACCGCACTGCTTCCTAATCTTACATATACACACGCACACAGCATCTAGGAAATAGCAACAGTACACCCCCTTGCTTATTTATTTATTTGAGAGAGCACAAGCAGGGGGAGCAGCGGGCAGAGGGAGAAAGGGAAGCAGGCTGAGCCCGACGGGGGCTCGATCCCAAGACCCCGAGACCAAGACCTGAGCCATAGGCAGACGCTTCACCAACTGAGTCACCCAGGCTGCCCCCACTGGCCAAATCGTACCACAAGCCCCTGATACAAATAACACTTTTGAATTACCGAGGACTCACATGCCAGTCGTACACTAAACGTTTTGCATGCCTTATATCTTATTTATTCAAACATCATATTGTGGGCATCTCCATGTCATGTTTCCTCTCATTTTACAGTTCACTACATTGACTTCAACATGAATGGCCTTCCCAAACAACACAGCCAAAGAATAGAGTTGGTAATTTTTTTTTTTATGATTTTAAGTACCTTCTACACCCAATGTGGGGCTTGAACTTTCAACTTCAAGGATCAAGAGTCACATGCTCCTCCAACTGAGCCAGCCAGGTGGCCCTAGATTTGGTATTTGACAACTGTATTATAGAATACTTTTCCACCCACCTTTCCCAGGACTGTATTTCATGCCATGAGCCTCCAGTATCCTTATTAACAAATTAAGCTATTTTTACCAACAAGGATATTTAGATTATTTTAGGGGAAAATTGTACACCCCTTAGGGGCACAGCTTTGTACCATCCAGTGTACATATCTAAATAATTCAGGAAAGATCCCAAATGGATTGTGAGAATTTTGAGTTCTCTCTCTTCATTTCTATTCCAAATATTCTACTTCTGTTGGTTATTTTTTTTTTAATTTACACTTGCAAGGCTTGGGTTATGTATTTTAATGAAATATTATAGATCAACTCACTCAGGCTTCAGCTAGGGTGTAATTTTTAGAAAATGAGATTCTCCCCATCTCCATTAATCCAAATAAAGCCCCCTTTTGAACTCTACTAATCCTTCCTTAATTTACCATCTTTAGTTAATAACTTCACTGTTTTAGAAGAGTGCATAGTTCAGTAATATTCAAAATATTCTCCAAACATTATGAAGCAGTGGTGTTGGTTTTATCTTTATTATAAAGATTGCTATGTGTCCATGGCAACTCAGCACCACGTCTTAGACTAGATCTTGAATGTGGATTTATGTGTAAGAGAAAATCATATTATGTTCTGTTTTTAATTTAACTTTTAATTCATCTCTTAACTAGTCATGATTTACTGTATGGTTTATACGAGACAACCTCACTTTCCTTTCATAGGCATATAAATGTGACTACTAAAAAATGTATAATACCCTATAATAAGTTTTATATTTTCCAGTTTTATATTTTCTAGTTTGCATTCTGATAAAAATTTTTATTGAACTAGGTCAGTGTAGACACTCCATTGAACTATTCTGTAGAAATGCACGGTGTTCATATTTTTAACTATTCCTTAAAAGTTATGTGAGACAAACATAATATTTTTTATTTAACTTTATTTAAATCTATCTAAAGAAAGCACTTATCTACTAATTTGTCTCCTTGAAGCCTGAAAGACACGGAGGTAGCATCCTGAATGGGATCTGGGATTCAAATTGCCTTAAAAATGAATATCAGCTAAGCTTGCACTTTTGAAATGAAGATATTTCTTCAAATTTAGAGGTTCAAAAATATCTCAAATTTTGGTGTGGATTTTTTGAGGGAGTAAAGAACTGTGAGAAAAACAGTGAAAATATCTTAAACAAGAATTTTTCAAAATATCACCTGATGTTTTTACCAGAACTAAGAGAGCAAACATTTTCAATCTTCCTAGCAAGTCTTGAGATGATATATAATTCAAACATGCATCCCTTTATATACCAATGACACAAAGTTCTTTTTAAACAGCATTAAAAGTAAGGTGCAATCAAACAAGCAACAACACAAAAAAGGCTTACAGAGATTTTTGTGGCTCAAACTCTGAGATAGGCATTGCCAGGAAGAGTGTTACTAAGGAACTAAAGCGTCCTGCTCCCGTGAGTTACACCACATCTGCTCCTTGTGCTGAGGACCATTGCTTTATTACATACCATCCGATCCAGGTGGAGTAAAAGAATTTAGTATCATGGGAAGAACTGCTTCATGCTGACCAGCTCCCTAAAAACTCGGAAATATTATTTCCTCTTTTGTAAAATGTACGTGATAATTCCTCTACCACCCATCTCACGCATTTGCTGTGAGGATAACAGGACAAAGTATGTGTGGAAATTAATTTGTGAACTGTATTTGTGAACTGTACTCTTTATTTTACACACCCCAGAACCTGCATAAATGGTAGAGTGAGCAGAGAAACACAGACTCTTTGAGAATAAAAATGTAGAGAAGGAGGGTAAGCTTATGGCTGAGAAGAATATGTTTCCTGGACTCAGAGCAAAGTTCAGGTCCAACTTTACTCTTTGAGGAATTAAGTACGAGTCACAAAATTTTCCCAGAAAACATTCCATATGTCTACACTGGGCTGCCATCAGTGATACGGCATGAGAGCACCTAATCACGCAGCTCATGCCGTGCGCAGCTGTGGTAACTGGCAGTGCACCTCACAGCATTACGGGAAATGCTCACCTGTAAACCTGCCAGTACCCAAAAGGAGTCATCATTACTGACACCATATGAGGGATCTACTCAGAGACCAAAATAGTCTTGTCGTACAGTGTGTATATGAAAGAATCTATATCCATACTTCCAATTACCTCCAGGATTTCTGAGAAGTCAGAAAGAGGAGGTAAGCATTACAGCGTAAAATCCTGCCTTGTAGAAACCAAGAATTGTAGGCTGTTCTCCTTAATATAACCTGGGGGTGGTTGTAAGGGGATGGCTTGCTAGGGCTAGATGTCTGTCACACAAACGTGCCTTGACATGTTCCATGAGAAAGTGAGTTTGCTCTCAAGAGGGTAAGAGAAAACCCAAAATTCCGTTCCTATCAACCACACGTTTATGAAAAAACTATCAATGACAAATTTACCAAAGTATTAAAATCTGTTGAATTCCATTTTCTGCCTGGCTAGAATACCTTCTAATGTGAGAAATTCCATAGTTTTACCTACTTATCTGAAAATAGATATCTTTCGTTGTTGCTGTTGTCCCAACATGATACATTTCCCACTTTGAAAACACAGTAATCGAACGCTATGATTTATCTATTTTTTATGAAAAAATTATCCCAAAATGTAGATGCTTAAAAGAACTCACATATGTCGTCTTGCAGTTTCTGTGGTCCGGAATCTTGGCACAGTCTGGCTGGGTCTTCCGATCGTAATCATCTGAAGGGTCAGTAGGGGAAGGACCCGCTTCCCAGTGTACATGATCACTGGCAGGATTCAATTCTTCACACTTTGTCAGACTGAAGGCCTTGGTTCCTTGGCGAGTGGTGGCCAGAGGTTTCCCTCAATTCCCTCCTTCATGAGCTGCTCAAACACGTCAACCAGCATGGTCAAAGTTTTCAAGTCAAGAAGGCAGTAGAAATAGCATATTACCAAGACGATGTCACATGTGTTTATGACCTAAACACAGAAGTGATGGCTCATGACTCTGCAGTATTCTATGCATCAGAAACAAGTCATTAGGTCCCCTACACACTGAAAGGGAGGCAGTCACACAAAGGCATGAAGTGTCGGGAGGTGAGGATCATTGGGAATCATTTACAAAACAGGAGCATCTCCTAGACCTGCCTCACAGGAGAGACAGGGCATCCCAAGAGATATTCAATGCAGAATGCAGCTTAGCACAATGCTGGAGACACAACAGTCAATCAAGTAATACTATATGCTGGACCTGTATCCTTTCTTTTTTTTTTTTAAGATTTAATTTATTTATTTGACAGAAAGAGCATAAGCAGGGGAAGAGGCAGAGGAAGAGGGAGAATCAGACTCCCCACTGAGCAGGGAGCCCAATGTGGGGCTCGATCCCACAACCCTGAGATCATCACATGAACCAAAGGTAGATGCCCAACCGACTGAGCCATCCAGGTGCCCCTCTATTTTATTTTTTATTAGTTTTTCTCAGTGTTTCAGGCTGGGTTGTAAGCAAAGTTATAAGAAAATAGCTTGGGGGAATTATTTCCAATGCCTGGTTTTTCCTCTCAAATGATAGAATATTCACCATGACGATCAGATTTGCTTACACCTATCTATACATTTTTGGTCATAATAGGATAATACAAATGAAGTAAAGCAAAAAAAAATGTTTTGTCTCTTTAGCTCACAAGAATGATAAATCCCCATTAAACTGTATATGCTTAGAGATAAATGCCAATAATGGAATTTTGACAAGCATACCTACCATAAAGCTGCTTACTCCAAGTATTTTTAAACTGGAGTCATTACTAGATTTTTAATAAGGCTTTCTGATTATTTCTTAAAAATGGTCACAGTAGAGAACATCGAAATGTTTAATGAGGCAAACAAAAGTCTACAACATAAAGAAAAACACTGTTTATATTTTTAACAGCTTTACTGAGCTGGAATTCACATACCACACAATTCACCAGCATAAAGTGTACCTTTGCTAGTTTTTAGAGTATTCACAGAGTTAGCCATAATCACCATGATCAATTTTAGTCATTTTAACCTACAACCTCTAGACTTTGTGTCCATGTATCAGCATGTTTTTATAGCCCAAATTTGCACTTACTATGTCGTGAACATTTCACATATCCATAAATACTCCCCAGGTTCATGCTTTATAAGAGGTGTGGGGTCATTTAAGGAACAAACAAAACAGAAAACAAAAAAAAAATTTCTTCCCTTGATGCTTTTGGATGGCTTGCTTTTTGCCAGGCATTTTGTTGAGTGATGGATTATGTCCTTTAACATCCCTGGGAACCTTATGAAATACCATTATTTACAGAGAACTGAGGATCACAGAGAGGGTTATGGCTCTTGGCCATAGTTGTCGATGCAGTAACAAGGTGAGTCGTATTCTCAGTTAAGTGTTCTAACTCCAGTTCCTCAGCATGGGATACTATCATTTGGTTGGCCAAGTCCCTGGTGTTGAAAATTTAATTAGTTTCCAATTTGGCGATATTATAACTGTGTTAGTTGTCTGATGGTGCATTTAAACAGATCCAAAATTTAGCAACTTAAAATAATTAATAATATATCTCATAAATTCTTTGGGTCAGGGATCTAGAAACAGCTTAACTGGGTCCCCTGGCTTAAGAATTCTTGCAAGGAGTGACAATTAGGAGCACCTGGGTGTCTCAGTGGTTGAGCATCTGCCTTTGGCTCAGGTCATGATCCTGGGGTCTTGGGATCCAGTCCCACATCAGGCTCCATGCAGGGAGCCTGCTTCTCTCTCTTGCCTGTGTGTCTGCCAGTCTCTCTCTGTGTTTCTCATGAATACATCAATAAAATCTTTAAAAAAAAAAAAAAGAATTCTTACAATTCTTAATTTCTTACCATTAAATGTCAGCTGGGGGTGGGGTCTCATCTGAATATTTGACTGTGGAAGGACCCACTTCTAAGCAGGCATTAGGTCCTCCCTGGCTGTTGGCCAGAGATGGCATTTCATTTACATGTGATTTTCTCCATAGGATAGCTTCAAAGATTGCAGCTGGCTTCCTCGGAGCAAGAGGAGAGATGGAATCTTAATCCCAGAAATGACATCTCATTATTTAGCTATATTCTATTTATGAGAAATTGTCACTTGCTTCAGCCCACACTGAAGGGAGGGGCATGAGGGTATGAATATCATGAGGAAGGGATCACTGGGGAGCCAACTCAGGTGCTGCCTACCACAACGGCTAAAGCATATGGGTAAATAAATAGTTACGTGTACATGTGATTGTTTAAAAATCAAGGCAGCCAGATAGCATCTGTGTATAATTGATGAGTATTGACAAAATGACTGTAGAGGGCATATAGGTTGCCTATCCATTTAATCTCTCCTGTTAATGTCACTCATATTTTTATTTCAGTATCCACATAGCTCACATATCTGGATGGACAATGAACTCGCTTCTGCTGCTGCTAAGGTGTGTCTTAGCTTGAACTAATCAGCACATGGTGGGCATGTGACACAAATGATCCAATAAGAGCTAATCTTGGGACCCCAGCTTATCATGCTCAGATTGAACATCCCCTCACTTATGGAGAGAGCGGTATTTGGTGTGATGGCTGGAATGCTACAGCCATTTTGGCACTATACGGGGGAGTAGCTGAACCCTCAGTGGCCAACCCCCAGAGAAAGCCAAAGCCAAAGACACCTCAGCAAAAATGGAACAGGAGCTTCTGGCTAAGCCAATCCTGAAAATAGTCCTGCACCTGAATGCAAGTCAGAAACACCACTATACACCATTCTTTTGAAAGCCGGAGTGAATAATCTCTAAATTTATCTTGCCATCCAAAATTGTCTATTCAAAGAATAACGTCCAAAGAAGTGGCGTGTCACAATTCACACATCTGAAATGTGGGGTGTGCTACAGCCAATTATAAAGGCGGGAGAACATGAGAACTCTACCTTGGTCTGGAAAGTCTGGTTAGCATTAATATGCAGTTTGAAATACGAGTTCAATCGCCACCAATTACTTCTTGGGACTCAGACTCTGTGCCCATCAAGGCTTAGGACAGCTGGAAGGAAACATCCAGGGTGTTGGAGTGAATTAGCTACTCCCTGAAGTTCCCATAAAGGCTACGAGCAAGAGATAAGGTTATCCATTATGCCTTTGAAATAGAATTCAAAATATCCTGAAAAACAAAAAGCCAAATTTTCTATCTACCCCTAAGCTATAGTTTATGCAAGAATCATCCTTATCTCCTCTCTTCTGCATACACTCTGCAGCCAAGGTCAAACATATCTAGAATTTGAGCAGCAATCATCACCTTCTCCACCCAAGCCTGGTCCTAGCCTCCAGCATATCTTACCTAGGTTACTGCAGTCACCTCCCTAACAGGTGTCCCTATATTGACCTGTCACCCTACGGTCTATTGTTAACTCAACAGAATTAACTCAGGTTAGTTCTTTTAAAATGTACATCCAGATTCTCTTTTTGAATTTCTTGAACTGTTTCCCATCTCACTCGAAGTAACGGTTACGTGTCTTACAACGGCCTAGGAAGCCCTACTTCTCATGAGATCCTACACATTTCTGGTCTAATCTGTAGCTGCTTATTTTATTCATTCTATTCCAGCAATAATATCCCCCATGCTATTCTGTAAACATATTAACTAAATGCTTAGCCCACCATGTGCATCTGAGCTTGGGGTCCTTGTATCTCACGTGCCATTTCCCAGATATCTGCATGACTCCCCCGTGGGACCTGCCTAGTAAACTATGCCTTCCCAGGAGGGAAGTTTGGAGGGTTATTTGGGATACACATCAGTACATTTCTTAATTTACTGATTTATTTATTGCCATAAATATTTATAATTATGGGGTCAATTATTTATTTATTTCCATAAATATTTATAATTATGGGGTCAATTATTTATTTATTTCCATAAATATTTATAATTATGGGGTCAAGCTATGGTCAAAGGGCTACAAAGGTGTCTACTAAAGACGGGAACAGACAGTATTAATCTGTTGCTCTGGAGCATTTTACAATATGCTCATCTGAAATACGAAGCAATATTTCAGGCACACAAAATATACACAGTTCTGTATCAAAGCCCCACTAGTGTTACAAAGTGAGTTGGGAAGTTTTCATCCCTGTTATATTTTTGAAAGCGTTCACAAAAGCTAAGGGTATTCTTTTTTTTTTTTTTTTCCCTGAAACTTCACTGAGATTCAATCTGTAAAACTCTCTGGGCATGGTGCTTTTTAGAAAGGATAGAGAACCTTTCTGACTGCTGATTCAACACAATGCGCTCCTGGTCACATTACCAAGGTAACCAGGCACTTCTATTTTTAGAACACCACAAGGAGTAAAGAGAGAAAGAGATTCTTTGGGGCTGAAAGAAGTCATAGGCTACACCTCCTTGAACAATACCACATTTTCAAGATAGTGTGTGACATGGGGCAGTTAACTGTGGGACACGTGTACTGGAGTTCCAAAGTTGGTCTTAATACTTTATTTAACCTTGGGGATAGCTTTTGAATAGCACCTGTCTGTCCTAGTGAAGTCAGTAATCTAGGTGAGAGTTTTCTCCGGGGAAAAAATGGATATCTGGATAAAACCACACTTGTCGGTTTACACCTGTCGTCCAACACACACACCATTTTAAATAGCATTTTTACGTTCTTGAGAGCATCCTTCTTTGTCTGATCTGCTCTATGGGTACCTTAGAACTGGAGGCCTTTTGGGGTCTTTTCATATACCCCATACGAGAAAGCACATTTCCTTCTGACTCACTTGAAGTTTGCAATCAGAAATGTCACATTCTGCAAATCACTGGCTTCCTGTCCAAAAAGTTCCAGGCAGTGGGTTGCAAAGCGATTGAAATCTTGTGTATAAAATCTCTAAATTAACTAGCTGAGAAGTGATTTTACGATTTTGCAATTTAATCTTTGCACACACACAAAAATCTCATTAAGTAAATAGGACACTTCTTCGTCGTGCACCATTTGAGAGATGAAAGGTACAAAATATCAGAGTGTCTGGCATTGGACAACAAAGGAGTGATAATCTCCTCCTGATTCTAAAAACACTTGACTGGCTCCTGAATCAGACAGACCACGAGGAAAATCTCTGTCTTTGGAAAAACGTGTTGCATTTCCTTAATTGGGAAGAATACAGTACCAAACGAATTACCGCTTTTTTTTTTAATTTTTTTTAAATTTATTTATTTATGATAGTCACAGAGAGAGAGAGAGAGAGAGAGAGAGAGAGGCAGAGACATAGGCAGAGGGAGAAGCAGGCTCCATGCACCGGGAGCCCGATATGGGATTCGATCCCGGGTCTCCAGGATCGCGCCCTGAGCCAAAGGCAGGCGCCAAACCGCTGCGCCACCCAGGGATCCCGAATTACCGCTTTTGAATATTTTCCCGAAACCCAGTAAAAGAATGTCTTCTGCTCTTTGTGAATTTGAGAGAAACAGTCATAGAGCTACACAAGCTTTTCTACCTAATTCTTTACCGCCTTGCATTCTCTCTCATTCCTCAGCCTTTCTTTAGTGAAGCTGGAGAAAAACAAGTCATTTAATGAACAGATCATTAAAATAGGCATCTGTTGCTCTTGGACGTCAGTGTTGGCCATCCGGGGGTCAGGAAGTCAGGACCTGCCGTCCTATGAGACCCCCTGCACTGGACTGCACGGGATATTGGCTATATCACGACAGCGTGTTCCACGAGACTCAGAATGTGGATTATTCTGACCCGTTCTGTCCTTTTCTGGAAAGTTCAAAGAACAGGAATTCATTATGTAACCAGCTGTTACTATAACATGGCGTCTTCCAGGGAGGTCACTTATTTTCTACACTCTTAGATGCCATTCATGTCATTTTTAAAAGGGTCCCTATAGGATGAAGGCAAAGATGCTCATTTCCCACAAAGCACTGCAGTTACATATAATTCAAGTGGAGACTAATATGCAACTTGCCTTGTTTGTAGTCACATGCAGATTAACTAGGCTTGGCTAGTGGTGATACTGGTGCCTCCTTAACCCCAGTGGTATTTTTTTTTTTTTCAGATTTTATTTATTTGTTCATGAGAGACACAGAGAGAGGGAGAGACACAAGCAGGCTCCCTATGGGGAGCCCGACATGGCACTAGATCCCCAGACCCTGGGATCATGCCCTGAACCAAAGGCAGATGCTCAACCACCGAGCCACCCAGGCGTCCCAGATGATGTGGGTTTTAAAGTAATTAGCCAATGATGGAGAGTCTGCCCCCCTCTCTTTTGCAAGGGCTCCTTTAGAAATAACTTCAGCTTGGGAATCGACCCGTCTGATTCCTGCTCCCCCCAAAACATGAATGTTTCTGTATCCAAATACCGCTCTATTTTGCAGACATCAAGTCAAATGTCCCTTTATTTACAAAGCTGCCCCTGATTTTTCCCATCTGGAAGAAGCTTGTTTTACTCCAGTATTTTACTCTTTCTCCTAAATCAGTGCTTCTTCCTTTACCTTGAATGACATTTATTTGTGTGTTTGCTTTTGCACGTGAATTATACCGTCCTATTCCAGTGTTCATGCCAAAGCTCCTAGGATAGGGACCTGCATGGAATACATGCAAAGACAAATAGCTGGTTAATGAATTAATAATTTGCCTCAATGGATCCTCAAATATAAATTTGGAACAGCCAGTAATTATCACTAGCTTTCTCAAACATTATCAGGCCACATAAATAATTGAAAATGTCTACATGACAAAGAGTTTCTGCTATATCATTATGCAAGATCTTCTCCCTCCCATGATGAAATTTGACACTTTAGATGAACTCTGCAGAAATTCAAACACTAGCAAATTCATGCATTTCTATTTCTACCCCCACACTAAAATTTAACTGTATCAATAGAGACTCTGCTTGATGCACAATGTCATTGCATTAATCCACAGGCAAGGCTTGCCACCCTGCTGTATTTTGCAGAAATACTCGTGAAATATAGGCTGCTTCCATGCACAAGGCATTAATCCAAACAGAAGTATAAGACAACTAATTATCCTTAAGACCAAAAGCATAAGCAAACAGTTAATGAATTTGCTAATTGTTTTTCTATGCCTTGTTCCTTCATATGGTCTTTAGTTGCTAAAGATACTGTAATTAAGGGGAAACAAAGAACAGCTAAGTTCCCATATTTCTTTTACCTTTTCCTGTTTTCTTAGGCTTTTTGTGTTCAAGTCAACAGAGTGTAAGAAAAAACAAAAACCTCTAGGACATGAGTTCACTTGGGGAAGTAGGTATTTGTGGCTCTTCAAGGCGATGCTTAGTAGATCTTCATTTACTCAGACATTTATGGAATGTCAGGCAGCAAGATAATGATCATGACTGGGTCCTTGAAGGGGTCCTCAAGGGTGTACAGGCAAGTAGGATGCAGAGAGAAGTGATGCAGCAGCTCCAATGAAATGGATGCTGGTACAATGGGTAAGCGCACGAAGTTTGCTGTCAATGTGAAGGAGCATCTGCACGAATTACACGCAAGAAAGGGACGTGTAAGGCATGACTGCAGGGGGGACAGGACCATCAGAAAGAAGCAGAACAGGAGGTCTGGTGTTGGCAAATGCACACCTGTGTGAAGGAAGAGCAGGTGCGAGACTGTGAGATGTGAGACGATATAGCATATTAATAACCAGAGTCCACTCTGCCTGAAGACATGGTGTTCAGGGAAGGAAGATGGTGAGGCAGGATGGAGATATGATTACCACAGAAGCACAGGGATGGGATGGGTGGGATGGACGGATGGATGGATGGGCGATGAAGGGGTTCAGGACAAGGCCCCCCAAAATGAACTGTGTCGGGACGTTGATTATGAACGATGGCATCAAAACTCTGGCAGACGCGCAGAGAGGTTTCCTCTGAACTTCTGTCACCTGCCTAGAGACAGAATCTCCAAAAGGACCTCAACGGTCATCAGCTCCCTCCCCGTTGGCATCGCTGGGAGGGACTGCCTGTTTTCACAGGAGAGGAGAGCAGACATCGACCCCACACCCAGACTCTGCCACAAACTGTTGCATGTCCATCTGTTCTTCTAAGGACCCAGTTGCCTTTCACAAAAACATTTACTCTCCACGCAGACCCACATGCTTTCCCCTTTACTTATTAAGATGGTGGAGAAGCTCTCAGATCTCACTGCTTTTGGGGGCATTCACCTATCCCCCCCAAGGTGTTTCAGCACACACAACACTCCACGTTAATAACATGCATACCTTTCTTGAAGACTCGGCTATGGATCCTAGAAGGATATGGTAAGTCTTTCCTCCCTTCCAACAAACACCAAACAGGTCGGAGAGAGCATCAACTTGGACGTGTGACAAAGCATATGGAAATACATCTATTCAGAGGCAGCCATGCAAAGCTAAAGTCACCACCACATGGGATCTTTTCAAGGGACCAAATAATATCGCGAGCTCAGAGTTCCTACTGAGGTTATAGCACTCACTCAGGCTGAGAGAGCGTGGACTCCGGTGGCTTCCCTATTGATCACGTTGAACGTGAGGTGGAAGCAACCGGTGTGGAACAGCAGTGAACATTCCTGACGCGTCCTCTAAGACTGTGCACCCAAAGTCATTGTCCAAGCCAGCATCTCTTGGTGGATCCAGTCTTCAGGCTTTCCTGAGGCTTCTTCCTGCAAGAGGAAAGCCAGGAAGGACCAGCTATAATTGCTAACAATGAGATAAGGGCTTGACGTTGTGGTGCCAGGAACTTTTTGGTTGGAGTCGGGCTAAGACAGGTAATAATGTAGTAACAAATATCCCCTTAGGAGTTTATATACACACACACATATATGTATATGGGGATACATAAGGGGATATTCTTTTTTGCTCTGGAAGTGCCCTGAAGCTCGAGTAGCTCTAGAAGAGTGACTCAGTGTTGCCATCTTACCGGGAAAACTTCATGGCTGCCTGAGGCAACAGCAGAAAGAGAGAGATTGCAGAAATTCACTTCCGCTCTTAGGTGCCTTGCTCTGATCCTAACACAGGTCACTTCCTCCCACAACTCATTAGACTGAACTAGCTCCATAACCACTCCCAACGAGAAGGGAAGCTGAGAAAATGTGGGAAACCCATGGTTAGTGGGCACTAGCTGCCCTTGCCACCCTGCTGAATGCTTTCAACACATTTCAACTTGTGTCAGGGCTTATGAGATAGTACCTATTAATTTTCTTATTTAATGCAGGATGACAGAGAGAAATTGAGGAACTGATCTAAGGTAATAGGACAATTAAAGGGCAGAGTGTGATTAACACATCCATGTTAAGATATTTGGAAATTTGGGGGTGCCTGGTTGGCACAGGTGGTTAAGCGACTGACTCTTGATTTCAGCTCAGGTCATGATCTCAGGGTCATGATATCAAGGCTCACGTCAGGCTCCATGCTCCACATCAGGAGTCTGCTTAAGTTTCTTTCTCCCTGTCTATCTGTCCCTCCTCCCCTGCTCTCACTCTCTAAATAATAATAATAATAATAATAATAATAATAATAATAATAAATCTTTGAAAAAAAGATGCTTGGAATTTTGTTGAAGGCAAGGGTGAGCTATTAAGAAGGTTTAAGCAAAGAGGTGCCGTGATTGTATTTCGGACTTAAAGACATACTTTGGCTTGGTTAGGAAAATGGATTCAGGAGGACAAGCGTCAGGTCAGTGAGGAGATGATGATGAAAATCTAGGAAGGGAGACGATGAGACACCAAAGAACGGGTACCATATTAATCAGGAATATATTCAAGCAGCAGAAAACCACCTTCAAAAACAAAAATAAAGGTAATTTATTAAGCATCTGGATATGGGACTACCTTCTGAGAATGCACCAGATGAAGTCATCAAACATCTAATATCTCTTTTTCTCTTTACACTGCTGTCTGTACACTAACGTGGTAGAAAAATCCGCTCACCATTTCCAGCCTTACATACTCAAAGCATGTTATCAAGGACAAGAAGAAGAAAAGTCCCATAAAATAATACCTATGGTCCTATTGCTGCGACCTGACTATATTCCAGTCCTAATACAATCAGTTTTGAGCATGAAGATGGTACTTCCCAGTCTAACCAAATGAGGATCTGTGTCTGGGACAGGTGTAAGGGCTAATTTTTAACCCCACTGGTTGAAAGTGCAAGACAGCTGGGTCCCTTGATGGCTCTGTCCACTGGCTTGAGGTCACGGCTCTCCCGCTGTCCCACCATGCCTCTTGCTGAGCACAGGGTATCTGACGATACAAGCTTCAGTGAGCTGTTGATTTAAATTAGGCCCTACACCCAATTTACCTTTCCTCATCCAGTTTAATTTTCTTTATCCACACTTGGCATACCTAAAATGGCCATGTTCATTGATTTGTTTGCTCATCTCTTGCTAGAACTTTCTGCAACCACACACACACACACAAATATAAAATCCATGGATGCAGAGACCCCAATTATTTGCTCATCATCATGTAGAGTGATGCCTGCAATCTAGGAGGCATGCATTGGAATATTTGCTTTGCCACTGACCATGTTTAATAGACTGTGCATGCCTACAATGCATTTACCTAAACAAATATGTGACATAAGACTGATAAATGAATCGGATGTTTATGGAGACACCACTGATTCACAAAGTAGGGAAAATGGTATTTGATCCTCCGGTGTTCTTATTAAGCAGGCTTTCCATTTGAACCATTCTCATATTGTAGCTACATTTATTAATAAGTACTTTCATCTAGGTTGCAGTAGTGTCCCTGAATTAAATTGCATTGCAAGATCAACTTCTTAAAAATGGTGCAGAGCACTCATTAAAATTAAGACTTCCTGGTACTAGGGTGTTCTTTGAACCCCCACCATTGATGTCAACCCAAGATGGCTTCATAACACGGAGATCTGAGCATTCAAAGAGCGAAACTCACAATTTTACTTCTTGGATGTGCAGTTATTGGGGCCATACCTTAACGAAAGCCGCTCGAGCAATGTCTTTTGTGGTGAAAATTAATTACTGGCTGTTTTATAAAAATGTACGTTTTATCTACCATGTTGTCTAATCTCTTTCCAGGGATACCATTCTCTGGGTGCTGGAAGTTGAACAACCCTGGTGTGATAGCCTGCTTTATGCAGAGTGGTAGGTCAGCCTGTCCAATCTCACACACAATGGAGAGCAACAGCATGGAGGTGGTTCAATAACTAATTTAACCTCAAACCTAATTCTTTTAATGATGTATCAATCACGGCCCCTTAAAATGCCCATGTCAAAGGAAAACACACGGCTTTGCCTTGGATTTAATTAATTTACACAGCATTCATTCTACCTTGATGAATACCCATATAGGTGGACTGAATACTTATAAATATACATAAATGCCAGGTTAATTTTCCCTATCAGAGACAGAGCAAGCCAAATGAATCAAAGAAAAAGATCCACCCATTAAAATAGGTGATGTTCTCTTCCTATAATGGGGTGGGGATTGGAAAGGATGGGAGACAAGGAAAGGTAAGGAAAATATGAGTCCGTGTTCCTAAGAAGTTACATTCGTACTTGGAAAAAGAAGGGGATTCCTACTTAGGTCTGCTTGGTTTTTGAATGGATTCCCTTTTCTGGCCATTATGCCACCTTCCAGAGCTGGGTAATGGAAACTAAATTCCCACTAATACCCCACAAGGGTATTTAGGGACTAAATTCCCAAAGGGTAGGCTGGTAGAAAGAGCTGGGTTCTGGCCCCAGGTGTGGTGGTGGAGTGGTTCCGGTCTAGAATCCAAACTTGAGGGCCCTAGAGCTTTGTCCTATTTGCTTAGATCTTTGGCCTCCTCCCCCTGCCCTATTGAATGCAAGTGTATTTGACATGCAAATGTAAGGTAGTTAATCTGACGCATTCATAGCCTGCAGTACGATGGCCTTTGTAGCAATGATTAGCCCCTCTTTCACTTTACCTAGCAGTGACATCTTTGATCAGAAGGGTCCCACAGGTTAAAATTCACTCTCATTAACCAGATGATCTCCAACGCGGCTCTTGTTTTCTGGGAGTTAGGCCATAGTTCTCCATATGCAACCGACACCATTAAGATGGGCTGCTTTGGTTTTGTACTTGGTAAAGACAGACATTGTTAAAATGATGTCAGGGATCCCACGGGACAGACGTAAGAGTAGGTAAACCTCAGTGTGATTGAACGAAAGATGTCCGTTCAAGGCAGTATAAACAGGTCAAGACTCGGGGATTTTTAAAACCAACGTGACTTCTGTTGGATGAACAACATGGTATTTAGAGCTTTGAAACTGGGAGAAGCTCAGAGCACATGCATGCATTCGTATTTAATTTATATCAGTGTATCTTTTAAGATGAAGGAAGGGGGCAAAAGGGAAGGATTCAGCTTAATGTTCTGGACTGAACGTGATTTCCCATGGGGGGCGGGCTGAGGAGGGGAATCAAATAGCTTATTTCCATCAAAGTGAAGCACATGGTGGGTGTGGGAAGGACTGCAGGGTGGACAAGGAGCTTGAGCAAATCTATATTCATGGTCTAGGTTCTCCTTAAGGAGATATTTAGGCAAAGGTGACCCAAACTCTGAAGGTGTGGATCAATTTGGTCTTCAGTAGTTTACTACCTTTTTACTCTCATGAATCCATTTTCAGTTTTTTTTTTTTATCTCTCCAATGGTTAGAACTACTAAAATCAGTAAAATTTCTCCAATAGTTAAAATTAGTAAAATTTCTCCAATTAAGTATTTTCTCCAAATAGTTAAATAATGAATTCAGATAATCCAAAATAGTATAAAGAAGATCCCCAAAAGTCACCTAAGATAAGCAAGTCTTTGTTTAGTCAATACCATCCCTGGCATATCTACAAACATGGAAACAAGAAAATGTAAAAATTAAATGCATAGAATTCATTTTTTAAAAAAGCAGAGTGTCATATTCTTAGAGATACAACTTATGTCAGAATAAAAATGGATTTAAGCTGAAAATATAAGTGATATTCAAGAAGATGGCTCTTCATCACAAGTCCTCTAAAGAAGAAAAGTCTTTAAAAAGATTGGAGCTATGATGTTTTTGTTAGGCATGTTTTTTCTTTTTTTGGGGGGGTTGGGTTTGTTTTTTTGTTTTGTTTTGTTTTGTTTTGTTTTGTTTTGTTTAGAGGTAATCCATGGACTCCTTTCTATGAAAGATGAAGGACTTCATGCAAACACCTTCCCCGACTTTTCTCCCTGACTTTTCCGGTTTTGTTAGTTCTATTGCCATTTTGGGAAGGGGGAGTTCTCTACCCATTCAGCTCAGTCAAGTTTCCAAAACTCCATCATGTTATCTTGGAACTACCTTGAGATGGATTCCACACACATGAGCCGTCCTCCTGATCAAGACTTCACACCTTCAGAATCACTGTCGCTCTATTTGAACGGTTTCATCCCGGAGCTGGCGGTCCTCAAGGAGTCACGGTGGCCGCCAGATGCCCTTACAGTCCAAGGACAACCTATTCTTGTATTATTGGAGAAATTATTCTGGGGAGCGACATTTGCAGCCAGATTTCAACCTTGAAAATAGTATTTGGGAGCAAGCAACAGTCTTGAGAGGCTTTGTTAAAAGAAAGGATTTATACACAATGACTTTAGTCGTTGGCCCATTCCGAGCATCTCTATTGAAAATATTGAGAGTGTTGAAAATGTGTTTCCTCCGTCTTCTATCGGGCCTGTTTTTCTCCCTGAACACACCCCCCCCCATGATCTCTTTATTTTGCCCACTTGGCAGCACGAGTAGGCTTGGTTTTGATGAGAGGTTCACGGTGCACTGGCTTTTCCCAGAACCAAGTTTTGAGCAGCACATCCCAGTGTTGCTTAAGCTCAAGAAACGTCTCTCCCGTCACATCTTTCAAACGAGTTTTCCTTCTGTTCCGCTCTCCAGGAACGCCAACGGTGTAAACATTTTATCCTCGCTCTCTCGTTGCTATCATTTTTCTCATTCTAAACATGTTTACGCTTTTTTTTTTTTTTTTGCTTTATTTTGAGCGATTTCCCTGAACCTATCCCCTGTGTTGCTGGCAATATTTTATTTTACTCTTTTTAAGGCTATTTTATGGCACTCCAAATGGCTTTTTCAACCTTTTAAATTCTTATTTTTATCTTTCATTTCTTTCCACTAGCTTTCCCAACTTAATTTACATATTTCTCTGTTGTTTTGTAATATCTTGAGACATTTTACTTCTTTTAACTCCTTTTGAGAAATCATGTATTAAAAGTTATTTGTAGCCTGTGAAGAATTAGCTGAGATTGCTGTTTCCTTTGTGAAGTGTGTCATATTTTCTTTTTGCTGATGTTTCTCATTCCTCCTCACCTGCTTTCCTTGCAAATAAGGCAACAATATTCTCTTGGCTCTTTTCTGATTTTTGCTTATCTCAGAATAGACCATTGGCAATGGGCAATGACTGAAACGCAGGGGATCTCTCTGTAGCTTTGATTCACTTAGTTACTTTAAAGTCTATCTTGGGCGGGGGGAGCGTGTAGGTAGCTCAGTTGGTTGAGCTTCTGACTCTTGATTTCGGCTCACATCATGACTTTAGGGTTGGGAGATGAAGCCCCACATCCATGCTGAGTGTGGAGCCTGCCTAGAATTCTCTCTCCCTCTCCCCTCCCTGCTCACAGGGGCTCACTTGCTCTCTCTCTTTTTCAAAAATAAATAAGAAAACAAACAAACTCCATCTTGTCCAATCAGTAACGCTTTGCCCTGGAGAACAGGTCGCTTCTCAGATTCAAGAGTTCAGGGGCTTGGTAGAGATTCTAGCAAAACCCCTTATCCCATAGTTTCCCCATGCCTGTGGTCAGAATCTTGACAGGACTGCATCCTTAATGTTGTTGAACTTGCTTTATCTCAGGCAGCTTCACAGAGTCAGGAATCCAAGTCACAGGAAAAACAACGTGAGGGGACTGCTTCCACAAAACTTCAAATGCTTTTGGTGGAGCGACATTTGCAGCCAGATTTCAACCTTGAAAATAGTTTTTGGGAGCAAGCAACAGAGTCTTGAGAGGCTTTGTAAAAAGGAAGGATTTATACAGGCCCGTTTGCATTTCTTTGTAATTATGGATATGCCTTTTCAGATCTGACACTGTTTATTGTGATGGAGGACAGGGCTGGGCACACTTCAGGTATTAGGAAAGCAGCGCACTTCGTGGTCGGGAGTGGTCGTCATTTCTTGCTCTCACTGAACATGACATTTCCTTCCACTGACTCTTTAAGGGATTGAAATAAAAAAATGTCTTGATCAGATTTAACAGGAACACTGGATATTTACTTAAATTATGCACCTCTGAAGACATTCTGTGAAGCCCTGACTTTTTGCCTCTGGGGATCATTTTTTAAGCGATTCAAATATTTATACTAGAAATATTCACAACTGCTGAACCCAAGGCGTGGTTGTCCTGTGTAGGTATCGGTGAAATAAAAGAGCCTGGCCACACTACCTTCTCAGGGCTTACAACGTTCATTTGAATGGCATCTCCTCCACAAATTCCAATATCCCTTGTTTCCAGCAGAATTAGCTTTATAAGCTCATTTGCCATTCTGGGCACAGACATCTCTTTCTTCATTTGAAACAGAATTGATTCCTCCTTGAAGTAAGCAAATCTGTATTTGAGGAATGCCAGCTACATTCAATGTCCTCATCTCTCCTTTGGTCCAATTCAGACTCATTTCAAAGTCACTGTCCTTTCTCATTTTACATCTGATGTATATGATTTCCAAATCATTTCCTTACATAGTTTATTTTGTTGAATGGAGTTCATTTATATTGCTCACATGTTTTTCATGAATATTTAGAATATATGTTAGCATTAAGCATCATTGGCATGTAGCACGGAGCTCAAAGGGCATCAGATATTCAATAAATGGGGCTGGACATTATATAGTTTGAGGGGTGGGGGTCTTGACGTCCAATTTGGAAGAAGGAGAGAGTCACCTTCCAGACCAAGTTTTTCTATTTAAGATCCTAACGACTGACACTATTAGTCTAGAATAAAGTAATTAAGATTGATTTGAATTACCTACCAGTCATGTAAGCACCAATGATTTTTGTTGGAAAATTAGGCAATTAAGGTGACTATTAATCATTATGAAAATATAAATGCATATTTCCAAGAAGAGTTCTAAATATTTCATCCTTGTGCCTAATTATTTAAACTGGAATCTTGTCTATTCATAAATGATGCTTAAATAATGCAGATATAAACACACTGCATTGTTTAGAAAACTGAATAAATGTTGAGTTTGAGGTTTTAAAAAGAAAGAAAATATTCAAACTAAGGAAAATGACTAGTTTTTCTCTCAATTCCTCAGGCAGATCTAAAAATACTAAGAAAATGAAATAGCATGTTATTATTAGGGCTGAGTTGAGTCTCACATAGATTCAGGGAGAAAAAAAAAACAGTACAATTTAAAAACTACCACATCTCCATTATTTGGAATTTATCCTAAAGAAATGATGATAGTTACAGAAAGATGTAATAAGGATGTTCACTATAATTTTATTGATAGTAGCAAAAAAAAATCAAAAGAAGTGCAAATGCTCAACAAAATTAAGTTAGTGGAATACATTTCATGATACTATTCAGCCATTAAAATTCAGATTAAAGTATATATCACATTTGAAATTTTTGAAAGAATAGCCTTTTTAAAGCAGAATGCACAATTATGTATAGAGTATGATCCTAGATTCGTAAACATTTCATAAAATGTGTATATCACATACTATATGTAAAATGTGCATTATATCAAATAACTTAAACATCTGCCAAAAAAATGGACATTGTTCATCCTTGGGAAGCAGGAATATCAGAGTCTAAATTTATCCATTTTACTTTTCTACATTTTTCAAAAAAATTTTTGCAGTAAAACTATTACTTTTTAAACATGGAAAGCAAGAATGGTCTATATTAGAAAGCATACACAGTACCCTTTGGTCAAGTCTAAAAGGGCAGATGTCAAGCACTGTTGACCAGGTCTGACCTTGCATGTCAGGTCAGCACGTCCACTGGACATAGATCCCATCTTACATATCTTTTTGGGGGAGATAGACCCGAAAGGAAAAAAGAAAAAGATGGACAACAGAGTATTAGAGTATGTTAGGAAGAAAAAAAAAAAACAAACAGTCTTCGGGACAAACCAAAACAGAGCCCAGAAAATGGGTATGAGGTGTTTGGTGTGGGGGTGGGGTATGTGAGGATGGAGAACCGTGGAAGTTTCACCAAAAATGTGTCTTTAGAAGAAGGATCCAAAATAAAATTGCAAATGACAGAAGAGAGGAAGAGCACACTAAAAGATAGGAGTCACCTAGTGACCAAGAAACATATGGCGGCCAGGAAGGATGGGAAGCCTTCTGCCATTTTGAGCAGACGAGTAAGATTATCTGAAGTGCATCTTCCTGGGATCACTCTTAACGTCTTGCAGTGACTCTGTAATGCCTTCAGGATAAAGTTTACACTTAAAAAAATGATTCATTTATTTTGGAGAGGGAGAAAGAGAATGCGGGTGGAGGCAAAGACGGAGCGAATCTCAAGCAGACTCCCCACCAACGTGGGGCTCAATCTCATGACCCATGAGATCATGACGGGAGCCACCGAAGTCTCCCAAAATTCATACTTCTCATTGTGCACACCTGCCGCACATACCCTTCCCAGCTGCCCGATATTCAATATACGCTCTAGGCTTTTCCAAATTATTCCCATTCCCCGCAATCTACCATGGTGTGTTTAAGGCACGGCTGCAGTGTTGCTGCACTCTAGGTCGTGTCCTAATTGGGTTCTATTTTGGCGTGTTCTTGTCTGCCGCTGGCCCCAGAGGCTGAGCACCCCAAGGGGAAGAAGTCTTCTTATGGTCACCAACGAATTAGAGGGAAGAAGATATGGAGAGGAATGCCCCAAACCACTATGAAAATGGCAAACAGAGTGCCCAATGGGAAACAGGGGAAGTCATGAGAAAAAGAACCCCCCCCCAAAAAAAGGCAGAGATCATAGAGTGAAGACCTTCCTTCATACCACAAGCAGAACAGATGTTTCTTTTCCCCCCATGTTATTCCATCCTCATACTATCCCACATCTGTCTGGCCCAAATTGCCTGGATCCTTATGCTTAGAGATGGAAAATTTGGTGGCAAACAGGACTGTGTAAAAACCTATGACTACCGGGTTTGTCAGAGAAGTTTTCACAGGGTGAATTCTGCAGGACTTTGAGGGGCTTTTGATTTTTTTAATATATATGTTCTCTCAACTGGCGAGTCATCGCTATTGTCCCTTTTACTTGGATTGTTTCATGCCTCGTCCTTGGAGAGCAACCTTATCTCAGGAGAGAGCTAGCAAGCTGAGGATGTAGCCCAGAGGACAGAAAGACGGCCCGATTTCCTTGGTCAAGGCTCTTAAATGGGGAAGTTGTCTTCTGTGTAGGTCAATTTGGCTTAGGAGAAGTGGAGGCTGCCATTTGGCCCACGGGAGGAGCAAGGATGGTACACTGGGCTGGGGGTCTCTCTTACAGAGCAGCGTTTTTAACACGACAGTTGAGGGTATTGAAGAATCAGAAAACGTAACATAAAGGAATACCAGGCATGCTCCCCATGCAAGCCTTCTGCATAGACTTCAATTCATGGATCACGGGGGCCAGCTGACCGTAAATGAAGGGATGCTCCAACAAGATGATGGGGTATTCTGGAAGGGTCTCAGTGAACAGATGGATTTGTCCCCCATTAAGAAAACACTGCACAACACAGCTGAATTAAAAGTAGTAAGTTATTTTTAAGGTGCTCATAATGAATAGTATTTCAGTCGTTTAAGATACCATTTCATGGGGAATGGAGGGGAGTTTGTATTTGTTTCCATACCCCTAGGTTCTCATGAACTAAGTTTGCTGCAGACCCAAGAGATGTTTAGGACTTTTTAGAGGTCTGTAGGAAAATAAAGAGGGGACTGCAAGGGGGAGCTTACACTAGTTATTACTGTTGATAAGTTATTTGTACCTAAAGATGCCCAAGACATAATTCATCGTGCTTTCAATGGTTTCATTTTACTGACAAGTAGATTCAGGTTAAAAAAAAAAAAAATCAGGGGATCCCTGGGTGGCTCAGTGGTTTAGTGCCTGCCTTCGGCCCAGGGTGTGATCCTGGAGACCTGGAATCAAGTCCCACATAGGGCTCCTTGCATGGAGCCTGCTTCTCCCTCTGCCTGTGTCTCTGCCTCTCTCTGTCTCTCATGAATAAATAAATGAAATCTTTAAAAAAATCAATTCTGAATTTAAAGAAATTCACTCTGTGAGGTTATAATCCATGATGTATACAAGATTTCACAGGCATCCATAAAAAGTAAAAGTATTTTAGAACACATTAAAAAAAACCACCAGGTATTAAAAATAGAAAGAAAGTAAGTTTGCTCAGTGGTCTCAAACTATTTCATTTAATCAAATGTTTAATACGGGTAAGCTCTTCGATTCTCTCATCCCACAATGCCGCTCATTTTGCTGGTTCTGGATGCCACTATTAATCAGTTCTGGAACTCAGCATGTGAGCTTAGGGAAATAATTTCCCCATTTCTATTTTCTCCTAATGCAGTAGAAATTTATAAATTCAATTTCTAAAAGTTCTTCGGAATGATTTCTAGTGAAGTAGACTGTGTAGATGTATGGAAAGTAGTACGAATGTATTTGCCAGGGCAAGATCACTCTAAATAAGCACGCACATTTTTCCTATTGTTTACAATTCTCAAAACCATTTCACATATATTATCTCATTATGAGATTCATTCAATCCACTGAGAAAATTAACTGGAAATACAGTTATTTGTATGATTTGAACAACTCTTATTTCTGTTCATTCCTCCGTACCAGTAAACACAAAAGGGTAGAAATGGAACAATTGACAAATATTTTTCAATGTCTACCGTTTACCAAAAAAAAAAAATAATAATTTTAAGACTGATTCTTGATAACCCTGTCTTTCAAAGGAAAATTTTCGTATTATATTTTACTTTTGGCTTTCAAGATATACATAAAATGTATCTCTCTATATACCATACCACAGATACAGATACATATATAGAGATATATAATTATGTATAAATTATATATATTATAAATATATTATGTATTATGTATGCTATATATGTCATGTGGAGCATATATAACATACATAGCACATGTTATATATACATACATAATATACAGCATACATTACATAATATATAGCATACATAACATATATAGCACAACATATATTATATGATATATGATATATAGCATACACTATATATTATTATATATGTTAAATATTTTATATTATGTATAAATATATTATTATATAGTCTAATTTCATTTTAAAATATCGGGCAAAATATTTGAAGCAAATCTGAACAATAAAAGGGAGGGACTTAACTCTGATGGTGTATGTTTTTGGAGAAAAATCAGAAAAATTCTGAATAACTAATTTTCAAAATATATTCAGCCATTATTCTAAGCACTACGGATAAGAACTGTAAACATTATTGAGGGTTCTGTTCTTTTCAAGCCATTCAAGAATATGTTTGATTATATCTGACGTCACATATAGTATTCTCTTCCACAGATTGTCATAATTAACCGTTATCTGCCCTAGGAAAGTGCATTCGTGCTGCTATTCTGGTACTGTAGATTTCATCAGAATTCAGTACTTCCTCCTTTGTGCTATTTTTCTTTGGGTTAAATTCCTAAAATTATGTTTCCGGAGTCACTGAACACATTTTAGAAGCATTTCATATTTCCAAATAGCCTACCAGCAAAGTTATACAAAAAAACATTATACAAGTTTATTCAAAGTGTCCCAGAGTACTCTTTGATGGATGTCCTTGTTCACGTTTTCTGTTATTATTATAGTCATCGATATCATAGAAATATTTATGAAGAGTTTAAACATAAGCATTTTTGTTTTAGTGACTTTAAACTTTTTTCATGTTTATGAGCTCTGAAAGCTTTTGCCAAAAAAAATAAATAAAAAAATAAAATCTTTTGCATCATTTTTCCTATCAGTTTTAACAGCTCATTATGGGATACCTTATATGTCGATACGTGTCAAAACTACTTTCTACATGTTTTTCATGTACCTTTTTTATTATAACAAAACATCATTTGTAAAGTAAAACCTAAAAGTATTTTTATCATTTAAAAATATTTTTGAGCTCCATCTATGGGAAAGAGACAATAATGCTGAGGGTATTAATGATGAGTAAAATATACCTGGTCTCTCCTGGGGGCCTTAATATATTGGAGGAAAGAAAGGTTTTAATTCAAAAGACCAAACAGGTAAATACGCAGTTGTCAATTTTGGCTAGTGTTTCGAAGGGATATTTGAGGTTATCTGTCAAGTGTTTCCCAGGGCAATCTGATCTATGAAGTAGATAGAGGTAGGCAAAAAATGATGTTCAAGCTACTATGTGAATGATGATTTGTGTCCATCAGTGGGAAGAAGCAGAGGTGGGTAATAGAAGTGGATGAGTCCAGGCAGCACCAATAGGTGCCTTCCTTTTGCATTTCTATGTTTATTTTCTTGTTGCTTCTTAAAAGGTTTTATTTTTAAGTAATCGTTACCCCCAACATGGGGCATGAACTCACAATGAGATCAAGAGTCACATGCTCCACTGACTGAGCCACCTGGGGTGCCCCTCCTGACTTCTATATTTAGTTAAGCTTACAAAGTCTTTCTACAATCCAAAGTTCTCTCAATATTTGTATTTTACATAACGTGCTTTTTTTTCCCCTTTTAAATTATGTGTTTCATCAATCCACAATGTATTTGATGGTGTATTTATTTGGTATGAGGTTGGGAGCTAGTTGTCCAGGGGCCATTTGTGGTAATGTTGATATTTTCCCAACACATGTTTAACTTGCCCTGTAGATATTAAAAGACCATGCGATAATACCTTCTGATAAATATTTAGATCTCAAGTGCCCATAAATAATTTCAATGAAACTAGAATTGACGTATAAACAAATGTCTGACATTTTGATCATAACAATGCAGAGGTATAGGGGCACCTGGCTGGCTCAGTTGGAGGAACATGCGAATCATGCGAATCTTGATCTCGGTGTTGTGAGTTTGAGGCCCAGGCTGGATGTAGAGATGACTTAAATAAATAAGTAAATAAGCAAACTAACTGTAAAAAAAAGAAAAAAAAAAGAAAGGATAGCATAGCATGCTATCTAGACTTTAATAGGGTATTCATGGGTATTCATGTTAAACACCGATTAGAATTGAAATAAAAAAATCTGTATGATTATACTCTTTCTAGAATCTTTCGGAAGGATACTGCTCCTACTTAGGTGACCTGTAATTAGAAGTCCCTTTTGACAGGGCTGCACCTTTATCTACCTTTCTCATTCCCACAGAATAGCTAACAGCATTCCTTTTTGAACAATAACCATTAATGTATCCATCTGGAAAAGCAAACACCTCACTTTTATCAACAGTGCACAAGAAGCATGAACCTGAAAGATTATAAAATTTGCTGTCTTAAAACAAACCACCTCTGTTCAACAGCGGTCACCGTTAAGCGAGTGAAAGGGAAAGCCATGTGTGGGAGGAGATATTTGCAACATGCACACAAAAGGTTTTTAGAGCAGAAAATATAATGGAGTGTTTCAAATCCTTCAGAAAAAAAAATATATATATATACACAAAGACGGACAACCACCTAAAACTACAAGCAAGGGACTTTAATAGGCACTTTGGAAAAGAATTTCTAAATGGTTAGGGAACATGACAAGTTATCCAAAGATACTAGCAACCAAGTAACGCCAAGTTAAGACCAGGAAGTGGTACCGCTCACACTCACCTGGATTTCTAAATTTAGAGAGACTCACAATACAGTTGGAAGGATGTGCAATGCTGCTATGCAATGGAACTTTGTGTGCTCACGAAAGGGTTGTATTCTGTGCTGTTCAATATGGTAGCCGCTAGCTGCCATGTGGCCACTGAAATTTGCCCGCTAGAATGGAGGGATTAATGTTTGTCTTCATTTCATGGTCCGTAAATTTAAGTGACCCCAAGGGACCCGTGGCTACCATATTCAATTAATACCAGCTCTCTGAAAAGTGTACATCACCGTGTGCTACAGTTATACCCTAAGATCCATCCATTTTGATCTTCGACATCTATGCAAAATCGTACTCACGAGCATCACTTATAATAGCCAAAAATGTGAAACACATCAAAGGCCCAGCAATGTAAGAATCAATGAATAAATGACACAATTGTTACGCATTAGAATACCACATACCCATGAAAATGAACGGACCACCACTACGCACGACGACACGATTGAATCTCACCAACGTAACGTTAAGCAGAAGACGCCAGATGCAAAAGAATACGTGACCTGGGATGCTTAAAAGAGATCTAAAGTGATCTGTGAGGTAGAAAGTCACGGTTGGGAGAACCTGCTTGCAATGGTGAACGTCCTTCCATATAATCCCATTCTCGAAGGACTCGGGGTGAGTGCTGACCCCACGGTGTAAGGGCTCAGACGCACAAGGAGGCCCCCAGTTGACAAGTCGCGGGTCCCCAGAGTTCTGTCCGACGTGGCCAGACATTGGGGTTCCCGAAACCAGCTCCTCATGGATCATGAATCATCATCATGGTCGATGATTCACCATGAGGACTCAGGAAGGTCAAGGGAACTCTACTTACTAGTATCAATTTGTCATGAAGAGTAAGGCCAGAGGAGGACGTAACACAGCCCGACGCCTGAGACAGAGGGTCTGGAGCATAAGTGTCTGTCCCCAGGGAGTCTGGGGTGCACCCCCCTCCAGGGACGTGCACACCGGCAACAACCAGGATGCTGTCTCCATCGCTTCCTTTGTGGATCTTTAGGGAGGTTTTAGTGGGCAGAATTGATCAAATCCTGGGGCGCCGGTGACGGACTCCATTTCCAACCACTCTCCTCTCCGTGGAGGTATGGAGTGGGGCCCCAGGCCCAACCTCCTAATCCTGTGGTTGGTGACCTTGGCAACCACCACCCCCTCCAAGAATCACCTCATTAGCATAAACTCGGGTGTGGTCCACGGGGAGGGGGTTGGCTTTCTCCTGAATAACAAAAGATGTTCTCACTCCTACCCAGAAATTCCAAAGGTTTTAGGAGCCCACTGCCAGGAACCAGGGAGATCATTCTGGATTGGGATGGGCCCTACATCCAGTAAATGTCCTTACAAAAGACAGAAGAGCAATACAGACACAGAGGAGAAGCGCTGTGAAGACGGAGGCAGAGTAGGGAGGGACACAGCCTCGGGCCAAGGGATGCCCGGAGCCCCCAGGAGGGGAATTAATGCCCTCCTCTAGTAGACCCAATGTCTTTCACTCAACACCTCACCAGTCTCAGGGGTACTTATATTTTTCCTTTTCATCCCAATCATTTAGTAAAAGACCCCGCAGTCAAATGGGGGATGGAAGTCAAGACGCCGCCACGTGCGTGGGGGAGATTTTGTTTGGAAGTGTGAGCCCACCTGGAATGCCACCACTGAAGAGCGGTGGGAAGCCCTCCTGGCTCGTCCGCCCAACCGCTCCGTTAAGAAGCACAGGTTAGGGATCCCTGGGTGGTGCAGCGGTTTGGTGCCTGCCTTTGGCCCAGGGCGCGATCCTGGAGACCCGGGATCGAATCCCACGTCGGGCTCCTGGTGCATGGAGCCTGCTTCTCCCTCTGCCTGTGTCTCTGCCTCTCTCTCTCTCACTGTGTGCCTATCATAAATAAATAAAAATTAAAAAAAAAAGAGTCTGTTTAAAAAAAAAAAAAGAAGCACTGGTTAAAGGTGAGCTACAGGTAAGCGTTAGCTAAGAAGAGACTCCCGAGAGTCACGAAACCTCACAGGTGCCTCTACTACGGATGTGTTGATCGAAATTACGAGTTCATTTTCAAACAAGGTGAGAGGGATTGTAAAGTTAATTTTAATAAAGGGAGGAATAAGCTGTAATGTTGAATTCTACGAGTAAGTAATGGGTGTGATGGGAACATCAGGAGCCATGCCTACATTGATTTTATTGTCTTCTTAAATTTGCAGTTATCAAAGCCAGAGTTGGGATGTCTTAAAATGCCAGGATAGGGATAATTAAGCAGTGAGTTTTTTTTTTTTTTAAAGCAGGATGTCTTAATGGAATGATGATGGATCTGGAGCCCAAAATATAGAATTATTCGATTTGCTGAATGTAATTATGTGGCTAAATTTGTGAGGAACTGTGGAAGGATGGTTCTCCTCAGTGCGGTGCCAGGACCTTCAGCATCGGCATCCCCACCTGGGAATTAGTGAGAAATGCAGATTTGGGGGTCCCATCCCAGATCTCCTTAATCACAGACTTTGGAGGGTGGGCGTAGCCATGCACGTTTAACAAACCCTCCTGGGGAACGCCCTGCACACCTCTGCTAGGAGGTGCTAAAATGAAAACGTGGTCCTCTTCCATCTCGGCAAGCGATTCCACAGAAAACATGACCATGGTACAGAAAGAACAGGATTTTGCTCCTTCAAAGAATCAAACACGTAACCTTCAAAATGTTTATTCAAGAGCCTGGCAAAAAAAAAAAAAAAAGAGGCTGGCAATTTGGAAATCTGCATTTTCTGATGAAACATAGGGATGAAGGACCGACGTGGAAAGAGGAAAGGTTCGCGGTGCACTTTGGCAGCAGGTAGATTTAATTTGGCCACCACCTCTGCAGATGGCAGTAGCTGCGGGAAGGTGTTGTTGATGCTGCCCAGTGGAGACCCTGGAACTAGTTTGGAAGAGTTCCCCATCCAGAAGCAAACAGGAGCAGCCATGCCCCAAATGGATTACTCATCCTCTGCCATCCAGAAAAAGTCATCGCCGTCTCAGACGAGGACAACTGGTTGCTTCCAGAGCCCCATCCTGGGAGCCACAGACCCAAGACTGAACATCTAGACAATATTCTTGGTCTGTGGTGAAGAGTGATACCCGTAGGCTCCATGGCCCCAGGTCACAATCTGACTTAGGTTTCAGAAATGCTTCGCAGACCCAGCTGCATGTGTTCCATAAAGCCCGTCGGGTTCATCACCGAGGACAGGCGTAGCGTGGACAAATG
This sequence comes from Nyctereutes procyonoides, assembly GCF_905146905.1. NCBI lineage: Eukaryota > Metazoa > Chordata > Mammalia > Carnivora > Canidae > Nyctereutes > Nyctereutes procyonoides. The sequence goes on from NW_026575125.1 coordinate 3,900,001, forward strand.
CACATACGTGAAATTAGGTTCTCTCTTTGATGAGGACACGTTGCAATCGGAGGATGAAATCTGTTTCCTCAGACAGTTGTGCCAAAAAGGCTGCATTCGGCTGAGCCGGCTTTCCCTCCTGCTCACGTGGAAATTATACGGAATATTTGCATGGGTGTGTTTAGGGAGGGCTTTGAAGCGGGATGATCGTAGGGCAGCACGCAAGTGGAAGTCAGATGTGCTTTTCGGAGGGCAAGAGGGAGTTAAAGAGGTCGCTGAAATTGCTAGGGCAATGCCAGGTAATTGGAACTCAAAAGTGAATTCTTTTCTTTGAGTGTATTATGGTATCAGACAAAATGAGGGGAACCTCAGAAAGTTTGAGTATTGTCATTTAGTTTGAAAAATAATGACATGATATTTTTCGGCAATCTCTAAATCACATATGAATATACAGTTCCCCCTCTCTGTTTCTCTCTCACACACACACATATAGATAACAGCAAGGTATTTATAATGTAATACATGTGATCTTGACCATTCTTGACATTCTTATTCTGAAAAGGGATATAAATTGGAAATAAATTACATTTACGCAACTATATACACTCTTCAAATATGCAATCAAAATGAGAATATTTCCAGTGAGACTAAGTGAAATAAAACTCTGTAATGTGAGAGGTGGAGAAGCATTTTAAAATGTATGTTGAAACACAATAAAAATAAGCACAGATTCTATCCCAGTCACTGCATTCTCCATCCAAGACGTGGTTTCTTTCTTTCTTTTTTTAAGATTATATTTATTTATTTGAGAGAGAGAGTGAGCATGAACATGAGTTGGGAACAGAAGTATAGGGAGAAGCAGGCTACTTACTCAGTGAGTAGAGAGTCCGAGGTGGGGCTCAACCTCAGGACCCTGAGATCATGACCTGAGCCTAAGGCAGATGCTTCACCAACTGAGTCACTCAGGTGCCCCAGAATGTAATTTCTAGGCAGAGGGACAGAAGATGCGTTGGAGAAAGAGAAGAACACATACAAAGTCAAGCAATCCCCAGGAGGAGTCTTTCAGTCTTTGAGGAAGTGTAACAGGATCTGCAGCAAACATGAGACGGGGTGTTGTTGGTCTGTGGGGCATCTCTGGGGTGACTAGACCTGCCCCTGGGTCAGAAATGCTCATACAGTATCAGGCTGTCCTATGTCAACGTGTGGAGGAGTAGCAGAGTGCACCCAATGGGATCTTGGATTTTCTCCATAGATACGGTGTGGCTGGTTCTACCTGGGGCTCTTTGTACCTCTTGGATGTTTTTTTAAGCAAAAAGACAATGTTTTATCTACTCCTGGAGTCAGTGGCCACAGTAACTGTGATCTGTGAAAAACCCACAGCGAACAGCATCCTCAACAATGAAACACAGAAAGCTTTTCCCGGAAGATTCAGTAGAAGGTAAGGATGAGCACTCTAGCCATGTCTATTCAACACAGCGGTGGATGGAAGTCCCAGCCCCAGCAATCATAGAAGGAAAAGAAATAAAGGCATCCAAAAAAAAAAAAAATTGGTGATATTTCTACATACAAGTTAGAAACTCTCCAAAAAGGAAATTAAGAAGACCATCTCTTTACAAAAAGCAACAAAAAACACTAACATACTAAGGAATGAATGAACCAAAGAGGTGAAAATGTGTACACTGGAAATTATAAAATATTGGCAAAGGAAATTAAAGATGACAGATACGTGGAAAGACATTCATGCTCATCAACTGGAAGAATTAATGTGGTTACACTGCATGCAATCCATAGTGGTTCAATCCATATGGTTCAATCCATACAGGTTCAATGCAAAGTCCAATGGCATTCTTGACAGAAATTGAAAAAAAAAAACAATCCTAAAATTCATATGAAACCACAAAGACCCTGAGTGGCCAAAGGGATCTTTTTCTGGAGAGAGCGCAAGGGGATGGCGCACCCCAATTAGGAGGCCAGCGATGAAAAGCCCTGCTTGACCCCAGATACGCTCTGCAAATTGGTCCCACTTACCTTCTCCTTACAAGCCCGCCCCTTCCTGGAAGATGCTTTGTTATCCCATGGCCTGAAATTGTCCTTTGGACGCCAGGACTTCAAATGCGATGGATGTATGCAAGTGGAAGTAACACATAACAGCAGCCTATTCGTCACCGATAGCGATGATTTCCCTAAAGAAGAGAAAAATAAATTGAAGACTCCACTGAAAATAGAACAGTTTCTAATCCAAGAATAAAAGTAATTATTCATAGGAATATTGAATTACAACAAATTTTGTCTTCCGGGGAAACTGATGGTTCACAGAAATATTTCAAATGTTGAGGGTTTTTGGTCCCCCCGCCCCGGCCCCCGCAATGTTTTCAAATAAGTTGAACTGAATATTTTGTAAAGTTTGAGTAAAATATCCTCACGAGTCTGTCATTTCTTCAGATAAATTTGTAATATTTAACGACACTGGCATATAAACCTCCATTAATTCAAAACACACTCAGTGAGTATAAAGAAAGGGACACTAATAATTGGAGACAAATTTTTATCCTATAAACAGGAAATAATTGGGATTTTTGGAATTTTGTTAGGCAGATTTACATTAATTCCACTTTTTGTATTAAAAATATATGTCAGGGATCCCTGGGTGGCGCAGCGGTTTGGCGCCTGCCTTTGGCCCAGGGCGCGATCCTGGAGACCTGGGATCGAATCCCACATCGGGCTTCCGGTGCATGGAGCCTGCTTCTCCCTCTGCCTGTGTCTCTGCCTCTCTGTCTCTCTGTCTCTCTCTCTCTCTCTGTGACTATCATAAATAAATAAAAATTAAAAAAAATTAAAAAAAATAAAAATATATGTCAGGGCACCTGGGTGGCTCAGTGGGTTATGCATCTGCCTTCAGCTCAGGTCATAATCTCAGGGTGCGGATTGGCTTTTCCCTCTCCCTCTGCTCCTCCCCCTGTTCACGCTCTCTTTCTTTCTCTCAAATAAATAAAATATTTTTAAAAAATAAAAATAAATAAGAATACATGTCAATTAATTGGAATGGAATGATCCCTACTGTATCATGAGTGGATGTTTTGATTCTATTGTTCCTCCAAGGTAGGCTAGCCTGACTAGTAATCAGTAATGACTACCTCTTGATATTTAATGCGTAGGGCATTTCTACTCAACAAATATTTTTCAAAAGAAAAAAAAATACATGTTGAATTAGGACATTGCATTTATCTTCAAGGAATTTATATAGTAGCCTTTTGGTTTCGATTATTTCACTTTTCAGGGGTGTGACCCTGAGCACTTTTGACGGCTTCGTTAAGTAGAAGGTAAGCACAGGACAGAGTATAGGCGCATAAATCAAATGCAACTGCCAAAGAAGAAATCACACACTCCCACATCTACGCACCCTGTATACATGAATATTTATGTAATATGCACACATATGACATCCTATACTCCTCCACATACTATATACATATGTGCCAGATATCTATATATACTTTTCTCTCTATGTATCTAAATATATATGCCACGTATCTGTATTCTATTCTCTGTTTCTCTATAGAACCCAGATTCAGACAATGATCATTGCTCTTTACCCATAAAATAATTTGAAACATTTACATATAGTAAGGTGGTAGAGACGGAGACAAACGTCTAGCATTTCTTTCCTTTTCCCTGTTGCTGGCTCACTACAAACGGTGCCATAACCTAAGCATCCAGGAGCAAGTAATTAACCATAAAACACTTGGTCAGGAGGGATAAGCATGCGTGTGGTGATTTCCAAAAGAAAAAAAAAAAAAAGATTATGTGGTTGTCTTTTAGGAGCACCTTCAATTCAAGTGAGATGAAACTGGGCTTTTGAGACTGACCAGGCCCCCAACTCAGTTCGTGTTTCAGCGCTGCTGTATGGTTGACGTTCGGGAGCAAACATGAAGAAGATAGGACGCAAGCCCTAGACCATGCATGGGGTAACCCAGAAGCAGACACGCAGGCAGTGGCCCATGTCGTGAGGCAAAGGCACAACTGAAGCAGTGCCCTTGACAGCTGTTCACCCCAAATCATGCCTTTCAGTGACGGCTGTCTCTGTTCTGAATCTGCAGCCCCACGCAAGACTCCTCGGGTTGGACATGGCTCCACCGTTTCTGCCTATACTTCATGGAATGCCTTCCTCCCGCTTCGAGAGGAAAGAGGAGTTTTATCTGGCGTCAACAATGTCCAACAAAGAAACTGGAGATTCTTTCATGTTTCTACGATAAATGCTGTTTCTCTTTTTATTAATGATCCCCTTCAGATAGTCTTAAGAAACAAAAAGGATTTTTAAAAAATGACCCTATAAGGTAGTCTGGTGATTCTCAACCATAAGGTAAGTTTGTCTGCCCAGGGGACAGTCGGTAATATCTGGAGACGTTTTCAATTGTCACAACCCAGGGACGGTGTTATTACTGGCACCTGGTGGGTAGAGACCAAGGATGCTGCTCAATGTCCTGCAATGCACCGCGGTGGCAGCTCCCCTGCAACCAAGAATGATCCAACCTGAACGCAGTAAGAGCCAAGGTTGAGACACTCTGTTGGTCTCCTGTTTCCATCACAGTGACCGCCAGTGGAGGAAGCATCTCAAGAGAATTCATGTAACCACAGACCCACATAACATAGTACTTGCCATAAATCTAATATGAATTAGGGGTTCTCGCAATTCCTACAATGTTGAAAGCATTTCTCTATACATGATTTCATCTTGGGTTTTTTGTTTGTTTGTTTTGTGTTGTGTTAATGAACCTTTCGGAAGCCTCCATCATCTGCCAGGAGCTGAGGGCTCAAGAGTAAAAATGAGATGCTCCCAAAACGCTTGAAGTTCAGGAGAGGAAGTAAAAATGAGGCCACACACGCACATTGGATAACGGGTGGTCCCAGGCTCCGTGAAGCCAGGACAAGGAATTAACCCGCCTGGGGAAGCTCGAAGGTCTTCAGTTGGTTGGTGCGTTGGTTGTAGCCTCGAGGGAGGGATGCGTGCTGAACTATTGGACAGAAAAGTAGAAGAGAGGGGAGCAGGATAGCAGATGGAACCCCTGTGGGCCACAAAACAGCCAGTGTGTCTTGAGACAGGAAAAAACGAGTGTGGCTGAAATGAACTGGAGGTCATTCCCAGCAGGATGGGGACACTAAACACAGGGTCTACCGTCACGGTCTTCAGTGTGATTGGCACTTTGGGAAGTTCACACCGCGCCTGAAGACACCACTTTCAAAAAGGGTGTCAGTGACAGAATGACAAGTGTCAAAGCAAACATGGTTTCTCGTCTCTTGTTATTTTGCCGTAATAGAGTTGGCTTTTGTGCATCTTTGGATACCTTGCAAATATGTCGTTAATTCACATCTGATTTTCTTTAGCTTTTTTTTTTTTTTTTTTTTTTGACTTCAAACAGTCTTCCGGCGGTGTCCCACAAGCATAGTAATGGTTTTCGGACACGCGTGTTGCCTTTGGGACCCCCTGATGGTTTGCAGGGGGTGGTGCATGGTGGAAAGAGGTTTAGTCAGGAAGCAGATGTCCGCGGAGAGCAAGGCGGGGAAGTCGGTTGGCTCTCATCTGCATACTGAGGCTCTCTGCTTAAGATTCCCAGCTCAGCTCTGTGTGTGGGTTAAAGATCTCTGGGTTTCCTGGGACAATGCTTGGCTCCTTTCTCGGGCTTCTGAAATTTTGCACCCCACCACCGCCACTGCTTTGACTGAGCAGCCCTCCTTCACCTGTTTCTGAGTTGTGCAAGTGAGACAGCGCTCTCTCGCTCCCTCCAGGCTACCGCATGCTGTTCCCGGTGTCGATTCTGAAAAACCATCCCTAGGTTACTCTGAGAAGTGCGGGCAAAATGAATGAATGAGAAGGAAGAAAGGAAGCAAAGGGAAGAAAGAAAGAAAAGTCTGAACTCCTGGGCAAGGCAGGGTCCTCCCTCCGCAGTCTGGTGCCTACCGCCCTGCTCCATGGGGTCACCACGCCCTCACCCACTGTTAGCTCCGCATCTCCAACCACCAGCCAGCTACTCCGCCCCCCATCGAGGGTTCACCTGCATCTGGTTCCCCAGCCGCGGCGTCCAGCCACACCTGGGGGAGCTGATGGTCTGTTGTCCATCATCTAAACGTAGGGAAATACGTGACCTGATTTAGGCTTGTGACAAGTGACCTAGATCTAATGGAGCTGTCACCTAGCCTAGTCCAAGGCTATCCCTACTCAACTGCCTTCTCAGCCGTCCCATTTGTCATTTACTTAGCAGAGCCGACACATGCCGTGGGGCCCGAAGAACAGGTACAATTGCCTCCGGAAAGGCCACATGCGCGTTTATCGCAATTGATGTTCATGCCACTGAAATGCGGGGCGGTTTAATTCTCTAATTTTTCACTCACCAGTCCTGTTACGGAGCTACGGATATTTGATGCTGTATTGTAAACCTCTGTTTTCACGGAGCAGACGGGAAGCGGATGCTCGCGAATGACTGGCTTGTGAAGGTGCGCGTAGTTGAGGCACCTGATTGACAACTTGATGCTCTAGCAATTGTAATGGTATTTTGTATTTCTCGGGTATCATTCCTCGCGGAACTCGGAGTAGTCCGAAGTGGTCTCTTTATAGCTTGGAAAATTGCTGCAAATGAGCACTGAATGTTATCCTTTACTTTGCTAATCTTTATTACCAACCATGTGGTTCTAAAATCATGAGACATATGTTTATTATATATTACACGACCGAATATTCATGGTGAGGATTGGATATAGTTACATACAGATAGATGTGGGTAGACGGATGGATAGATAGGCAGGTAGGTAGATAGATGGTAGACACTAGACATGATAGATGATAGATAGATAGATAGATAGATAGATAGATAGATAGATAGATAACAGATATAGATGGACGGACGGATGGATGGATGGATGGATGGATGGATGGATGGAAAGATAGATAATGGATAGATAGAGCCCTATCCTCAGTGGGATGGTTATGTGATAGGGAAGGTAAAGCAAAAATGTCATAACAATGGAAATATAAAAAGCTATAGAATGATACTAGGATGTGCCACTCTCATTAGCATTCTTTTAAAGACACTTTTGTTAAATTTTTAATCTGGGCATCAGAGCATCTAATGCATAACAAATAACAGTCACAAGAACAAGTAGAAGACACTGTCAATTCCTAATAATAGCTCCTGAGCTGTCCAAGAAATATTAAATTATTAATTCATTCAGGACAAAAGTAAGATTGATTTTTGTTTATAGCCCCGTAATGAATTGGTATTTATTTGGGGGGAAAAAAAAGTCCCAGGGACTGTTAGCTTTTGTCTGGCTCTAATGAGTAAGAGAGTGGTATTAGGTAAAATATGAAAAAAAAAAAAGAGGAAGAAATCAAGTAAGTTGAATTAGATGCCTTTTATTTCATTTTTCTGCTTTCGCTTGTTGCGACTTTTACTTTTTAATTTAAAACTAACGCACATATATTTTGGAGGGGGCTCTCAAAGAGAAAAGAGGATATGTAGTAAAGAATAAAACGCTGTCATAATGCAGCCCAACAACATTTTTCATAACCTTTGTGCATTGTTCTAGTGTGTTTCTGTATGTTTTAGACAGGGTTGTGTGTAATATATGTTATATATAGATATATGGGCATGCGTGTGTGTAGGCACACCAACAGATTCACGCGTATATAGTTCATATAACGCACTATCAAAACATTTCCAAAAAAGCAAGAACGTATATTGTTATTTATTAGCTAATACATAATTTAAATTACATGTACATCTATATAATTACTCCATCTTTTTCTTGTGCTGACACTTTTTCAGAACACGGTCTTGATGTTTCCCAGATACACACTCCCATCTGCAAATTCTTGCGTTCCTTCTGCATTTTTGCTCCAGACATCTTTCTTAGGTCTCTAAGTGAATGGACTGGTAATTTCAGAGCAATGTCAAATCCTCACAATGAAGTGAACATCCTTATCTCACACTGACTATAATAGGAATTTTCTTAATGTTTCCATATGAATTAAAGCTGGTTCACGGCCGAAAATGCTTATTTTTTCATTATAAAATTATCAGTCCCTTTTTATTAGCCATTTTAGTCAGAGCTGACGTTGAATTTTATCAGATCCATTTTGGCACGTATGGATCACAAGGCTTATGTCCTCTGTGATTTATTATAATGGTGCGAGGCATTAATAGATACTGAGCCATTCTTGTATTTTATGGGATGAGCCAGTTTTGAGTCTCAGTAATAATTATGAGATTCAATAACATTACACGGCATTTATTGTCCAGCAATGGGCATCAGAGCTGGGCCGAGGCTCTGAGAATCTGGTTACCAGTTATCAATAATTAGGCATTTCCAAGCACAGTTTAACCAAATGTATTTGAGAACTCCAGAAATTTCTTTTATGTGTGTTTAGGGAGAAAAGCATAACTTTGGGTTAATCTAAACACGACAAAACTGAATCACTGGCGTGATGAGAATAGGAATTTTATATGCATATTCCTGCCACACGTCTCCTGTTTGATCATATTTCTCTTTAATGTGTCAGGGGGAGCAGACTCTGAAATATTACATTTAAGCCATTTAATTTTGGGAATTTAAAAAAAGCGCTTTATGGACTTTTCTAATATGAACTCTAAGTGGATCATTAGTGCTGCCATGTTCCACATACTCTATTACATCCTGGGGACAGAGTAGGAACACTTCGGATATTCCCACTGAACTGATAATCCAGCGGAGAGAGACCCGTCGTTAGGAAGAGAGCCACGCAAATCAATAATTGATCATCATGTGGGCAAATGTGATTCAGAAAAAATATGTAGGGATCGGCCTTCCTTAGCAATGATATGAAATAATCGGACAGAGTAAAATTTCAATTATACTTTTAGTATATAGCCCTAGTTCAATGGTCCAGATAACAAGCAATTGAAATGTTTATTCTTAAAAAAAAATAAATAAAAAAAATAAAAAATAAAAAAATAAAAAAAGAAATGTTTATTCTTCTCCCCCAAACTGTATTCTTTCTGCTGCATATTCTTATGAAACACACACACGGTTTATTCATACTTTCGCTCATGCGATCGTGTAACAGTTTGTCACTCAATCCTTCAGTTTGCTCACTGAACAGGGAACAGCTTTAGCAACGGCAAGGAAACGTGTCCAATACCAGGAATACGGCGACGAGACAAGCATTATCTCTAAGTGTCTATTCCAAACACCAGATTAAAGTAGTTTAATTCCATGTGACGAATGCAACATAACAGGTGCGTCAAACGTGCTTTGAGAGCGAGGGGTTCAGATAAATTGTGCGACAAGGAAGGTTTGCAGAGCGCGTGACTGTGCACACAGCACTTTCACACACCCTTGCTTTATTCACTCGTAGAGTCCTCCTAAGGACTTATCACCGTTGCACAAACATGGCACTGATGTTTGGAGAAGTGGGCACACACACCTCTGACAAGTCTCCTGTCCTCCGCTATCAAGGCCCAGCCTCCTTGAATCACATTATATCTGATTGGTGAACACCGTCAGTGGGCAAGCCATAATTTACGCCGTGAGTGCATTTTTGTCCTTTATCTATTACATCATGGAGGTCTCCACTGGGCCTCCCTTGGTCCAATATTTAATGGGTGAGGTGCATTGCTATTGCATGGAGGCTTCGCCTGGTTGGCATATGGCATCACGTTACAGAAAACCCACAAGTCTAGCTTAGTCTGCCTTCATCAACATCGGTAATTCCTTGGGTGTCTTTATTATTTTTTTTTCATGTTTTTTTTTAAATTACATTTAAATCCAATCAATTAACGTATAGTGTAGTATTAGTTGCAGAGGTATAATTCAGTGATTCACCAGTTGGATATAACACCCAGTGCTCATGACATCATGTACCCTCTTTCATGCACATCCCCCAGTTACCCTACTTCCCAGCCCCTCCCCTCCAGCAACCCTAGTTTGTTTCCTATGATTAAGAGTCTCTTTTTCCTCCCTCTCTGTTTTTTTTTTTTCCCCTTGGGTGTCTTTAATGACCAAAGGATGATGCACGTGAATGAGCACATGGGAGGATCATGGAAAACGTGCACTAGAACAGGTACCCTGTGCTCCGTATGGAATAGTTCCGAGTGTTTAGGTCTAGTTTAACCCTTGAAAGACCACAGAAAGTCTTATCCATTAAAATGCTCTTCACATTCACGTGGAAGCAGCAGAAAAAAAAAATTGGAATACATCCCTCAATGGCCCACAATGCCTTGTTGACGTTTACCAGGTAATTGTTTGCATTATACGTCGTCGGCCTTCACATTTAAAGGTCATTTTTGCAGAGGAATCGCGGTGTATTTTTACCTCTGAAGAGTTCGCTTCTGTAAGAGGGAACTGATTTCTGGCATAAAAATCTCATTTGAAAATAGCTGAAAAGAAGATTCAGAAGAAAATGGGAAATGAACGGTGCCCACACTTTATACCAGCATTTCTACATGCTTTGTTTTTATTTTGTTATTTGAAAAATATGTTTGAGACCAGCTATAAACACATATATTTTGATGAATTCCTCCAACCTTCTCTCTTGGATTGTTATGATTCTTATTTGCCACCCTATGGAGCGAGGGTCTAAAGGAAGCTAATGAAAATAAATAAATAAATAAATAAAAATAAAGGAAGCTAATGTTGCAGACACAGAGGCAAGATGGGTGGGTCTTTGCAAAAGTCCCTTCTACTCACCCTACGAGGGTGTTCCTGTTCTTTTTGGGTCTGACCCTGAATGCTGCTACCTGCTGGTTCCTCCAGGGGCCCGTGAAGAAACACCACATGCAGAAATTAAGAGCATCCTCTCAAATGTGTCTGTGTTTGTTGATGTCTTCCTCAAACAGCGAATTGTATTAAGTTGACTTGCCTTTGAAACCCCGGCGGGTACTAGGAAGACACTTCCTCCTGAAACGTATCCAACCTCGTTTGACTTGGATTAAGTAACAAATCAAATGAAGGGAAATAACGTTCTGCTAATTAGCAGTACTGCTGCTGGCATCCTTGGTAAGGCTTCGGGAAATCAGACCGCATTATGCTTCCAATCGTCATTTGAAACGCATGCAGGAAGAGTTCCGTCTACTTTTTGAGGCATTCTGTGCTTCAAACAATTCAAGGAAAAGCATCAGCTTCCCATTCTTTCTGCGGGTTTTCTTCATGTCCAACGGGGTAAGTTCCAGGCATCATGACTAGTATTATTTATTTATCTGCTATAGGAAACTTTTATCCTCAAAGCCGGTGACGTACAAGTAATGACTTAAATATGCATTGATGGGGGTTTCCAATTGCATTCTCTGCCCTATTAACACGGAGTTTAATGAAAGAAATTTATATATGAGTCCAGGATATGGTACCAGGCGGTAAGATGTAATAGAACATGCACTGTGTCCGATTCTATCTCCAGTAGGTAAACATACATGATGACAAATACAGACTCTGCGTCATTCAACCCTCCAGCAACCCATCGGATCGCTCCATGGATAAGGAAAACAGGTGTAGGAAATTTGAAAAACGTGCCCAAGGAAGCACTGAATCACACATGGTAGAGCCAGGGTAGGCTTTTCACTCCCCAAACTTTGCTAAATGCCATGCCCTACTGCTCACAGGAGGTTCTTCCCCAGTTCAAAAGTCACAGGCTTGATGAAGGTCAGTGTGGGTTCTTGGCAAGGAAAATGAACTCCAAAAGGAAAGAATTTTCCCTGTTAAACATGTTTTTCAGTCTTATTTTAAAGACTTTTATTTAAAAACATTTGGCGGCGGGGGTGGTGCCTGGGTGGCTCAGTTGGTGAAGCATCTGCCTTTGGCTCAGGTCATGATCTCAGGGTCTTGGGATCGAGCCCCAGCATCAGGCTTGTCTGCTTCTCCTACTCCCTGTCCCTCCCCGTGCTTGTGTTTTCACTCTATGTCTCTGAAATAAATAAATGTTTAAAAAAATTAAGAATGAAAAGACGGTTAAAAGAACATATGGAATAAGGCCAGAAGCAACAAGAAGGCATATGCATGATACTTTGGAATCTTTACACATTAAATATCTAAGACGGGGGCCTGGCTCAGGCAGTAGAGCATGGGAGTGTTGATCTGGGGGTCTTAAGTTCAAGCGTCATGTTGGGTCTAGAGATTACTTAAAAATAAAGCCTTGGGAAAATCTAAGATACTACAAGAACAGAAAGGATATTTAAACAGCCAAAGACAGACACAGACACACATACACATATACACATAGGTAATAGTTGTTATATTTTAAAATATATATTTATGTATCACAAATACGTTGAAAAAAAAACAAATATGTTGACCTATATGTTTTACGCGTACGTATTACATATCTATTATATTAATACATCTATGAATAAATAATAATATATTATAAATATACTTTATGATATAAATTTACAATTTAGATTTATATTATTCGTATGTAAAAACTTATATTTTATATTTATACTATGAATATAGATTATATAAATAATATATTAACATAATATAATATTTCTGTATCTCTGTTCAACTATGACTGCTTCATGTTAATTCTTGGATCGGTGATATATATTACATATATACGTATTTTATATATATGCATATATAAGTATATCAACGCGCTCGATGCGGTTAATCTCAGGACAATTCAAACAATGTCACACCAGAACAAGTAGATTACACACCCTTGGAAGAGTCTGGCCATATCAAATGCGGATGAAACGTCAAGCAACCGGAAATCCACCGACATTTGCTGACCCCCAAGCAGGTTTTATTTTATTTTATTATTTTTTAAAGATTTTATTTATTTATTCATGAGACACACGCAGAGGGAGAGGCAGAGACACAGTCAGGGGGAGAAGCAGGCTCCATGCAGGGAGCCCGACGTGGGACTTGATCCCGGGTCTCCAGGATCATGCCCTGGGCGGAAGCGAGGCACTAAACCTCTGAGCCACCCAGGGGTCCCCCCCCACTCCAAGCAGGTTTTAAAACAGAAATGCTGCAAAGGGAGGGAGTATTCCCTGTGTGCCCCGGGAGCTGACAGGGATGGGAAAGCATCCCGAGCACCGCCTCTTGACAGAACCACCCTGAGGCTGTCTCGGCAAACCGGGTGGTGGCTCTGTGACCACGAGGACCATGTGGCTCCAGCCTAAGCCCGGGCCAGGCCCTGGCTGCCACGTCCACTGGTGCTCCGTGTTCAGCCTTTCCAGGATGAGGCCCTCCCTATGAGGTGCGTCCCGGATGCTAAGTGAAGCCACTGCAGAGGGACATCCGAGTCACCCCCTTAGTATGACTGCCACATGCGTCTCGGGTACTTTAGAAGGAAGACAGGCACGCAGGAGGGGCCGTGCTCAAAAACGCTGGCTCTCCCACCAAATGTAAAACATTTGAACCGACTTGGGCCGCGAAAGCTATTCCCAGGTGCGCTTCGGGCTGGTCAGGCCCGTCTCCCGACCTCGCGAACTAGGTCTCTGTTTCTACTTATTTCATTTCCTTTCTGTGCAGGCTCCAAACATCCTGCTATCATTTTTGCTCTTGAGCGTTTTTGAGATGCTGCTCTTTATCTGGGGACAGGAGCGAAGGAAGCGTGCGGAAGGGCAACCTCTCCTCCCTGGCCGGGTGGCCACCTAGCTTTCTCCGCACTTACTCTGATGCTCGGCCTTCGAGCACAGCCGAACCGTAACCGCTGTGGCTGTAAGAACTTTCTTGCACGGGTCAGGATGACCCTTCCTTCCTATTTTCTGCCCATGGTCTTCATGCTTTTCCAATTCCCTGAATATGATTTCTATCCTGGAAACATTTGGAGTTTGGGGGCAGAGTGGCGATCTTTTTCCTTCTCCTTCTATCTTTTCCCTCTTCCTTCCTTCACTGATAGGAGATGTCGCCTTTCTATGTCAGATGGCCGCAGACACAGACACATGGACACAGCCTTGGTCCCCTGCGGTTGGCTTCTGGGGCGTGTTATTTTATTTATTTTTATTTTTTTTAAGATTTTTTATCCTGTTTATTTGACACTGAGAGAGAGCGCACAAGCAGGGGGAGCGGCAGAGAGAGAGGGAGAAGCAGAGTCTCCGCCGAGCAGGGAGCCTGCAGCGGGACTCGATCCCAGGACTCAGATCATGACCTGAGCCCAAGGCAGATCCCAACCGACTGAGCCACCCAGGCGCCCCCGGGCGTGTTATTTTATTGGCCGATGCTGTATTATGTTCCTGCTAACGTGGCTCACTGTCTTTTGTGTCATTCTTCTGACATTTGCTTTGACTTATAGACGCGTTCCTGGCCGGCGTTTAACCAAACTCCAATGCACAAAGTTGCCTTCGAGTGTGTTTACAGCCAATTTCCTTCCCGGAGTTCGTTCCAAGGGGAAGGCCTCGGTCCTTGGCTGCACTGCCTTCGGGGAGTGTGGAGAGCATGTCCTTCTGAGAACACGCACCTGCTGTGTGGACCTGTCGGGACACGAGCTAGCAGCTCCCCTCTGAGTTTCGGAGACGCTTCTCCTTTGCCCTGTTCCACAGGAGGCGCGGCAAGATATGCATTCTCCACGTGGTGCCCAGTGTTCCGTGCTGGCGGCCGGCCCCGGGCAAGGCCTCTTCATCTGGAGCCTGATGTCTGTCATTAGTACACCTTGCTTCTCCTTTGGGTGCTTCTGTGGCTTCTGGTTTGGAGTTGTTGTTCTTATTATTATTTTTTGGTCCAGGACTTCATTAAAAATGTTTAAATTTTTATTTGAGGGGAGCTGACACAGGTACATTAGTTTCGGGTGACTGTACGAGTTTACGCATTCTGCTCTGCGCCCCACAAGCATAGCCAGCTGCCATCCGACCCCCTACAAGGCTATTACAACACCACTGGCTATATTCCCTGAGCTGTGCCCTTGATTTCCATGATTTACACATCCCATAACTGGAAGCCCATACCTCCCACGCCCCTTCACCCTTCCTCCCCGTGCCCCACACTCTCTCCTCTGGCATCCATCACTTGGTTCTCTGTGATTACAGGTCTCATTATCATGCTTCTGTTTTTTATTTTTTTTATTTATTTTTATTTTTATTTTTTTGCTTCTGTTTATTGATTCGTTTCTTTGTTTCTGTTTTTGTTTTTTCAGGTTCCACATACCAGGGAATCCTATGGAATGTGTCTTCCTCCGTCTGACCTATTTCACTTAGCATTTTGCACTCGGGGTCCATCTATGCAGTTGCAAATGGCACCACGTCATCCTTTTTATGGCTGCATAGTATTCTGCTGTGTGTGAGCGTGCACATGTGTGTATATGGATTCACGGCGTCTTCTTTATCCATCCATCCATCGATGGACACTTGCGCTGCTTCCCTACCTTGGCTATTGTACGTGATGCTGCTATAAACATAGGGGTGCACATATCTCTTCAGATTAGGGTTTTCCTTTTCTTCGGGTAAATACGCAGTAGTAGAGCTGGTGGATTATACAGTATTTCTATTTTCAAGTTTTGGAGGAGCATCCACCATGTCCATCACGAGGCTCCATCATATCCTGCATCACGTCCTCCGTGGGAATGCACCACTGTCTTTGGTTGGAGTCACTTCCTCACAATTGCTTTTTTAATTCAACAATTCAGTTTTCTTTAGAACACACTCTGCTGTTCATTGTCTCCATTGCTGTTTTCATATTGGTTTTTCTTTTTTTTGTGGTCTCCATTCTTTCATTTCTGATCTCAATATGCTTCTCCCTGGCTTCCTTTTTCTGCTTTATAGATGTTTCTTCCTCTTAAATCATGTGCGTGTCTCTATAGATCAGGAATCTTCAAATAGTTACTCCTGCTTCTTTCACTAAGCTTTGGTGTATAGAGCCCCTCCTTTGAGTGAGACGAGTTATGCAGTTTAAATTATCAGGGACACCTGGGTGGCTCAGTGGTTGAGTGTCTGCCTTCAGCTCAGGTCATGATCCCCGGGGTCTCGAGATCGAGTCCCACGTCAGGCTTCCTGCATGGAGCCTGCCTCTCCCTCCGCCTGTGTCTCTGCCCCTCTCCGGGTGTCTCTCTCATGAATAAATAAATAAAATCTTTTTAAAAAAATTTCACTTAGTTGGTGATGTAGGCAGAATGTGAGCAGGCTCATGGGCTTAGATGTCTCGGCTCATAGAGCTATCCCAAGCTGAAATCTCCAAATGTATTTTTAACATAATGGAGATCACATCATATACATGCTTTTATATGCTGCTTTCTTTTTTTTTTTTTTTAAGACTTTATTTTTAAGTAATGTCAACACCCAGCGTGGGGCTTGAACTCACAACCCAGCAGGGATCAGGAGTCACACGCTCCACACGTTCCATCGAGTGAGCCGGCCAGGCGCCCCTCTATTCTCCTTTCTTTACGTGACATTGTGTCACAAGCATTGTTCCTTTCTGTGGCCACATTGTATTCCTGGTGATTACTGAGCCCACGTACATGAGCTCACCTACTCGGATTGCTTCTGATGCTTCAGGATTGGAAGCAATATGATTTTGTCCATGGACACCAATCTCTCGGGGCATGATCTGACACCTCCTTTATAGAATATCCCTGAAATGGATATTACGTGGTTATAAGACACAAACACTGCAAAGAGTGGAAACCAATAACCAAGCTGCTTTGCAGGAACATCCCAACCTGTTTCCCATCCTTCTAAGAGCATAGAGATGCGCTAAAATTTGCTAGCTAAAATATATATTATTTTCTGGCTATAATGCAGGAAGTATTTCCTCTTGATTAATAGCCATTTGCTTTTTCTTTTTTTTTTCTTTTATAATTTGTGTTGTTTGACCGCTGTTCTGTGTTGGTATTACATGTTCTCTACTTGTTTTCTAAGTGCTCCTATAAGATGATAAACTATTACAACATCTGTTTTTATATGTTACAATTTTTAAAAAAGATTTGATATATTTATTCATGAGAGACACAGGCAGAGGGAGAATCAGGCTTCCTGCGGGGAGCCCGATGTGGGACTCGATCCCCAGGCCCCAGGATCACGACCTGAGTCAGAGGCTCACTCAACTGCTGAGCCGCCAGGCGTCCCTATATCTGTCAATGAAATTGTATTTCATTTTGTGCCATGGTTTTCCTAAAAATTTGGTTTAAAAAGTCTTGTCATGTGGGATTAGTCAAATCAGTTATGCTTGAACCATTTTGACCTGTGATGATCAGATGGGTCCCTGTCTTCTGACGCTTTGTTGTTGGGGAAATAACTGTACAGGTGTGGATAGGATTGTTTTCTCCTAAGTGTGACAGCCTTATTTTTGGCATTGAAAATTCTTCTATATTTAGACTTGGATTGCTTATGGAATCTATTTGTTTAGGATAAAAAAGAATAGAAGAGGGGGCACCAGCTAGCTCGGTGGGTAGAGCATGCAACTCTTGACCTTGGGGTTCTAGGATTGAGCCCCACATTGAGTGTAGAGATTAGTATAAAAGATAAAATAAAATCTTAAAAAAAAAGAATAAAAGGAAGAGCAGAAAAACAGGTTGACTCAAGAAATGACTTTATTACTTTTTTTTTTTTTTTTTGAGCTACAGACTGTACAACGGGGTGAGTCTCTCTCTGTAGGTCAACCATGACTCTGACTTTTGTCTGTTTATGATCAGCAAGAGCTATCTGCTTTGGTATTTTTTTCTTTAAGTGTTCAACATATTTGGCTTATATTGACTCAAATTAGGTCCTTTTTTCTACCTTATGTGAAAAACATCCACCTTGGAAGTCGCCCCACTCGGAAGTTCCCACTGACCATCAGCATTTCCAGGTCCCTGGCATCTCTTGGTGAAGAAGGCAGTTTTTGCTTTTTAACCCAAGCTTATTTGTTCACAAAGCCCTTGCCTGCTTGCGTGTGATGTGTGTATGAGAGCGTGCATGTGTGTAAAACGTGTGTATGGGAGCACGTGTGCGTGTAAAACACCTACTACTAATATCGTGAGGCGTCACCAACGCTCATGGGAACGTTGACAAATGCTTCTCCACATCGTAGTCACTCAATGTGTTCAAAATGTTCCTCCTATTTTACTGAATTACATCTCCCCAAGACGAGTCATATTAAAAATATATATTGCAATAGATTTCTGTTGCCATGTCAAAAACACAGATTTCACTCGGTTCCCATCATACTGCTTTGTATCACCATATGGCTCAGATCATTTTTTTTTTTTAATGCATGCTGTTCCCCCAGACCGTGCTGGCTTGTCTAGGTCCTTCTCAACGTACAAAATGCTGGCAAAGAATGTGATTTTTCATGGAACTCTTTGGTTGTCTTTCCTAAGAACCAGCACTATGAGGAAATAAAGGGCTTTTTAGGGGCTGTGTCAGTCCGGCCTGTATCCCACTGCTGTGGGAGAATTTGGGACACTTCTGGGAAGGAAGCCCATAAAGATAGAGAAGGGGACACTGGTATTTTCTTCCCCATATAGGATCTCATTAACCCAAATCCCTCCTGCAGCAAAATACTGTATCATTATATGGTGTTTGCTGGAACCATCTTGTACAAAAGGTATTTTTCCTTCTTTGATGTGCTTTTGTGTTCATTTTTTTCCCTCCCACACACCCTGCTGTGATGGCATCATTTTTACCTTCCAATGTTAAAATATGATAACATTTTAATAAATCACCTAATGCTGAACATCCTGACACTGCTGGAATGAAGTCCATTTGGAAATGGTGTGTATTTTCCAAAGAGTACATGAAAATTGCTAACACTTTATTTTTATTTGCGGTCAAGGTATGCTTTTGATGGAAGCTGGAGTTTATTCTATATTTTATTTTCTTTGCATTTTTAAAGAGTCAGTGTTATAGTAGGCTGGCAGGATGGGGGAGGGAAACTGATCCTTTAGAAGATACAGAGATTACAAAATGGGAGAGGATATGAAATTTTCATAGATCTAGTTCTTTAGGGGCACCTGGGTGGCTTAGTGTTTGAGTGTCTGCGTTGGCTCAGGTCGTGAACCTGGGGTCCTGGGATCGAGTCCTGCATCGGGCTCCCTGCTCGGAGGGGGCTCTGATTCTCTCTCTTCCCCTCCCTCTACTCGTGCTCTCCCTCGAATTAATTAATTAATTAATTCAAATAAATCAAATAAATAAATAAATAATCTTAGGAAAAAATACCTGTCTCGTCAAATAAATCAAATTTCATGTAATTTGGGGTATAGTCACTGCCTGATATTTGTGCTGTGAAATTGATATTTAGGTTTTCTCTTCATTTTTTTTTAAAGATCCTATTTATTTATTCATGAGAGACACAGAGAGAGAGGCAGAGAGAGGCAGAGGGAGAAACAGGCTCCCCATGGGGAGCACAATGCGGAACTCAATCCCAGGACCCTGGGATCACGACCTGAGCCAAAGGGAGACGCTCAACCACTGAGCCACCCAAGTGTCCCATTTTATCTTTCTCTTTTAGTTCATATTTCTTGGTAATTTTTTTCAAGAAAGTAAGCAGTTTATTCCAGGTAAGTAATTTATGGTTATAAAGTTTATTAATATTTCCTTTTGTGATTTCATATCTGTTCTATCACTTAGGTATCTGAACAAGGGGTGATTTTGTAAATAACCCTCCAGTTCCTGATGGAAGCCAATGAGTTTAATGACAGAGGCAACTTTTTTCCTTCCGCAAAGACTCCATTTCTTTGCACTGGAACATTAACAATTGAACACCATCCATGATTGCTTTCAATGCCTTTTTTTTTTTTTAAGTTGAACAGGAAAAATAAATTGGCAGACTTTAACTCGTACAGGTGTTATTCATTAGTTATCTTATTTTTTAACCTTAAGGCAATTTTCTACCAATTTCATTTCCAGGGCATCATTAGGGAAATGATCTTATCACAGCCTCAATCCCAATAGGCATATAATTCTAGTGACAAGTGTCAGCAGGTGTGCCTAGAGAGCGGTTGCTGATGAACCCAAACCACTAGACAGACCCGTACGGGCAGAGCCAAGTGTTCACAACAAACTCATCACACCCTACCACGGAGAGTCCATCATCTCCTCAGAAATGCCAACGAGGTAGCTCCTTTCAATGAGGTTGTAGTAGCTTCTGCTTTGGGGCAACCACAACTCTCTGGCATGGCTCAACTCAATATGGATGCAAAGCTCCACCAGACCAGAGATTACTTGGAAGGCCCCCATCTCTAGAGGTTCTGACTCAGTGGGTGGAGGACAGGACTCAAGAATGTGCATTTCTAACAAGCTCCCCCTTGACCTTGATGCTGCTGATTCCAGGGCCACAATTCCACATCCACTCAACAAGGATCACTGGGTTTTTATTTTTTATTATTCTTAAGTGGGCTCCATGCTAAGTATGGATCTCACCACCCTGAGAACAAGACCTGAGCTGAGATCAAGAATCGATTGCTTAACTCATCGAGCGCCCCACTTGCGCCTTTGGCGAGGCTCAGTCTTAAGGCTCCTTGGAAAGAGAAGGTCTTCTGCAGCTTTGTTAAATACCTTTCCTCTCTGAAGTCATCACGTCCTGATGAGGCCGGGGCGGAAACCTCCCACAGACACGCAGAACCATGCGTCGGTACTATCTCGTGCTTCCCCGGCCGATGCATTCTTCATTATTACCACCTCAAAGACCCCTTACAGGCTTAATTATTGCTTTTACAATGTTGACATTTTCTCTCATGGAAGGAATATTCTACTGTGCTTTTATAGAAGTCTCTGTGATCGAATAACCTTTCAGCATTCAGACTTGCAAGGCTACCTTTGCAGAGGAGCTTCACAAAATGCTCACAAGGACGGCAGGGAATGCTCCTCTGCACAGATACCTTTCTTCCCAGCGTTTCCTGAGTGTTTATCACCAAATGTCATGCTGTCTCCATTCTGTTTAAGGATGTGACCTGGAAATCACTTTCATTTTAATCAATTCCCTAATTGTGGGTTGCCTTCCTTTATAAGAACTTGTCTCAAAATGGGTCTATTTGCAGACCACCCTACCGAGTTCTTATGAATGCCTTATACATTTGGGGGGAGGGCTTTGTTTTTATTTCTTCTCCAGAATATGTAT
Source organism: Nyctereutes procyonoides (assembly GCF_905146905.1). Taxonomy (NCBI): domain Eukaryota; kingdom Metazoa; phylum Chordata; class Mammalia; order Carnivora; family Canidae; genus Nyctereutes; species Nyctereutes procyonoides. Next base: position 3,920,974 of record NW_026575125.1, read on the forward strand.
ATACACCTTCCAAGTATGGAAACCTCATGAAGAGCACTGAATCTGAGGCAGTTAGGAACCCTAATATCTCATCCATCCCCCCACCGCCCTCCACCAAGAGGCCACTAAAACATTTGTTCCTGACAAGTCTCTACAAACATTAATATAATGTTATAAATACTCTCATTAACTCAGAAGTTAATATTCTTCAAGTGCAATTAAGTGTTCTTAGGACAATGCCAAGAAATCTAGATGTGATTCACAACTGACCTTTCTTTTAAGTATGAAGCTGATTAAAGGCAGTTACTTTCATCTACTTCATCACTGGTATATTGCTCTTTGTTTTAACAAGTGGGTTTGGGTCAAATAATTTTGAGTCCAAAGTACTGACTATTCAAGGAAAAGATGTTTTTATCAAGAGATGTCTTTGGAGATCTTCTTTAGAACTCCCACATAAAACATGGTTTATTATCTTTACTTAGAATTGTTGATGCTTTTGGTTTATGTTCTGATTTCTTTTCTTTCTTTTTTTTTTTTATGGCTATTGGTTTAGCTTCATTTTTGTTCAGACTCCAGATTCAATAAAGTCATTCTGTTTTGCATATCAGAAAGCCCTGCATGCCTGAGATTGAATACATTAAAGTACAGTTTTAATTACCTCATATAACTTCGTAAACTTCCCTGCTCTATACAATGGAGAGAAAATCTGAATGGAGAAAACTTTAGTCCACGGAAATGAAGTCCTGGTGTTGACCTGCCATGAAAACTCAGGGCAAATTGCCAATTTGCCTGATTTCCAGGTTTCTCAGCTACAAATGGTGATAGTAATAATATTTTCTCCATCTGCCTAACATTGTTTTTAATAAGGATAAAAGAAGACAGTCCCTCTGCAAGAACCCAGTATATACCGAAATGTCATAGTATGCCAGGCTGGGTTTTGTCGTTTGCCCGAGGCACATTCTTACCTATCAGAGCTGACGACACCATAACTCTAGCCAGGGGTGAGGAATGAGCGAAGAATTAGGATATACATTCTTGGATTTCTCTGACATGCAAATTGTTCACTCTCTGTGTTCAGTCTTGTCAGCACAGGGACTTTTTTTCTGGTGTTGCCACCACTTTTTAGAAAAAGATTTTATTTATTTATTTGAGAGACACAGAGAGAGGGAGAGCACAGAGGGAGAGGGAGAAGCAGACTCCCCACTGAGCAGCGAGCCAATGCGGGGCTGGATCCCACGACCCTGGATCATGACCTGAGCCCAAGGCAGAAGCTCAATTGACGGAGTCACCCAGGCGGCCCCACAGTTTTCTTTAAAACCACTGCTTTGTTTTGTGCTCTGTTATGAACACATCGTTCATGTGAACATTCAGAGGGATCCACGTATTGATTGTGTCAATGATACTCTGAAAAGCAACAATTCTTTGGGGAGAGATAATTAAACATCTTAGGACAATCCCAAAACACCACCGTCGCTTCTCTAGGGTCAATATGTAGACACTGATCATGCAGTACAAGATGGCATCCCATTCAGATAATGGGAGTTTGGCTCAACAGAGAACTTGGGATGTGACTTTTGTTAGCCTTGTATTAGAAAGAGACGGTGGGGATGCAGAAATCCAAGTGCGCTTCTAAGTGATAGAGCTTCTGAAGCACTCAGCTGCACACACTTAATTATTCTGAAACTTTGTGATTAATAAGAGATTCATAGAGAAAAAAATGAAAAACCTTAAATCTACCTATGCCAGTTACATGATGTATGAACATTTTCTTCTGCTTGGTTCTATTAAGAATTTCTGTGAAGAATCTTAAATTTTCCTTCTGCAGTTTCCAAGCCTTGAATTCTCAGAGTCAAACCCCTCATTCCTCTTAACTGGCTCATTAAGCTCCTCTAACATTCCTTGATAAAATATGTTATTGCCTTACAGTTTTCTATCATAATTAGTCATCAGGGATACCTTGAGTAGCTCTAAATATTCAAAGGCAGCGTTGCACCTATGAAATATATTTTGAAGAAAACCAGAATGTACGTAGGAAATAAAAAGAATATATAAGGCTCTCATGCAAATCACCCTCTTGGTGGTAAACTAAAGCTCAATCTTTAATTATATCAAAATCTGGAATTCAAAGCCAGGATCCCATGAACAATGACCATGTTGGAAATATGCCATATTTTGCCTTTTTTTTTTTGCCTTAGTACATTCTATTAAGTCCCTACATTTAGATTTGTTTTGTAAGTTCCGTTGCACTGTTGACTATTATTATTTTTCTAACCTGAGAATAGAGTAGGTAATGATTAACTTCAGAATTCTGGGAATCAAATAACAATTGTCAGTTGATTTATATGAATGCCATACGATGGATCCTAGTGGGAATAATTTTTACTCTATTGCCAAAATGACTCAAATAGCTCGTGCTTTTCAGTTAAACTCTGTAGAATAACAGAAAAAGCTAAATATGGCGGCTGACATTGCATTAATATTATGAGTATACCCTTAAATGAAAATTGCCCATGGAAGCACAAATGGGTGCATTTGGAAATCTGAGTGTAGGATGCAATTTGAAAACTATAATAAACACCTCATAACCAACATCCAGACAGGTTTTAATTCTCTCACACTTCATGCCAGCAAGTATTAGGTTGAGGGTAAGAAGTTCACAGTAGAATCCAGCAATTCAAGTAAATAATCTATATATTGCAAAAAATTTAACCCTGGTAAAACTCTTCCTATAGTGTATATGCCAAGATATTTAAGAACAAGTCAATAATGACCCACACGTGGTCCCAGCAGGAAAGCACGTCAGTTTTTCCTTAGATGGTCTATCAATAGAATGGACTTGTACAAGGGATTAGGAAAAATGAACAAGTTATAGCTATACACTTCAACCTGAATAAATTTACCAAACATATGCTGAATTTAAAAATGAAAGCTAGTCAAAGAATTTGTCCAGTGTGATTATATTTATATAAATATAAAAAAACACGAATAACAGAATAATATATTTATCCATAAGTATGTTTGTATATGAATACACAAGCATATTTAAAATAATACTGAATGCTAATAAACACGCCCCCCAAGAAAATATGAGAATATACGACAATAAGGCCTCCTTCAGCTTTGGGTGTTCAGTGAAGTTTTTCAGCAGAGATGAGGAGCTGCTATTTAGAGTGTCCAGAGATGTGTAGACATGTACGTGGCAGGAAAGAAAACAGGTGTAAAGGTATGGCAATGTGGAAGGGGCCACTGTATTCTGGGAAATGCAAGAAAGTTGATATCTGGGGAGGAGAGAGGGTGAAAAGGAATGACAACAAACGAAGAAGAATGTATGTGCACCAGGATTTCCATTCAATATTTAATGACTACTCGGTATGTACCTGGCAAAATTAAAGCGTAAGTTGGAGAATCGCAGATGTGGAGATCCAGGTGCAACATTATTACCTACTCACTATGTCCTAGGTGACATTTAGGCAGGAGTTGGAGGATCCCAGAGGTGGAGACCCAGTGCTACATTTAAAGTCTACTCACTATGTCCTAGGTGACATTTAGGCAGGGGTTGGAGGATCACAGGTGCGCAGATCCAAGTGCAACATTTATTACCTATTCAGAATGTCCTAGGTGACATTTAGGCAGGGGTTGGAGGATCCCAGAGGTGGAGACCCAGTGCTACGTTTAAAGCCTACTCAATATGTCCTAGGTGACATGTAAGCAGGGGTTGGAGGATCCCAGAGGTGGAGACCCAGTGCTACGTTTAAAGCCTACTCAATATGTCCTAGGTGACATTTAAGCAGGGGTTGGAGGATCCCAGGCATGCAGATCCAAGTGCAATGGGAACATGGTGGGACCATATCACGTTTGTACTCCAGAGTGGGCAGTTACACCTGAGAGTCATTTTACTTTGCTTTATTTCATTCCCGTCAGACTCTCCCCATCCTAGACCTAGACCCAGAGAACCTCCTGAGAGTAGACGGACTATGGAAGGAAACCATCAAGGAGAGATGGCCTGTTCTGTAGATCTAACATCCAAGTAAAAAGAGTAGGTGCCTTGGGCACCTGGGTGGCTCAGGGGGTTTAGCATCCATCTCTTGGTTTCGACTCAGGTTGTGACCTTGGGGTTCTGAGATGGAGACCACATTGGGCTCTGCATTCAGCATGGAGTCTGTTTGGGACTCTATCTCCCTCTGCCCCTATGCTCTGTCTCTCTCTAAATAAATAAATCTCTAACAAACAAAGAGCAGGTGCCCAGCTAGAGATGAGGTGGCAAGCACTCCGATAATCAGTGAAGATGAACCCAAGGGGAATAGCTCTAGTCATATGAATCCCTGGAGGTGGCTGTGTGTGTCACATTACTGGGTGAAGAATTTAATTTGGAGTTATATTAGTATATAATGGAGGTGAAACTTCTATTTAATTTTGGCACTTTTACTCAGCTGGGCTCAGCCAATTTGCGGTGTCTTCTTTATAATAATAATTTAAAAAAAAAGCTTAAGAAAGAGAAGTCATCCTGCCTTGGCTGAAAGATATTGAGGCTCTTTCAGGGTCTACGCAGAAGTGTCCATGAGTGGAGAAGACGGCATGAAATGAAACAGTGACAAGAAGGAACAGAAAATTGCCCCGTGGTGAGTTGTTTCCATTTGGTGTCAAGGTAAAGCTTTAGCTGATAAGAAGGGCAATGTCCAATTATAGATTTAGTTGAAGGTTTGCTCAGACTATAAGAAATGGGCAGGAGAAAAGCAGTATGTTCTCTCTTAAAATTGGATTGTGTATTATATTTTAGGAGGGAAAGGACGTGTCTATTCCAATTATTCTTATTCTAGAACATTCTTTTTTTTTTTTAAGAGAGAGAGAGCACAAGGTAAAAAGGAAGGGCAGAAGGAGAAGGAAGGAGAGAATCTTAGGCAGCCTCCACGTCCGCAGGGAGCCGGACACTGGGCTCAATCTTACGACCCTAAGATCGTGACCTGAGCGGGAATAAAGAGTCAGATGCTTAACTGACTGAGCCACACACGCGTCCCTCCAATTACCCTGGGGCATTCCTAATCAGAAGGGGTGAGGACCAGAATGTGCCATCTCTAGGGACCTCGAAAGAAAGAAATAACGAAAACTGAAACCCAACAATCTGAGTTGTGTATAAGGATCATAGATAAACGCTTCTGGAGCACTTTTGTAAGACTGTAAGCCAAGCAAAGGAGAAAGAATACACGCCTCACTTAAAAAAATGCTGGAGAGGTGCAGGATTTTTTTTCTCCCACTAATTTCCTTTTTTATTTACTTTTTGACCTTTTATTAAGATAATCATAGTCTTTCAGAAGTTGCCGAGACAGTGGAGAAAGCTTTGCGTACACTTTATACCGTTTTTTCTAACGTTCGTATGTGTGTCATCATAGCACAATTGTGAAACCAGGAAAGTACCATTAACTAAACTAGAAATCTTAGGAAGCTTTCGCCAGATCTACCGCTAGTTCTCTGTTCGTGGAACCTCAAGGCAAATACGTCAAGACAAAGGCACATTCCCAGAAGTTCCACCTGTCATTTCTCCTCGCGACCATCCATTCTTTGAGAATTTCCTGGAGAAATTAACTGTAGGCAGAACATTGGGCCAGGTCTGAAATTCTCCAAGTCCGGGACTTACTAGAGTTGTTGGTCACCGACCAACGTGTCTATGGTTGGTCTTGACAAATTTTGCCAAGAGAAACCATTTTCCAAACAGTTCCCAGGGCCGGGAAGAGACGTTATGCTGCAATGCACCTTCCCTTTCCCGTACGTGATCTCGTCTTGCACTATGTTCCCACAATCAGGGATGGTGCACACAGAGACTTAGGCTAGCAAAAGTAGACTCAGCATCGCCAAACACACAACATGCTCTTGAAAAAAAGACCTGTGTCGTGCGTGTCTCCCTAATACTGGCTTCTCCAAAAATGTAGAGGAAAAAAAAATTCAGTGTATTCATAACAAGGTACGCCGTAAGGAAGAATTTACTTTCCAGGTGAGCTTGCATTATTTTTGGGTGTTGATACTAGACCCATAAAGAAATTGCCAGGCAGAGGTGGAACTCTTCTGCTCCTTTGCCACACACATTTTAATTATGTAAACAATAAGGACGAACAACCTCAACATGAAAAATAAAACCTTTCTTCCGCTCCCCTTACGTAGCAAACAGGTCCTTTATATTTTCAGGAGCATTCCTTTTTTTTTAAGATTTTATTTTATTTATTTATTCCTGAGAGACACAGAGAAAGAGGCAGAGACACAGGCAGAGGGAGAAGCAGGGAACCCCATGTGGGACTCCATCCAGGGACCCGGGGTCACGCCCTGAACCAAAGACAGACGCTCAAATGCTGAGCCACCCAGGCGTCCCTTGGGAGCACCCTAAATGCTCAAATGACTATAGTGGTTTCGTTGACCTGTGCTGAGACTTTCCAATTAAGATAGCCTTTTAGCACAGGGCATTCTTAAATCCATACCCAAAAGGTCAATATTTCATCAATTTAAAGGGAAAGGCAATGTTTGGGAGAGTATTATAATCTTCCAAGAGTCTAAAGAGAGCTAAAATCTCCTTATCTATGAATCGCCCATAATGTACAGAAACATGGTTGAAAATGTTGGTCTAAAAACCAACCTATATTTTAAATCTTATTAGGGCCCCCTGGATCAATGCAAAGAATTATAAAAGAAAATTAAAAAAAACAGAATTATAGAGCATGCAACTTTGGGGAGTGGAGTGAATAGAAGAACGTTGAGATGGAAAATGGTTTCACCCCTTGTATCAGCGTTAAAATATCACCTGGACAAAAGTATTTTTCCACAAGATGTGTCATCAAAAGCATATCGTTATTGCAGTTTAGGTAGAAGATATTGGAAAAACGAGGAGATCCAACATCTCCAGCTTTCTGTGGAGCGTTCGTTTGAGTCTAAAGCCACTGAATAGGTGTCAAGTGAGTAGACCTATCCAAAATGAGATCGTTCCCTCTACGAGATCTGCATATGCCCAATTTCTTACTCCCAAAGGAACACTTTCTTTTTTCTTTTCTTTTTTTTTTTTAGGAACACTTTCATATTCGTGAGTTCCGCCACGGGCTTTGGGGAGGTTGAGTGATTCTTGTATGCCATCACAACTTGGAGGGAAAACACTGTGACTTTCGTGTTGATACACTATTTATCTCCCGTTGAGAAAGAAGTATTTACATGTATTATGATGCTTTGAAATGATGAATTAGGACTGTTACAGAAAAATGGAGTGTGTGGGTTCCAGCCATCGGGCAGACAGATTACCATTATGCTGTGTGAGTAATACTTTATAAACCCATTTGTCACGCAGAAAAGGTGTCACATGTAATCTGATTCATTGCATGTAATGGATTAGGTGAAATTTACTTAGATTTTCAGCGATGGGCGTAAAATAACGAACTTAACCCATCGGCAAGCTGTGTTTTATCTTTTAAATCTTATTTGGGCCCCCTGGATCAATGCAAAGAATGAGGTGGTTGTATTTCAAGTGGCATCAGGTGGGGGCAGTGTCACAATCTGCTACCACAAATCATAGTCAAAAGAGCTCTGCTTAGGCCGTCTGCATGACATACGGAGCCTTGTATGGCCGTGTATTCGGCTGTAACTATCTACTGATGTCCGCGTGGGCCTGAGTCAAAGACGCTTTTCGGGAACTAGGAGAATATCTAGACCGATGAGTCTAAATGTTTGGTTAACCGGTGGTTCTTGATGCTTTTTTATGAGAACGCAACATGCTGTGTTTTGGCTTCTGGGGGCTAGGAAGTCTGAGAGCATGCTGGGTGGCAGCATGGTCAGGCTCTAGGTGCCGGTGAGCCCGTCCTCCCCGTTTAGAGACAGCCACCTCTGTGTCCTCACACGGCAGAGAGAGGGATCACATCATCGTGAGGGCTCTACCCTCATGAGCTAATTATGTGCCAAGGGGCCCATCTCCATGTTCCATCACTCTGGGGATTAGAGTTTCAACATATGGATTTTGGGGTGCGGACACAGACATTTGGTCCATGGCAGCCTCTATATTTCCTTTTGGGGAGGACTGTCTTTGTTGCTTGCTCCCATTGTGCATAAATTTGGTGAAAACGTAGATCAAGGTCACTGTCTCCGCTTTTAGGAAGCCAAGTGGGACACACGTGCCCTCTTTTGAAAGGTGGGCATTTGATCTGAGCCCCTCCATGCAGAGCAAGTGAGCAGGATGGGATGGAGGGTTGAAGAATAATCACTGCTGGCAACCAGCCTGCTAGCTACATGGTTTCTGGGGGCCTACAGCCGCGTCTTGGTCCTCCCACCCCAAACCCCACCCCAATTCCAGAAGCAGACTTTCAAGCCCAAGGGGATCTCACGAACCTTCCTGATAACCGTTCTACCAAACTCCATAATGAGCATCACTTGTTTTCACCCAAAACCCATACTGACACAGACCTTCTCAGCCGGAAAGGATCTAAAGCCCCAGATACTCGCGTATCATTCATCTCACGGGTATAAATTTCATTCGTCCAGAATGACTGTGAACTTGATGAGGAATTAAGTACGCCATTCCCATTCTGTCATTTATAGGAACGGCCATGCTCAGAAAAAGACTGGACTAACCGCTAACCTGTATAATGTCAAAGCTATGCTTTAATCTCGACGCCGATTAAATATTTTATTAGTTTATTTGAGGGAGAGAGAGAGACGCCGATTAAAGATTTTATTGATTTATTTGAGAGAGATCATGAGTGAGGGGAGGGGCGGCAGTGGACTCCTCGCCGAGCTGGGAGCCTGACCCAGGGCTCGATCCCAGGACCCTGAGATCACGACCTGAGGCGAAGGCAGATGCTTCACCGACGGAGCCACCCGGGCGCCCCTAATCTTGACTCAGATAAAATTCCAACGTGAAGAGGAGTGTTGGACCATTTGCATTAAAATCTGAAATGGTGGAGCCGGCTTCCGTAGGCCAACACGAATGCTGTTTTTACCATTCACTGGGTGTTTTGTTTCGATGGGAAGAAAGGACTAACCCATGGGCAGAAAGGAACAGGAGGAAAATACTTCGAATCTCACAGTTCTCTGTGTCCGGCGGGAATGAGTAGGTGTCCAACAACCCCAGAGCTCTCCACTGAGTCTTTATGCAGTAGTTTCATAGATCTCCGGTCTCCCGTATCACCTCCCAACCAGGTCTCCATCATCTGTCCTTGGAATTATTCTGATGGCCTGATGGCCTCTTACTTTGTTCTCCGCGCTCCCAGTCTCACCCTGTTTCCTTATGTTCTCCAAAGTGCGGTCGGAGAAATCTTGAGAAACAGGAACGCGGCCATCACACTCTTTGAAAATGACCATAAGGTGGACAGCTTTCCTCATCTTTGAGCATGAATGCCAAAGCCCGGGCCGTGACCCTGAGGATCTGGTCCCTGCATGTGCCCATGGGGCCCTCCCGCAGGGTCTCCGCCCTTCACCCCAGCCAGACACGCTGCTTTTATTTCTGGCTCCTTCGTAAATGTCCCACGGCGTCTCTTGTCGTTGCACTTCCTCCCCTGGTGGTGTGGCCCCTGCCGCCTGGAATACCTTCAACTTTATCCTCCCTTCTCCGACCGTCCCGCCCAACTGCAACACCCTCATTTTGCAGAATTTCTATGGGTTCTTCATGGGGCAGACGCTCCCTGTGTTCCGTCCTACGTGTTCCACGTCCTTTCTGGTCACTGAACACCCTACTCGTTCACTGTGCTGGGTTCCCCTCTGAAGCCTAGGGCCTGCTTGGCTAGATTGTTGCAGTGTCCCCTTTGTCATGCTCTTCTGTGGGACCCAGGTCGTGTCCGACTCCTAGTAGGCGCCTCGAGAAGCGTTTGTGGTTAGCGGATCGCGGACTGAATATCACATTCCAATGGAACCAGCCGTGTCTCTACCTGCCATATGCCCCAGCGCCCAACCGAGTCTGAGAACAGCACCCAAGCCACACGTGGAAGGAAGTCTGTGCATTTGCCAGACACAGGGATAGCCACTCGGGCAAGACAGGCTCTCTGCAACCGCAGTAAAATGTGATAATCAGCCTACGTTGAAGGGCATCGATCGAGGACCCCCCAGCACCCGGGATGGGTAAGTTCCCACCACAAAAGTCTGAAAACCAAAAATGCTACACGACCATGAGTCAGGTGAACACGAGCTCCTGAGGATGCCACGCACATAGCATGGTTGCCATACGACACAGTGACGCAGGCAGGCACACAGGAGGACCTCTTTCCGTACCGGGGAGGTGGATGAGCGTCCGGGACTGATGCTGTTAATCAAAATGTGACATAATTATCTTCTGCAAAGCACGATCGTCTCTGCACGATTTTGCAACAACAACATTTAAAATCTCTGCTTAAAAATGGGGCCAGACTGACATATTTTACGTGAAATAATTACACGAATTCGAGAAGTAGTAATTTCGGTAATTACCAAATAGTGTGATTCTCTCCCCATAAAGCATATGTCAGATTACATAAAAACATCATTATGCTGTTTTCCCTTTTCAGATCTTACGTATGTAGCATGCAAGTTCCCATACTCTAATGCGTTTCTCCGTATCTTATTTAAGTAAAAAAATTTTTTTAAACGAATGAGTCGCAGGGTTTCTCGGTTTCACGTTGTCCTGTGAAATTTCAAGCTCTGAAGATTTCTTTTAATCTCTTCCCAGTGGTTTTTAAAGCAGAAATGGCTCCTTTTTTTAATTCCCAAAGAAGGGCCATGGGACAAGGTATGGAGAGTGGTGATGCTGAGCAGTTCTGCTCCTAAGAAAGAAGAGATTTCTGTGTTTTTAAAGCAGAAATGGCTCCTTTTTTTAATACCCAAGGAAGGGCCATGGGACAAGGTATGGAGAGTATTGATGCTGAGCAGTTCTGGTCCTAAAAAAGAAGAGATTTCTGCATCTCTCATTCTCACAGACAACATTTTCCATTATATCTCTTCCAGAAAGAGAACTATGTGTTCTGATAACTAGTTATTATTAATGCGCTCTCTTATCCACTACAAAGCACACAAAATATGTCACTAGTCTTCTTAGGCTTCTTATTACACGGCTGGTAATATGCAATTCTGTAAATATAAAAACGGCAATCGTGAACCGATGTCACACGGCGCCTGGTTCCGTGTCCCGTCCTGTTGTGTTCTTCTGAGGGATGTGGAGGGTTCCCGGTTTGGGTCCATCTGCAGCCCCTGATGTAAATGCAATTTATGGCCATGGACCAAAAGGAAAGAAACTGGCCCAGGTCCCAGCCGAACTTGGGTCAGGTGTCCTCATGCACATTCCCAGGCTGTATTTCTGGAGCTCACTGGAAACGAGCTTCCCAAGACAATTCCCATAATACTATTTGCACATTTAACATATAGTATTATGATATTATGATGTGTCATCATTATGAATAATACCCCAAAAAACGCCACAATTATTTTGCCAGGACTCCAGAATGCAAATACCATTGGTTCGAGTCCATAAAAGCCACAAAAAAGTGGACGTGGAGTCTAGTTTTACGGAACAGAGACCGTTTGTTGTCCTGTGTGCAGACACAGCCTTCAGGGAGCAGCCGAGGGTCAGGGCTGCGTCAGGGGCTCTGCCGGCCTCGTAAACGATGCGCGTCACAAGAGAAACTGGCTTAAAATCATGGCGGTGATACTAGGACAAATACGCATTTCCTTTCTTTTTTTTTTTTTAATTGTTTATTTGAGAAAGCACGAGTGGCAGGCGCAGAGGGAGAAGCAGACTCTCCGCTGAGCAAGGAGCCCGATGTGGGGCTCGATGGCAAGACCCCAAGACTAAGACCGGAGCTGAAGGGAGATGCTTCACTGATGGAGCCTCCCCCACCCCCGCCGGCGTCCCCAAAACACATTTCTCTGTGTAAATCACTTGACTTGTAAAGCTCCGCTTCCGAAGGAGACACAGCATCCACGGGGCTGATGAACGACGTCCCCGTCCCAACTGCTGTAGAAGCACGGTCCCGCGGTGGGAGGGTATTCAGAGGTCAGTGATGGGGGTAATGAGGTGCAGACCAGCTCACGAGGGCGGGACTGGCGTCCTGATCCGAAGCGACACTGGAGAGCTTCGTCCCCTGTAGCAGGTGACTAGGCAGCAAGACATGGCCCTGGGGAGCCAGCAAGAGGGTGCTCGTGAGTACCCAGGGCCCGCAACCTGGTCTCCAGCCGCCAGCTCCAGAAGTACACGAGCAAAGGCTCGCTGTTGCGTCACTGGGCCACGGGGTTTGTTCTGGAAGCACCAGGTGACCAGGACGTGGAGGAGGACGGGATGGTGGGGCACATGCCCTGCTGCGTCCTCACCTCAACATATGCAAGGGCTCTGCCAGCGGGAGACACAGCACATCCTAAGACGGTGGAGGTGGTGGTTTGGTGGGACGTTAGAGCCCCACAGGCCTTTCTGTGCATGTCAGATCCGCTCACACTGTGTGCTGCGTGAGGTCACAGCCCGGGGGCCGTGCCGTCCTGGGATCCGCAGGCCTGCCACCGGGTGTGCTTGTGTGAAAGCACCCTCCGCACCCCGCGCTGTGCAAATCTGCCGGGAGCAGGTGCTGTGAGGCTCACCTCAAGGCCCCAAGCCAGGCCGCCTTCTGCCCGGGGCCTTCTCCCCCCTCAGCTCTCTCACCTTGGCCTGAGCCCCCCTCTTCCCTGAAACTACAATCCTTGCTCCTAGTGTGCCCCTAAGTCATTGCCAGCAACGCCTCCTTGGATCTCGGGATGGATGGAGACCTGTCCTCCTGGATTTCCAGAGGTTTTGTCAGTCCTCTTTAAAGGGATGGGGACATGCAAGCTCAGGCAAGCCCGGGTATCCCCCGGCACGGTGGCTCCGTGCAAGGGGCCCCTGCTGCCCTGCTGTCGCAGACACATGGGGGACACTGTGCATGGGTTGGGCTGAGGCTGGGCGCCAGACACTGCAGCAGATGCGCTCCATGTGCAGCCCCATTAGCCCCGGGCCCAGCTGGGGGCTCTGCAGGTCCCAGACCCTGGGCGGGGGCGGCCCGACTCCAGGGAGCGGCCTCATATGCAGCTTCCATTTGAGGATGCAGGTCGTGGTGCATCAGCAGACAGATGCGGAGAAGCAGAGGGACACACAGAGGCACTGGGGCGGCAGGTGCATTCGCAGCGCCTGGGTCTGACCAACCCTGCAGGCGGCAGGCACAAGGCCCTGCGCTCCTTGTGGGCGTTCAGACCTCAGGTTGCCCCGGACTGATGCACCCACATGGGTGCAGGGAATGCAGACGCACCCCAGGGCGCCAGAGATGCACATCCAGGCTTGCAGCACGTGTGTGCTCCCCTGGGCACCTTGCGAAGCCAGCACACCTGTCGCACCAACAGGTGCAGCACAACTGTCGGTCAAGTACCCAACCGTGGGGACGCCCGGGCCCAGACAGACTGCACGCCGTGCATACACCCCCCTAGCCTCATCAGGCTCAGGAGCCAGGAAGCACCGTGCAAGTGTCCCCCACATACCCGGGGATAAACACATGGCTCATTCAATCCCTTGTGCCTCTCTGGGAGCCTCCAGCCTGGCTGAAACCCCGTTGCCCACACCACGACACCCTCATGAACACCCTCATGAACACATAAGAATATGGGTGTGAAATGCTGAAATAACCCAAGACGCCTATCTGCTGGTGTAGCCCAAAATGTGCTGTCCCTTTTTCTGGAGAGAGTGCATGACCCGTGAACATGATTGGTCCCACTCCCTTGCTTAGGGAATTCACCAGTTGCCTTTTGGGTCCATCAGGTATCCTGGGTGGGCCTGACCCAATCAGAATAAGGTGTCAAGGCAGAGAGATAGGCAGCTGCTGGCTTGGAAGAAAGCAGACAGCCATCGTGCCAACTGCTTATCAGGCCACATGGCAAGACACTGCGGGCGGTGTCATGGAGCCTGGCCAACCTTGAGTAGGAAAATTGGGGTTTTCATCCTACAACTCAAAGGCACTGACTCCCATCACAAACCCTTGAGCCAGAATATCTGGATTGCAGCCTGGAAGACCCCAAACAGGGGAGCCAGCTAACCTGGCCCTGGACTCCTGGCCCCCAGACACTGTGAGATAGTACAAGCGTGATATTGGAAGCTACATCCGCTGTGGGCATTTGTTACGCAGCAACAGGAAACCGATACGCCTGGCTTTCCTCATTTCCCTGTCACTCTCTCCACCATGTTTCCTAAGATCACGTCCTCAACAAACTGCCAAAATTCTTGTCTCCGATGCCAAGTTTGGGGGACCTAAGCTTAGACTGCTAGATTTCTCAGAAAGTATGAAATCTAGTTGGGTGAACAGCAACTGACTGAGGTAACGTACATGGTAACAGTCACCTGACATCTGACATTTCTCAAAAGGAAGACAAAATTGAACATGGTCTTTTTTTTTTTTTTCCTTAAACTAACTAAAATGTTCACAATACCAGGAACTGCGATTTCTTCTCATTTCAACGGGGAATAGATTTCTTCACGAAGGAAAGAAACAACAAGTATTAATTTAAATGGCTCTATGAAGGGATTTGGGAAATGTTAGAAATAATGTTATGTGTGTAAATTGATCTGCAGGATGTTGATGGGGAAGGGTTTAAGGTTCTTTCCATGAGTATTTTAAAGAAAATATGCAGGAGTTATACAATCGCAGTTGCCAGAATGGTAATTCTAGATGGAAGAGCATTCTGTGGAAAGGAGGAGGCTGCGTATGATTTTATCCCTTGGGGAGAATCTCCATCAATATGTTTATACCTGTACTTCTGTTCACATCTTAACCCAAGTCGTTGATTGCTGAAGGAATCCAACAGAAGCTAAACCCATCCTTAGTAAGACGTTATAGGAAGGCTTTCTGTTTTTTCTCACGCAGTTATTAGTTTCATTAGTTTAGGGCTGCCGTACGAAAGTGCCACAGATGGGCTGTGGCTTCAACAATGGACATTGATCCTCCCTGGTCCTGAAGGCTGGGAGTCGAAGATCCAGGCGGGGCTGAGGCTGGTTCCTCCCGAAGCTCCTCTCCAGGGCATGTAGGGGGCCCGTGTTCTCCCCGCATCCTCACGTGGTCATCCCTCCATGTGTGTCTGTGTCCTCATCCCCTCTTCTTAGAGGACCTCAGTCCTTTGGGATCGGGGCCCAACCTCAAGACCTCATTTTACCTTAATCGCATCTTAAAAGACCCTGTCTCCAAATACAATAACATTCTGAGGTCCTGAGGTTGAGGCTTCAATTGGTATGACACCCACCTCATCCCAGAAGGCTAAGTAAAGAATCGTATAGAAAACTCTTTCAGCTACTTCAGCCTCTGGGCTTGTCTGATTCTATACGTACTTAGATAACCTTCTAACATGCATGTAATAGACATATGCATATATTTTTAAAGTCTGAAACTCTTTTTTTTAATTTTTTTTTTATTTATGATAGTCACACAGAGAGAGAGAGAGAGGCAGAGACATAGGCAGAGGGAGAAGCAGGCTCCATGCACCGGGAGCCCGATGTGGGATTCGATCCTGGGTCTCCAGGATCGCGCACTGGGCCAAAGGCAGGCGCTAAACCGCTGCGCCACCCAGGGATCCCAAAGTCTGAAACTCTTAAAAAAAATTTTACCCCTGCTGGTGCAATTAACATTCACCATTTCAAGATAGTTGTGCCCCTGGATGCTAGGTAACATCTCCGACTCCCATATGTCTCAATTTCCGTGCTGCTGTGGACCGTGCGTGTCTGCATGTCTCCCAGGAGAGGCCACCGTCACCCTCCGCACTCCCTGCCCTCCTGCCATGCTTACTAACGTGTCCTAAGGGAGGCTCCCATGATGGCCAAATAGCCCCTTATGGAACCCGTGTCCCCAAGCACTGCACAGGCCCACTGAGCTTCAGCCGACCGCCGGCATGCACAAGTGTGGCCCGTGATGAGGAAGAGGAAAACACACAATCCCTAAACCGACTCCCTTTTATGATTCCACAATTTCCCCTCCATCTGGTCACACTTGCCTTGGCCACGCTTATATAAAGACCCATGTTACCTTCAGGTTGGAACGTGGGTGGCAGCTCCCATGGTGGTGGTGGTGGGGGCATGGCAAGCTTTTATTTTTTAAAAAAGTAATAAGATTACTCAAGGTGCAAGGTCTTAAACAATGAGACCTGTTTTTGTGACAACATGATGCCAAGCCAGAAAATAAAAAATAAAAAAAAAAGGTTGTGTGAAATGCAAGCTTATTTTCGGCGCTGGGCCGTTAATCATCTGCTCTCACCCTGGGGTCCTGCACGGGATCGTCATCCTTCCTTCCCAGGGAAAGAAACCGAGCAAGACGCAGGTCAACCTCTCATGGTTTGCCACCCGTGGTTCCATTTCCATTCTTCGGGGCGGTGGGTGAAAGATTCGAGCGTCTCCTGCAGCACCCCGCTGGTGGGATACAGGCCGTGCTGGTGACTTTCAGGGGAAGCCAAGTTCAGTTGAAATGAGAGCTTCTTTTGGGTTTGTTTCTTTTGTTTCCTTTTGTGATTCTTGAGTTTGGAATGCAGCCTGTCACCAGGACCAGGGGAGGAAGTATTGGCATTGTCCACGGTGCCAGCGTGAACGTGCGCATGGGTTTCCTCTGGGCCGCCCAACGGATCACCACAGCCCGGGTGTCTCCAGAGGAGAAGATGCATTCCTTCCCCGCTCTGGAGGCCAAAAGGCAACACCGAGGTGTCAGAATGGCCATGGTCCATCTGAACCTCTCTCCTCTTTCTAGCTCCTGGTGGCTGTTTCCAACACGTGGTGCTCCTTGCTTGGGGCTACATCCCCTCCATCTCTGCTCTGGCCTCACCCGGGCGTTTCCTGTGGGTCTTTATGTCCAGCCCCCCACCCCCTGCCTCTTTTCTCGTAGAAGCCCACCAGTCATTGGATGGGGCCCCACCCTACATGGACCATGATTTCCAATCAAGATTCCTAATTAATTACACCTGCAAGGACCCCATTTCCAAATCAGGTCCCTTTCTGAGATGCCTAGTGACATAAATTTGTTGCGGGTCCCCTCCTGAACCCACGGCAGGATATCCCTTTCCCTCTCTCGGTCAACTCCCTGTGGCTTTCCCCTTGCACCGACCGCCCCAACCTGCCCGCTGGAGCTCACAAGTAGTCTCCTCTGGGACGAGGGAGAAAGCCTGCTATTCTGAGCCCAGCCTGTCACTTATAGGGTGGCACTGCCCACGGACCTGCCCAGAGAGCCCTGGGATCAGCAACCCGGGGAGGTGCACACCCGCCGCAAAGCTCAGAACAAAAATCAGGAACTACGAGGCCTGTGAGCCACAACCCTCAGGCTCGGCTGCACCAGACTGATTAGGATGAATGCACAATATCAGGGCTTCTGTGGCTGTAACTGGGTATTGTTCTCCCTCGCAAGCTTGATGAGCTCTGCTTCCAGCTTTCCCCGACGTCCTCCTCTATGCATTTATGTTCTTCACCTCCAAGTTGCAAGAAGGCTCAGCAGCCTCCCTTCTCTGCCGTGCCTCTTCCTGGGAGCTGGGCCCCAACTCAGCAGGGGACACTGTTTTCTGCCAAAGACATGTTACTAGTACCTGGTGAGATCTCCTGGCTGGTAGTGCCAAGCTGGTGGTGCTGGCGGCGACGCTCTGGTTGGTGACAGGGAACTGGGCTGGATTGTCGTGAATGGAGAAGCGACAGACGTGCCTGCTTCATCTGCAACGGGTATCGATTCCGGGCAACCAAAATGACACCCATGCCTGCCTGCAGGTGTCACAGAGATGGATGAAGGCGTGACCAACACGTGGCATATGCCTGCCTCCCTGGAAATGGATACCAGAGAAAACATGATAATCACAGTGATTCTGGGAAAGTGCTGTGCGTATGTAGTGATTTTCTTTATATAGGATCCAAAATAATAGGAGTTCTGAAACCTCTTGTCCCCCGAGCTTAGAGGGAAGGCATCCTTTTATTTTTCATTGCTCTGGCCTCCTTCTTCAGAATGTTGTCCTTCGAGGGATTTTTAGGAATTCACTGGAACGTAACGAGTCCGTCAATGCCTTGCTTCTGAGCGGGGAGGGCTTTCCTCGTCTCTGGGGCAGGGGTTCCCAAATGGTGGTGCAAGCCAAATCCAGCATGCTGCCATTTTTGTAGAGTTCTACTGATATAGAGCCATGCCCATGTGTGTGTGCGTGCATGTGCATGTCTGTGTGTGTGTGTGTGTGTGGCCTATCGCTGCATTCACCCTGCAACAGTACATTTCAAGTTCTGAGAGTCTTTAGACCATGAAAGTCTAAAAGACCCTTTGCAGAAGCTGTGTGCTGCACTTGCTCGAGGGGATCACATCTCGTCATGCTTTAGGGGCTCACATTTTCTCTGTGGTATGAAACTAAGTCTAATGTCTTTTGCAGAGATGGGAGGGATGTGGCCACGAGCAAGGAGCAGCACACATTGGAGCAGCCACCAGGAGCTAGAAAGTGGAGAGAAGTCCTTCTCCCTTAGAGCCTTCAGGTGGAGCATGGCCCTGCTGACACCTGGATTTTGCACTTTGGGCCTCCAGAGTCGGGAGAGGATACGTTTCTCTTGTTTTCATCGTGCAAAATGAGTAGTGAAACAGTCTCTTCATCTGTGATGCGCTTTATATGCGGCCATTTGATGTTTTCATGAACCAATGGGGTGTTGGTTAAATACATGGATGATAGCAAGTTTCAAGCCATTGGTGGGTGCTCAGGAGTAGAAAGAAAAAAGGCCATGCCAAGAGTAATGACAACATGCAGATGATTGGAGGTCTACCATGAGGAAGGACAGTAAGATATGCAAGAGAAAAATACGCACTTCCACAAGATAAATCTCTTTCCCACCCAGAGGTTACCTGCCTGGACAGCGAGATAGGAGCGTCTCCTTATGTTCAGATATTCCCCATGGATTCAGAATTTATGCCAGTATTCTGACTCCAATTTTGTTCTCCAACATTTTTCTCTGTGATGTGAAACTAATTAAGTCTAATGTCTTTGCAGTTCGTGGGAAAGATTATTGTTTTAACCATATCTAATAACACCTTATGGCCTTTTAGCACTGAAGAAAAATATATTCTAGTCTGAAAACATTGATATATATTCGGCTACGATGGAGGTGTTAATCGTCTGTCTGTGGGGCAGCAATTGAAAAATGATTCCAGTTCCTTTAAAATTTGATTCCATGTTATAGCACAAGCCAGTCCAGCCTTTCTATGCAAACGGCGTGCTGTCCTCCAAACTCGTATTTCTGGGACATACACAGCATGAGAAGTTATGTTAGGTCAGACCTGCAAATGTTGGTGATTCTGTGTGCCTCTAATTAGTTAAGATCTAGTGAACACATTTGCACAGTGGTTCCTGATTGATATCTACGTTCGAGTGTGGGTTATGTGAACCCTGGTGGGTGGAGAACAGCTCAGCGGAATTTCATAGATATCTTTTTTTTTATTATTATTTTGCATTCTTTCAGCTCATGCTCTGTAATGCATGGTAATACCCTTCAATAATGCAAAACAGCACAATAGCTATTCTTCAGCAGTGATTCTGGCAGACCTTAACAACCATCATCTTTAGTACCGGATTCAGGGAGAATTACCCTTTCAACATTTTACAAGGTCACGGAGTTACTCCTAACATCCATTTTTCTTCATTTGTCATGAACATTCTGACTTTTGTATATTACCAGACCATCAAAATTTTCCTATTAAAATGCATATTAGAATATTTAATATTCAAAGTATAATGGAGCAAAAAAAAAACCCTTTTCTCTATTTCTGGAAAATGTACAAGTGGGATTAGTTATTCAGTGCTAATATAAGGAAGAAATGCCACTTAGTGTAGACAAAGAAGAGAGAGGTGGTAGACAAACAGGCGTGGGGCCTGAGAGGAGGTGTAAAGCCAACCAGAGGGTCAACCGCAAGAGGAGGTTACAATAAGCATGCTACAGTTAACTTCGACCAGAAACCAGAAGTCCTTTTCAAGGAGGCGAGGCTGCCTTAGGCATATAGACCTGTCTAACTGGGTCCTGATGGAAAAATCTTCTCTGTTCTAACTTGCTGTGTTTTTGGTTTTTTGTTTGTTTGTTTTAAAAATGTAGAATTTACTCAAAGATGTAAGAAAAAAAAACTAAAATAAATGAAGAAATGTAACATGTTTCTGGATGACGCTATTCAATATTGTTGACATATTTTTTTAGAAACAAATCTAGGTTTGACATGGAGTTAATGAAAATCACAACGTACTTTGTTTTGTTGTTCACAGAAATGTTCTTGTGATCATCTGGAAGAATGAATGTACAAGAACAGTCATAGCAATTTGGTGATGAGGAGCAGTGAAGGGACGGAGAGAGGGAATGTATTAATCCCAACCATAAATCCGCATTATTCAAGCAGCATGATATCAGAACTACAATATAGACACCGATGAATTAGATGAAAGAGATACATGAAGAAGTATGCAAAAAGGCGTATGTGTATTAAATAATGTAATGCGAGATGATGAATATTTGGGTGAACTATTTAGGGAAGAGTAAAATTCAGTTCCCACCTAATGAAACCCTGGAATTAAATATAATTATTGGAGTCACCACTTCTGCTTCAGGAAAAGTATATCACTCTCACCCCAATAATCAAAGCAAGAGAAACATGTTTCAGAGCTATGCTAAAAATAAAAAATCATCGTTTTTGTTTCAAAGATTCATTAAGAGCACAGGACACAAACAGAGACAATAAACTACACAGCAAAAAGGGAGAGAGAGCCCCTTTGTGGGAAAGAAAAGACCCAGGTTGAGTTCCATCTTTGCTGAAGTGATTGGGGCAGAAGGGATCTGTCATAGATGAGGGGAAGGAGAAACTGGCTCAACGTGTGAAACAGATTAGTGGCCACAGATGGGTTGGTATTTCAGATTAGAAATATTGGCATTCAGGAATGGAGGAAAGACTGGGGCACCTGCCCATGGTTTCCCAAGAATCTCCCCAGTAGGTGCAGCGTGGGACAGAGGTGAAGAGCATTAAGACAAACAGTCCAGGAGGCACGTGGTTTCTCCCCGAAGGCCACGGCAGCCTCGTGCAGGAGGCTGGGGTCAGGGCAGGAGACCTGAGTGACTGCGTCCCTGGCATCCCGGACATCATAGAGTTTAAGACAGCAACCCTTCTGAGACGAGGGCCATGTCACGAGGTGGAGCAAACGCTCCTGAGGTGCAGAAAGCCAGAATGTGTGTGAGAGAGAAAGCAAACAGACACCCCAGAGATACCCAAAAACCATGGCATGTTGGCAGTCAGGGGAGACAGCAGGCTTGTGGTGAAGAAAACCGAGTCCGTCCTGGAGCATACAGAGAGCACTCATCCCAAGCCCTCCTGAATGTGAAGGTGTCATCCTGTCTTCAAAAACTTGAGGTCAACAGTGAAGTTAATCCAACAAAAGCTCAAGCGTCATCTCGTGGATCTCAGACAGCATGTTTCTCCTTGTTTCTCAGCCTTTTTATCTTTGTATTGCGATTTGGATACTTCCCATTGGCAACCAACGGAAGTATTCAAAGAGATAGTATCCGGGGACTAAAGTCAACAAAAGATAGCCGGGCACAGATTGATGGCGTTGGGTGAACCGCACACAGGATCCACACAGAGGAAACGGCACCTCACGATTTCACAGACAAAGGCTGAACACGCAAGATCAACAGTCAGCCATGAAGTCAGCTGGAGAACAAGATGTATGACATACACGCAGATGACATTATGCGTTACAGCCGACTTTTCACCAGAAGGGAAGAGAGGCCCGAAGGCAATGGAAAGACATCTTTAAGGTGATGAATGAACAGTGTCAAGTTAGAATTATATATCCAGTGAAAAGCTCCTTGGAAACCCAAAGGGAGATAAAGACATTCTCTGTAAATGGAAGGCGGAGGTGTTCCATTCCGGGGGGTTGGGGGGGGGGGCTACTCCTCGAGACATGCTACAAAATATAAAAATAGAAGATCTTTGGGACAAAGGAAAACAGTGCCAGATAAAACCCAAGTATGCAAAAAGAAGAGAGTAGCAAGTAAAAGTATAAATACCTGGATACATTAAAAATATGTATTTTTTTTAAAGTAAAAATACTCCATGCTGGCTCCATGCCCAACAATCCAGAATTTTGATCCATGACCATGAGATCAAGACCTGAGCCAAGAGCAAGTTGGAGCTCTCACTGACTGAACCACCCAGGTGCCACTAAAATATGTGTATTTTTAGTATCGATACGATGAGGTTTCTTTTAGTATGTAGTCACTATTTCAAACAAAAATTTTAAGGATATTTGGTTAGATTGATAGTCTGTGTAGAGATGAATCACAGAGCAACGAA
This sequence comes from Nyctereutes procyonoides, assembly GCF_905146905.1. NCBI lineage: Eukaryota > Metazoa > Chordata > Mammalia > Carnivora > Canidae > Nyctereutes > Nyctereutes procyonoides. The sequence continues at coordinate 3,943,233 of NW_026575125.1, forward strand.
AATGTAATTGGCAGAAAGCAAATACATGCAAGTGGTCTGTGGTAAGGTTTGGAGGTAGGATAATTATTTTGAAGGTAGATTATGATCCGTTAAAGATCAATATTGTGCCCTGTGGAGCAGTGCTTTCATGCAGAAATTCCTGAGGTGATGGAACTGCTCTTCTGTGTTATATCCGGCATGGTAGCCATGAGCAACACATGGATACACGGCACTTGACATGGGGCTAGTACGACCGAGGAACGGAACTTTAAATGTTACTTAATTTTAAGTTATTGCAATAGCTATAGATGACAAATGATGACCATATTGGACCGTGCGGCTCTAGGGCATCTAGGATGCAGATGAGCAACCATTTTCTTCCAAAGATCAAGTAGGATGTAGTTCAGGTTTTGTTGACCAGCAGGCGAAATGGAAGATGTTCTGGCGGCACATATACAACTCTTTCACGTGGAATCCTTAAAAGTGTAATAAGCATTCTGAGCCAGTAGACCCTACAAAAGCAGCTAGTGAGCTAGATCCCTACCATAGAGCAGCAATCACAAAATACCTATGTATCTAATCGATAGCGAAGATAGAACAGAATACTAAAATAAATAAGTAACTGAATGAATGAATGAATGAATGAATGAATGAATGAATGAATAAATAAATAAAAGATCCAATCAATGTCCCCAAAAGGACAAAAAGAGTAATAGGTAATACAAAACAGAACACGTTCCTAGTGGGAGAGCAAACAGCAAAGCTACTTTGCAAACTCCCTGGAGTCTTCTCTTTTTTTTAATAAATTTATTTTTTATTGGTGTTCAATTTGCCAACATATAGAATAACACCCAGTGCTCATCCCGTCAAGTGCCCCCCTCAGTGCCCATCACCCAGTCACCCCTACCCCCCAGCCACCTCCCCTTCCACCACCCGTAGTTTGTTTCCCAGAGTTAGGAGTCTCTCATGTTCTGTCTCCCTTTCTGATATTTCCCACTCATTTTTTCTCCTTTCCTCTTTAACCCCTTTCACAATTTTTTATATTCCCCAAATGAATGAGATCATATAACGTCTGTCCTTCCGGGATTGACTTATTTCACTCAGCCTGGAGTCTTCTTTAGAAGGTCAGACGTACTAGGGGCCTCTGCTGGATACCTACACAGAAGATGGGAAAACGCATGTCCCCAAAAAGACCTGCTCAAGAATGTTCATAGCAGGTTTATTCATAATAAAGGGAAACATGAGAAAACTCATATGTCTGCGAAGAGGACGAAGAAACAAATGGTCGTATTGCCGCACAATGGCTACCACCCGGCGGTAAAATGCAGAGGAGCAAAAAGTGTCCATCTTGGTAAATTTCCGTAAATTGGATGCACCTGTCTAGTCGCAAGGCCAGTGAAGAGCTACATTGTGAAGAGCTGCCCAGGAGTCCCCCTGGTATACTTGGAAAGTGGGGCAGTTTTGTTTCCTTTTTCCTTCGTCTGTAGCTTCTGGATTTTTTACAAGAGACGTAGACTTTTCAAAAAATTTATTTATTTGAGCGAGAGAAAGAGCAGGGCAAGGGGAAGAGGGAAAGGGAGAAGCAGACTCCCCATTGAGCAGGGAGCCCAACGTGGGGCTAGATTCCAGGACCCTGAGATCATAACCTGAGCCGAAGGCAGACGCTTAACCCACTGAGCCACCCAGGCGCCCCGAGATGTAAACATTTGAAAAATAGTTTCCAATACATCCATTGTCTTGTTGAAGAGCTTTTTGTTCGTGCACTTCCCATCGCTGAGATCCTTCGCCAGCTTGCATATGTGACATATTTCCCACAAAATGCTCTTTTTCACGACTGCTAGAATTATCCTCGAAAGCAATTCAGAGCAAAATTAAAAAATTTCCTTCGATTCCTATAAACCTTAATTCTAATTTGGATATGTGATGGAGCAAATAGGTTGTAAAAATTCTTAACATGCCTCAATATTGTGTCTTACTGTATCACCTCCCAATTATTCGGTAGATTGAACCGATGCGACGTGACACAGCACCTCTGCAAAGCACATTGATGAAAATGGATTTACCTGATATTTCACTAAAGGCTTCCATCTGCCAGCGACACGCTGGAAAATCTATTATACTCTCAGTTACCCGGGACAATAGCTGCTACAGAAAAAAAAGAAAAAAAAAAAAAAACCACAACTCTCCAAACCCCCCACCTTCACTTCCTCAGAAGCCAGAATAGAGCTCTGATTGCTCGTATCTGACCTACTTAGTGTAGAGCTGTAATGACCTAATTTCCTGAAGTTGCGGGTTTCGAAGGAACCATGCGGGGTGTCCTGATCCATCCTCTGGACTCTGGATGAAGGCACACTCCCGTTGTGGATTCCCTCAAGGCTACCCGAAGGTCCGAACACCCACCCACAAGGACTTTCCTTCTGCCATTAACTTGGGATGGTCGGTCACGTTTCGAGGAAGATGCATGGACTCATATGTTCTCTTCCCAAAAGTACTTCAACCCTTTCATGTCAAAATGCTGTTAAGTTATGTAGTTGCAGAGGCAAAGAGGGATAGCACCCACAGTGGGTTCGGATTATAATTTTCTCTGTCACACGTTTTGTAATTCGGTTACAACCGTATGGTACCCGTGTCCAAGAATCATGATGACATGGAAATCTGTTCACAAGTGTCAACATCCCAGCTGATCTGACCTCACGTGAGCCTGGAGGATGCCCGGGCTGACTCTGGGACCTCACATGTGAGATGTCCACGTTGTTCTTTCCACTACTTGGCTTTTTAATGGGACTCCTGGCCCCTTTCTTCATTTCAGTCTATAGACTAGCAGGTTCCAGACATCTGCCTGCAACTCACCCTTCTTGTCAGAGCACCAGCCCTGACATCGTAGCATCTGGCGCGTGTGCGTGGGTGTCTCTGGGGCACCACACCCTCCGTATATTCACTCCCCTCTCCCCATCACCTCTCCCTCTTCGTCACTTATGACACATAATCACTATCAATTCTAATATCCAAACTGATGTGCCTATGTGTCTCTGTGTGTGCATTCTAATAAATATTCCATTAATAATTTTCTTAATTTCTACTGCAGCCACCCAGCTTCAAACCACTGTCTCCTGCTTGGGCCGTTGCAGTAGACCCCTTGATGGGTGTCTTCAAATCTTCTCCTGTCAGCCTCCCATTCAATTCTCCTTGAGGAAGTCTGAGTGTGCCGCGACTCTGATTAAAATCCTCCGAGAATGGCTTTTATTTTTAACATGAAGATGGAGTCTAAAATGTTCCAAATGACCTACATAGATCCCATTTGATCAATCCTCCCTCATCCCTCCCCCCCGAAACATCGCACCATGATGATAAAATATTCCTGGAGAGACAACAAAGCCTTGAAATGGGGTCAACTTTAAATGTTCTTCGGGATTTAAGCAGAGTGTCTGGTGTTCTTTTCATACCTAAAAGTAACATCCAGGTGGTCTTTGCTGAAACAAGTGTGGGATGGCCAGCTGCCAATTTCTCAACACAAGACAGTTTGATCACGAGTTCAGGTTAGAAGACGTTTGCAGAAGACAATGTGAGCACGTTAGCCTGAATTCTGGAGACTCGAAGAGTCATCAAGGAATTGGAGGCATCCTCTCACCTACCTCTTTGCCCTTCTAGTCACATCCTTCCAAAATCCCTGTTGATACCACAGGGGACGGGATTGCTTTTCATCATTTGAAATATCCATAGAAGGGGTGAAGAAAAGAGCAGAAGAGTTTATAAAGGTCATTAAAAGAATAACATTGGCCACTGTATTAGTTTCCTAAAGCTGCTATAAGGAAATACGACCCATGACGGGCCCTGAACAATAATTTATTTCTCCTCGTCTTGGAGGCTGGGAGTCTGAGATCCAGGTGAGGCCGAGGCTGGTTCCTCCTGAGGCCCCTCTCCTAGGCATGTAGACCCCGTGTTCTCCCCATGTCTTCACGTGGCCGTCCCTCTGTGTGTGTGTGTGTCTGTGTCCTCTTCTCTTCTTATAAGGACACGAGCCCTGTTGGATCAGAGTCCACACTAACAACCTCATTTTATCTTAATCCCCTCTTTAAAGACCCCATCTCCAAATACAGTCCCATTCCAAGATCCTGGAGGCTAGAACGTCCACATAAAAATATGGGGGCAATTCAAGCCCTGACAATACTTTTAACTAGAGGTTAACTCTAGATCCCTTCTTCTACAGCCTGTCACTTAGTGTTGTTAGAGTGTTTTGATAAATGACTTTGGCCATGTATTGATCTTTTTGATTCATATGGCAGGCTTGGAGAAATAATTGATTGGCTTGAATTCCTATGAATGTGTGGTAACGACTAACGGCAGCCTCCGAGTATTCTGAAAATATTCAATCGGGCTGGATGCATGTGGTTGTGAGTATCGTGTAGAATGTCAATGACCATCAGTGAGACTGGCTCACCATTTTATCTCTGAGATTCACTTTTGTAGAACATTGAGCGGGGACAGGCCTCAGAACTTTGGAGAAAATGGGAAAAATTCATTTTCCAGACATTATGATAAGCCTGGTTGGGGGGGGGGGCGGGCGGTGGCGGGAGGTGGGGAATCTAACCATGTTTCAGAAGCAACCTTTGGAGGAAGGGCCAGGAAAAAATATGCTCCCCTTTTGGTATCTGTACTTTCTGTGACCAACTTAGTAGCCGCCATGGAGCACTGCAGAGACAATTAGTACGTAGAGTCACAAAATCAAAATTAAAATCAGGGACATGTTATTTCCAACGGTATTACTTTGGGGAAAGTGCTTACCTGTTCACTGTGATTAGAAAATGAGCTAAATATAGATCTAAATGTCCTCTAGCCCTTAGAGAAGTCTGGAGACCGTCCCTTTTATAACAGCTTGACAAGGAAAATCTAGTTTCAGGAAACATAAAACCACACGACCACCACGTATGCATTTTTATAGGGAACATTTGAACAAATCGCAATGGCAGTTCTGTGGCCTGCTTTGTAGGTTAGTGTAATTCAGGTTAACCCCTATCCATGAGTCTGGTGAGGACTAAGTTTATGGTTGCTGAGAATCATGATTACACGGATATTTCCAGCAGGATATCTTTATATTTTAAAAGTAAGTATTGAGGGGCTCCTGGGGGGTTCAGTTGCTGAAGCATCTGCCTTTGGCTCAGGGTCATGATCCTGGGGTCCTGGGATCGAGCCCTGCGCAGGGCTTCCTGCTCAGGAAAAGAAAAAAAAAAGTATTGAAATTTATTTCTTCTTTCTTTCTTTCTTTCTTTCTTTCTTTCTTTCTTTCTTTCTTTCTTTTTTTTTTAAGTTTATGTCCTCCACCTGAACCACCTGTTTGTTTTCACTCTGGTCTCCCTCGTAATCCTCAATTTGTTGAATCGCAATGGGTTGTCATGGAGATGATAGGGATGTCACAAACAGGATTATGACTTCAAGTAGGGAATAAACAGCAGGCACACTGAACTCTTAACAAAATCATGTTATTATGCAAATAACCTTCAAATAATTGAGTGCAACCCAAAATGCCTAATTTTCTTTTGTGGGGATTTTCCCCCCTCCCCCTTTAGTGTAGAAAAATGCATCACTGTCCACTAAATGCAATTCTAAAATGCAAATGTCACAGAACTCAAAAATGGATTTTAGACTGAAATGCCCTGGTGTGCACGCAACACACAAAAATCATTATTGACATGATGCTGAGACAATCTTCGGAAATGCAACGATCTGCCCAAATTTAACCAGAGAAGCTTTTCGAAAGCAGAAGACTGGCTTGCACACATGCTGGATAACTGCCAAATTACAGATACAAAAATAAAGAACTTGCATTCGATACTGCGGTCACCTAACCGGTGTCTGAGATCGCAAAAGTCGCCACCACCCACACACACACACGGTACCTCAACGCTGACCTTGAACAAAGATAGAAAGATAGAATGGTTTCTAGGACACCATGAAAAGCTTCTCTGACTGGAAATACCATTCTTGTGAATGTAGAGCGGCACCTAAATGTGCCATGTGAGTCCATCCTAATAATAAAGAGAAAAGGGATACTCCCGAGCAGACACGGTGCTGGTTGCTGTTAAGTAAGTAAACTGAGTTCTTACCACAAGGACGCAACACACACACCATCTTGTTATCCCCACTAGTATTTGCTCGTGAGGTTTAGAAAGATTAAGGATGGCATGTGTCCGTGGTTAACGAATTTTGGAGGCCGTCTGTAAACCACACTAGACAACTGCATGGCCCAGCTCAAGCCACGGCACCTCAAGGCTCAACATCTTTATTAAAACACAATTAAATGAAGCCAAAAGGAACAAGTTATTATGACCTTGGCTTCCAAGGACTTATCATTGTTTGGTCTTTGAGAGCCTCTTGCCCCTGGTCCTCAGTAAACTCATTTTGACTCTCAGCTCCTTCAACATTATCCAATCTGGCCCAGTCCCATTGGATTTCCCCCATACTGGTCCAGTCCCATCTTTGAGTGTTTTCTCCTTCCTTTCCCCTCATATTTGGTGCTGAAGGCTCTTGTCCACGAAAAGGCAGCCAACTGTTTACTACAAAAGACACCGTGATGATGAGTGTTATGGTTTAATAAATAGAAATACTATGGTGCTTTCTTAACAGCCTTACTGATATCCTATAATTCACCTAATTTATGTGTACATTCCTATGACTTTTAATATATTATAGAATTGCACAGCCGTCCCTCCCCTCCATGTCATTTTGGAATGTCTGCATCACTGCAGAGAGAAAACTCATGCTCATAAGCCATCATTCCCCACTCCTTCTCCCTCATCTTGTCCCCAGTGCTAGACAACCACCTAACTCTTTTGTGTCTTTATAGGTTTGTCTTTTTTGGGCATTATATATAAATGTGTTTATATTTTAGTGGGTTTTTAAAAAAAGATTTTATTTATTTATTCGTGAGAGACAGGAGAGAGAGGCAGAGACACAGGCAGAGGGAGAAGCAGGCTCCCTGTGGGGAGCCCAGTGCAGGACTTGATCCCAGAATACTGGGATCATGACCTGACCCAAAGGCAGACGCTCAACTACTGAGCCACCCAGGTGCCCCTATATTTTAGTTTTAATAGTGATAACATTTTGATAATGTAAAATGTACCAACTTAACCACTTTAAGTGTACAGTTCGGTGGCGTGAAGTACACTCATGCTATTGGACAGCCATCCCCACCATCCAGCCACAGGACTATTGTCATCTTGTAAAACTGACACTCTGTACCTACCAAACAATAACTCCTCATTCTCCTTACAATATATGCTTTCTGACAATCAGCATTTTTTTTTCTCAAAATTCACCCATTTTGTTGTATATATCTACTCTTCATTCCTTTGGATGGCTGAATAGTACTTCTTTGTACAGATGGACCCCTTTGGTCTGCATCCGTAAGTCGATGGGCATTTGGATTGTTTCTACCTGTTAGCTGTGGTGGATAATGGCCATTATTCAGGAAAAGTTTCTGTGTGGATGAATGTTTCTGTTTCTCCTGGGTAGATACCTAGCTAATTCAAAGTTTAACATTTTGAATAACTGCCAGCATGTTTCATCAAAGAAGCTATGCCGTTTTAGGTTCCCAAGCAACATATGAGGTTCTATCTCCCCATCCTGACCCACACTTATTATTGCCTGTGGTTTTTATTTCCCCCACCTTGGTGGATGCAACATGTTATCTCGCTGAAGTTTTGATTTGCATTTCTCTGATGGCTTATAATATTGAGTATCTATTTATAGAAGTCTTAGCCATCCATCCATACATCTTTTTTCAGAGAAATTTCCATTTGCTTTTTAATTTGTGTATTTACTCTTTTGTTGAACTATTCCCATATTCTGAATAAAGTCCTTTATTGGATACATGGCTTTGCATTCTTTTCTCTCAGTTTGCAAGTTGTCATTTCATTTTCTTTTTCTTTCATTTTATTGATGGTCTCTCTTGAAGAGCAAATATTTTTAATTTTTATGGAGTCCAGCTTTCTCTGTTTTCTTTTGTCCCTGTACTTTCCGCATCATAGCTAAGAAATCATTGCCTAACCCAAAGTCACGAAGAAAGATTCATGCTTCCTTCTAAGAGTTTTGCAAGGTAACTCTTATATTTAGGCTGATGATCCATTTTGAGTAATGTGTGTGGATGGTACACAACAAGGATCCAGCTTCGTTGTTTATTCGTAGACTTCCAAAGTAGGAACCACATGTGTCTTGTATGAATAATGTAACCCCAGCACCTGGCCCATTGCCAATTAAATAGTAACATGAAATACATAGTTTTGGACACACAGATACTTTACAGCTGTGGACTCCATGCTCCAGATCCCAAGCCCAGATTCCATGCTTTTACTGTCAAGTAAAAGTCAAGACAAAAGTAGCATGAGATAGAAGAACTGAATATTTTTATCGTTCTACCTATCATGCTATATGAACTGCAATTCGTTTTTCTTTATTGAACCTTTTCCACCCATCGAGAAGGCGTATCTTAAAGTAACAAACTCTCAAGCATGCTGAGAAAAGTTAACTAAACAGAGCTGCTCAAAGACTTGGTTTGAATGGAATCAAAACAAGGGTTAGGCTCTTCAAAGAACAGGGAACATCTGGTGGGTTAATCATAATGTATGGTAACACCGATCCAAGCATAAATTCTTACCCTAGCCAAGCGTGGAACTCTAATACGGTTTATACAACACCAAGAAGGAGATGCCAGGAAGTTGCATAAGCCACTTGAAAATCATTAATGATGGAAAATTGAGGTCTACTTCAGAAAGGCAATGACTGGATTGGTCAGGCAGGAAAGGCATGCCCGTGAATCTCACACCGAGGGACCCCTCTGCTATGCCATAGAACACTCGTCATGACATAACGCGTTAGCAATTTACCATAGAATTTACTGCACATAAATAAATTCGATGGTAAATTGCTAACACATTATCTGACCTTATATACCTGGCTGGAATTGTCATTTAGTGGCATTATTGCAAACAGCCTATAAATAGTTTTACAATCATGATCTTGATTTGAAAAAGAACAAATAGGAAGGGAATCACTGTCGTTAAGGAAGGGACGCTGTCATTACGCATTATCACTATTCCATCTTTCCCATAAGAACACGTGCTTTCTTCCAGCCTTCTGATCCCATGGCAATGCCTCTTTTACACCAGATTGAGTAACACTCTAGAAGGCCCTTCTCCACTGTACATGTACAGCTGCATAACCATATCAGGGAAGGCGCTTGCCATCCTCATGAATCTCAATTTTGCTCAACCAGAATACACTTAGCTAAATGTCACAAATGTCCTCAAGACTTAGGCATGGCTAATGGAGCTACTGTTTTGAACCACTGAAATAATTCTAGTAAGATGTAACAGATTGGCTACGAATAGCCAATGTTAATTGGTTACTGAGGAAAGTGGAACTAACCAGAATTGAACTGGGTGACTGGGTCAACGAGGGGGATGGTGTGGTCTGGGAATGACTACAGGGGCACATTAGAATAAACTTTTTTTTTAATTTTTAAAAAAGATTTATTTATTTATTTGAGAGAGAGCAGGAGAGGGAGAGTAAGGAAGGAGAGGGAGAAGCAGACACCCCATGGACTGGGGAGCCTGATGCTGGGCTTAATCCCGGGACCCTGAAATCATGACCTGAGCCGAAGGCAGAGGCTTAACCGATGGAGCACCCAGGCGCCCCTAGAATAAACATTTTAAAGCATCTCTGTTCTCCTTTCCACTCCTCTGTATAACACATTCCTGGACAGCTCTATTTCTCGGGTTTTTCTATGCATCTTGATCCAAAAAATGATGATGTAATCCTTAGTTAGCATTGATGACATTGCTCTCAAACATGTCACATCATGGACAGTAGCAACTCTCCTGGAAACAATGAAGGACCCATGTACGAAAATACAGCTCTGCCTGCTGTCAGGAAGCCTCGGAGTAAAGAGAAGCTGAATGCCACACCTAAAGGACCTTTCCTCAACGTGACATTTATTTATTTATTTATTTATTTATTTATTTATTTATTTATTATTATTTTTTTAATTTATTTTTCACTTTTAAACTAACATGTCTTCCAAGTCAGGAATGCTCATATCAAAGAGGGTTTTCTTTGTTTTACTACTATGAATGAGAGAAGGGATTCCATCATGGGTGTCCTATAACTCACCATTACTTGCTTCAAAAGGAACATTTCAGCTCCATATGTGATCACGTAGCTTCTGGTTTTGTCTTACTGATAGTTATTCAGAGAGAAAACCATCAACTTTGATAAACAAGAGTGAACAAATAGTCATACTATTTTTTTTTCTATTTCTCCCTCAAAGATGTTTCATAGACTGTCTACACTGAGCTTATCCATAGAATTTCTGAAAGTCTATGACCCTGTTTAATATGTAGTATCCAGGAATGGGTGTTTCAAATTAAAGAATTCATTACACTGCATTCCAAATTTATATAGATTCACTCCTCTCTTAACAACCTTTTTCTTTCTACTCACCTCCCCCTGCAAGAAATAGCATAGAAAAATATTGAGAAAAAGTAAACAAGGCAGAAACTAGGATATATATATATATCATATATATCATATATATATATGCAGCTCAATTCAGAGCTTAAACTCACGACCATGAGATCAAAACCTGACCCAAGGTCAAGAGTCAGATGCTTAGCCAACTGAGCCACCCAGGTGTCCCAGAAACTAGAATCTTAAAGTGGCTACTTTTCGGGGCACCTAGGTAGCTCAGTTGGTTAAACGTCTGCCTTCAGCTCAGGTCTTGGGATCAAGGCCCACATCGGGCTCCCTACTCAGTGGGGAGTCTGCTTCTTCCTCTTCCTCTGCCCCTTTTCCCTGCCTGCTCATGCTTTCTGTCATAAATAAATAAATAAATAAATAAATAAATAAATAAATAAGAAAACAGTGGCTACTTTTTAAGAGTCGCACTTGCTGAGATTTTCTACCTGGGAACTAGTGAGGTTTGGGGCCAGAAAACAGTTATGGGGCTGTCCTGTGGGTTGTAGGGTGTTCAGCATCAGCCCTGGTGTCTACCCAGTTGATGCCAGTAGTATATATTATGCATTTACTGACGATAAGAAATGTCTTCAGACATGGCTCTTTGCCCTATGGAGGGCAAAATCGAGATTTGTTGAGAAGCTTATGATGATGCATAAAATGGATAGACACAGAGAATATGTAATGACTGTTACTATTATGTGCGTGGCTGTATCAAGATTCTCCCTTCTGATATAAAAGTTTTCCGACTGTAATGCTTTAATGAAAGTTCTTCTGATTTGCACTTGGCGAACGTTTGACTCCAAAAGGTGTATCTTGTTGATGTCACAATTTTGAGACATGCAGGTGGTACCTGGAAAGGAATGTTCGATTCACCTTCTTAATTACAAAAACTTTGATTCTCCATCTCTCATGGGAAACTGGCTGGATATGTTTTACAAAGATCTAGCCAAGAATGAACAGACCTACTGCTCAGCGTGCCGCCATGTTGAAGACTCTGGAATCTCTTTGCTGTTTTTGTTTGTTTGTTTCTCTCCAGTATTACATTGGGAGTGGATTTAACCAGATTGTAATTTAACAAGATTTGTGATGGTGTGGTGTTTCTCAATTCTACTTGTGATACCCAATATGTGTTGCTTCCTACATCACATTTCTGGTTTTCTCAGAGCATCTGGGTGCTTGGTGATCCAATTCCACTGAGACATTATTTATCGACAGTCCATGTGGACCTCATGGGTTAAGGGCTGAGTCCTATAAGACTGTCTGTCACTTCAGTTGTCAGCCACAGGTGGGGTGATACTCTTGCCCGGCCAACTACAAATATGGGGGTTCCCACATCCTCCCTCTCAGGTTCCATCACTTGGTAGGGCAGGTCACAGAACGGAGGAGAACCATTGAGTTGGTGTTAACTGGTGTGCCATCAAGGACAAGCCACACGTCAGGAACAGCCACACGGAACAGGTGCAGAGGGCATAGTTATGGGTGTGGGGGAAGACATGTCCATGTCCATGCCCTGTCTAGGTCCCTTGAGTCCAGTCCTGCAATGTGGTCACCAACATGGAAGCTCTTGGGAGTCTTGTTGAAGGGTTTTTATAGATCTCAGCCTCCTCCCTCCCTCTGCCCTCCAGAGCTCAGGGTGGGGCTGAAAGTGCCAACCTTCTCCTCACGTGGTCTTTCTGGTGACCAGCCCCCACCCTGAAGCCACAGAGGGGGTCCCACCTGGGGTCACCTCATGAACATAAAGCCTGGGTGTGGTCCAAGTGGTCTCACTATAAATGACAAAAGAGCATCATATTATTTAGGAAATCTAGGAGTTTTAGGGGCTCTGTGCCAGCAGGCAAAGAGCAAATACATTCTTTATTAGACCACGGTGACAGGAACAAGAGCCCCAGGCAGTCATGACTTGTGGACACCCACTGAAAAAGCCACCAAAGAGGCAAGCATCTCCGTCTGCTAATGTCTGTTCATCATGCTGAGCTAGAGGCAGCCACACCTGCAACCATTGCTTCTCCCCCTTCCACGGGCATCGTCACGTAAATTCACCATTGGGTTCCTTTTGAGTCACAACGAATCCTAGCCTCTGGAGGAGGAGGAGACTTCTTTGGACAATTATATCCAGGCTCGCTGGCTTTAATGAAAGGACACACTGAGTCACTTAGCTCTGCCTTCTCCGACCCTCCCTTATCATCGTGGCTGCTTTGAAGCGATTATTATAAGACTCCTCCTTGGGCGCAGTATTACAACAACAGAACACACAGCCGAGATGCCTTTTTCATGGAAAAAATCACAGAACTACAAACAAACCAACCCAAAAGACCCCACTATTCTGTGGAAACACTGTTCAATGGAAAATAAAAATGTGTGGAAGTGAAGTTATCGATGATACAGGCATATCTTGTTTTACCGCACTTTGCAGATATTGGGTTTTCCACAAAATGATGGTTCGTGGCAACCCTGCATCATTTTTTTTTCTTTTTTTGCAAACAGCATTTGCTCACTTGGTGCCTCGGGATCACAATTTGAGAACTGTGACAATATTTCAAGCTTCTTCTTTATCCTCTTTGTGATGATGATCTGTGAGCAGTGATTATAACTCACTAAAAGCCCCCTTGATGGCTACCATTTTTTTTTTTGGCAATAAAGTATTTTTCAATTAAGGTTTGTCCATTTTCTTAGACATAATGTTATTGCACACTTAATGGAGTACAGTTTAGTGTAAATGTAACTCTTACATGTGCTGGGAAGCCAAACACTTCGTTCGACTTGGTTTATTGCGATACTTACTTCAGTGGTCTGGAACCACACCAGCAATATCTGTGAGACATGCCCGCGCCGCATATCCTGAATTTGCATGGCTTCCAGAGGCTCTTGTCTACTCAAATAACTGTAATCAATCCTCAGATTTCTTTCCATTTAGAAAGCTCTGGGGAAATAAATGTAAGAGAAGCACTTTTTTTTTCCCCAGGGATCATTATCTTATCTTTATCCAAATGTATCTAAGTGTCAGCAATTTTATTTCCTAAAGCTGATTTTAACTATGTGCTGCCCATTTTCCTCAAAGAAAGAAAATAACCCAACAATCCCTCTTCTGGGTATAGATTCAGAAGAGCTCATAACAGGATCTCAAAGAGATATTAGTGGTCCCACCCGTGTTCACTGCAGCGCTATTCATAGTCACTGAGAGGGGGGATCAACCCAAATGTCTACTGATGATGAATGGATAAGCAAAATGCTGTATATACATAAAACAGAACATTATTCATCCTCAAAAGGAAGAAAATCACGGATGAACCTTGAGGACATCATGCTAAGTGATGTAAGCAAGTCATAGAAGGACAAGTATGGGATGATTCCCTTTGGTTGAGCCATCTACAGTCTACAGCAGCCAAGCTCATAAAAACAGAATGTAGAATGGTGGTGACGGCGGGACAGGGTGTTCGACGGGTACAGATTTTCAGTTCTGCAAGATGAAAATATTCCATTCACTGCTGGTGGGCATGCAAAATGGTGCAGCCACTTTGGAAGACAGTTTGGTGGTTTCTGACTAAACTAAACACCCTGTAACCACACAACCCGGTGGTCATGCTCCTTGGTATTTGCCAAAAGGAAATGTATGTCTACACAAAAACCTGCACACGGATGATGGCAGCAGGTTGACTCCTAACTGACCAAACTGGGAAGCAGCCAAGATACCCTTCAGTAGGTGAATGGATAAACCGCGGTCCAACCAGACAATGAACTACTATCCAGCGGGAAGGAGAATTGAGCTAAAAGCCACGGAGGAAATGTCAAGGCACATTACTAAGTGAGAAAGGCTAAGCTGGAAAGATTAGGTACGATTCCAACTCTGGGGCATTCCAGAAAAGGCAAACCCGTGAGGACAGTAAAGAGATCACTGGTTGCCAGGGGCAGGGGAGGAGGGTGGGATGAGCAAGGAGAGCACAGAGGGTTTGCAGGGCAATGAAGCGATTCTGTGTGATATTATAACGGTGGGAATGTGTCATTACACATTTGTCCAAACCCATAGGACACACACCACAGAGAGAGAACCCAAATGGAAAATGTGGGCTTTGGAGGGATATGATGTGTGGAGGAAGGATCATTCTCGACAAAAATATGAACCACTCTGGTGGGGATGCTGAATATGAAGGGGACACTCTGCTTGTGTGGGGGCAGGGAGGTACATGGGAAGCCTCTGTACTTTCCTCTTAATTTTACTGGAAACCTAAAACTGCTCTTAAAAGTCAAGTCTTAAAAGTAGATGCATATTTAGCAGATTCATTATTTTTAAAAAGAATGAAAAAAAATTAAAAAAATAAAAGAATGTTCCAGGGACGCCTGGGTGGCTCAGCAGTTGAAAATCTGTCTTCCACTCAGGGCGTCATCCTGGGGTCCTGGAATCGAGTCCTGCATCAGGCTCCCCTCAGAGAGCTTGCTTATCCCTCTGCCTATGTCTCTGCCTCTCTCTCTGTGTCTCTCATGAATAAATAAATATTTCAAAAAATTAAAAAAGAAAAAAGGACGTTCCATAGATCTGTTTGCACAGCAATGTGAATATACTTAACACGACTCAACTGTACACCTAAAATGGTTTTGACGGTAAATTTTATATTCTGTGTTTTACCACAATTGAAAAGAAGAAATTAATAGGAATATATTGAATTGCTGTGTCCATCTAGAAAAAAAAAAGTGTCCTTTATCTGTCATGTGGCTGGCACAAAAAGGGAAAACTTTTCGTATACCCTCTGAAGTTCTTGCCGCGATG
This sequence comes from Nyctereutes procyonoides, assembly GCF_905146905.1. Classification (NCBI taxonomy): domain Eukaryota; kingdom Metazoa; phylum Chordata; class Mammalia; order Carnivora; family Canidae; genus Nyctereutes; species Nyctereutes procyonoides. The sequence goes on from NW_026575125.1 coordinate 3,958,483, forward strand.
TGCAAATACTGTGCCTCTTGTATGGAAAGGCACTTGGGGCGTGGTGGGGGGGGGATGGACGAGGAAGGCCATGGTCATGATTTGGACAGAAAGAGGTGAGATCAGGGATAGTGAACAGCATGCAGACAGAGTCTATAGGGAAGGGTTTTAAGCAGTGAGAAGCGTGCATGCAAAGGCAGGGCTGTTCCTACAAGCTGTTGGCATTCGGCCAAGTCCCTGGATATGTGTCGGGTTGATGCTGAATCTGCAGTGATTTATGGAATTTGGATTTCCAACTCAGAGCCGCAAGAAGCCCAGAAGGCATCTGAGTATCGGCAGGGTGATGCGCGTCTGCTTGAATGTTACAACCGTCTTGCTGCTGTGCCGTCTCCCACAGCCTCATTTCTCTGCTGATGTCTCCAAATTTTGTAAATGTGCTTCCCATCCCTTCCACCCCCTTCAAGATTTCCCCCATCACGGACACTCCTCTTTTGGTTCCTGTGAGTCCTGTCGGCCTGTGGCCAGTGTTAGGGTGTCTGGTTCCCTGATTAGGAAACAAAGAAACAGACATGTGCCTGGAGATGAATGAGGTGATTTGATTCAGGCTGTTGCAAAAGGGGAACGTTCCTTCATGAGGAAGAGCTAGAAGACGAGGACTGGAGGCTGGGGTTTCACAGATGCAAACAGACAAGGGAATCTTCCCTGGTCCTCCACCAGGGGTAAGGAAGGCATGAGGCGGGTCTTCTCTGAGAACATTCGAGAGGATGAGAGAGAATGGTGATGCCTTGCAGTTGGTCATTTCCTGGAACAGGAGAGGGTTGAGAGAGGTTTAAACCGTTGCTACTTTGAGAGCTCGGGGCTCAGGTAAAGCTGAATGTTGCCACCTGGCTAGCTCCCTGCCGTGGTGAAGGGCAACCTTGTTCATCACGTTCCTAGACAGAGAAGCACAGGAGCTCTGCAGAGAAAAATCGCCAGTTATTGTGGGAGAATCCTGTGCTGTCGACACAGCTACACCAACTTTTTATTTTGGGGGTGGGGGTTGGTTGAATTTTTATGAAGTCTTTTTTTTTTTTAACTATTTAATTAATTATTTATTTATTTTTATTTATTTTTTTTATTTTTTAAATTTGAATTGGCCAAACATAGAGTGCATCATTAGTTTCAGATGCAGAGCTCAGTAATTCATCAGTTGCATGTAACACCAATGTCACTGGAAAATTTTTCTCCCCAACCTCACAGCTCACAACTGATATTCTTGAAATCCCATCAAGATTTTAAAGACGGGACTGAACGTGGAAGCTGCCGTCAAGTTTCTCGTATATATGAGCTGTGACGGATGCATGTGCCGTGCGCTGCCTTTACCACGGTGTTGCTTTTGATTTACAAACATAGGCGTTCACTCAATTCCATCTTTTTAAGAACAAAAAGAATGCAATGAGGGTTATGTGTTGCTATTTTAATCTACCGCATGACGTCGTCTATTTCGGACAGGATGGGACTTCCATTTTTTTCCCAGACATTGATGACAACCGAATGTGTTCTTCTAATATCACATGCCTCACGGGGAGGGCGAAAATCTGTAAAATAGCTTCTATCTCTGTACATTTGAAGGCTGGTTTCTTTCTCCCTTACTCGTCTACTTCCAGGGCTGGGCACTGAGGATATTTTCCTACCCAGACAGGACCCGGGGTCCGGCCCCTTTATGTCACAATGTCAGGTGAATTAGGACCCACAGCACCAAAACAGGAGTATTTCTGGAAGCCAAACCATTACCCACCACGAGAGGGGGCTGAATCTGAATGACGTGGAAGCGACAGTGGACACGTACATCCAAACTAAACGTATTCCCAACTCCCTTCCCTCAACTGGGTCTCTCCACCCCAATGTCACCTGGCACATGGTCCAGCAGGAAGGAGAGAAAGTCGGAGTGGACAGAGACAGATGTCTCACCCAACGCGGATGAAGTCTGTCACTAAGGTAAATGATACTGTGATTTATGATAAGAAATATGAATTTGGCCTTTGGCTCCCATTTCGGGCACAGAGCTCCTAAAACCCTTGGACTTTCCTCCAGTGGGAGCCAATCTTTTGTTATGTGAATGAGGTGACTTTGGGGCAGCCCCTCAGGATGGGAACTGGTTGCCAGTGGAGCAGATCTTATGACTGGAGGGTTGAAGCTTTCAATCCCATCTCCAGGGAGGGGAAGTTGAGTTCCAATACCAATGGTCAATGATTTAGTCAATCCTGCCTATGTGATAAAGCTTCCATTAAGCCCCAAAAGGACAGGGTATGCAGAGCTTCTGGGTCGGGGAACACATGAAGGTGTAGGAAGAGCAGTGCCTCTGGAGAGGGCGTGGAGGCCCTACGTCCCTTCTCCTGTACCTGGCCCTTGCCATCTCTCCATCTGCTTCCTCCTGACTTACAGCCTTTTCTAATAAACTGCTGATCCAGCAGATAACATGTTCCTTTGAGTTCTGTGAGCCACTCTGGTGGAGTAGTTGAACCCAAGCAGGGGTCATGGGAACGTCTGACCCACGGCAGGTAGGTCAGAGGCACAGGTGCCAATGTGGACCTGCGAGTGGTGTCTGACGGGCAAGGGGCAGATGCCTGGGAATGAGCCCTTAATCAGTGGGATCTGACGCTATCCTCAGGTCGACATGTCAGAACTGGGTTGAGGTGTTTGACACATGGCTGGTGTCTGAGAATTGCTGGTCGGTGTGTGGAAACCCTGGTGCATGGGCAGTGAGTCCCACCACCCTGACAAATCTTAGGCGGAACTTCTTGCCAGTTCATAAACTTGGATCATGTCTCCCCCATAAAATAACAGGGCGGGTGTGCACTTTTTCCCAAGAGGGGACACTGAGCTTATCTCAGAACGTCAACCACAGGAGACATACATTCGAAGCAGGGAAATTAAAGAGAAATGCCATTGGAGAGAGAAGCCGTTCAAAGAGGAGCTGAAGGTTCACAACAAAACAGAAAGGAAGATTCCTCTGAAAGATGCACTTTCAGCCCAAGAAAGGCATGCCTCCAGTTCTGACCTCAATGCATTTCAGAATTCCTTGATGGGGAGGAGGGGCAGGGGGTGGATTCGTGTGTGAGTGCTCGGCTTGCTTGGGGAGGCAGAGATGATGCTAGAAAAATTCACCCGAGATGATGTGCAGCCAGGAGCTCCCGATCCATCTCGTGGCCAATAGCAACTGTGATCGTAATAAGCATTTACGCTGCGTCTTTATCTATGACTAATCATGCAATTGCACTTGAAACCGCAAAGCTCACAAAAGGGTAGAATCATTACACTCATAACAAGATATAAAAATGAACACGTTTTAATAATCTTATTCATCAATTGAGGGAGAAAGTTTTTTTTAATCATAAAATTATAAACTGAGAATGTTTAAGTGGATGTGCTAATGGAAGGTCAACTGGTTTTTCTAAGGGGCAACAGGAAAGGGGGTAATTAAACCTAATTAAGTGGGACAGGAAAGGCTTTGCGGACCTCTAAGAATTACTTTCCATCACTATCTGTTACGAACAATTTACAGGGTCGTGAGACAGTTGGGATAGTTCAGGGAAATGTGCTCTATGTGGACGATGCGTACTTTTTCTCTGAAAACTTTTTTTTCCCACCATTCTGTACGTTTAAGCCCGGCTTGGAGGGGGGTCGTTTCACATTGGATTTGTGTTCAACCCAGCGCTGCTTTCCTTCCGAATGACATGTTGTCTCTACAGTTAAGCTTGCTTTATGTTTCGTGGACGAAACCGAACATAAACACACAGATTTGCATCATCCCCTTCAAAAGAGATTCATCCTTTGAAGCTCTTATTGTAAATGCTCAAGATATGTTTTGAAGTCTTCACTCGGGATTGCCCTCAAAGACTGCAAAAAGTGACTTAGAAGAGCCTCATCAGTGGCAAATTCTTTTCTCCTTCGTGTTCTAGCTCATTTCTTGGAGCAACCAAAAGCCATTAGTGGGCAAGAATAGAATATATGGGAGCCCAAGCTGAAGAATAACATTCTAAATTTAAAATCAAAGGGAATCAAAGGGATCCCTGGGTGGCTCAGTGGTCTGGCGCCTGCCTTTGGGCCAGGGCGCGATCCTGGAGATCCGGGATCGAATCCCACGTCGGGCCTCTGGTGCATGGAGCCTGCTTCTCCCTCTGCCTGTCTCTCTGCCCACCCCCCTCTCTCTCTCTGTGACTATCATAAATAAATTTTAAAAAATTTTTAGAAAATCAAAGAGAACCATTGTCATAGGCTAGACTGGGTTGTCTGCTTTTGTACCCTATCCAGCAGCAACATTTCTTCAAAAATGGGAGGCTCGTGCAGAGTTGCCAGTAAGATTTTAAAAAATTGAATACCATGAGGTATGATGAGTATAATTCATAAAATAAAATATGTGTGGGGAATATTTGAGCTTCCCCAGCAAACTATGGGTTGCTTTGATCATCGCCTTCCTGCATATTTGGTTGATTCTACAGGATTCTGTGTGCCTCACATTGCCTTTGAGTGATTTTATGACTTTGTAAGCAGCAAATGACCAAAAATGATGCAAAATTATTCTTGCCTATAGGCACGCAGATTTTTGTCTCTTGAAAATTCAGTTGACTTTGGTCCCCCACAAAAATAGAAGTCTGTTTCACCTCCATGTGCTTACACATTTCCATATGTTTAACCTAGAAAGAAGATTTGTTTTGGGGGTGGGGGGGTTGTCCTTTGATGGTGGCATATCACCTCACTAGTGGTTCACTCACCAATACTCAGTTAAGTGCTATTCTCAAACACCCATTCATTTTTTTTGTCAGTCTGAGAGTCATGATTTGACCACTTCTTTTAAAAGTATGGACTTATTTTTAGGGGGGAAAAAAAGAGACCTTCCCAAGGAAGATTTATTGACAAACTTATGCCTATCCAGTTCCCTTTAGAGATGTATTTCAAATTTTCAGCAAGAGGACAATTACAAGATAAAACTCTATTTTATGATGTTACACTCTTGGTTTGCTAGAAGTTTGTTTCCTGACCTTTTCTATCTCCTTCCAATTCGAACTCAAAATGGAGCTTGAATGTCAAGCGTGTTCTAAATCTTTTTTTTTTTTTAATTGATAATGCGCGCCAACAAACCCATTTTTGTTTTGACTCAGGCTCTTCATCCTTGCCTCGCTGTTGATGGGTTTCAAGACACGCTAGCCCAGAATACGGCATCATGGCACCTTAAGTATTCTGAGCTCAAGGAGTTTGAGGAAAATGGTAGAGGCAGGAAGGTTACTTTAATGTCCTCCCCTGCCTCATCCTTGTTCCCAGAAATAGGTCATAAATCCTCCTGTGAAAGGTACCCTCCCTCTATCGGGAGAAGGGAAGGCTCTCTTATCAGCAGAGAGGGGGAATAGGGGGCCAAGAAATATATACAACAGATCTTGTTAAACCAACCCATGGCCCCCTAGTTACTTCTTGACCATCTTGTACTCTGAGCCCCAATCCCTTTGTCTTGTCAAGTCTTCACAAATGTATCGCTTCCTTGTCGCAAAGGCATGAAAACTGCGTGTGGGTCTTTGCTCTCTTGTGAAGGCTTCCGTGCACACGTGAAAACTCAATGATAACGTGTATGTTTTTCCCCTGTCTTGGTGTCCTCTGTCGGTTTACTTCTCAGACTCAGCCACAGACCCAAGGAGGAGAGAGGGTGATATTTCCTCCCTTAAGCCATAATAAGAATATTTTGAGACACCAGACCTCTGGTCATTGTGTGGTCCTTCTCTTGTCTTTCCCTTCAAGGACTCAATAAAGACATTTGGCAATGTCCGGCCCAGGGCAACAGGGAAGAGTCTCCACATACAGACCTACATCACTTAACGGGGTCCAGTTGGAAACTGATCCTCAGGAGGTGTCAAACCCTCGAGAGAACACCTCAGCAGCTGCCACCAGCTTGTTTCCCGGCATCCGGGAGCGACCAGCTTGGATTCCTAAAATCCACTGGAGGAAGAGCTAGTAACTGATGACTCTCTTTTTCTCTTTCCTTCATTTCTATTCCATGCGATCATTACTCCAGATGACTCTTGTATTTTTACTGGACCTTAGATGCTACCTTTGAATATCAGTCTGTTAACAATGAGCAGCGTTACGATCATTAGCAGAATACTAAACACATTCTTTTCCTCATCCTTTTGCCCTGACAGCAAATTTCCTAAGACTGAGAAAGTGGGGTCTTCTCCACACGTCTTGTACAGATCTGGAGTCGTCTTTCTCCCAGGCTGCAACCACAAGCCACCGGTCTGAGAGTGCTCATTCTTTCTAACAAGTCACTATACATTTAGGAGCTTAGAAGAACTTATGTCCATCATGTCAGGGTTTCCACAGGTCAGAGGTCCAGGGGTTGGCTTAGGGGAGTCTTCTGCTGATTTCAAGAGTCTGCAGTGAAGGCGACAGTAGGGGCTGTGTTCTTATCCAGAGCTCTGGATTCTCTTCGAGCTCCCGGATGGTTGGCAGGTCTCATGATGGCTTGCTTCCGCTGGGTTGGCCAGAGACACTCTGCTGTTTCGAGTGTACCGCCCCACTGAATTTGTTTAGATCCGTCCAGGATGACCCCTCTTGGATTAACTCAAAGTCTGTGGGTGAGGGATCTTCACTGCATCTACAAAAAACCCTTCCCCCCTACAAGGTGACATCACCTCATCCCTGGATGACATCCATCCCGTGCAAAGACGGAGCTTACACCCAAAGGCAGTGGTTACACAGGACGTGCAGACCAGGGAGTGGGAGCCTTGGGGCCTTTCTTAACATTCAGCCTCACAGACTTACTATAAAATGAGATATTCTCTTACAGATTCAGTGCCGTGTTGTAACACGACTGAGAAAACCACTTTTGTCTGACTCGAGCAATGCCAGTTTGATTGTAAAGGTCATCTTTCTTTTTTACCTTCACCCAAAAGACTTAATTAAGCTGCAGAGACCTCTAATGAGAGAGTTTGCTGGTGATTGAGAAATGAGGTGGATGGAAGAACTGTTTTACTCTGTCCATTTTTAAAAAATGTTTGCTGGCAGCTGATTCCCCTTATTCTCAGCAGAGTTATTGCATTTGGTGAAATAGACTGTTTGTGTCCTCTCCAAATTCATATGTTGAATCCTGACACCACCACCCCCCCACACACTCCCACCAGCTGATGGTATTAGCTGGTAGGGTCTAGGGTCTTTGGGAAGTGCTTAGGTCATGAGGCTGATGAGTGGGTTAGCGCCCTGATAAAAGAGACCCCAGAGAGCAACCTGTCCTGTTCCCCATGTGAGGACACAGTAAGAAGGGGGCCATGTAGGAACCAGCAAGCAGGTGAATCTCCTGGCATCTTCTCTTGGACGTCCAGCCTCCAAACTGTGAGGAGTAAATTTCTGTCATATGTAAGCCACCCAGGCTATGGTTTTTTTGTCATATGTAAGCCACCCAGGCTATGGTTTTTTTAGCAATCTAAACTAAGACATTTAGATTCGGGAGACCGCTACCTCCTAAGTCTTGGGAGTTGGGATATTATATTTGTCCAAAATGGCAAAAGGGAACATCATGTACTGTTCAGATGCATTGCTCGCTGAGTCTCAGCCATGCATTTAGGATGCTGGGCGAAGCTCTCACTTACCAAGTAGGGCTCAACAATGGGAACCAATAGCATAGATTGTGGAACTTCAGATTTTAAAAGGACTGCTACTATTTCTACTTAAATAACTTTACGATGACGCACTTGAAGCCCAGACATCATGGGGCTTCCCACAGGCCACAAAGGTACTGGGTTCAGGGAGAGAATTAGACTCCAAGTCTTGGAGACCCAGCCCACTGCTTACTCCATTCTACTTCCATCTACTGTTGCTTATGGACGATGAGCCAATACAGTGTGAGGTCTAGACTGCCAGGAAGTGCTAGAGGAACTCAACAGGAAATACAATCCAGTTGTTCCATGGAGCAAGGGCACGCCTGACCTTGGGATTCCCTGAGCAGAACTGTAGCCATTCGAACCTCAAGAAAGACAGGAAAGCAAGTGAAAACGGGCCCCTGGTCAACCACATGGACGAGAATAGCTCCATGAGAGGATGCAGGTAGAGCAGTCAACACCAGGAGGGTCAAAGCAGAAGGAAGGTGCACGGGAGGTATTACGTGAGGACAGACTAACGAAGGTGAGGTGTCTGTGTTAGGAGGAGGGCAAAGGAAGAGGACGATGCAATGGCCTGCCCAGCACCTAGACCCACAGCAATAAAGTCACTAGGACCCTGGCTCTGGTTCTAGGTTCCTCTAGTCCTGCACCTGGACCCAGTTTCACGTCAGTCTTCCACCTGAGTCTGCCACACTGCCGTTTCAGGGCCAGAGATGGGAATTCTGCTTGTGAACCCAATCCCTGGCTCCGCTGCACGTTGTCTCACACAGGTGCACAGCAGGAGCACCGTCCTGTTCCTCACACCTCATATCTTTTCTTGCAACCTTGTCAAGTCCCACAGGTTTCTCTAAGACCGGGGCTTTGATTTTTCTTCTTGCTGGAATTTAAAAAAAATTCTATTCTACTCTATTCTATTTCTTTTTACCACCAAAGTCCTCCTTCTGCAGTGATAGTGATCAAACCAGCCCGTGCCTCGGAATCCCCTGGAGTGCTCATTACAACCCTCGTTGCTGAGTGCACTGACTCTGCCCCACCTGCCCCAGCCCTACAGTACCTGACTGAGGAGGACTTGCTTGGGGCTGAGGATTTCCCTTTTTTTCCCCCTTACTTTTTAACTAAAGACTTATTTACTTATTTTAGACAGAGACAGAGAGAGAGAGAGAGCACAAATGGGAGGAGCAGAGGCAGAGGGAGAGAGAATCTAAAGCAGACTCCAGGCTGAGTGTGGCGCCTGACGTGGGGCTTGATTTGACGACCCTGAGATCACCACCTGAGCCGAAACCAAGAGCTCGACGCTTCGCTGACTGGGCCCGACCAGGTACCCTTCAAAGAGGAAACTGGGCTTGGATCTGAGGGAGCTCACGTTGTTTGCACGGAGCTCAGCAGAGGCCAAACAGCCCATCTGGACGGCACCTCCACCCCTCCTGCCTGTCTCTTCTGCACATCCCCCTGCCTGCTGCTGCCACTCCAAAGGTTAGCTCTTCTCCCAGAACCTGGCCGCTGACGAACGTGAGCTCCTGTCCCGCCTTCCATCTGTCCCTGAGGCCGTGAAGAGCACCAGCTCGCAGGCAGTCCTCCAGGCGCGAGGAGCAGTGACCTGGACAGCACAGGGTTCACATGCTCCTTGTGCGGCGCACACGCGGCACGGTCTTCTGGCCAGGTGGGCCTCACTGACGGCCGGCGAGGCCTGCAGGCTGGCTCTCCTGCTGCACCAGGGCCTGCCCTTGGGAGCTAGGGAAGCCGGTTCGGAGAAGAATCCAATTTCGCAGTTTTCTTGGATTGGCACATGGAGTTACCCAGAGGTTAATCAGCTCTCCTACAATCTCCAGTTGGCCTCGGTATTGACATTAGCCACGTGCGGGGCGTCTCGGGCAGGCGCGCCCGTTGTCCTCTGCTGAAGCCATAATTGACATTTTCTGGGTTACTCCTAAACTCATTATCATCATCCATGAAACTGGACCCTGTGCCCTTATCGTAGACTCTGATAAATATATTTACTTGCAGAAATGCAACAGGTGACCATTCGGAGGTTAATCAGGTCAGTGACCGTTCAGGACTTTGGATTCACAGCAGCGCCGTCCCCGGGCGCGAAGCCACGCTGACTTCAGATGAGGATACGGGAGGAAGGAACCATGCGTCCCTCATGGGAAAGGCACTCCATGGCTCTGCCAATGAGGGAATGCGTGGTGCGGGGTGGCCGCTGGTATCCAACCCCTGTCCATCCCCTCCCCCGAAAAAAGACAGATATTCACACTGGCCGGCTCTTCACAAATTACAACAGGACTGAGATCGAGAACACTCCTTTTTAACCTAATTTTATCCCTCCAGAAGTTGGACCCAGCAGTTAAAGGCCATGCAAACTGTGTCCCTCGTTCAGCAAAATGGAGCACTTTGCCGTTTCCTGATGCCCCGCTGTGGGTTTTTTTTTCCCCCCTGAATGAACCCAATAAGTTGTCAGAGCAAACTGTCCTATTTAAGTATGGGAGCACATCTGTTTCAATTTCCCACTTTTGATCTATTTTAGTAGTACCCTCATTGTGTCAGAAGAGAGCACTGAGGTATCCGAGACAAACAGAAAACGGTACCCGAGACGATCTTGCATTAAAAAAAAAAAATGAATTTCAGAGTTCCATTTTTTGAGGTTTATCATAGGTGCCCTCTCTCTAAATAGATATGATACAATCTATATCTTTCCAAGGGATAATATATTTCTTGAGGGTAGTCTATGTCAAATTTTTCTTTATCCTAAACACGTTGATTAAATCATTGCAAATATTTAACATAATTTGCTGAGCCAATGAATCATTTGAGCGCCCTATTGGGCTGTTCACGTCCATCTCTTTGGCCTCTTCCATGGACCCATGTATTTTATGTGGAAATGGGGTGACCGACGACGTATTCCGGTTTGCCAGGGACTTTCGAGGTTTAGCCTGTAAAGCGCCACATCGAGGGAACTTTTTCGGGAGACCCAGACGGTTGCCCACACTCTTTGGAAAGATCATACTTTCCCGTTTCACATTCTTTTTCCTAAATTCTCGTGGGCTTGCTAGCCCCTTACGCGACCCTCTCCGTTCATGTTTGCGTGCATACAATTTGTCCGAGCGGCAGAAATGGGCCCTGTGTTTAGTCACGTTGAACCAGAACCCCCACCCGTGGTCTAGGCGTCGACCTGAGGTTGTGACGTCCTCTAGAGGAAAGGGTGTCCGTTAGAGAGACAGACAGAGAATACAGTTTCAGTCCTAAGTCGCAGATAAAAAGTATTGAACCGACACCCATTTATTGGATTTGCTGTTGACCAGTGAAGTAGGGGTCCCCATCTTCCTAAGTGTCCAACATCATCCCCCAAAGACATTGGTGGTGAGAGACGGGAGTCCGGAGGGAGATCCTGCATGAGTTTCCTAATGCTGCTAGAACACAGTGCCCCGGACCCAGTGGGTAAAGACAAGGCACATTGGTTATGACACCGTCCTACAAGTCAGAGGTCTCCCTGGGGTGCCCTCTCTGCTGGAGGCTGTAGGGTGGCATGTGTCCCTTTGACTTTTCCGGCTTCTAGGAGCTTCCTGGGCTCTGTGGTGCACGGCGCCTTCAAAGCCAGCAGCGGGCACCTTCACCTCACCCCTGTCATGCCTCCTTCTCTGAGCCTCGTGCTTCCAGTTACAAGGGCTGCTGTGAGTGCATCAGCGCCACCCAGGTAGGCCAGGATGTCTCCCCATCTCAGGATCCGCAGCTTAATCATCTCTGTAAAGTCCCCTTTGCCTTATTAGGTAACACAGTTTATAGGTTCAGGGATGAGGACATGGATATCTTTGAGGTGGGGTGGGGCGATGATGCAGATCCCCTTGGCCTCCGGTCAGCGGTTTTCACACCAGGGAAGCCAAGATCCTGTCAGGTCCGAAAGCATCCTGTGAGCCAGCACAACAGAGCTAATCCCACAACACAGACTCCTTTCCTCTGCTCTGTGCAAAAACTGACACTCATTATTTTTTAAAAATTGACATATTACATTGTATTGGTTTCAGGTGAACCACAGGACGACTTGATGCACGTTTTGACTGCAAACTGATTACTATAATAGATCTAGCTAACATCCCTCAGCACACGTAGTTATGATTTGTTTTTCTCGTGGATGAGAACTTTGAAGCTCCACTCTCCTAGTGACTTTCAGATACACAGCACAGCTTTGCTAACTGTGGTCACCGTGCTGAACAGTCGCCTCCAGGACTTATTTATCTCCTAACTGGAACTCTCGACCCTTTGACGACCCTCATCCGTTTTATCACTCCCTGCCTGCGCCTCTGGCAACCACCAATCTTTTCTCTGGTAACTTGAGTTTGGCTTTTTTTTTTTTTAATTTTAATTTTTTTTTTTTTTTTTTTTTGGATTCCATGTATAAGTGAAATCATATGGTATTTGTCTTTCTCTATCTGGCTTATTTCTCCTACCTACTGAGCTCAAGGTCCACTGTGTCATCAAAAAATGGCAGGATTGGGCAGCCCGGGGGGCTGAGTGGTTTGGCGCCGTCTTCAGCCTGGGGCATGATCCTGGAGATCCAGGATCGAGTCCTGAGTCGGGCTCCCGGCATGGAGCCTGCTTCTCCCTCTGCCTCTCTCTCTCTCTCTCTCTCTCTGTGTGTGTCTCTCATGAATAAATAAATAAGGTCTTTTAAAAAAAATGGCAGGGTTTCCTTCTTTTTTATGGCTGAATAATATTTATGTATATATGTATATATTTTCTGCCTCCATTTCTTCATCCGTTCATGGACGGGATGGTTGTTTCCATGGCCTGGCTCCTACAAATAGTCCTGCAGTGAACAAGGGTGTGCACATATCTCTCCAAGACAGTGTTTCCTTTTCTTTGAATAAATGCTCAGAAGTGGAATTGCTAGATTATGTGGTGATTCTATTTTTAATTTTTCTGAGGACCTTCCATCCTGTTTTCCAGAGTGGCTGCACCAGTTTGCATTCCCACCAGCAGTGTTAGAGGGTTCCCCTTTCTCCACATCCTCAGCAACACCTGTTGTTTTTGTGTGTTGATTTTAACCATTCTGACAGGCCTGGGGTGATATAGCTCGTTGTGGTTTTGATTTGCATTTCCCTGATGATGAGTGATGCTGAGCACCTTTTCATGTGTCTGTTGGCCATCTGCATGTGTTCTGTGAAAAAAAAAATACTGTCTATTCAGATCCTCTGACACTCATTCTTAATTGACTCATTAGCTCTTCCAGCTAAGTCAACCGAAGATGGAACTCATGGCTTTATTGGGCTAAAATGCCTCATCTTGCTAAAAAGAGCATCTACCACTGACCAAAGTTTTTCCTCTAATTGAAAGACTACACTCCCAAACTGAAAGTTTTAGCTTTTCTTCTGATGTACATTTAGCTATCTTCCCAAGGTGAGATGCTATTTATATATCCCCGACTCATCTTAAACTACTTTTCCTGATGTCGCTAAAGACATGGAAAAAGTCTCTGATATCAGCAGAAGAATGCAAATATTAGCATGCTGCTGATAGTCAACCATTTTCTGACCTAAAAAGAAATAATAGCAATTTCATATAGTTCAACCTAGAAATAATTCATTTACGGAGAACTTGCTGTTTATGTGAGAATGCCAGGTTCTGAACCGAGGGAGATGAGTGATGGGTATTTTGGTTTCATTGTCTGAAGTGGTTTGTATTGAATTCGGGAAGTACCGATTCATTGATTTACTCATTCTTCCAACGAAGATTTATGAATATTCATTACGTGTCCATAAATGCGCTCTATTGTGTGCGCACAGAACAAAAATCAAACAGCGTGGTCTGGTTGTGGCATGTTCTAGAAGAGGTGGTTATCTCAGGAAAATTAGCACCATTCTCAGCCTCTTTGGTGGATGTTGTTGTTGTGTTGTCAAAGTTTTGGTTATGATCTCAGTATCTGAAGAGCTCACAGGAGCTACTACCTGGTTGTTTTTTTTTTATTATTTTAATTTTCACTAGGGATGCAAAGGTTAGTACAGCATGTAAGAAGTCAGGGTAGGACATAAAGAACTTCATGTCCTAACAAAAAAAAGCATGCTTTTCTCTGAAAACACTTAAGATGTCTATGTTCCAGGAGAGGGTTAATCTCTGCATGGATGCTTTCCCAGCAAAGACAGAGACAATAACGTCTCAAGGTTTTTTGTGGAGTTCCGAGATTCTCCTCCAATGCATCACATTTCGCTCCCCCATCCCCGTGGGGGAAAATAAAGATATGGAATAAAGCACTTTTACAACTTTGATTAACTTTACACAGAAGGACGAGATCATGTATTTGGAAGGTGAACTTGGGATTTGTAAAATGATGAGTATATTTAGTAGCGCCATAAAGAATAATGACCCTGCTATGGAAAATGGTTAAGGGATGGCATAATGTCTCCAACTCTTCATTTTCTGGGAAAAAAGGCTTAATAATGATTATTATATTTTATAATGGGATTTAGTGGCTGCCTAACTGTGTTTTGATTTTCCAGGATTAGCGCTCAGTGCCATAATTGTAATTCCTTCTGATTGCAGATGGCACTGCGGTTACACAGCCACTTGATTCCTCCTGAGTGCCAGCCTCTGCATTCTTTTTGGGCTGATTTGAAGGTAATGAAGCAATCTATATTTAGGTATTTTGCAGAGGTTCTTTATTTTTGGCTAAATGTTAAGTATACATTTTCCTGTAGTAAATGCTGCTAGCAGCAAAGGAGTAAAATGGATTTTCTGGAGGAACTATTTGAAACCTGACTTTATTTTAGCCAGTGTCATCTCATCACCACTGCCTGACTCACTTCAGATGCTGATGAAGGATAAATTGAGAGATGGACTGTATTTGTTATATCTATTCAAACGCCGTCAAATATTTGATGCGGAGTAGAGTAAATATCTTAGCGGATTCCCCATTGACATTTTAGGCTGTAGAAATTTCTGCACTAATAAAAGCCACATTGGAAGCAAACGGGCAACCCAAAATCTTAACACACTAAATGGATGGCCCTCATTTCGCTGGTATATGGGGCCATATTGAAGGCATACTTGTATAAACCAAATCCCTGGCTCTAATCTATGTCCGTAATGGAGTTCTCTCCATTACATTCTCACCTAGCTTCTGTGTTTGGTTTGTTCATTGTTCTGTTGGTTTATTGATATCTTGTCTCCATATATTTTATGTGTCTTCCTAAGCCATCCTAAAAACTCTGTGGAAAAAGACAGAGGATGGAAAGAAGGATAGAAGGATGGATGGATGGATGGATGGATAGATGGGATGGATGAGTGGATGAATGTACGAATGCAAAGAGATAGATGAATGTACGGAGATACGTATGAATGAATGGATACGTGCGTGGATAAAGGTATGGAGGAATGAATGGACAAAAATACCTGAAAGAACACATACTTATGTCAGCAAACCTTTCGATTAAATGCTGTGTTCTACTGCGTGATCATTTGTCCAGTCCTTTTTTCCCTCTCCCTCACCATTAACGTTACATTACTTTGGGTCTTTATTCCTTAGCTCTTAAATCAACTCTCATTCTTCAACTGTCCTTTCTCTGAGAAACTTTTCTTTCTCATGCCCTTCTCTCTCTTTCCAGAATTTAGACACCCTCTTTTTTCTATGCCTAAATCATCATGAATATAACTGTCTTATAGCACATACCATACCCGTGGTGATCTGTCTCCTTTAACAAACAGCATATTCTTCGAGGCTCTTGCTTTTGGCTTATTTTGGCATGTCCAGGGCTGGACATGGTGTTCCGCACAATACAGTAATAGAATATGAGCATTTACTGAGTTCCCACTGTCTACTAAGTGTTTCATAGATATTTCATGTGTATCGTGTCATTTAATCTTCAAAAGAATTATAAGTAGGAGGTCTTACTGTGGTTCTAATTTTACAGTTAAGAGAGCTAAGGTTCAGAGGGATTTGATGACTTGCCTACGATCACAAAGCTATTAAGTAGTAGGATAGATATAGATTCTGATTGTCTAACTCTACATTCTTCCTGGGGTCAAAACCATTCCATGTTGGGTGAAAATTGGTTCCTGGGAGATGAAATAAAATCTTACTCATTTTATGAATAGAGACCAGAAATACAGTACAGACAAGCCATATATTTATTAAACTTTCCATAGGGGGATGGATTAAAAAACAATGTGTGAAAAAGTGGCTTAGTGAGCAATAGTGGACAAAATTGAGAAACACCAGGTTACTTCCAACAGCTATAGCTTATGGCCTCTTATTAGAGTATGAGCAAATGGGTAAATGGCTGCACAAGGGAACACAACTTTAGGAGTCTGTTCCTCTTCTTAGGAAGCACGGTGAGCAAACTCAGATGGTCCCAAATGACCCCCACCTCCTGGTTTATGCTCCTATTTCATCCCTTCCATTGAGTATGGACTGCTCTCGTGACTTGATTCTAACCAATGCAATAAAGCAAAGATGATGGGAAGTCACTTCCACGATTAGGTTACCTAACACTCTGACTTCTATCTTTCTAAGCAGACTGTCTCTTGTTGGCTTTGGATGAAATAGGCTGCCTGCCATATGGAGAGGTCTGCAAGACAAGAAACAGAGGGGTGGATCCAGGCAATGATCAGCAAGGGACTGAAACTTTCTCTCCAATAATCTGCAAGGAACTGAATCCTGCTAAGGATCACATCAGTTTGGAAGCAAATTGTTCTCCATTCAAGCCTTGGGGCGAAAACTGCATCCTGGCTGATGTGCTGATTGTAACCTTCTGAGACCCTGAAGCAGAAAACCCAGCTGAGCCACACCTAGAGTCCTGACCTAGAGGACCCATGCGATGATCAATGTCTGTTGTTGCAGCTGACTATCTTGTGGTAATGTTACACAGCAATAGATAACTAGCACAAGTTTAAAATCCTTGGTTTGGGGGTGGGGAGGAAGGAGACAGAGAAGCAAACCAAGAAACAGACTCTAGAAAATAAACTGATGGTTATCAGAGGGGAGGTGCGTGGGGGATGGGTTAAATAGGTGATAGGATTAAGGAGGACATTTGTTGTGATGAGCAGTGAGTGAAGCATGAAAGTGTTGAATCACTATATGGTGCCTCTGAAACTAATATTTCACTGTATATTAACTGGGATTTGCATAAAAACTTAAAAAATAAATAAAATATTTGACTTGGAACCATGAAAAAGGTAGACGCAAGACACCTACAAAACTGAAAGCAGATTCTGTTGGTCATATCACAGGACAACAGCTCCATGGATTTGAGTCAGATTTGAAAATTACATTTGCAGATGATTTGACTTACAAGTGTATGGTGAGCACAAAGTTTCCTTGTTGCAAAGCTGGAGCAGAGCATTTTAGAATCATCCTCCAGAATGAGGGTTGAGTTGCTTGGTGTGTACACAGATATATTTACAACTCCATGATAGATTTATTTATTTAATGATGGTTAGTCTGCTACCTAAAATGGTGCATTATTTGGGTGACCACTATCCTTGGTTGGATGCTGGTTTTATCTCTCTGCTTAGGAATTAGTCAATATAAGGACATAAGATACATAGCCACCCATGGGTATAAAATGTTTTGTTATCCACATAGGAAACAACAAAAGAATTTTCCAAGGAGAACAGCTCAGGTTCAGTCTGGTGTAAAATGAGAGATGAAGCCGGAGGGTGGAGGTGGAGGAGGAGATTGGATTTTACTGTGTCTAGGGAACAGAACCAGAGTGAGGGTTTCTATATGTACAAGTTAGGATTTTTGTGGCTTGAACTTCACTCACCACTTTCAAGGGAAGTAGCTCATAGTCTTTTTTTTTTTTTTTAATCAACTTGTCCATCTGTGGGACAAAAAGAAAAGGGAGGAGGGAAGTAGGTTAAAAGCTGTCAGTGGTCAACTATTAAAAATGGCACTGGATTCCCAAATAGCCAAAGCAATCCTGAGAAGGGAGAACAAAGCTGAAGGTATCACAATCCCAGATTTCAAGCTATACTACAGAGCTGTAGTAATCAAAACAGTAAGGCACTGGCACAAAACAAACAACAGATCAATGGGACAGAATAGAAAATCCAGAAATCAACCATGGTTATATGGGTCAGTTAATCTATGACAAAGGAGGCAAGAATACACAATGGGAAGAAGACAATGTCTTTAACAAATGGTGTTGGCAAAACTGGTCAGCTATGTGCAAAAGAATGAAACTGGACGACTTTCTTACACCACACACAAAAATAAACTCAAAATGGATGAAAGATCTAAATGTGAGACCTGAAACCATAAAAGTCCTAGGAGAGCACACACAATAATGTCTCTGATATTGGGCTGTAGCAACTTTTTGTCTCCTGAGGCAAGGGAAGCAAAAGGAAAACAATAACAACAACAACAACAAAAACCCACAAAAAACTATGGGGACTGCAACAAAATAAAAAGGCTTTGCACAGCAAAGGAAACAGTCAACAAGACTAAAAGATAACCTATTCAGTGAGAGAAGATATTTGCAAATGATATCTCCAATAAGGGGTTAATAGCCAAAGTACATAAAGAACTTCTACAACTCAACACCAGAAAAATAAACGATTCAATTGAAAAATGGGCAGAGGACCTGAATAGACATTTTTTCCAAAGAAGGGAGACAGATGACAAACAAACAAACATAAGAAAGAATGAACATGTTGGTGAGAAAAAGGAATCCTTGTGCACTGTTAGTGGGAATGAAAACTGGTGCGGCCGCTGTGGAAGACAGTATGGAGGCTCCCTGAAAAGTTAAAAATACAATTACCATAAGACCCAGTAATTTCACCACTGGGAATTTACCCAGAGAAAATAGAAACAGTACCTTGAAAAGGCAGGCACGTGCACCCTTATGTTTATTGCAGCATTATTTATAACGGCCAAGATGTGGAAGCAACCCAAGTGTCCATGGCTTGAGAAACAGATAAGGAAATGGTAGGGTATGTGTGTTTATATATCTGTAGATCTATATCTATCTATCGATATAGATCTATCTATATCTATTGATCTATGAGATAGATAAAGAGATGCAGAGATTGGTATCTATGGACCTAGGTCTATAGATAGATACCTAGAGTGATGGGTAGATATAGGCAGATAATAGAATATCACTCAGCCATAAGAAAGGAGGAGGCTTTACCACCTATGACAACACGGATGGACCTAGAGGGTATAATGCTAAGTGAAGTAAGTCAGACTGAGGAAGACAAAGACCATATGATTTCACTCATATGTGGAATATAAAAAAATGAATAAACAAAAAGTAGATCCAAACCTTTAAATGCAGACGACAAACTGATGGTTGTCAGGGGAGGGGCAGGTGAGAGGGTGAGTGAAATGGGAAAGGGGAGTAGGAGATACAGGCTTCCATTTGTGGAGTGACTAAGTATAGGGATGACGGGCACAGCACAGGGAATATATCAATGAGATTATAATAGTGTCCTGTTGGTGACAGATGATAACTACAGGTGTGGTGAGCATAGCGTGATGTATATAGAAGTCAAATCACTACGTTGTACACCTGAAATTAATGTGACATGGTGTGCCACTATGCTCGAATTTATTGTACTTTTTTTTTTTAAGATTTTACTTATTTATTCATGAGAGACACAGACAGAGGCAGAGACACCGGCTGAGGGAGAAGCAGGCTGTCTGTAGGGAGCCTGATGTGGGACTCGATCCCAGGACCCCGGGGTCACAACCTGAGCTGGAGGCAGACATCCAACCACTGAGCCACCCATAGTCAAATTTGACCATAGTCAATTTTTTAAAAAAATTTAATGGAGTCAGATATCTCATCCTAGAAAACTCTTACTCACCCTTGAAGGCCTCTTCTCTGAGGCACCCAAGTGGAAACTGAACTGATAGGAGTCATTCCCTTCTTTCCAGGCCTGCGATCGTCCTAAAAGTATTTACCTTGTATTTCTTTAAAAAGGAAAAGATTCAGACCCTTGACGACAGCGGCCTCCAGGTGATGGGATACATTAAAATCGTAAGTGCGTGAAACAGATGCCAGGTGGCACGAATGGCTGGGAAGGATGGACATGATGGAGTGTTGATGTAGACTCGATAGAAGAAGGAGGGCTTCACCCCCACAAGCACTCATGGGGTCCCTAGTGAGATGAGAAGCTCAAGGCTAGAAGTAGGGGGAGTGTGAGGGTCTGGATGTCATGGTCTTCATATGTGGAGTTTCCAAGTTCTGTCCTTATAGATAAGATGGCCACCCACTGCAGTCTGTCTAGGGAAGTCTTGATAGACACCTGTTTCCCCCGTGGAATTACTAACCGTCCTTCCTCTTGCTGCCCTAAGTGTCTTCTGTTTGGGCTGATAGACTGTATGCCTCTTCTCCCCCAGGTCTACATTCACAGAAACCCCGTAAATATGGGGAAGTAGAGGGGTTCTTCCCACCATTTGGGGAATTACCCTAAAGCCAAGCAGCCCCACGTTTGTTGTCCTTGACATCAGGGAGTGGTTTAAGTGCCAAGCACAAAGAGCTGCTTCATTCATGAAAATTCACTTGGGCGTGAAGATCTCAGGGGCCTTCACACAATAAGGGCTCAGGGTTGTGCCGAGCTCACAGAGCACTTTGGTCCATTCATGCAGAAAAAAAATGGTCTGTGAGGTAGAACAGGTATTGTCGTACCCAAGTGAGAGGCAAGGAAGATGAGTTGCAGAAGGGCAGGCCATGCAACTCGAGATTCGAATAATGGAGACGGGATCCCAGGCGGTGGGCGTTCTTATCGGGCGGGCTCTCCATTGCCAGATGGGCCCGCCCTTCTGTGAGTGTGACTGATCTGTCTGCACAGGACAAAGTCGGATACTTCACCGAGGATGCAGGATACGCGTGCCCAACGTTGGTTGAAAATTTCCATTGCTCCTTTAGAGGACTTGTATGAGGAGGCGCTGCATGCAGTTCTGAGAACACAGAGCATCTGCGCATGTGACTTACGTCTTCCGTTACGTACCAAAGACACTCAACAAAGAAAATACGTGCCCTTGCCTTTGAGTGTCCTCAATATCACCAAACAATAGCTCGTGAGAGTCACTATTATTTCCCGAATGTACTTGAGGGTGGGAAGGCCTGAGGATAGGCATAGCATGCTTTGAGGTGGCTTTCCAGATGTCCAATGTCTGGCCAGAAGTAGCTCAGACATTTCTCTTGTTACCTAGATATAGTTACCTACTGGCTTTCCGTGGGAAGCGTACCGTGGAGAGAGGTAAAAGCAGCAGAAACCAGGGGTGTTACTTGTGATATTTCAGTGTACTTTGGTCTACATAACATTTCCAAACTGTTGCCTCTCCTTGCACCACAGAAAGGACGGTGCCCGTGTACCGTACTCCTGTTTTGGACAAGGACTGAGCTTCTTGTGTTGAACAAAGTCACCTAAGACTTGGTGAGCCAACTAGGTTTTCGTGATATATTTTATCCGACTATTGCTATTGTGATGTCCAGGATCCTGGAGAGTCCCATGAGTACAGAAGAACAGAAAGAAGCACAAATTCTTGGGAGCCATAAAGGACTCAGGGCTGCTGTGTTGGTGAATCAGCCGACTGTGGCCTCACCCCTTCTTGCTCTCTGGGACGCGGAATGTGTATGAACAACTGCTTGCACCAAAGAGGAAAGTTGTCCCAGGAACACAAACTCTCAGGAAATCCCAACAGACAACAGAAAGGAGAAAAGGAGCTTAATATGTTTATTTGAAGCTAATTGCTTGATTTACTCGAGGGCTGGCCAGCTGCAAAAGTGTGTGGAGCAGCTTTGAAAGCATTTGCTGAACTTTAATCTTTACTTAGGGAAACCCCATGATTTCCCGGGAATTTTGCCTGTGTAAAGACCATAACATATGGACCATTTGTGGAAACATATGTTTGAGTACTGAGCCCTAGAGCAGAACTTTCACAAATTCCTCTCTTGCTCCTCTTTACATTTCCAGCAAACAGATATATGCGGGGGAAAACCACTCCCCTGCTCCCTCTGGCACGTCCTGGGAGGATCTGCACGGCATTGTTGAGACCTTTCTGTCTCATGATCCCCATCAGAAAGAGGAAGGAAAGACTCTTAGTCAAGGGAGTTCCCTCATACTGCAGAGAACACTGTCTCTTTTAATCTATAAAATGCATGAACAGCTTCCTCTCTCGCCTTTGGCTCTAGAAGATCAACCATCTGTTCTCCGAGGTCACAGGTGTAAAGCAGAGTCAATCATCTTCAGGCAGAACAGTGAGTCTGGATGGGCTTTGGCAAGAAATGGAGGTCGCCTCCAACAGGCAACTGGATCGCGGGCCCCCCACCCCCGACTGGCTTCTTGCCTCGTTCTCTCAAGATAGGGAGTGAGGAACGTGCAAGCCATTCCCCACCGGAGAGGAAAAGGCCCTCCTGCTCTCTGTTCCTGAGCTGTCACAGCATTTTTATTTATTTTTTTGGTTAACTGCCTTTACCCCAAACCCGCCAGGAGTTTAGGCCTCCCCAGGAGTCACTAAGATAGCCTATGGACGACAGGGGTCTCTCCAGCTCGCAGACTGTCTGCAGGGGTTATGGAGCAAGCACGCGAGGCGGTGTTGTGAGCGAAGGCAGCAGCATGCGTGGAAGCCCCATGCACGGCCCAGCTGGCCCAGGGGGCTCCCACGCTTCGGGGGAACAGAATCGCCTGTCTGCATTAGCGGAGGGTCTTATTGCTTGCTTGGTCACAATTTGGGAATATGGCCCCACACGGGGGTCACTGATAGAATTAAACCCTGTACCTCCCTTAGCATTGGTTTCTCCTCTGAAACCAAGTGTATCTCCGTGGTTTCTACCGCACGTGATAGACACTAAAGAAATCACAGCCAACGGGTCCTTACCCTGAGGGGGTGCTGTATAAGCAGTGATGAGCATCAGCGACGGGACTCCAGGGCATCCTAGGTGAATATGCATCAAGGGAGTCTTCCCAGGAGCACAAATCTGGGATGCCCCCTGTGAGACAGGGGCATTCCACAGATCTCCCGCTCTGTCCGCACACACATGAACCTCTCGACCTGCTTTAATGCTGCACCGTACCTTGACCGTACCTCCGTCCACCAGGCATGGTGACCAGGAGGAAAGGTGTGAGGTTGGCTTGATGTGGTTGGGCATCGGGGCGGAGTAGCAGAAGAAGGTAGGAGAGGACGGCACGCAGTCTTAAAAGAAGGGGACACTGCACAGAGCACGGGGGAGACCCAAGGAAGGAGAGGGAGAGGCACCGCAGACGACAAATGGTGCCTTCCTGCCTTGCCGAGGACTGGGCACGGCTTCTGCAGTCTTGCAAACTTGCCTTCTGCAGAAATCCCCAGCCGGGTTGCTGAGCACACCATCCCACCCCAGATCTTCTCCGCCTCGAATAGGAGCTTCCACTTGCTAACAGAGTCAACAGAATCTTATGAAGACATCTGCCTAACGTCAACAGCTTATCCGCACGGAGAGACGCAACTGCAAATCCATCCACCAACAAAGTGAATGTGTACGAAGAGCAAGCAGGCGGGCCTGCACAAAGAAATTAAAAAAAAAAAAAAAAAAGAAGACGAAGAAGAAAAGAAGAGAAATAGGTCACAGGCAACCACAACAAGAGATTGAAAATAATTTTGAGCTAGACCCTGTAATATTTACATGAGGATCTGAATCTGGCAAGCGAGCTGAGTGTGTATTTATTACAGGGGAAAAAAAAAATTAAAAAGCTGTTGGTGACAGAGGTAGCCCCGTGGTTTTAAGCGGTGGCACCACACACGCTCTCATTCTTACATTTGCCTTTTTTGTGGTCGGGAAGCGTTGTTTCCTAGAGCAACATGCCTCTCCCCTACTGCAATGCCCTTAGCTCTGCACCTAATTTGTTTTCCTTCTGAAATGCTCCCTTTTGGCACTGAACTTCCTTGCTTTACCCCTGTGACGCCGACGCCAGCGACAGCCGCCTACTCCTCTTACAAGTCCCTTGATACGAGTCCCATCCTCTGCTCAGCCTGGCAGGCCTGCTAGCACTGCTCATGCCTGTGCCCTGGGCGCTTCCCCGGCTGTCACGCGGCATCGGGGAGCGTCTGCTGCCGGCGATGCCGAAGCTGCCTTGTTACGTTGGGTAAAGGACTCACACCGCACCCGGTGACACACAGCCAGCATTGTTGGCAGCCCACCTGTCCCGAGTGCGTGAGGAAAGGCGGGTTTGCTGTCGAAGCAAAACGGTCCTGGCAGGTGGCAAAGAGCCATTACCTCCGAGTCACGGGCTGCAAGGGGGTGGTGAGAAAGTTGCTTCTCTCTCTATGTCTCTCTCTGTCTCTCTCAATGGATTTAGAAGGAACCAGTTCTGAGGGTCTACACCCACCCACTGAACGGTCCAGACAGAGGTGAAAGCAAAGCTGAACCTTGCACTGCTGCATAAACCAGAGAGACTCACGGGGAATTGTAACAGAGGTTTGAAAAGCCAGCTCGGAGGGTCTCGCCAAGTCCACTCTTCTTCTGTGGCCTCTGGACGCTTGGCGAGGGAAGAGGAGAAGACCTTGGGATGATCCTACAACCAGACTCACCACTTGGAGGGTTTTTTGGTTTTCTCTAAAAAGAGAAAGGGATTTTCCTGTGAAAGATGGAATGAAGCAATGCTCTTTCGAGAGACCAGCATCGAAAGATAGGATGAACATGAAGGACTGGTGTTTTCCTTGGAATTTAAGGGCAGACGTAGGAAGCTTATGGTTTTTTAAAGCTTTCTCCTCCTGTGCTATTTCTCTGGAGCTATGTGGTTCCCAACGTGTGCGGATGCCTACAAATTATTGACAAGAACGAACACAATAATACATAGAGAATCGGCTCCTAAGGCCTGTTGGTTGTTACATAGTGATGGTGAATGAATGGGTTACAGAGCTCGGTGGCGCTATACACAATTACAATTCTTTGCACGCACTGGGTCAGCCTCCGCAGCACAGGGTAGGAAATGCTGGCAGGTAGGGTTGGCAGAGACCTTTCAAAGCCCGCCCATTTCTGGTGACCGTGTGCAAGGAGAACGTCTCTCCACTGGTCCTTGGAACCAGGAGCTTCAGGGAGGACTGGCAAAAAGGAGAGCAAATCAATGACACATGCTTGAGCAGATGCAGCAGGACAAGCCCCATGTTCAGGGGGCGATGGTAGGACGGCCAAGACAGGGGTAGACACAAGAGAAACCCCATCCACCCCCAGCAACTGCAGAAAGACGAGCCATTGGAGTGAAGAAGTCATGGCTGTAAGTGCGGTACATCCTTTTGCAGGGAAGCACATGGAGCCTCAAAGGATGTGTGACCCCCCGCCCAGGACACACAGCTGCCTATGCTTCTATTTGTCACTGAAATCGGAACGGAGCTGTTCTTTGCTACAGACAAGTCAGTTTTGCCACTTAAAAATGTTGACCCATTTTTTTCCTTATTGAATAATTCTTAGCAACTGCATTTTTTAAAAGATTTTATTTATTTATTCATGAGAAACAGACAGAGAGGTAGAGACACAACAGAGGGAGAAGCAGGCTCCATGCAGGGAGCCCGATGCAGGACTCGATCCCGGGACTCCAGGATCACACCCTGGGTCGAAGGCAGGCGCTAAACCACTAAGCCACCCAGGGATCCCCAGCACCTGCATTTTACAAGAAGCTTCGCCAGTGAAACAATCCAAAGGGTTTTGAAAATCTAATCACACAGCGGTTACTGAGCTGCCACTGCCTCGTGCGGTGGAAGCATCCGTAACATCCCTCCACACGGTAGTCTAAGGGAGTTTAAGAAAACGCTTCATCTCCTAAATCCTCGCTGGCAATTTGTACTCAAATGGCTCTTTCAGAGACACTCTCTTCCTGTCTTTTACAAAAATGTTTCTCATCATTTTCCCCCACAATGGTGGAAACTATAAATGCTCATTATTGATCTTCTTATTGAAAAATGGCATTAAACGTGTAACTTTAGATGCTCGGATGAATCAAGAGAGCAGCAAGGACAGAATTTAAATTTTAGAAAACTGAAGACAGATGATTGATTGGTTTTTAGAGTTATTTTTTTTTAACTGATTCATACTGTATTTTAAGTCTTTGGTTTATGTGGTTTCTCATCCATCGTGAAACTAAGGGTTAAATCTAAGGTGTGTCCAGGAAGAAGGAGAGAATGAGAGCCTGGGCTTTCACATGAACAACCATTCAACAACAAATAACCCAGCGAGGCGGGGGAGAGAAGGTTTGGACGGCGGCCTCACGGAGTCCCGCACCAGGCCATTTAGCCATAAATGTCAACATCAGTGAGTATATTGATGCTCCGGAGGGAGATTATTGAGTGACTCACTGTGAGTAGACATTAAGTACTAGACTTTCTTGGATTTCTTTTTTTCCCTTTGGCGTTCATACTGAGACAAGGTTGGTGAGTTTCAGTGATTCTATTCAATTAAAAGTCCAAAAAATGTATTGAGTTATGAACAAATGTGTGCATTCCTGAGACCTGGGGAGACCAGGTGGCCCCTGCAGGCCCCTTGAGTCTCACCCCCACTGGTCAGAAATTACCTGGCGAGCCAAGTTGCACACATGTTAAAGCAGGTAGGAGTGAGTTGGAGATGAGGGCACGTGTAACAGAGTCCCTGGGAAGCCATAACCAGTACTTTTGTCACTTTAGCTAAAGCTAAAAGGGAAGAGGAACCCCCAGTTTGGCAGGGACGGAAAAGACGGTGAAGCTGAAGTTAACAGAAACCTAAACATTTTCGTTGCCTTTTGGTTTGACATAAAAGTGACTTCACAGGTCATTGGCTCAATGGAGGAACATTAAAAAGTTAACAACTGGGGACGCCTGGGTGTCTCTCATGAATAAATAATAACAGAATCTTGAAAAAAGTTAACAATCGTTACGTATGTATGGCATACTGAAAAATAGGTGCCCGGTGAAATGAATGGTTGCAAAGTAAACACACGTAACCACGACCAACAAAAATCAAGCATTACCTGCATCAATGGAGCGTTTTCCAGAGCCCTCCTGATAATTTCCACTCCAGATGACAAAAATAGCTGCTTTCCTAAATTCTGACATCACAGATTAGGTGTGCCCGTTTCTAAACTCCACATGAGTGGGATCCTTTATTCAGTATTATCTTGTCCAGTTTATTTCACTTAGTATTATGCGTATGATTTATCCACGTTGTTGCAGGGGGCAGTGCCTGAAATATTTTTCATTTCTGGATAATAGCCCGCTGTAGAGATATCGCTCACTGTAGTCATTGTACTGTTGACGAACATTTGGGTTCTTTCGTGTGGTTGGCCTGGATGAATACTGGTGCTCTGAACGTTCCCAAGCAAACACGATTGGCCAAGCCTGTGTACACACGGCTGTCAAGAATGGAAGTATGGGTGCGCCTGGGTGGCTCAGGAGTCACAGCGTCTGCCTGGGGCTCAGGTCATGACCTCAGGGTCCTGGGACCGACCCCACGTTGGGCTCCCTGCTCCGTGGGGAGTCTGCTTATCCCTCTCCCTCAGCTCCACCCCTACTCTGCTTGTGCTCTCTCTCAAATAAATAAGCAAAGTCTTACAAAAAAAAAAAAAAAGAATGGGACTCTGTGAATCTATGGACAGCTTTCAGCTTTCCTGCGTAGAAACAGAATTGAGCATTGGCGAACAACTTTCCAAACGGTTGTGCCAATTTGTACCCAGACCAGCAATGCAAGGAAGTTGCACCTGCTGTATACCTTTGCCAACCCTTTGGATGTAGCCATTCTGGTGGTTGGGTGGAGGGCCCCCATCATGGTTTCAGTGTGAATCTTCCTGGTGCTAATTGAGGTTGAGTATCATTTTCATGTGTGCCCCGGGCATTTGGATGTCCAAAGTCTGAAATGGTTCAAATCTTTTGCCCACGTTTCATGTGCGTTGCGAATATTTTACTTATTGATTTGTAGGAGTATCTTCTTTTAGATTTTTATTCTAATAAAATGTGATTTTTTTTACTCCTATATTCCACATCTGAGACTTTAGTCGTCTCAAAATGCTGTAAACAATTGGTGCCTAATTGGTGCAGTCCCATTTTACTGTGTTACCTGTGCCTTTTGCAATCAGAGCTCCTTACCAAAAATTACCAGTGTTGTCTTTTGTTTTTAAATTTTGTTTAACCAGTATTGTCTTTTACAATTAGTGATTTTTCTGTGTGTCCAGTCAAGTATATCTTTGAATGTTCTGACCTTCTGGACGGCTCTCCGGTGTCTCCAATGTTTGTTTATTTCTCTCTGTCGTAGCAGGATAGATGGTTTGAGACGTCTAGACAGATGTGGCAGGCCAAAGTTCCCTCAATGGTACTTTGATTAAACTGCAAGGGCTCTTTCTCTTTTTATTAAGCGAATCTTGTTTCCCTTTTGTGTTTAGGCGAACAAGCTAAACTGAGTTTCTTCCTCTGAAGCCTTTGCCCCTCAATAAACAGTTAAGTGTGCTTTACAAATGGAACCAATGCCAACCATTTATAATTTGGCACAATCGCAGTAGGAAATTCATCTCAATTTTCAGCCTATTAGGAATATACACGCAATGCAATCGAAGTTTGCTATGCAGCTATAGGGTGGGAACAAAAGGAGAAATGGGGGGAAATGAAAGATAATTTTAGCCTACTTCAATAATGGGCAAGGGGCCAAGCCTTGCAAGGTCCCGGCAGGTGAAAAGGATGGAATCATTCATTCGACAGCAGTCCGAGGAATATGAATGAGAATTACGAGAACGGCCAATATAGGAACAACTGAATAGATCCTATTCGTTCTTACAGAGTGGCAGGTGGGTTGACTGCTGGCCTTCAGAACCGGACTGACTCTAGCTTAGTAACTTCGTTTCCACAGATGAACAAAGCCTTCTAAGGAGTTTGAGACCCCAATCCACGGTTCTTATGTAAAATCAGAGTGGCTTCATAAAGTGATGTATACAGAAAGGTCATTGATTGGATTTATTTATTTATTTATTTATTTATTTATTTATTTATTTATTTATATTTTGGATTTATTTTAGACTGTAAATATGTCCCTCCTGGTTTATACCACCCTTACGGGAAAGGCATCACGATTCTGTGTTAAGTCAACTGGTTATATTCAGTTTGGGCACGGATTCCCACGATTAACACTTTTTTTCTTAGTCCCATCTTTTCCATAGATTTTTATTCTAATAAAATGTGATTTTTTTTTTTTACTGAAGGAACTATGACAAGTTTTATCTTCTTCATTTAAGCAAAATGAAAAAGGCATTAATGATTAATTCCAGGTCACACTCACTTTTTAACACCGGACTTGGGCTCGATTCATGAAAGCATGTCTCTTTATTTTTTTAAAGATTATTTATTTATTTATTCATGAGAGACACACAGAGAGAGGCAGAGACACAGGCAGAGGGAGAAGCAGGCTCCATGCAGGGAGCCCGATGTGGGACTCGATCCCAGGACCCCGGGATCACACCCTGAGCCAAAGGCAGATGCTCAACAGCTGAGCCACTCAGGTGCCTCCTCCCCCTTTTTTTTTTATTGTGCTGCAAAAACACTAAGGTTTTTGAAATAATTTTTAGGTCAGGAAAAAAGTAATCACTGTGCTGGCAAATAATAAAATCTGTAGCAAGGCTAAAAAAATTTGACTTGTGATTATCAGACAAAACAAATGTAGACTTGGGATAAGAGATTTTTCCTCATTGCTCTGTGTTCACACATACCCTTGCAGTCAGAGTTAGGCAAGGTCCATTAGAGTTATGCTTACAGATGCCAGGCCGTATAGGAATTATACACGCCCAAGAAGAATATCCCACTCAATACTTGCATTTCCACCTGTAGACTTTTTTCTTTAAATTATGCTTAAAATGGACTTTGCTGAAATGGAGCTCACCAGGGAATATTATTATTATTATTATTATTATTATTATTATTATTATTATCTGGGGGGGTTGTGCATCCACCAGTTCGAAATGTCTTTCAAGGAAACTGGCAGACAGAGGCAATTTTCCATGCGATCAGTTGGCATTTAGCACTTTCATCTGAAGCAGAGGATAAAAATACTTGGAATCCATTATGTCATGCTCAAGTGGGCGATCAAAGACCTCTCCCTGGAAATTCTAGTTCTTCTCACTTATTTCCACCCACTTTGGGAATTTCCAACCCCATGGAGATATTAAGGTGCATTATTGGAAACTGAGAGACGACTATTCCTCGTTATCAAATAAGAAGATGTCGGGCAAGAAGATGGAAGACCAGATTAAGAGAACGATGAATCTTGCCACAAGGAAGCAACGGTTAGTGATAGGCATGCTGTTTATTCAATATATCATCAATGAATACTTAGGGGAACCATGTGCCTTGTCTGATAGGAATGCTGATGAGGGCTCTCACAGGGTCGGTCACAACCCAGCTGTCTGACACTCCACTCTCCTCGAGTCCTATGTGTAGGAGTTTTGAAGAAAAGTCATGTTGGAACGAACTAGGGGTGTTGGAAGGGGAGGTGGGCGGGGGCTGGGGGTGACTGGGTGACAGGTACTGAGGTGGGCACTTGACGGGATGAGCACTGCGTGTTATTCTGTATGTTGACAAATTGAACACCAATAAAAAATAAATTTATTAAAAAAATGAAAAGGGAATGTAGCGCTTTCCTCCAGATCCCGGCATTTTTGTAAAATATGTCACATCACGGGGATATTAATTTTTTTCCCCCAAGCCTAGACAGAGTTCAGGTGGGTCAGTTCCTGGTATCTCACACTCTCCTGGAACCTCTTCAGAGTGAAAAGGGGTCTTATCACACCAATGACAATTCCGTTTCTGAAACACGAGCTACATGTGCGGACGTTTGTTATGCACTTTATGTGTAACCTCATGTGCTTATTGTATTTATTTCACCTTCAAAATGATCCTGCCTGGTATGGATTATCTGTTTGTGTTCACAGAGGAGGAATCCGAATGATTTAACATTTCTAAACTTCCAGGAACGGTGTTGAGAATTGCAAGTCTTGTCCTTTTTTTTTTTTTTTTTTTTTTAAGAATTTGTTTATTTGAAAAAAATAGTTTATTTGAGAGAGACAGAGAAAGAATGGAGGGAAAGAGACACAGGCAGAGGGAGAAGCAGACTCCCCACTGAGTATGGAGCCCGAGGCAGGACTAGATCCCAGACCCTGAGATCATGACCAGAGCCAAGGCAGGTGCTTCACTGACTGAGCCACCCGGGTGTCCCCCAACCGTGTCCATCTTATTCCAAAGCCAAAGTTCAGTGGATTCACCAAGAGATGGTCAACGAGCACACAGAATAACTGGCACATCTTCCTCTTCCCATCTTTCTTGTGTTGACACAAACACAGGATTAGGTTTCAGTGACCGTGGCGGAGCGAACGCCATCTGAAACCTGAATTGTCAAACTTGAACACACAGTACAGTCACCCCCGTGCTGCATCCACAAGGCTTCTCTGTGATGGGACAGATAATGAGCATTTCCGATCCTGCCATCGTGCCGTCCACATGGCCTCATCATCACTATTCAACGCTGCTGTTGTCACGTTAAAGCAGCCACAGGTAGCGTGACCTGAACAGGCGCGGCTGGGTCCCCAGTGAAGCCATATTCATAGACACTGAATTTCCTAAAGCTCCCAGATGTTGCACATAGGATTCTTCTGGGTCTTTCTTGGATTCCCAACCATTTAAAAATGTCAAGAGCACTCTTAGTTGGTGGCTGTGAGAATGCGGACGGCGGGTCACATCTGGCACGCTGGGCTTCCTTTGCAGATCCAGATGCGGCCGGTCTGTGAAGACGCACATGGTGGTGTCCACCACCGTTTCCCTTCCTGTAGGACGCAGGGGCGACCTGAACATTGCTTCTGTAATGGGTTCTGTTGTGGAGGTTCCTTCCACACTTGCAGGAACACTCCTGTACGTGGTGCATGGACATGAAGTCACAAGTGAGTAGCTGGTACTCCAAGCCTGGCTCAGAGGAGGGCTGTTGTCTCTGTGGTGCTTTTCCCCAGGTGCTCGTCCTTGATGAGTCAATTTCCAACATTTGAAAATCTGCATTATTTGCAGAAACAAGACACCAAAACATTTCACTGAGCTTCAACATTCACAATACAGCTACACTGATAGGGAATCCTCTACCTTGGGTCTGAGGTCTTTTTTTCTTTTAAGATTTTATGTATTTATTCATGAGAGACACAGAGAGAGAAAGAGAGAGAGCCAGAGACGCAGGCAGAGGCTCCATGTAGGGAGCCTGACGTGGGACTCGATCCCAGGACCCCGGGATCATGCCCTGAGCCAAAGGCAGAAGCTCCACCACTGAGCCATCCAGGTGCCCTGAGAACTTACATTTTAAAAATACCTAAGTCATGTGGTGCACTAAGCTATATGCCATATGTATATATATGCAGGATAAACCACCTCTATATGAAGATGTACACGTACCTATGATCAATATATATACAAACTTATATAGAAGTCCCTTAATTTATACACAGACCACTGATGTGCACATTACCGCCTGTTTTCTACCTACAGAGAGAATTGCCAAAGTCCCATCAATCACGTAAGCTTACACAGCCAACGAATAACAAACACGCTTGAATGCTAGACCCGTGTCACCCTAAATTATATGGCCTCTTGTCTCTGTATTAAACCTCTCTCCTCTCAAGCACAAGGCAAAACAAATATTTTCAGCTGCAACTGCTAGATACGCATATGAAAAGTTCCCCTCCCTCATCTTGTGCGCACTCAATGAAATACACAGCAGCAGATTATTTTCCAGAAAGAAAGATCAAATTTTATAAATGTTGCGTCACTGATACTCGTGTTTTTTTTTAAAAGAGGCAGCAATAGCTTTGCTGAAAAAATGCTTTCCTTTGCAAATCTACCATAATATGTTTTATTCCCCGACACATAATTGCATACCAATCAATTTTGATTCTCTGTTCTTCAACAGGCAATATTTGTTTAAAATATCTCTGATTTGGTTCTTCAAAGAACAAGCGACGTGTTGAATAGGAGAATCAAAATCGCTGTTTTTGATGAAGATCAGCCATGCTATTTCAGATTGCCACTGGAGACAGGTTCAAATGCTAGATGTCGGAGTCATTCCAGAGGCTCACTGGCTTTAGCACTGCTAGGAAGAATAGAAGTTGCAGAAATCAGGTGTTGAAAATGGTTCTACCAGTGTCTAGAAAATCAGCATGATGAACAATTATTTTAATCTATATGATGTTATAAAAGTGCACCTAAGGTATAGTGTTCTGTAATATAGAGAGATTACAAAGCCAGATGTGTTAGGGGAGCTGTGTTTGTGTATGTGTAGACAGACGTATATTCCTATATATACATTCGCATATATATTCATAGGTAACAGTTCTACTGTGTTATGTATGTGTATAAATGACAAAGACACATTGTAGATTCACTTTTATAAACATGTGGATTAAAGCAACTGATGGATATATCAATGTATATATTACACAAGATATACAATATAATATATATCACAATTATGTTAATCCACATAAAAGTAACACTAAATTATTCTCCTTGTCATGTGTATTTCTGTATAGCACAGCTACAGCCTATTGACTATTTTATGTATTACTGAGACTGCACGTTACATATTATACAATATACAATCTTATTCATGTACATCTAGATCACTCACGTACCATCGTTTTACTCTTTGTTCTATATGTATGTTGATAGGTTACAAAGAGTACGTTCTATTATTTTAGAGATTTTATTTATTCATGAGATACACACAGAGATAAAGAGTATATTTTAGATGCATTGACATGAATACTGAGATTAAAACAATGTGTTATATATTATGTATGTAGTATATGTCATATGTACATTAGCATCTTGTATATAAATATTAATTGTTTTAATCCATGTAATGTCATAAAAATGAATCTGAAATATACTTTTGTGTGGGGTGCCCAACCGGCTCAGTCACTGGAGCGTGTGAGTCTGGATCTCAGGCTCAGTAGTTCAAGCCCCGCATTGGGCGTGGAGCTTACACAGAAACAAAAAAATTAAAGCTATGTATATGTGTAATATAGTCTCTATTATATATATATATAAATACATAACACATACATAGCTGTTACGTATGAATATATACATAGGTGCATATATATGTAGTCAAAATGTGCACTAATTTATAGTATTCTGATATATTACAACTGATATGTGATATGTGTTAGGTGCACTTTTATGACATCATATGAGTTAAAAGAATGGTTAATCATGGTGATATTTCTATATATATTTATTTGAATATTTCTATATATATATACACGTACACACGTACACATACACACATTACACGCACATGTATATCAGACATGCCTATCAGCATTTATATAGATCATTAAAACGTAATCCCTAGATGCTATTCCATATTCACAGGCTATCGAGAGTTGTATTTCTCCTCCACGATCCCACTGTGTGCATGCATGGGTGCGCTCTTCCTCCGTGACCGTGAGTGCTGGTCTCACCGAGCGGCAGTGGGATGCTCACCTGTCTCCCCCAGTTACGCATGACCGGTGTTCATCCCCAGAGTCCTGAGGCCTTGAGCTCCTCCAACCCTCAGTGGATGAACACCGGTCATGTGGCCATAATATGCCACAAACAAACCAAAACTTGCAACAAAGCCTCTTAATCCTGACAATCTGTCACTTTGATCAGAAACAAAAGGAAAAAAAAATCATCTATATAAATACCTTGACTCTTTAAAGTGAATGTCATCCTCTGGAAGAAAACTGAGGATGTGAATCTAAACACCATAAATTTTCCAGTGTGATTTATATGTCTATTTAATATGAACATTTTCATTTGTCCCAGATGTTTGTGTTTTAGCAGCTTTTCCCCCCTTCAGGGAGAGCGCCTATCTAGACCACATTCTTGGAGATCAATTGGTTTATGGAGCTGACAGATCAAAAGACATAGGAATTTTTTTCCAGGAACCCTGGAACGCATCATGTCTGTCAACGCACTCCAGAGCTGGTCCCTCAAAAAGAGCAGGAAACTGCTTTGACAAGATGCAAAAGAAGGTAAATGGCACTGACAGGGTTAACATTTAAAACACAGGGCATAAGAATACGATAAATAAGATTTTAAAAATATTAAATAAAAAAATAAAATAAAATAAAATAGGAGATGGGATGCAGACAGTGAAGGATAGAGATGATGACTCAATTACTTCATCTCCGCTTGTTCAGTTGGGAATGCCGTCCACAGTGTTTCCCCGATTCCATGTAATTGCTCGTTTATCTCGTCTTTGGAGGGATTCCTGTTTGTCTAAGCATGGAGCGTACACATTCTCCCTTTAGTTTTCAGGGCAGTAGGTATTAGTAGAGTGCGGCCGCAAAAGACTGCAAATGCATTCTCTGTAGGTGACGTACGATTATACTGATGGTTCAGAAGTGGTGGAAACAAAAATTTTAAGGATTCAAATAGGCTGAGGTGGAGAAAATCACACTCCAATTCGCACTAAGTAACACGGAACAACGCCACGTGTTTTGAGGACAAAAGCGCTGCCTTGAAAAGGAGACTTAAAACTTTGGCTTTGGACTCGTTAATCCTGAAAATGACCACGTTTGCTTCCCTGCAAACCTCAGTGAGCAGAGGCCAGGTATCTCTGCATATCACAAGCCCAAGGCCCTCACTGGCTGTGGTGCTTTTTCCCTTTTGTGCATTTCAGCAGGCTTGATGGTCGTCACTCTACTTCAAGATCTACCGTCAAGAGTCCCGCCAGCTGACTTAACGTTGCCAGCTTGGAAGAGCGTTTCATGAAAGTAACCAAGATGTCCAATTCAGCATGCAAATCATCACCTCGGTTACTTGACCCCAAGACAGCAGGAACAAAGCCAGTTGCTCGGCGGAATTTATTACATTTAAACTCATTATATTGTCTTAACTTTTAATTTTTTTTTTTTGCCAGGAACAGAGGCCAGAGAAGCAGACCAGTATATAACACTGAAACTTTGGAAAATATTGACACTTTTTTTTATAGCCTAGGGTAGGGTGAATGTTTGTAAATGTATCCTTTCTTCCTACAACAAACAGATTCTTTGTGGCTAGAAAATCCAGTTTACATCTCAAGATGTATCTTTATTCACTGTATTGTTCAAAATTTAGTGTCTACTTCCTTTTCTTCTAACTATTAAGCACTTTAACTTCAATTTCTAGCTAAAATTGCTGACATCTGAATTTTCCCCTTGAGTCTGTCAGTCCTTTGGTACACTTTGACACTACATTGAGTTGCTTATGTTTTTTATTTTTATTTATTTATTTTTATTTTTTATTTTATTTTATTTTTTTTAAATTTTTTTTTTTGCTTATGTTTTTTATAATGGACAAACCTTGTTATTCTTTTTTACTTTTTTTACCTAAAATATAGCATCTTTCTTTGTCTCCTTATTATAAATTATGCAGTCTAAATTTTATATAGCCAGACAGTAAAATTACTATTGCAGAGCAGATATTTCTTAGAAAGGATGTAAAGAGAATTAAACACAAAGTAAACAACAACAAAAAAAGACAAACTGGACTCTGTCAAAGTAAAAATCTCTTGCTCATCAAAGGAGATAGTTTATAAGCTGAAGAAAACCAAAGGCTGCAATGATATCTTTGTGATACATATGCAGAAGGAAAGACTTGGATCAAGAATACACACACACACACACACACACACACACACAACCTTTAAAAAGAGAATAATGAAAAGCAACCCATTAAAAAGAGGCAAAACTCTTAGATGCTTCAGTACAGAAAGTACACAAATGGCCAATACTTACATGAAAAGTTACTGAACAACATTAGTCAAAATGATAGGCAAATTAACCCCCCCCCCAAAGATAACAAATCCTACCAAATGGAAGCCCTGAAATTAAAAAGAATGACAGTAGCATATTGGTACTTCATATATTGGTGGTGAAAGTATGAACTGGTTCAACTAACTCGGGAAACTGGCAATTTCTTATAAAAATCAAACATACTTATATACGTAGTAGCTGCTAAAGAGAAATAATCTTTCTTTTGGTCCATAAGAAGACCTGGGAAAGAATATTCATAGAAACTTTATTTATAATAACCAAAGTCTATAAATAATCCACATGTCCATCAGTAGAGAGAGTGAACTATGGCATATTCATACAATGGAATATTACTCAGCATTGAAAAAGAACAAGCGACGGACATGTGGAATACTATGGGAGACTAGATACCATATCATTGGATGTATATGAAGTTCAAGAAAAGAGGAGAAAGCAAATCAATGACTGAAATGAGAAAATTGGCTTCTGTAGCAGATGGTGGAGGCTGATTGGCAGAAAGAGAGTTTGTTTAGGATACTGAAAATCTACATCTTAATTAGGAAGTTGGTTACGTGAGTATATATAATGATCAAGACTCGTTATACAATTAAGATCCATGCATTTCACAGTATGTAAATCTAAATATATCTAGCCATTTAAAAATATGTAAAATGTAGGAGTAGCATATAAAAAATAATTTGCTGAAAGTAAACTGATTTCTCAAATGCATGAAAGCTAATCACCTCATTCAAGTTGTTAGAAATCTATTATAAGAATAAAAAGCAAGATCTAATTGTATTCCTTTTCAAAATCTATTAGAAAAAAATCTATTAGGTAATCAAAAAGCTGGAAAGATAAAAACAAGACAAAATCATCATCACCATTATTATTAGACATCATTTTGTACATTTTATCATAAAACAATGAAACAAGAAAAGGAAGTAATACATATTTATTATCAGATGCCATGAATTGATGTTACATATAAATAAAATGATTTTCCGCTCAGGAGAACCAAGACAAGAAAGGTCAGTGGTAGAGAAGAGTTCAATAAATGGTCGATTAGAAGAAAAACAATTTTTAAAAGCTTCCTATAAATAAGTAGTTTTAAAATATGATGAAAACAGTATTTTGTCTACAGTAACAAGGCGAGAAAATAGTTTAAAATAAACTCACCAGACTATACATATGTAAAAGTAAAAAATATAAAAACTTAATGTTTTTTAAAGATTTTATTTATTTGTTCTTTGAGAGAGAGATAGATTCCAAGTGGAGAAAGGAGCAGAGGAAGGAGGATAAGCAGACTCACTGCTGAGCAGGAAGCCCAACCTGGGGATCAATCCCATGACCCTGAGATCATCACCTGAGCTGAAATCAAGAATCAGGTGTTCAACTGACTGAGCCACCCAGGCACCCCAGAAATCTTAATATAAAAGAAGGAAAGCAGAATAATGACAAACATATTGTGTATCATCTCTCAAATAAATTTATTAATTTAATTCAATTCTAATAGAATATCTCATTTTATAGAAATTTGACAAAATTGTTTTGAGTTTATAGGGAAGAACAACTTGACCAAAATTTTCTTTTTTAGAGGTAATTTTGATAAAATCACCATAGCATAATTTGAAACTTTTTATGAAGCTACAGCCACGTTAGGATGAAATCTTACCAGCTCAGGAATAGATATGTCAACAGTGATGGGTGAGGCCACAGAAACAGACCCAGGTGTTTAGTACATAACATTTCTTATGCAGCACGTTAGCAATTTAAATTCACAGAACAGATCCTTCAGTTAAATATGCTGGAATAATTGGTTAACTATTCCAAAACAATCACAAGTAGGTCTCTTCCCATGCTTCAATGAAGCCAATTGCAAACTATGACTTGTTTTATTAGAACACAGGACATTATAAAATTGAAGATATATATCATGCAATAGAAATGTAATACATATGTTGTACATGTATAAATATACTTTGCCTGCTAGCATACCAATTACCATTCTTTAAAGGAAAATTTCAGAATCCGAACTCCATCATCGGTGTTGCACAATGTCTGGTATAAAATCAAACAAACAAACGACAAAGCAGAAACAAAAACTTGATGGCTCAGGAGAAGCAGGAAGATAGGTCTCATCACCACAAGAAAAAACAGTCAATAGAAACAGACAGTGAGTGAACCCACATGCTGAAAGTGTCAGGCAAGGACTGTAAAACAGCTTATATGATTATGTTTAAGGATTTAAAGGAAAAAGAGTGAGCGGTTGTGAATTCCCATCACAGATACGGCAATTATAAAAAAGAGCCTACTAGAAATTTAAGGAATGTAATGCACCATCTGTGAAAGTCAATTTCCCTTGCTGATTTAAGGAGACAGTGGCGATGGCTAAACACCTTAACAGAAATAATCAGAAATTACCTAATCTGAAGAACCGAGAAGGATGAAGAATGAATGTAGTCAATAGAGTCTCACAGACCTTAGAGGAAGTCCATGTATGTAGATTTGGAATCTCAGGAAGAGAGATGAAGACTGGTGCTGGAAAAGGCAGTTATTTGAAGGACAATGGCCAAAAAACACCATATAATTATTTAAGAACATCAAATGTATCATAGATGTTCGAATATAGTTTTCTTTGTATTTATCCTGTTTAAGGTTAACAAACTTAGCCTAAGTGAGATATTCACAAAGAAAAACACGCCTAGACACAAAGAATCAAGATGCTGAAAGCAAAACAAAACAAAAAAGGAAAAAGAAAAAGAAAAGCTGGAAAGCAGGCAAATTAGAAAGGCCTTATATCTTGGATCATACTGACAAGAATGTTTCCTGAATTTACAGCATGCCAGCAAACAATGATGTAGCTTTAGAGGTGCTGAAAGAAAAGAAGCGGTCTCCCCAATTCTATGTCTAGTGAAAATATCCTTCAAAAATGAAATAGATAAAAGAGAGCTGAGTCTATTTCCACCAGTGTTTCTGTAGTAAAAAGACATTCCATTGGATATTCATCAAGCTGGAGAGAAATGACATGAGAAGGAAACTTGGAAATTTTTTTTAAGGCAATAGGCATTGCTATGGGATCAAGTGTGTCCCTCCAATCCCCGGATTCATGTGTTGAAATCCAAAGGACGTCACAGTATGACTGTGTTAGGAGATAAGTTTTTTAAAGATGTAAATAAGGTAAAATGAGATCACTAGGGTGGGTCCTGATCCCATAGGACTGAGGTCTTTATACGAAAAGAGCATCATTTTGTGTCAATCGCTCTGTTAGATGGATACAGCTGAGGAAAAATGCAAAATTCCTTGCCCTAAATGAGCTTGCATTTTAGTTAGAGACAAAATAAAAAAGACAATTTTCAAAAGTAACTAATAAAAGTATAATGCACATCACACAGAGATGTAGAGGGAAATATTGAACGAGATGCAAAGGGGTTGCAATGCTACATACAGTGACCAGGAACTTGCTAGCCTCACATCCACTAGTAAGTGGATATCCATCATAATTTTGTTTCGCAAACACTGTTTTAAGCACCTTTATAAATATCGACGTATTTGCTCCTCATAGAAGCGTGTGGAAAGGACACAGTGCTATGATCATCCCCTGACCCTAACCATGTAACAAGCATGCGCTGCAAAAGAAGCACCCTGAAACCCAAGAGTTGGTCCCTACCCCTGAGATTGACGCTGCTCTGCACATGTTGCCTTCATGAGCACAACTCACACATGGTTGCTCCTGACATGGAACATTCTGTATTTGAGTTCAGGGCATCTGGCATTGCAAAAGGGGAACTCAATTATTGGTCATGCTGCTTAGAAAGATGCTGATCAAAAGTGGGGGTGCCCCCTTCTGAAGGATGCATGGGGGGCCAGCCGCAATGGCCAGCTGAGTGGCATCCGGGCAGGGCCGCCAGCAGCATGCCCCAGAGTTGTTTGTGTGGAGGGGCCTGCTGGCCATCACCCCATGCGGTCTGCAAGTGCACGGAGCCTGTAGCCTTCGACGCCACTGAGTCAGGAGTTCCGGCCTAAGTTCCGTGACTATTGCCGTGTACAACTTCTGTTCGCATCCCCCATTTCCATATTCCTCATGTCGTGTATATGGCCACTTGGTTCATCCTGATTTTACTGCTGGGGAAACAGGCAAGTACCAAAGTGAAGGAACCCTGCACCTTGGGACACAGCCGCGGAGTCGCGTGTGGGATGCAGTGCCCTTTCCTCTGACCCCATGCCCCACCCTCACTCTCCTACACACCACGCCTCCGCACAACTGAAAAGCATGATGATGACCCGGCCTCACTGCCCACTGAGTACCTTTCTCTTGCTCCCTCCTCACATCACCCTGTGCTGATTTTCGGCTGAGACACATGCATTGACTCCTCCAAATGCCCAGGGTCAACCTCTTTGGAGGAATATTCTCAAACTCATCACCCCACACAAGAAGATGATGAATTCATTAAGTGGAGATGTGAAAACTGGTGCTTCCCAAACTCTCAGGTGCATTGACTCTCTTGAAGACCTTGCTTCAGCCTCAGATTCAGGTCTTGGGTGGTTGGAGCTGGAGGTTCCACATGTCTAAGTAGCTCTTTGCTGATGCCACTAGTGTTGACGTTTGGACCAGTTTCTATAGCCTAAATCGTCCAAAATCCTGGAGACTAGAGGGATGTGCAAATAGAATGAAATGCAAGTGCCAAGACGCCCGAGGGCTTTCAAAGTGTCTGATACCAACTGTTAATGATATGAGTGACTATGGCTGTGATTTATTGCAAAATGCTTTCATAGTCAAGGCTTACTTCTAGCTCAAAATGTCTTTGTGAAATTAAGAAGGCAGATATTAGGGGCGCCTGGATGGCTCAGACGGTTAAGTGTCTGCTTTCGGCTCAGGTCATGATCTCAGGGTCCTGGGATCAAGTCCCATTTAAAGATCCCTGCTCAGCAGGGAGCCTGTTTTATCCTCTCCTTCTGCCCCTCCACCTGCTCATGCTCTCTAATACATAAATAAAATTAAAAAAAAAACACTATTCCCTCTTATACTTATTTTTAAAAATATCTAAAACAAGGGGCGCCTGGGTGGCTCAGTCAGTTAAGCATCCTACCCTTGATTCCAACTCAGGTCATAATCTCAGGGTTGTGAGATTGAGCCCAGTGTAGGGCTCTGCGCTGAGCATGGAGCCTGCTTAAGATTCTCTCTGTCTGTCTCTCTTAAAATAAAAAATAAAATAAAATAAATTTAAAAAAAAGAAAACAAAAATCTAAAGACAGTTTAAGTAAATAGAGAAAAATAATGATACAGAGTAGTGTCCCCTGCATTATAGTCTTTAATTGTGGGATTTTTTTTAAAGATTTTATTTATTTATTCATGAGAGACACAGAGATTGAGAGGCAGAGACACAGGCAGAGGGAGAAGCCAGCTCCAAGGGAGCCGGACGTGGGACTCGATCCCGGGTCTCCAGGATCACGCCCTGGACTGAACGTGGCGCTAAACCGCTGAGCCACCCAGGCTGCCCTAATTGTGGGATTTTAAAAAATAACATCTAGATGCCTTAAATGGTTTCCTGCTCCCATAAATACAGTCAAAATTCTACTCCGTCTACAATCTATTATCTTCAAAAGAAACATAACTGACACTGATGAAGCACACTTACTTGGTTAATGCAAAACCAGAGAATACGGGTTTCTGTAAATATTTCCCTCGGGGTGTGGGGTGGGGGAGAAAGCAGTTTTTCCAATGAAGAGTGATTATTATTTTTGTTTGAGGACATCAGCAAGTCATACACACCATAGAGAAAAACTCAGAATCCCGTCCCAGAGCAGTTATATGCTACAGATATAAAATATCTCTATTTTATATGAAGTCGTTACTTTGCTTGCATTACCCGGGACGGCACTGCAAGACTGGCAGAGAAAGAAGTCGAAAATTCTCCTGATTGCAAAGCATGTTCCTCTTCAAGACTACCCACAACTTCTGTCTTGAGCATCAAAGAGGCATAGCTATTTTCGACTTCAGTGGGAAGGAATGGGTCAAGAGGAGCGAAGCTAAGAAGAAAAAGCTGGAATAATGAGCCACGGTGCCCTCCTGACTTACATAATCTGCCAAAAGGGAACTCAGTGGGAGGCCGAGAAAGCGAGAGCAAGCAAAGTTGGTAAAAGTAGGTTTCCAAGAATCAGGACTTTCAAACGTTTTGGCTCTCACAGGTCTTCCTTGAGCGGTGTGCGACTTCGTGTATGGCTTACAAGTTCTGTGATTTCTTGATCTACAAAGTCGTAGAAAGTATTATGTGATATATATATATATATATATATATATATATATATATATATAATTTTCTCTCTATTTTATATGAAATCTTTCTCTTTCTCCGTATTTCTCTGTTCCCCTCTTTGGGAGATGGGAGATTCTGGCCTG
Source organism: Nyctereutes procyonoides (assembly GCF_905146905.1). Lineage (NCBI taxonomy): Eukaryota > Metazoa > Chordata > Mammalia > Carnivora > Canidae > Nyctereutes > Nyctereutes procyonoides. Next base: position 4,001,218 of record NW_026575125.1, read on the forward strand.
AGAGAAAATTAAAGATGAGAAATCTAAATTGATTTCTTTAATGTTCATGGGAGCCTGAGCAAGCAACTCATTTTTTAAAAGCTCTGAAAATTCAAAATAGTAAAGAGAAGAGATATAGTGAAAACACACTGCCTTGGGAGTTAAGGAATAAAAGTTACCTGTCTGGTTGTTTTACCTATTCACTTTGGGTAAGTTCTTAACTTTGTAGACACTTGTGATAGGGCTAAGTTTGACTACATGCATTGACGGGCACGTCTAGAGCATTCTCATAATAATTTTACGTGTTTATACATGCAACTATATTGTGGGGAGCCTGAGTTCTGGAATGATAGATAGATAGATAGATAGATAGATAGATAGATAGATAGATAGATAGAATGATTGATAGGTACATAGGTACGTAGATACACAGATACAAAGAAATGATGGATGGATGGATGGATGGATGGATGGATGGATGGATGGGTAGGTGGATAGATAGGTACATAGACACATAGATACATATACATGATGGATGGATGGATGGATGGATGGATGGATGGAGGGATGGATGGATGGATAGATACATAGATACATAGATAGAATGATAGATAGATGATCAATCAGAGTATGACACCTCAAAATAGGCCACTTTGACATAAGGATTATTTTGACTTGAAGGCAACCGAGAAGCAGCAGACACAGGAAAGACTCTTTCCCCTCCCTTTTTCTGGTGAAAAGAAGGACATAAATTTCCTTTTGGGGAGGTGCTCCTAGGAGCTGATCCCCTTTTCCTTTGTCTGGTCACTTCTCCATAATTTACTGCCTTTTGTTAAAATCGTATATAAAGCACCTGAGTCAAACTGCCTTTCTGGGTTTTCATTTTCTGTGAAGCCTCCATGCATACAAAAATATTACACCAATAAATAAATCTATGGTTTTTATTCTGTTGGTCTGTCGTCTGCCACTTTAGTTCAGACATCCCAGACACAGATCCTAAGAGGGTAGAGGGAATAAAGGGTTTTTTTTTTCCTCCTATACAATTCAGAGACAGAAAGAAACATGGATGGATGGATGGATGGATGGATGGATGGATGGCTCATTAAATACGCACACAGATATACACAGAGAAGTGATAAACAGAAAGATTCCAAATTGTGTCTTTTGCAAAGGGATATTCTAATGACTAAGTAAGATAATCTATATCAACATCCAGTATTGTGTATCATATACATTTTGTTACCATTTTTAATGTTGTATATATGATCATTTCCGAATGACAATCTTCACCTGATGAAACTTCTTCCTTTTTAGGTAAAATATTTTGTGCTGTGAATACAATGAAAGGGCACTGAGAATTGAAGGTGTCTTTCTATTATTTTTAATACTCAGCAAGAAATGTAACTATAGAGGAGTAACTTTCAATTCCTGCTAACTGTTATAAAAGAAGCTTCCTGTTTGGAACTTCAATCTAAAATTCTGCTTCCTATACAGTTTGGATGTTAATACCTGTCACCTTTAAGAACACTCTCAGTTCAACCAATTCAGCATCTCCAAGAACCCTCAATTCAAGCACTGCAGGGTAACACCAGGCACAAAGCTTATCTGCAGTGACTGATGTCAGAATAAAATCCAACAAAGGTAAATCACTGGACCAGACATTAAAACTCTATGGCTCTATCAATGCTCATGGATTGGGAGAATCAATAGCATTAAAATGTCTATACTATCCAAAACAGTCTACAGATTCAATGGAATCCCTATCAAAATACCAACAGGACTGTTCACAGAACTAGAACACGTAATACCAAGATTTATATGGAATCATAAAAAAAAAACCTGAATAGCCAGAGCAATCCTGAAAAAGAAGAGTAAAACCAGAGATATCCCATTCTCAGATTTCAAGTTATATTCCAAAGCTGTAGTCATCAAAAGGGTGTGGAAATGGCACAACAATAGACACCTAGGTTAATAAAGCAGAAGACCCTGAAATAAAACCACAGTTATGTGGTTAATTAATCTTTAACAAAGCAGGAAAGACTATGCAAGGGGGAAAGACAGATGGTGTTGGGTAAACTGGACAGCCACATGCAGAAGAATGAAACTGGACCACTTTCTCACACCACACACAAAAATAAGCTTAAAGCGGATGAAAGACATAAATGTGCGACCTAAACCATAAAACTCCTAGAAGAAACTACAGGCAGTAATTTCTCTGATATCAGCCATACCAACATTTTTCTAGCTATGTCTCCCGAGGGAAGCGACACAGAAGCAAAAATAAAATATTGAGACTACACCAGAATAAGAAGCTTCTGCACAGCAAAGGAAATGATCAACAAAACTAAACGACAACATACTGAATGGGAGAAGATATCTGCAAATGATATATCGGATAAGGGGTTAGTACCCAGAATATATAAAGAGCTTACAACGTGACACCAACCCCCCCACACACACACACAAATAATGATTAAAAATAGGCAGAATGGGACACCTGGGTGGCTCAGCGGTTGAGCATCTGCCTTTGGCTCGGGGCATGATCCTGGTGCAGGATCGAGTCCCACATCAGGCTCCCTGCATGGAGCCTCCCTCTCCCTCTGTGTCTCTGCCTCTCTCTCTCTGTGTCTCTCATGAATGAATAAATAAAATCTTTAAAAAAATAAAAATGGGCAGAAGACATGGATAGACATTTCTTTCAAAGATGACATCCAGATGGCCAACAGATACATGGAAAGATGCTCATCAGGAAATGCAAATCAAAACTACAATGAGCTGTATCACCTCACACCGCTCAGAATGTAGTACCAGAAACGTAAGAAACAACAGGCGTTGGTAAGGACGCAGAGAAAAAGGAACCCTCCCGCACTGTTAGTGGGAGTGCAAACTGGTACAGCCACTGTGGAAAACAGTATGGAGGGTCCTCAAGAAGTTAAAAAATAGAAATATATGATCCAGTCATTCCACTGCTGGGTTTTTAACCAAAGAATAGGAAAACCTTAATTCAAAAAGGTGCATATGCACCTGTTGTTTATTGCAGCATTATTTACAATAGACAAATTATGGAAGCTGCTGGTGTCCAAAGATAAATGAACGTATACAGTAGTAGTTCTGATCAAAATGGCAAGGTGAACCAAGATAGAAAGTCCTCCTTTGTGCTTTGAAGACATAGAAATGCGGAGAAAAACAGAGTAACAACAGTAAAAATAACCCAGCTCAAATGACTGAATATAGGAATTCCTAGTGCCATTTGCAACAACATTGGTGAACTAGAGGGTATAATGCTAAGTGAAAGAAGTCAGCCAGAGAAAGACAAATACTGTATGATTTCACTTAAATGTGGAATATAAGAAATAAGACAGATGAACAAAGCAAAAAAGAAACACATAGAAACACAGATTCAAAGATACAGAACAAACTGGTGGTTTACCAGAGGGGACGTGGGTGAGCGATGGTGAAACAGATAAAGGGGATTAAGACTTACGTGATGAGCACTGAGCAATGTTTAGAATGGATGAATCATATTGTACACCTGAAACTAATGTAACAATGTATTTTAATTATACTTGAAATTAAAAAAAAATACACAACCCTAGCCGGCTCTAGGTCTTTGTCATGTCCATCATGGATAATAATCCCTTTGGAAATATCTCTATATCTAGAATAGCTCAATCTTTTCTACAGCACATCTTGCTATATTAGCCCACCCCACACTGAGACAGTATGACGGCGAGGAGACTCAATTACAGCGTGTTCTATCCTAAGAGGAAAAGAGAAGAGTCAGCCTGGGATTGTGCAGCAGCACCTCTACCCCTTTCCAGATTTTGATCACGGACCAATACCGGTCATTCCAAAACCCTTGCTCCAAGGATGGGCCTGCTCACCCATGCCACACTGGGCTGATGAGTCACAAAAAGAGATCTGCTGGATGGGGTCGCTGGGAAACAGAGGCCCGTCACTGTCCCTCCATCAGGATGTGGATGACGATGCTCTGGTTGCTACTGGCAACCACCTACAACCATGATGAAGCTGTTGCTTTCACAGGAGAAGTGGGGTGGAAGGACCTTGATGGCACAGTGCAGCTGATGAAGCCGGCAATCTCCTCTGAGGCTCGCTCCACCTCTGCACTGGCATCAGATGAAATCATGGCCCTCGGTGTTTAAACCCGTGTGCGTCAGGTCGGCCTGCACTTTGCAGCCTGTATTCTCCCCGCGGATGTCTGTTATGAACGCATCCTCATTTCTCGGACTCGCATCTACTGACCATCTACTCTCTGGCTGGAACCGAGGGTCAGGAGGTATATGACACAGTGTCTCATTTCTACGACCTCTCAATGCTCTTCATCCAAAGCTCGTCTGTGGGAACTGCACTTAGCTCGTTAGAAAAGTTGACCCTTTACGATTTACACGTCTTCCCAAAGAGGCAGCATGTTTCCGTTTAATTAAAATAAAAATGTACATGTCACTTTCTGTCCGAAGAAGCTAACTTTCCATGGTAGTTTTCCAAGTATCTTTCTAAAAAACTTCTCTTGGCATTTTGATGCTTATATTTTCTTCCGTCTCAGGATGAACCCAGAAAGGATACGACCTAAGTGTCAACCTGTATAAATATCTATGCTATATTCCTAATGAAACAAATTGTGATAAGCATAGAACGAATGCATCTTTTAAATACATGTATCACATATAGAAAGATAAATTTGTTATCTGTATGTGTATAAATATACATGTTTCCATTTGCTGTAACCTAGACAGAAACACATATATTGCAGAATCACCTGGCAATTAAATTAAGGGCTTTAAGCAAACCTGTATCATTTCATTCTGTGTTTCACAGAAGCAGATTTGACATTTTAAATTGCTTCCCCCAAATTCTTTGCTTGCACCAAAAAAAAAAAAAAACATTTAAAATGCATTCGAATCATATAATCACTTTTTATTGGACAAACAAAACATTCACCAGGTAAATGTGATGCCAAAGTAGTGGGTCCTAAAGATTTTTTTTTATATTCTCCACTGCTTTAGAGAATCATTGCTTCTCTGCCTCTCCATCATAACTGAAAATAAACTACAGTTACATAACTCTCTCCTGCACTGTGTATTTATTTTTCCACTCTCCAGTCTCTGGGATATCCTCTAAAGTCAAGAATAGAAAAGTAAGACCTCATTAGAAAGGTATTGATTGTGTAGGTCTGATTACCATACTTCCTAATCTACAGATTTACCCAATATTACAGATTAGACAGGAGAGGTAGGTCACTTTTATAGATTAATACAATTTTATCCCTAATTTCGCTTGAGAACATTTCTGAAGCAAGTGTGCTCAAATGAAGCCCATTCCATAATTGATTGATTGAGGTGAAGAGGTGGGAGCTCTTTTTCCCACCATGATTTTCTCCTTGAGAAATACTTTATAAAGCTGATCCTTTATAAATCACTGAAGACATTTCTACAATTGCTTCACAATTGGTCACATATGCAAACAGGCTCTTTATTTCATTTGGATTTACAGATTTTCCTTTCTTTTCCCTAGCATTAGTCTACCTCTTGGTGGATACTGAGGCTAATGAATGGTTTTTCGTTTTTTCTACATGGAGACTTGAGAACACCTGTGTTTAGATCCTTTGTTTAACCATGGACTCTCGGGATCCCTGGGTGGCGCAGCAGTTTAGCGCCTGCCTTTGGCCCAGGGCACGATCCTGGAGACCCAGGATCGAATCCCACGTCGGGCTCCCAGTGCATGGAGTCTGCTCCTCTCTCTGCCTCTCTCTCTCTCTGTGTGTGTGACTATCATAAATAAATAAAAATTAAAAAAAAAAAACACGGACTCTCAACCCAGAACAGAATCACCTGGGAACTTACAAGACAGAGGCTGGGGTCATACCCACCATCTTATGCTAGTCAATGATGCTACCGTACTGTGTGTTTGTTTTCAAGTATAAATCCTCCCCCCTCAATCACCTAGATGCTCACCCCAAAACTGTGCTCAGTGGGCTGCATCTGCTTGCTCGTTCAGCATGGACCGTCTTCTCAGGTTTGTCAGCATTCTTATCCCTCATCGGGAGGAGACGGCTCTTGTAGCCATCCGGTAATTTTGTTTTCTGCTTCATTTTTCTGAAGGATACTTCATTAAGCAATGTGCACTGAACTATTGGGAAGTTATTGATAGAGACAAGACGGGGATGAGCAGAAACTCTCACTGGATCTTTGCAAGGGGAAATGATGTGATCACAAGGAGAGGGGCTCACCGGATACCACACTGTACCCACATTACCACCTGCAGGCTTGAGGCTCCTTCACACCACATGCGAGTGCAACAACACAGCTGTAAGACTATGGTTATAACACTATGAAATTATGGTTATAAAATTGTAAGTTATAAGATTCTCAAGGTAAAAATGGATGGACTGTCTTTTTCTGTAATTCCCTTAAATCCAGTCAAATAAATGCCTCTGCAGAAGAATTTATATTAGAAATCTAATATGAATTGTGCAATTTATATTAGAAATCACCAATTGTGCACTATTTCCAGGCTAGCCATATCTCCATACATAAAATATTGGTTAAAAAAAAAAAGGATATATGCCTTTGTAATCCCATCTCTTTTATTGCTGGAGGCCTAGGATATTGGCACAGAAGAATGTGTAAAACCAAAAAAAAAAAAAAAAGAAAGAAAGAAAGAAAACTAACAGAAAGAAACGATTCAAGGTGACTTAAATAACAAAACGTGGCTTATGTGCACAATGGAACGTTACTCAACCTTAAAAAGAAATGAAATCCTGACATGGGACACAACATGGAAGTATCGTGGGGACTTAAAGGGAGGAAAAATAAAATCCACTCTACCCTTTTGAGTTCTTCCTGGAGATCCGTGTAATAAAAGATCAACCGGAGAAAAGGCAACAGAAGCTTATTAACTCGTTTACCTTTCATATATATGGGAGAAACCCAGGCAAAATGAGTGACTAAAAGTAGGGGCTCAGAACTCTGGCTTTTAAGGCAAATTCAGCAAAAACAATAAACTCACGGAGAAATAATAGGAAAAAGGAATGCGGTTTGGGGCTTCCCAACCACAATCTATGGGAAGATAGGCTAATGGTAGATGAGGGGAAGTTAGTAAGGTCTGTTATATGGATTCCTCTGCTGTGTCCTCCAGGGTAGTCGGGTCTAAAGTTGTCTCTGGTGGTTAACATTTGTCCTTCCAGGTAGAGGAGGGAGGAGGGGCATCTTTGCACATTGATGTCTTGCTTTTAGGTACGTAGAGGGGAACTCAAGGAGCTTCCCTTATATCTGCTTCTTCTCAATTGCCCTCAGCTCAGAATAATGTCTGTACCAAAGTGGCACATTCTGGGGTGGCATATTATGCTTTCCTTCAACATTACGCTCAGTGCAATGAGACAGACACAAAAGGACAAATACTGCTTGATACCACTTATGTGGGGTACCCAGTGCAGCCAAAGCCAGAGGGACAAAGTAGACTTGTGGTTTCTGGGAGTGTGTGGTGGTGGGGTGGGGAAGCAGGTATGGGGACCTGCTGTTCCATAAGTACCAGGTTTCTGCTTGGGAAGAGCAGAAAAGTTCTAGCAATGGACGGTGGTGATGGTGGCGCAACAATGGGAATGTAATGTCACTGATGTAGACACTTTAATGAAGGTTAAAAGGTAACATTTATGTCACATAGCCTGCGCCCCGATTTTTTTTAAAGACTTTATTTATTTATTCATGACAGACACACACAGAGAGAGAGAGAGAGAGAGAGAGGGAGAGAGAGAGAGAGACAGGCAGAGACAGAAGCAAGCTCCATGCAGGGAGCCCGACGTGGGACTCGATCCCGGGTCTCCAGGATCACACCCCAGACCGAAGGTGACACTAAACCGCTAAGCCACCGGGGCTGCCCTGTGCCCCAATTTTTATAGGATGAGATAAGAAACATCATTGACAGCACGCAATGGATTCTTTCAAAAGGTCTGGAAATCACTATGAAAGGAAACAGTACATGCTATGAGGGGGTTCCATGCAATGCTCTAGGACCTGACTGGGTGAGTCTTTGTCAACCACAGGATGCCTTGCAAGTCACAAGAAACACGGCTACAAACCCCATCTAGTACCCGCCTACGGAGCTGACACTTTACAACCTTGTACTGACTCTGCAGAAACACCCACCACCACCCTCACAAATCACACAAATCACGGTAGTGTCTCCATTTGAGTGGAACTTCAACACCTCACTGCTCATTTGTGACAGTCTCCTCCAAAACAAAAACAAAACCAAACTCCAGCAGGATTTCATTCAACCATAGCTGCCTTACCCCCCAAAATGCACTTTCCGTCCTCCAAAAGAAGTCGAATTCCTAAAATCGTTTAGGAATTCGAACCGTGGCCAACCGTGGCCTGATGCCCTGTGGAAAGAATGGTCGGTCTGTCTCCACATTCCTGAATGGAGAGTCATCGTTTTCGGTCACTCCCTTGGGAAGAATTCTTGTGACATGCCAACTGCCTATGGTAGCATTCCGGAAACCTCTATCCCACACACAGTGTGACAACGAGGATTCTATGGGGAGGACGTTCCAGAATAAGACTCATCTCTCTGCCAGGGTTGAAATAGACTCTGTAGCCTGAGGTCAGACACTGCCTGTCTCCGTCTTCTTTTCTAGTGTGTAACCTACGGCCCCAGGGCTGCCTAAAAGTGCTAGGAGCTCCTCAAAGTGCTAGGAGGGTCATGCGATGACATCTGTGGTGTCAGATGTCACCATAGATGGGGTCTTAAGGGAATGCACATGCAGACGAGCTGCACTTGGGTGTTCACCTGTGTAGTATTCATTAGGGCCCATATCACCACCACATATCACTAGATTCTTAACCGTGGCAGGAAGCAGTGAGTCATTCTCATGATTCTTCACCATCGCATCAAATGATCTTTGCAAATGAAGACTTTATCAGGTCTTCGGCAGTCATGGTCAGCTTGGAGCCTGTGTCTCCATGGATTCCCATCAGAGCCTGGCAGGATGAGCAGCAACAGCGAGGAGCAAGCTGGGGCCGGGGTCCCAGGGGTCCCTCATCGGCGTAAAGGCATTCATTACTTGTTGAAGCTATCCTCCTGCCACATCCTCAAAACTGTGCAGGCATGAGTGATCAGGGCCGATTAACTCAGTTTAAAACCTATCAGAAATTCAGAGGCAAACACTGTGGACAGTGCAGCCAAGTCTATGCCCTCTGGTCTATGCCTAAGGATCTGTACTCTTAGGATCTTCATGTAGGTGTCTACAGTCTTGTAGCCACGACCCTGGACATAGAGTCATTCTCAAGATGAGTGTAGCTCAAGGGATCTGAAGCTCTGAAAAGAAGCACCTCACTCACTCCAAAACCTTTTGCCAACCTCACCAGAATCATCCCCTTAAAATGTTAGGCTTAGGGAGTGTCACTTCCCTACTCAAATCCCCAAGTGACATCGCATGGCCTACAAAATAAAACCCACTTTGCTTGACACGGCACAGAGCATCTTCCAGGGTCTGCCCTACTCACGTCCCCAGCTCACCTGCCAGCAAGTTGCTTGATTGCACCCTGTGCCCTGACCCCACACCTCATCCATTCGTGGTGCCCTGGGGACAACACATACTGGCAGGCCCTCCTGCCCAGGCTCCAATTCCAAATGTCTCTTCCTTCCTCTTCTCTCTGTGTCTCCAAGCCTACGTATCCATCCCACTTTGGAAAGTCTTTCCTGATTCCCCAGACAAAAGGAATCCTTTGGTCAACTACGCCTGAGTCATCCAAAGCATGGTGGGCAGCTTTTATCTCTGGCTCAGTATTGGGCTCCTCACAGCCTTCCAACCTTAAATGGCATTACCAAAAGGCGTTAGGGCCCCTAGGCACAACTCACCAAGTGTTCCCTGAGTGGAGCTGGGCATCCCTGAGTGGTCATTTAAGTGATGGGACTGTAGGCTCAGACCAGGAGCCAACACGTTTCTATCATCTGTTGGACAACTGCTTTTAAGGCGGGCTCTTCGATGCATTTCACTTGTAAGTTCCCTGATTTTCTCAAGCCCAAGGCGCAAGCAGAGAAACTGGATTTTTTTATTAAAAAAAAAAAAAAGGAATTTGAAGTTCCAGCACACGGTAATCACAGAACCCGGCTAAGCAACTCCATCCTTTGTCCATACTAATGATAGAATGGTCAACACCACCAGATGCAACTCGGCTCCAGCTGGAGGCACATAAAATCTGGGAACCAGAGCCACCGACTTTGAGCCACACAGGACGCCACAGCTCCACACGTGTGCTATAAATGATGTGAGGGTTGAGACATCGGAGTTGAGGACGCTCCAAGCCCCCAGGATAAAGTAAGTGAGACTTTACGGCGAGGCTCACCCCTTCTTCATTTAATGCACTGGGGTTCCCTCTTGGGTGCTACACGCCCTCACGTGGGCCTGTCCCGCCTTTGTCCACACCCGGTAGGAACGCTGGTGTCAAGTGTTCAATGGGCATCACCATTATTATTGTGACATAGTGGAGTGTGAGGCCCATATGGTCATTGGTGTGGATGTCAGACGTGCAGTTCCACGTGACGCGGGGCTTGGCTGCTGCTGCGTGCCCGTCTGCTTAGCTCATCCCAGAGTGGGCGCTCGTGTCACCGCACAAGCGGTCTTGCTTTCTGTGTTTCCTTTTTTTGCGGTTATTTTTAGTGATCTGATCTCCTCTGGAGCCCATTCGAGTCGGTTTGTCCCCGTGAGCCAAGGGTCATCACTGAGCCGTGCGTGCCCCCCACCCCCTAACTGTGTGCTGTCAACCTCTTCCAAGCACACAGCTTGTCCATCGTGGACTGAGTCCCGGTAAGAGAAAGAAAAGGATGCTACGTGTGGGCTTGCACTGATCAAGTGAACATGTCACCTTTTTTGTGTAGGGGAGGACAGTAGGGAGGACAGGTCACCTAGAGGTTTAAGGATGGGACAGAGGTTGGTCTCCATGGTAAGTGCCAGGTCCATGTAGGGTGGACAAAGCCATTGTCTGGCCCATTCACTACAGCTTATCAGCGCTTCCCCACTGTGCTCCTGCAGCCAGAAATATCACGTCTCCGATGCATGCCCTGCTGTGGAGGCCTGGGTGACTCATACCAAGCAAATATCCTGCTTTCCCATCTGGTCCCCCTTTGTCACGTAACCCCGACTATTAACCTACAGTGTTAGTGGCATAGAATGCGTTCCCTGAGTCAGCCTCCACCTCCCTGGCTGGCCGTGGCTCCTGTCTAAAGTGCCCTCCAGACTCATGAAGTAACCGAGCACTGCCTGTTGCTGGCGCAGGGGTGGGCAGCCAGCCTCGGGACGCCAGGGAGTTAGTGAACCATGTTTTAGTGCTAATATCGGGAACCGTTGTTTGCAATATATACATCATTAGAGTTGAAATCCGAGCAAGGATGTGGAGTTCACCTCTCTCTGCAACAGGCCGTGGGAGGGATAAGGTGAATGTTTTTTGCTAGAGGAGCAGGACCTGCATCCCCACTAGGCCATGGAGGGGGTCTCAAGAGCCCTGAGAAACTGGAGCAGGCCCTAAGGGTCAGGAAGGCTTGGGGAAGCCTTTACAGAGGCAGATGCCCCAAACTGGAGAGTCTTCATTGGGTCTTTGCAATCCTGTGAGAGAAGCACCAAGGGAAGGCTGGTCTGTGCAAGAGTGCAAGCTCCTCTAAGCCAGGAATTGTGTCTCTCCATCTCTGCGTCCCTGCGATCAGCACAGCGGCTGGCCCTTGGGGATTCACAGCTTCGTGGAAGGATTATTACTCATTTAGCTTTGTCGGTTCCACTCGAGGCACCGTGTCTGGAATTAAGACAGCATTTCGAAAAGCTTACGTTGAATGTTATCCCCCAGGGGAGATCAAGGTGACTCTGTCCCCCATCCCTTCTCTCTGTGCCTGTTGGGAGGATGGGGGCGGGGCGGGTGTGCACGAACCGTCTGCCGCACATTCTGGGTCCGGGGACAAATGCCGCCGATGAGTCTTCCAGGTGAGAAAGAGAGGAAGAAGGTGCAACAGGAAACATGTCAACATGTCAAACTAATAATTCTGACCGCACAGTCTCCAAGGCCTTATCCTTGAATGGGAACCATATTCTATGGGTATTACCCAGAATGCAAGAAGCTAGACTGTCAGCAGTCCAACCATTCAGCACCAACCATGGAAAAAAATGTACATACATAGGCAGGTAGACGGACAGACAGGAGATAAATACACAGAGACACACTCAGAGAGGCAGGTAGGGAGGGAGGTAAGCAGCTGTGCATAGAAATGTAAGTAGAACCTATGGGGCGGGCATGTTGCTCACCTTGCATTGCAAACCCTATAAAAGTAAAGCTACACAGGGGGCGTCTAAGAAGAAAATATGAGACTCCAAAGCGAGCTTAATTCATTTCTCTTTCAACACATCACTGTTACTACTCAGATGTTAGATGTTCTAAATTGGCTGCCTGCCTGTTCCAGTTACAAATATATACATATATATATCCAACAGTGGTATATATGTCTGAGTGCGCATATATATATCCTCATAGGAATAGGCTTATCATATTTATAGGTGTATTATATGCACATTATAATATGCATATTGCATTATAGGCATATCACATTATATATGCAGATTTATTCACCCATTGCATTATATACACATATATATTCATTTACCGGAAAGGAGTTCACGCTGATATATTTTTTTAATTTCACAATAGATCTAATCATTTTCCCATCTCTCTTTTTTTTTAAAGATTTTATTTATTTATTCATGAGAAACACAGAGAGGCAGAGACATAGGCAGAGGGAGAAGCAGGCTCCTTGCAGGGAGCCCGATGTGGGACTCGATCCTAGGACCCCGGGATCATGTCCTGAGTCAAAGACAGGCACTCATTTTCCCATCTCAATAAATGATTGTGCATCGTTTCTATGGACCACAGAGCATTCACCTGTCTGGCGGTTGCAAGGGAGGCAAAAATATTTCCCCTGTCCTCTTAGGTTCTGCAACAGGTCCCACGCGTGAAGCTGACATAAGATACATGACCGGGACAAGAGCATACAGATTTTATCTAATATCTTTGGATGCATACAGGAGATTTCCAAAGCAAAAGGAAGACCCAAAGAAGAGGTTAGTACTGAAAGCGTATATACATCTTTCTTGACAAAGGATGATAAATTTGTGAGGAGCTGTCAAGACAAGGTAAAGGGTTCAAGCTTCTGAGGGCAGCAAACTGGGGAGAGATGACTAGGAAACAGGGGTCGCTACAGGGAGATAAGGTGGGTTTTCAGAGGTTTCCTTGTGTGAAAGTCAGTGAAAGCCAAGTCCACCTTGGCACTGACTCCCAAGGTCTGGTGATAAGAATATTCTTTGCTTCCTGGTGCAGAGGGCACACCTTTTTCATGGGAAGCCTATGCCCCAAGTTTCCAAGGAAATGGGGAAATCCTGGTGGATATGCTGTATCTCAAGCACCTTCCGCTCAAAATCTGTCCAAGCGGCGTATTTGGGGTGGCCCTACTCTGACCCCTTCGCTATGCTTCCATTTACTTAGACATTATAGTCCACATAATTCTCAGTTGTGCTAAGTGGTACTAATTCGGGAAAATTCTGACATTGGCTTTACCCCCAAAGTGACTTCAACGAACATGTCAAGGTTTTCTCTGTGATGGAGAAATAGGTCAATGGATGATTCGTAATATCACACAGGTACGCTTTGGCCATCCATGCGTGAGTCATGGCTGACCATTGCTTGCCCATGGAATGCCTTCAATAAACGGCTGCTGGATGAGTGAAATCATGTCACTGCAGATAACCAGGGTTTCCAGGACTGGACCCCACAGGTAGGCAGGTTTGCCCGTGCAGCTGTGGGATGCCCAGAGCCCCTGGCCCTTCTCTTCTCACGGGGAAGAGCAGATTCCAAAGTAGAATGTGGGACAAGGGCAGGTTGAGAGTTGCCTGTGACAGAGGCCCCTGGAGGGGCCAGAGGCACCAGTGTCCACACACATGTGTCCTTATGAAACCCAGGGAATGAAGAAAGGTGCGCATACCAAAAATGATCAAATTTCTGGATGTCTCTGCTAGTCACATACGAGCTCCTAGCGTCCCTCAGGGCCCGTCCCCACCATGTCTGAACCCATGTGCATTAGCTTAGGGGGCAGAGTCACATAGTCAGGCATGTCAGTGGCACGGCTCACTGGTGCACTCTTTCAGAACGGGAAATCAGCCCGCTTAATAAAGACAATGTGTCAGCAGCATTTATATCTGCTCCTGTTATTTAATTTAATGCTGATGAAAAGTGAACTGGGCTGTTTGAGAGAATATACACGGAAGACAGCAGCAAGCCCAGGCCACAGGTGACCATACGGAGAATGGCCTGTGCACCCTGCCAGGAAATGCAAGGGTAAGGGACTCTAATTAGGTGCTAGGAAAAGGATGCGCATGCCTAGGAAGAAGTGTGACACTCGTTCCCCTGTGATGGGCCTGCAGGTCTCAGAATTAGCTTTCGCCCTCAATATATGTGCTTGAATAGTCAGAGAAGACACAGGTCATTTCCAGCATAAAAAGGACTGGTCTACCCTCACCTTCTATAGGAGAAAATGTTGGTGATGTGTCCTTGGGTTGCTTTGCACCATTTCTGGGAGCCTCCAGATGGAGGCTCAGGGGCGTGTGTGTTCTTTACATAAAATAGTAGCTTGTAGTTTGATGTATTAATGTGGCTGAGGGGATCTGGGGTATATAGCACTGCGGCATAATAGTGATTTTGAGCTGAGGACACTCGAGAATCCATAGATTTGGGAAAAGGCATTTTTGGAACTCTGCATTGCAGACTAAAAACAGGACCTTCCAAGTGATTTCAATTGCCGTAAATTCGCCTTCCAGAGAGGCTTCCTGTAGCAGGGGAAATTGACTCCTAACACCAAGGTACCAGGATGAGAAATCCCAGAGACAAACATTGTCACAAATCTATATAACCTACGATATATTCCTCCCAAAGACTCATTTATTTATATTTCCTAAGTGTTGCTAGGAATTCCATAACTGCATTTGTCCCCCTGCCTCCACTATGAAGATAGTATATAAGCTCTAAATTCTAGCTGCTTCCTTGGGCCACTGTCTTTGGGAGCTCCCGTGTGTGTATACACACGAAGAAACTTTGTCTTTTCTCCTGTGAATCTGTCTTTGGTCGGTTACGTTTGCACTCTCTCGGGTACAGAACCTAAGCAGCTGGAAGAAATGTTTTTCCTCCCTGACCTGATTAACCACAGAATTATTTAATGTAGAATGCTTGGTAAATTAATGAATCCAACTGTAAGCTATATTCAATAACATAAATATCATTGGGTCAAAGTCAAGACACACTTTCCACTGAAACTCACATGGGCAGGCCTAGCCAGGCAATTTGAAAAAATGTTCAAAAGGTGTGAAGAGAATAGGGGATGAAAGAAAATTATCATTAGGCACAAACAGTATGATTATCTACAAAGAAAATCCAAGAGGATCTTGAGGGAATCTATTAAGCAGAGTCCCTCAAAGCTGCTGAACACAAGAGCAATATACAAAAAGGAATTTGCAACCTTTTATACCAGCAACAAATAACTTAAAAACACCATTTAACAAGCATCATTCTAAAAATACACAAATATTCAACTGCAAAGTATGTAAAACATACCTATCGTGATAGATGAAAGCCCATGACGGAGAGAAACGAACTTCATGAACAACACGAAAGAAGATGTGACAAATGAATAGATTTCCTTTGTTCACTCAAGGGAAGATTCAGTATCTTTAAAGATGCTTCACTGCGATGCAATGCAAATTCGATTCAATGCAAATCGTCTGTCGAGTCATAATAGAGGATCTCTTCAAACCAGAGAAGTTGGTTCCTGTTTGGCAAGGAAGGTAAGTGTTCACGAATGGCCAATACCATTGGGAAGAAGAAGAACAAAGATGAAGGAATTCTCGTACTAAAGATGGAGAATCACGTCGTTTGTTAGCATATGTCACGATAAGTGATCAAAACAGTGGGACGCCCGACAGTCAAACGCACCGAAGAACCCAAGGAGGGGGAATAGGTTAAGCATATCCCAGAACATGCAATAGGACAAAATGTCACTGAGGAATGATGGGGCGGGGGTGGGAGATGGACAGGCCATTCCAGACATGGGGTGCACACGTGGGGTGAACAGGGATGACACATCTCTCCATCACGCTATTTTTAAAACTCTGGTGAATGAAAAAACTCTTCCAAATGTACAAACCACTAGAAGAAGCTGTACTAAAATGCATCGAAGAGCTTGGGGTTATGAAAAGGTGACCGAGGGCCCCCAAACACACAAACCCTCTTTACGAAAAGGATCGGCGTCCCAAATCACAGTAACGCCCAAAGTTTTGACACGACAGACAGGCCGCGTACACGGCTTGGAGAGATAAGCCATAGACCGGGAAGGGACTTACAAGGGATAAAACCCCAAGTGGATTAGTTCCCACCTGCGTGCAGGAGCCCCACACATCAACAAAGAAACGGGGCACTTAAGAAGACAATGAGCAAATAGTATGAAAAGGTAATTTATCATAAAGGAGATGGAATAACTAAAAACATTAGGAAAATGTGCTCAGACCCTAAAAATTAAGAAAGTGCGCTTTTAAACAACAGGGAGCTACTGTTTGATACCAATTAGACGGTTTTAAAAAACGTCAAGATACGCCAAGTATCAAGGCTGTGGAAATGGAATGTTTCATATGTTCCTGTTAAGTCTGCAATAATTTGTGTTTTTTTTTTTTTTTCTGAATTTAAGAAGCTAGGTTGATTGGGTTTAACAGAACATGTTGATGGAAGGTTTAATTGAAAACTGGAAGAAATCTGTTGCTTTCCCCCACCCCCAGAATAGCCTTTTCTCCCTCCTTGTATTTTAATCGTTTTCCTTACATTTTTACCTCCATTAAGCCACCCTATCTAAACATAACCTCAAATAAAAGCAAGTTCACATGTAATGTGATTTAATGTGCAAAAATGTCAGAAGTCACTCCCCATGGCGAAGATTTTAAAAGGCACCATTTTAGCATTCTCTCCAGAAAGACATTTCCTGAGTTACAATGTCTCAGACAACAAAGTGAATACATTCAGACCTTGAAAGGTCAAGGAATAATGAAACCATCTCATTATGCATTTACGAAAATGAAGAAACTTACACTGAGCAAAACTTCAGAATATTTGCTGTTTGCCAAAGTATGCTCCGTCGTTTTCATCTCCCCTTTGTATTTTTCATGACATTTTCATGATATTTGGGGGGGGGGGAGCACAAAAACATGCATAAGAAACCATCTGTCTGCAAAAAAAGAAAGAAAAGAAAAGAAAAGAAAAAAGAAAGAACGAAAGAGAAAGCTAAGTAGTAAAATAACTAAAGTTTTAGAGAAGGAAGTCCTGCCAGGCTGAAGTACATATGTGATTTCATGACTTAACGTTTCATAAACTGAATTTGCAGTTGCTATGCTTTCATGATTCATTCATTAAACACTGTTCTAAATTAAAGTAAGAATCATGCTTTTATGTAGAATTGCTCAACTGGGGGATTTCCAGATCTCACTCAGTGAAATCTTGGGGGTAGGTCTATAATATCAGAGATCCCCTACCATGCACCACCACAAACAGCTCATCTACATGGATCGCAGCTGTGCAAGAGACTTCAAAAAGTCTATTTTAACTGACATTATTCTGCGATCTGACAAAATAGAGCATTTTCACCACCAGGAGCTTGAAAAAGGGGAAAGTTTTATTTTTGAATGAACAAATGGACAAGGAAAGAACATGGGACAAGAGGTCCTTGCCCCTAATTTTCATTGCACGCCCGTGGTCTGCAGATGTTGCCCATTGGGTGCACTGTGGTGGGTCCCCAGTGACTCCGCCACGGATTGGTATAGACCGTGGCACACGTGGGCTCTCCCACCAAGGATGCCATCCAGTGATGGTTGAGAGAACGGGGATATCATCCCTAGAGGATGGATGGGATTTGCCCCATGGGGTGATGAAGCCCATTCCCAAATCCTGCTTCTAGCATCTGAACAAAACAAGCAGGGGCCTTCCTCCTCTTCCCCTTGTGCCCATTGTAGATGAGGGTTTGCCTGTCACTGGCTCAGTTTCCCCCTCCTTCTTCAGAGAAGTAGGATCCTTAAACATCATGCTTAAGATGACAGATTTCAACAGCACTTAAGAATTTAGATATTTACGGCCATGTGTCACAACATTATCCCCGGGACATATGTCAACAAATACACTCTAAAGTAAATCTGAGCATGATTTACATTTCCTTCTCCTCACGTGGAGATGGTCATAAAACACACACTCCAGGAAATGTCACCTCCATGCACAACCTGCTGAGGGACATTCTCGCTGATGTGGAAGGATGCTGAAAACATATCACTCATCAGTCTTCCTGGAAATAAATAGGCATTTGGAGATGTACTCAAATGAAATGTTGGATTAATCAAAATAGTTGAAAAAAATACCATCAGAGGCAGTAAGGTGTGAAAAAGAGGCAGCAAACGGGGGATCTGTTCAACTACAGAATGAAGTCTAAGTAATGGAGATAAATATTGTCGCAAGACGGAACGTAAATGTTAAAACTTTTGGAAGGTTGTATATTCACGTGATAGATGATGAGGACATTTTTTTTCGAAGATGGTTAAATAATCCTTCGTAAAGCAGAAGAAATAATGCTCATACATCAAGTCGATGGCTTACAAAATGAAAAACTTGTTGAACTGATAAATAAATTCAAAATATGAATCTCTGATTTCCCCCTAAGAGAAGGTCAAGAAGAGGAGAGAGAGAGAGAGAGAGAGAGAGAGAGAGAGAGAGAGAGAGAGAGAAGATGGAAGGAGGGAAGGAAAGAAGGAGGGAACGAGGGACAGAACTTCACAAATTAAATGTCTGAGAACAGAACTGAATCAATAAATTAATGAAGTCGTAATTTGAGGACTGTGACAGTCCTGTGTTAGTTTTATTAATCACATATATGTGTTTTGTTTTGTTTTGTTTTGTTTTGTTTTTACAAAGCTAGTCTAGCAGTTGAGGACCATCTTTCTTCCCCGTGGTGCAGGTTGCTTCTAAACACGCATTAGTGGTCCCGTGCCAAGAAGGGATGCTCCTCTCAGCAGCCGGCACAGACCGTAAATAGTCATTTGACGACAGAGTGATGGCATCAGGATCGGTCACACTGCATCCCTGAGGGTGGCGTCAAGAGCAGAAACCAGGGAGAGGTTGCAGGATAATGAGAGGTAATAGGGATGGAACCAACCGCTGAGCATGACAGCTGTGATTGAAGCGTCTATCCCCACCCCCACCCCCCAAGCTTGAACGGAGCTGGTCCAATCACGAATGGGTGTTCATGACGGCTGGAAATGCTGGATCTGGGGAACATGCAGCAGGAGGGGTATTGAGGGGGGTGTTGGAGGAGGACAGTAGGAAATGAGACCAGAGGGGTGAGGGGGCACAGCCTTTGGACAACACGGGGACTGGCTCTGGCTCCAGAGAAATGGTGGCCATTGCAGGGCTTTGAGCAGATGATGGTCAAAGGGTCCTGTGGCTGGTGTGTGGAGGGCACTGAGGCTGGTCAGTGAGTCAGGAGGCTGCGCGTCATCTGGGGGAAGACGGTCCTCCGTGCTGCAGACCACAAGTTCTATAGAGAAGGTTGGATTCTGGGTCTGCAGGAAACTGGGGGAAACCACAGTTTAAGATTGGATGTGACCTCCAGCAAAGTCCTGGGGCACGTCTCCAACACTGGGAGCATTTGCACGTCGCTTTCATAATTCAGGTAACTCCCCCCCCCCCAATCCCCGGCCCCTAGCATCTCTTCCTTTACTGCAACTGCATCTGCTCCCATCCTTGTAAAGCTGAGGTTAACCATCTCGCCTCGATAATGTTGCTTGGGATGTTGCCGCGGCCAGGTGCTAGCCAACGCCGTGTGTCTGGGCCCACTCCAGAGCTACCTGACGTTCCCCCCCCCCCGCCCCGTTCCCGTCCCCATATTGACGACAATCAGGTGCATGGAGAGTAGACAGAAATCGGACATGCGGTGCTTGGGGTTTGTAAGTATGAAGCAGAAATGTGCATCGCAAGCTCATTACAAAGGAATTAATCATATTTTTTTTAACTTTTTTAAATTTTTTTTTTTATGATAGTCACACACACACACACACAGAGAGAGGCAGAGACACAGGCAGAGGGAGAAGCAGACTCCATGCACCGGGAGCCCGACGTGGGATTCGATCCCGGGGCTCCAGGATCGCGCCCTGGGCCAAAGGCAGGCGCCAAACAGCTGCGCCACCCAGGGATCCCAGGAATTAATCATATTAATACAGGATGCCCGGTGGAGCAGATTTGCCGCGTAACGTTGAAGGGCTACAAACTCCACCTGTTCGACATCAAAACATTTACTTAAGCTCTCAGTCGTGATTCTCTTTGCTCTGGGAGCCAGCAATGTCCAGGGATGGCTCGCGTTTTATGAACTCTTCCTGCACCCTTGACAGCATTTGATGGTTCTCAGAGTGCCAATTATACCCAGAGCCGGCTGGCTTCTTTTCAACTAAGTTAACGTTGCAATCGGCAAAAAAAAAAAAAAAAAAAAAAAGTATCTTTCTGGTTCGGGCAGACTTCGCCGAGACCATCCACACTCAGACACAATTCTATCCTTGCTGCGCCGTCCAGACACCATCCGTCACCAACCGCCCCAGACGTTGCAAAGTGAAGGGAACACGTTTGTGTTAGATTTAAAAAAAAAAAAAAATGCTAATGGGGTCATTTAGAAATGTTGAAAGTAGAAAAGGTAACATGTCCATAAAAATGAAAATATTTGTATTTTTGCATGCTTTGTCGTGTTCTTTGTCTATGTACTTACCTGGCACAGATGTGGGACATATAAATAAATTCAAGCATGAAGACCACACTGTTTAAGAGAGTGGACTAGCCACGGCACAAAGAGATACAAGGCAACAGATACAAGGGAAGGCCCTGGGGATGCCTTTGTGGTCTTTCTCGATGCTCTTCCATATGTCCTTAACCTCCTCTTGATTTCGTTTTCTCATCTGTTCTCTACCCATTGCCGTCTCCGTTTACGATACAGGATGACTCACGCTGCGCTTACAAATCTGATGCATGCCGCCTGCCTATGCACGTCGAGATGGAGTCTGTGCTTTGCTCTTGCACGGTGCGCTGCTCGAATTCCATCGCACGGATTCCAGAACGCTTCCATCGGCACGGTGTCTGTGAAGGTCATCACCTGCATAGGCTGGTTCCATCTTAATGCACTTTTCACTGCTCTAATTCATGCATGACTCCACCCCAGTTGATTTCCACGCTCCAGGTTGAGTATTTAACTTCATTTGCAATAAACATCCTTGTGCACATACCCCTGTGCAAATAGGTGAGCAGTAAAATGCTGAGCGACCTCTCCTGCATATCCCCAGTTGTTCTTCAACGGCAATTAAAGCTCCGACCAGCACACCCTGAGTCCTCTTGCTTCATACTCTCTCCAACCCTTGACCTTCTCTTAATAACAAATGACTGTTTTCCCCACTTTCTTTGTTGCGCTCTGCACGCACTGGAACTCCTCCCTTTGAATGTTTCCGTCCACTGGTTGGGAATTATACCAGAAGGGACTTCCCTTCTTTTTGGCCTCTTCCTCGTCTTTGTCTTTGGCATGTTGCAGCTGGAAGGCATGGGTGCGGAGAAGATTTCTTTGTACTCCTCAAAGACAGAGTTGTAGCTGTGGTATTTTCTAAATTCTATAAAATTCTCAGCTGTTATTTCTTCCGTCCTGTATTTTGATTTCTCCTTCTGCAAATCCAGTGAGTCCTATAGCTGGCATTATTTGTTGTTTATGATATTCTAGATGGAGAGTATGGCTATGGAGTAAGAAATTAAATATATATATATATATATATATATATATATAATGGATTTCATATTACAGTGGGGGAAAGATATAATAAAAAAATGAAAAATAAATAGATGGTAGGGTGCTCTGAAAAATGCCCATCCACTCAAGAAACCCAGGCCTAATCCCTGGGACCTGTAAACATTGCTGCATATGGAAACAGGGTTTTTAAAGTTGTGATTAAACCAAGGGTTAAACTGCAATGGAGAGACTGTCCTGGATTATACATGTGTGCCCTAAATATATTTCCATGTATCCTTAGAAGAGGGAGGCAGAGGGAGATTTACAAATGTAGGAAAGAAGACAATGTGAATAAAGAGGAGAGAGAGATTTGAAGACACTGATCTTGAAAATTGGAGGGACGCCTGGAGCTCCAGAAGCTGGAAGAGCCAGGAAGGACCCTCCCCTGGAGCCCACGGAGAGAGCAGGCCCTGCCCTCCCTGGATCTTAGACTTCTAGCCTTCCGAAGTGTGAGAGAATACATTTCTGTTGGTTTTAACATACCCCCACCACTGCCCCAAACTTCCCCAAGTACCGGTGGCAAGAAATACAATGAAGAAAATTAGAGGGGTCATAACGAGTGCTCGGGGGTTGCAATTTTACTTAAAATGGTGAGGGAAGACCTCTCTGGAAAGGTAACATTTTCAGCAAAGACCTCTGGGAGGAGGGGTGAGCATTACAAATATCTGAAAGAGCCTTCGAGGGACAGCAAGCAGCAGGTGACGGAGGAGCTTGCTTGGAACGCTCGAGAAACATCTAGAAGCCCAGAGTGAGCAAGTGTAGTAGGAGATGGGAGCAAGGGGGTGGTGGTGGGGACCTTGTCCATCACTGTGAAGTTCTCAGATTTTATGCTGAGAGAAGATTTGTCGTGTGTGGGGGTGTTGACACAATTTATCCTGTATTTTAAAAAGATGATTCTGGTAGCTAGGTTTAGGACAGCCTAGCACTGAGTCACACAGTAATAACATTAATAAATTATTAATTTATTGTTAATAATATATTATTGCTATTGATTTAATTTTTAAAATTAAATTTTAATGTAATTCATTATTATCTTGTATTAATTGATCGTTAGTTTATTGATATTAATTATTAATTTATTAATTTATTATTATCTTATATTATTCTATCATAGTCACTATTATTATTATTATTATCCTGAAAGAGACAACACAACGGTGGGAGTTTCTAAAAGGGCAGTGGTGGAGGTCACGAGAAGGGGTCATATTCTGGACATATTTTGAAGGTTCAATAGATTGGACATGAGGTGGGAGAGCAGGGGAGGATTGCAACATGACCCTACAAAGTCTTGGAAAACTCTAGAAACTGAAGGTGCAGAGAATGGCTGATGAGTGTTGCTTTCTGATTGCCCAGCACACATCCTCCCCGTTAGCCATACGCAACATAGCTCTTAGACACTCAGAAACGTGCACGGTTTCTAGAACTGGTATCTGCCTAATGGGACATGCTGGCGGCCTGTGTAATGATTCCTGAGAAATTTTGCAAAGCTTCATTTGAACTCTGGTCAGGATTGTCTTTGTGGATCGGCAGCACTCAACCCTGTCTGCACATTAGAATCACCTGGGTCACTTTTATGAAAACCCTGTGCCCAAGCTGAACCCCATACCAGTTAGCTCCAAACCCCCCAGGGTGGGACCAGGCATAAGTATTTTTAATGTTCCCTTTAGAGTCTTCCCTAAAACGTCTCACCTCACTGTCCTTCATCTTCTGCTCATCTTCGTCCCCTAAACCAGTGGTACTCTACTGGAGCAACCCCACTTCCCAGGGACACTTGGTAATTTCAGGAGACGTTTGGTGTTACAACAACCCGATTAGCATCTTCTGCGTAGAGGCTAGGGATGCTCTAAGTATCCTACAATGCACAGGACAGTCCCTGTAACAGAGAATTATCCAACCGCAAATATCAATACTGCTGAGGCTGACGAGCCCTATCCAAAACCCAGGGAATCTTACTATTGTACTAATGAGTCCAGGATCAATTGCCAGATTTTTAAACATCTGCGTGTGTGTGTGTGTGTACACATGTATGCGGCTTTTCGTTTTAATTAGCAAATTGAAAGTTGTAGCAGGGCAAAATGGAAGCGAGGAAAGAGAAGGCTAAAGAGAGCAAACATCTGGGTCGAACATCATCTCTCACACACCTAAGTGCCTCTAGGACCTAGTTAGGGTGACAATTAGCAGTTTTTGAGAGCAAACCGAACAAGTGTTTGCATGTCCTTTTCCTTCCTGAATTGTGTCTGTGAGAGCCGAGTTAATGCTCTGATAGAGTCACATCAACACAGCAGGTGCTGGGTCGAGCATCAGGGTCTGCTCCTTCCAGGTTTTGAACAATGCACCAGCCAAAGGGCCTGCTTTTCATTGAAGTAGTGCACGCGGATGACGGGAGGACTTCCACTTTTTCAGAGATTGCACTGCATCACTCAGGAAGCTGCCAGTGACCGGGTGGGGACCCAGGATGACATCCTCATGTGGGTTTGCTTTTCTGAGGGTGCATTTCCTGACTTTGCTTTTCTATTTGTGGAGAGCCTATTTTTTTCGATGGGCCCAAATAGATGATCAGTTATAATTGATAACGACTGTGCTCCTTCAGGGACATTTTTGGTTGTCACAGACTGGGGAGTACAACCGACATCTCGTGAGGCGTGGCCAGGAAGGCTGCTCAAGATACCCCCAATGCATAAGACAGCCCCTCTCCCCCAGGATCAAGAATCACTCAACACAAATGTCAAGCCTTGGAAAGAGAAGAGTAGAATAAAGAAAAAGATGCACGCCTTTACAAATCATCTTACTACGTGGTTTCGTTAGACGTATTGATATACCTTCTTTTTTTCTCCAAATACTTTTCCTTCATGTGTTTTCTTTAAAGTCCTGCTCATCGAGGGAGTTTTGCAATAAAATGCCGAGTCCGTCTCAGTAGTCCAAGATGGATAGAACTTGGGCTATAATTGATTTCCTAGCCACCGTCTTAGAAGGATTTTAGCTTCTAGTACTTGGTAGTATGGAGCACCCAAAAACACGTATCTTGTTTCTTAATTAGGCTACTGTGACTTTGCTTACATGGACAACAAAGGTTGGACTGCGTGTGTCCCAGAATTTCTCTGACACGTGTGACCACTGAAACCGTGGCTGGGCCGTTCCAGGATTCCCAATTCCATTATTGTGGTCAACTCATCCCAGTTTGGCAAGTCCTGCCCCAGCTTTAGAACTAAAAGTCCCAAGTCCTGGGAATCTCCCAAACCGGGGGATGGTTGGTCACCTACATTCCATGGAACTGGTTTTTCAAGAAAGCTCTTTTTGGCAAAATGCTGCATTGGCACATCCCCCCAAAGCATAACTCGGGAATTAGCCTTCTCCCATCTGGAAAATAAATGATTAAATCTTTCTTGTCATGGGATGAACCCTTCTTATCTACACAGTTTGTTTTGTTTTTGTTTTTGTTTTTTACTAGGGAGAGAAGGGATCATATCCCCAACAGTTAAAAATACTGTTTCAGAGAATTGTTTGTGAACTATTCCAGCTTTCTCATTCCAAGACTAAATTTTATTTGTATCCAATTTGATAAAGCTCAAGGACCACCAACGATGTCCCTAAGGGTAAGACTTTTAACAATGTGAAGAATCTCTTGTGCGTGCCTATTACTATTGTAATTCACTCTTCCCTCTGCAAATGTAAGGTCGTGCACCACATTTAAATAATAGCCCTGTTAATAACAAGAACCCACCATGGAGATCCCTGAGAGGTCCCAGCCCCCACGTTGGCCCCACATGAGTTCATCCAGTGAAATGTCACCTCGGAGATACTAAGGGGGCCTATAACGATCAGGCTGGAGGACCCATTATCTCACACTTAAAAAACATGTCAAAGCATTCTAATACAATGTGCTTATGCACTTGGTAGAAGGGTTGTGGTTTTAATTTAAAAAACTCAGCAGTGCTCCTGTTCAAAAACCTCCATCATTTGTACCTCCCAGTGTCAGTTTGCCTCTGCAGCTCCGAGACAATGAGAAACCAGATCAATCCCAACATACCTTTTGAGAATTAATTTTTGTGATGTCAAATGTGTGATACTATACAGCCCACATGTACTCAAATGTGCATATCTAGGGAAGTGGTTACATATATAAATGAGTTTGTATATATGAATTCAATAAGAATTCCATACGTGTGTACAGATGTACATGTATATATATGTGTGTACATGTGCACCCAGACACACATAGCATGAATAGATTAGGAATATGTATATATGAAAATAGACGATCAATGAATACATAAGATAGATGTCAATATAGAGAGACATAGATTCCATGATCCATCATGGAATTTTTATATATAAGTAAATTCTTAATATTAACTTGTCTCGTATTATTAAAAAAAATTAATCTTGGGGATGCCTGAGTAGCTCAGTCAGTTAAATCTCTCTCTCTCTTTTTTTAAGGATTTTATTTATTTATTCATGAGAGACACACAGAGAGAAGCAGAGACACAGGCAGAGGGAGAAGCAGGCTGCACACAGAGAGCCTGACGTGGGACTCGATCCCAGGTCTCCAGGATCACATCTTGGGCTGAAGGCGGTGCTAAACAGCTGAGCCACCGGGTCTGCCCAAATATCTGACTCCTGATTTCGGCTCAGGTCATGATCTCAGGATTGTGGGCTTGATATAACTGGAGTTACTGAATTAACTCAATATTCTCTTCTGGGTTCCAGATATTTGGTTTGATTTAGGACAGGGTCAGCAGACCAGAGGCCCAGGCCAACTCTGGCACGCTGCTTCTTTCTATAAAGTCTTATTGGTACACAGTCGTGTCCATTATTTAGGTACCGTATAGGGATGCGTTTTGTCGTACAGAAGAAGAGTTCTGTGTCTGTGACAGAGACCGTGTGGCCCATAACACCAAAATAGTCACTCCTTGGCTCTTCACAGAAAACTTTTGCCTATCCTGAAGTGAGACTAAAGAGAACCAAGTTCTTAATAGTTTTAAAAGAATACCATACCCCTGCTGTGCTATTTTAAAGCCTAGATAGATTGAAACACAGATGACAACGAAAACAATCTGAAGAGCGAAAAAATTACTCAACTAAGTAACAGTATTAACACACCAACAGTAAAAAGACAGCTCAGTTGGCTGAGCTGATTTGCCAAAACACTCCAGGGCGGGGTAAAAAAAGAAAAGAAAACACGTTTCGCTAACACAGAGCAAGCAACTACGGAGTCATCCCTCGGCCTACCTATTTCTGCTTCATGCACAGCCCTCTGCTATGCGCTGAATGTTTGCATCCCCTCACTCCCAAAATTCCTATGTTGAAATCTCCCCCCACACACACACCCGTGATGGTATTTGGAAGTGACACCTTTGGGAGGGGATTAGGTACTGAAAGTGGAGCCCTAATGATGGGATTAGCATCCTTATAAAGGGTTCCCCCAGAGAACCCCCCTGCCCCTTCTGTCATTTGAGGATACAGCAAGACGACATCAGTCTATGATCCCAGAAGAGGGCTCTCCGGACACCAAATCGGCCAGCACCTTGATCTAGGACTTCCAGCCTCCAGAACTGTGAGAAACAAACGTCTGTTGTTTGGGCCACCCAGTGTGGGGTCTTTGTTATGGCAGCCCCAATGGACCAAGACACCCCCCCTTTACTTTTCCCGTTTGGAGAGTTGTGCTGAAAAACAAAAAGGGTGATTGCCATTGCAGACCGCTTTCACGTCTAGTAGAGAGGATGAGCTGAATGAAGCAGTAAGGAAAGTGTGATTGTACTTGGGTGAAATTAAGGCTCCGCCATGCAGCTGAGCACTGAGTTTTCTCTGGTGTTGCTGCTTTCCCTTCCGCTCGCTGCTGGTTCCAGAGATTTCCATGAATGAGCAAAGTCTCTTTCTTCACATTCAAGGTCTTCTGTCTGCTGGATGCACGCAGGAAACCCTAAATCTGTTTGATGATGGCGCCTCTCCAGCACCTTCCTCTCTGAGGTAAACTGGACAGGAGTCTCAGTCACTTCACCATCCCTCTCAATGGCAATGAACCACGGAGCAAAAAGAAGGCGCAGGGGCGGGGGGGGGGGGGACACTGACGAAAGTCTCGCCATGGAAACTCATTATTGGGCAAGTTTTAGGACTAGTATTGCACCTCAATGGAAGCCAGTTGGAGGGTCCTCTTTCTAAAAATGGCCCATGGTTTTTTTTTTTTTCTAGATATGTTGTATATGGTGTCCTGGGTGCCACATGCTGATTCTTTAATGGGCCCCTCAAACTAAAGTTGAATAATGACATTTTAGCCATTACCTCTGATGAGAAAAAAAATCAGTGAGTGGTTACTATGATGATTTAATCTTCATGTGACCATTTCCCATGTGGGGTGTGTGTGTGTGTGTGTGTGTGTATTCTATTTTACTCTTCGGGAAGTGTACAAACACTTCCTTTACCTAATATAGAAATATGATTCTCATTGCTTAGACTCTCTACACTTTAGGGATGTATTGATTCTTGGTGACAAATTGTCACTCAATGTTAATTAGTCCACCTCTAAGTTCACCGGGAGAGAATATAAAGAACAGTGGGGTCTAAGGCTGGTTACCTTTGCTGCACAGAGTTCTCTAGGTTCTACTGCTTATGGCCTGGATTCTACGACTTATGCCTCTAGGCTCCGTTGCATACTGCTCTAGGCTGTATGGCTGCTTGCTGCTCTAGGCTCCTTTGCTTATGAGCCTGGAATGCACAATTGTAGACACCCTATACATAGGGGCACCCTTTTCTTAGGATAAGGGAAAAACATTCCAGGAGAAGATTTCGGTTGAGTCACTTTATTACTAATCAATATGAAATATCTTAGTGGAGCAGATCTGAACACAGCAAGCCACCTCCTTGCATCAACTCGTGGAATTCCTCATGCCTGTCAATTGCCTTTGGCCAAAGACCACCAGGGACAGACCAGCAGTTGGGCAAGTTGGGCTCATTACTTGCCGCAAACAAAAAGCTGTACCTCATGGGCAACCTTCAATAAGAAAACAAAAATTATGGCAGGATTTGGACTTTGGTTGGATGATTTGGGGACAATCAGTCAGGGGTTCATTCTGCATGGAGAGTTCTCAGAAAGCAGGAGCGACTTTGTGATTGAGTATCTCAATCTGTCCCATCTGTAGAGAAGGTAAGCGGAAGCTGTCAAATGGCAAAGATATAGCAGTCGCTCCTGGATCTTAAGAGCATTTCATATTTTCTGGTTTGGACAAGGTTCCTGTTCCGTGGGTGCACAGATACGATCACAGAGGGCTTTTGTTCTGGTCTCAGTCCACCAAGGCCAGACTTGATGCTGATGCTGTGTGAGGTCATCATGTCTAGCAGGAGACTAGCACAGTCAGCTGTGTGTGCTGGGCCAGCTCCTAGTGCTCTGTTGACGGCTGCTATGCTCTTCCACAACTCTGTACCTGGCGGATGCAACTGTCTCAAGCCTGGAAAGCAGGGTTACACTTACTTGAACTAAACTTCTTAAGCAACTTTTTACCAAAAAATTAAAAAATAATTAAAAAAATAAAAATAAAAACAACCCACCAGGAATAGCTTTCCTTAGAAAGGTGTAGGCAGGAAGAACAGAGTTACCCTGACATTTGATGGGCAGTGCAGGATACCAGCTCTGGTGGGTGGGGCTGGTCCTATAAGCGGTAGAGTGACCCCTGGGTCTTCATTACCAGGGACTCAGATATCTCCATCCTTTCACAATGACTGGGCCTCTTTACTGCTGGGTCCTTCAGACTAGGAAACACGAGGACTTCCATCCACAGCTGAAACTGCAGTCTTTATGTCCCAGGTACATACTGTCAACTGTTAGTGGATGTGTTATCCCATGGGCTACCTAGTGGACAAGTGTCTTTCTGGCATATCAGACTCTATGTGCTGGAATGGAATGGGCCACCTGCCTTTTACTCAGCATTACTCTGCCATTTCTGGACATCCCAGAATGTCCTTGGGATGGTTAGTTGAAAAGAGAGTATCCACTCATGTGAGTCAAACAAATTAAGCCAAAGATATGAAGCAGCTAAAAAAAAAATAAGTAAATGAATAAAACTTGGTGTCTTATATAGTATTATAGACCCGCTAAATAGTGTGAAGCAAATGGTCTGTCCCATCATTGTGTCATATCTGGTCCCAGGAACCATACATCCATGGCTTGGGCATCCTTGCAATCACGCTTCATGATGGGCGAGCTGCCCTGGCCAATGAGATGAGCTAGATCCCTGCCCGAACTTTGGTGTTGGGAGTGTGGAGACTAGGCCACCATCTGAACACAAATGCTCGCCAACCACAGCCAGCGCACCTCTTACCCCTACAGAACCCAGTTGTTTCTTTGATACCACCCTGACCCCTACCCCCACGTATCTTCACTGACCCTGTGTGTGAGACCAATGCACACACTCCACTGACCCATCACCTTTAAGGCTATTGTTTTGGAAGTGAGGGTCAATTTCGAACGTGACTATTTCCTCCCAAGGCCAGGTCAGAGAGGAAGTTGGATTTGGAGGCTGGGAATAAGTGGTGGGGAGTGTAAGGAAAGAAGAGAATCTTAATTCGTCATTAACTTCATCATGCTATCTTGCTGAAGTAGGTAAAATTATTCACAGGCATGAAAGGACTTTAGCAGGCAGGTCAAGCTGACCATATTAAAATCATTTCCAACGTTATTTGCATCACGAATCAGGAGACACATTTACAATATGTCTTAGGTTGGGTTCCTTGAGAAACAGTTTCCGAGACAGGAATTTGAGTGAGAATAGTTTTACTGTGCTCTAGAGGACCAGAGGAAGAGTGGGAAGCGAGACAGAGCAGGAAAGAAAACCAGTAAATGGTGTATTATCCCCGTGGGCAAAAAGGCCAAGCACTATTTGGGGATTTTGAGAGCCACACTTGAGAATAATCCCACCTGATGGGTGAGGGAGCTAGAGTATTGATCCACCTACCACCCATCTGTCATTGTTTGAGGGGTTCTTGTAAGGCCAACAACTCCTTAGCACTTTCAGCTTATCCTGTACTTGGTCCACATGTGTTGCCATAGCAAGAAAACCATCCCAAGCAGGGCATCGGGGGTGTTAGCAGCGAGCACGTTCGGCATGTAGAAGTGGGTGCAAAAGCAACGTGAATGGTTCACTGACTGCATCCACCACAGTCTTAGAAGGGATTCAAAGACAAACACTTGAAGCAGCAACAATCGGACAGTATTCAAGACGGTCCAGGTAATTGGAAGATGATGATGCCATCTGCCAATACATGAAATTATTCTGGGACTATTCTAGATTTTTTTTTTCCTTCTCTCACTTGTTGCTTCCTTCCATGCTGTCACGGCCCACGTTCCAACTCTCCTTTTCTCTCACCGGGATTACTGCAATAGCTCACTGATTCCATCTGCTTTTGCTCTTCAGTTCTTGATGTGCATGGCCACCCAAGTGAGCCTCCCAACATGCACACTTTCTCTCAAATGCACTCATTTCCCTGCTGACAATTTTCCAATGACTTCCAATTGGCACAGAATGAAATCCACATTCTTCGTATGCCACGCAAGCCTCTCTGTCCTCTGGATCCTGCCTTTCTACCTCAGCATGCCCCGCCCTGCCCCCTTCCCGCCACCTTTCTCAGATGTAGCCTAGGGGTCAGCAAACGTTGTCTGTAAAACATTTTAGACTTTGCGGGCCTTATAGTCGCTATCACTACAACTCTGCCACTATAGCGTGAATGTAGCTATAGACATAAGAAATAGTGCCTAAGTGCTGGGCAGGGCTGTGTTCTAATAAAATCTCATTTATGGGCAGTGAAATTTGAATTTTATGCAATTTTCATGTGTACAAAATATTACCCCCTTTTTAATATTTTTCAATAATTTAAAAACATGGGAACGTTCTTAGTTCAGTGGCCCTTAATTTGATGACTCGTATGTAGCCAAATAGATATTACGTTGCACCCTCAGGATCCCATGCTTTGGCATTGCTGGCCCCTCCGCCAGGCACAACCTTCCTGAGCCTTGATCATCAGGTGGCTTATTACTCATTGTTTAAGAGTCTACTTGGACACTCACCACATTGGATCTAAAGAGCTCTCAAGTATCTCCAAGAAACAAGGTTATGGATTAAACTCTACCATAAATGATGTGCACCACCCGTAGACAACAGATTCCATCCTGCACCGGAACACTTCAAAGAGGACGGGCGGGTAGGTCACTCATACCCTCTCTGCTGAGCCAACTTTGACTTCTCTGCACGTTTCCGCAGAGACACTCACTCATGACAAACCCCCAGAACTGTGACTTCAGAAGCTTGTGGCCACTCAGCTGCACTACTTCCTGTTGGACCAGGCAGTGCCCAACTCAATCCAACCCAAAAGGCGTTGTCTCAAGTCATCCTCCAAACTGACCTCCCCCGGCCTTCCCCAATCACAATCCATTGCTGCATTAGGGAACCCAGAGAGCTCTCTGTTTCTGCCCCTCTTAAATAATTTATCTGATGTTGCTTCATGCTTATTTCCCTCTTTCCTCTTTGAGACGATATGCAGCTTGAGACAGGGGACTGTGTATTCACGGATCGTTCTTTAGCACAGTACCTTCGTCAACATATACTTTTCTGTAATGCGCGCATGAATAGATAAATGAATTAGTGATGCCCAACGTAGGGTATTGCGTTTCCCCCAGGGTTCAGTACGTAGGAAGTATCTCGCTTGAGTTGATCTGCTAGA
Source organism: Nyctereutes procyonoides (assembly GCF_905146905.1). NCBI lineage: Eukaryota > Metazoa > Chordata > Mammalia > Carnivora > Canidae > Nyctereutes > Nyctereutes procyonoides. Next base: position 4,033,843 of record NW_026575125.1, read on the forward strand.
CCCATGAGCCGGAGAAGGGCATCACACACATTTTTTCAACCTTATTCTCAAGAAGTACAGTACCACACTATGACTCATCTTGACCTTTTCAGGTACATACATATGCATGAGGCCCTTGTCAATATTTAAATACTCTTTAGGTATGAATAGACATAACTCGGTTGTTGCCCAATTATCTACATGCATTATTTTAGAAAATTCTCCAATTAATGATGACCATATTGATCATCGGCGAATGTTAATTAGACAACCGTAATCGTTTTTGAAAATATAGGAAATAATATCTGCTTTAGAAAGGTATATTTAAATATCAATTTAATCTTTGAGGTACTTATGAAAATGCCCTGATGGGAAAATTTTACGGGATCATAATACTCGGTAAAAATCCTAACTATTCTCTGACTCATTATTAAAATTCAAAATCACGAAGCGCCACATACCAAATGATGTATTGTACATAATGACTTTCTTATTCGATTTTTCTAATCTCTATTTTTCATCCCCTGGGGTTTTTTTTTTCTCAGTAATTGTCCAGAGCTTTAAATAAAAGAATAGTAGTGATTGAATCTTTGTGCGTCTTTATTTTTAGACTCACGTCTTGAAGTCTGCAGAACGTGTGGCAAAGAACATAAGAGAAAAATGTGTGTGAAGATGGTCTATGAAAATCATTTTAAGTTATTATGTGTCCTTCAGTTCACCATACTGAGAAAGATGGAAAAAAACCTTGTAGGGAAAAATAACGCTCTCTTCTGTTTGTGAAAGGTTACCTGTAGGCATTAGTATTTATCTATTTGACACGTTGGGGGCCTCATCAATAACAGGCTTCGGGTTACATGAGCTCCATGATTTATGGTGTCCCCAGTTCAAGGGTCATGACCCAGTCGGCACTCCGTGAATGTGCGAATCACTCTCACTTTATCACATTCATTTTCGAAGGTCTCCATGAAAACCCTCAGGCCCTGGATCTCAATAAGTCTTGGGTTTCCTGCAAGCTTCTTTTGTGTTCAGCCATAAAGGTCTGACACAGAGCCTTATTATGCGACTATATCATAGCTGACAAAATAATTTCTCTGACCAAAATCAGTCCTATCGCATGCATCCACTCCTTAAGTACAGTGCAAGGTGAGATTGTGGTAAACACCGCTGAATAGAGTCATTGTTCAACCTCTGTCAGAGGCCCCGGTTTGCTTCTGCAAGCCAGAGCTGCAAAAAATACTAAAGTCTTAGAAGAACACGTAGTTTGAACTACCAAGGTTTAGTCTGGAACTATTAACTCCTTTAAAAAAAGAGGAGACAAATTTTTGTTTAAGTGTCTACTCTGTGATAATACATGCAACGAGATCAGATAGAGATGTGACCTCAAAAAAAAAAAAAAAGAAAAGAAAAAGAAAAGAACTGTGACCCCAGAGCTGTTATTGAGGCGTGTGTAAAGGTCACTGATGACTGACCTTGAGTGTATCTGGAACTGAAGAACAGTGAATTCTGAAAACAGGTGCCGGTGGCTTTAAGGAATAAGTGGGAGGTGAAATCGTGAATGTGAGCAAAGACAATCCTGTGAACGTTTGCCCAGCAGTGGAGGTGCTAAAATTGGAACGATACTGATTGATGATATTTGGCAAGTATGTTGAAAAGCATAGAGAACTCATTCGTTTAGAGATGCTCTATTCTTGGAAAGGTTGGTGATAAGGGAGAGAAGCAGGTGAAGGATGGAGAGCATCCTGAGACGTGATGGAGACTGCAGAGCCGACGGGGAGATTCTCATCTCTGGTCCTGTGCTCTCCAGAGACGGGAGGGAAGGAAGCACGCAGGTACAGATCGTCGTCCAGGAGATGTGAGAAAGCAAGGGGGGTTATTCCTGAAAGTGACTACTTTCTCTTTGCATTAGAAAGGGAGGTTGGCCTGGGAAGAAGGACTGGTGGGGCAGAGCTGATCTGAGGGAAGGACCAGGGGGCAGAGAGATGGGGGTCGGGGTGGGAACAGGGATGCTCTGGCTAGGAGAGCACAGCACGTGAAGCTGCCTTGCGGGGCATGTGCAAAGTGGGCTGGTGGGAGCAATTCTCCAGATGGAAAGAACCTAGTGGTGGACACAATAAATATTTGACAGTGGAGGTTCCTGAAACAGCCAATGGATCTCAACGAGTTTCACAAAAGAGTTTTACGCTGGATGGATGTTAAATATTTTGTTTCCACGATGCCTTTGCTCATCGTATGGGAAGTGGTCCTTTTTATACGGTATTTCTGCAGCCACACATGTCATTTGTCTGAAAAATCAGTTTCCTGTGTCCTGCGTCCTGGGAGGAAATGGAGAAGTTGAGCTGCTAGAATCATCTTACAATGGTACCCTCCCCTTAAAACTTGGCCGTGGCCCACAGGGACGCAGTGCATTAATTTTTATTTCTTCCCTCCCAGAGATGATTTTTGCCCCAAGGCATGAGATTCGATTATGAAATGACTGTTGATTCACCGCGCCGGCAGGCGATAGCAATCTGAATCCAGGATAAAATAAGTTAAATGGGATGTTCAACACAGTGACCCTATGCAGAGGCAATGGCCAGGGTCCTCGTAGGATGTGTGCAGCTTGGATTCCTGCGTCCAGGGGCTTGACAAGCTCAAGGCCTCATGCAGGACATTGGTTCGGGTGTGGTGCGGGAAATGCAGAGCCTCTCGCGTGCAAAAAGGGTCCGCCTGGGGGCACCTGGGATGGCTCAGTCGGTGATGCATCTGACTTCAGCTCAGGTCATGATCTCGGGGTCCCGGGATTGAGCCCCCAGTCAGGGTCTGAACTCAGCGGGGAATCTGCTTGTCTCTCTCCCTCTCCTTCTGCCTCTCCCCATGCTTGTGCTCTCTCTGTCTCTCTCTCAAATAAATAAATAAAATCTTAAAAAAAAAAAAAAAGAAAGAAAGCCTCGATATGTGCTTCCCAGATGTTAAGGGCGTAAAGGAGCTATCTGTATAAAATGCTTTCATCAGATTGAAGACTGTCTCAGTGACCAAATCTCAAAGGGGACTTGGGCCACTCCCTGCTGTGCCTCTTAGCACATAGGCATCTTGTATCTTACCACAAGGTTTGCGTCGTACAAGAGTCGTACCCTTTGGAAACAGTCCTTTGGCCGAAAGGTGTTTGTGTGTGTGTGTGTGTGTGTGTGTGTGTGTGCTGCTCCCAAAGACAGCCAACATCTGAGGTCCCCACTCACTGCCGCCCAACACGCAGACACGCTATTTTGCACAGGCTAAGTGCCCCGTGAGTGTGGCTGACTGGCTGCCTTTGGGCAGATGGATTTATCTGCTGGAATCTTTGACAACTGGTTCCTTCGCTGATTATGGTGAGGTTTTGTGTTTCCCTCAAAGAAACAATTAAATTAAAAACGTCAAGGAAATCATTGGAGGCTTCCAACCCAACAATAAGATGCACTGTAGGCGTCACAGGGGCTCTTGCTTAAATCGATTGTGGTTTGGTAATTAACTCAGTAACTACTTCAGCTGAGAGACCTAAAGGGGAGTTAGTGTCTGAACACTTGCCAGAGTGAACAACGCCCTGGGAATATTTCGGTTTAGTGACAAAACTGTCACGGTGCCATGGCTGCCGAAAACCATCAGGAAAGAATACCATGTCCTTCACACACCGAGAGAAAAGGGAAAAACCAGAAGCCACTTCTGGCTTCCTTCATCATTTCTGTATGTGGAGTCCCTTACGTAACTCACTTGGCGAATCCCTGTGCAAACTCTCTGGTTTCCAATAAAGAAATCACAGCAGCTAGCGAGAGAGGAGTATTTTGGTCCCCAGTCATGTTTTCATAATTACCTCCTCCAGCCCCACATTCTATGAGTTTATTTAGTAAACAGCCTGCTCATCAATACTTTAGCAATGAAAACATTGAATGCTTTCTTTAAAAAAGGGGGGGGGGGAGGAAAAGAAATAAAATAGCATGTAGCCCAAATTAGCGAAGGAGAATTTCTTTGAGGGCCTTGCGATCATTTTTCAAGATATAAATACAACCTTTCATCACACTTTGAGAGATGTCAGAAATATAAAACTCATTATCAGCCGTGCCTAGGTGAGTATTTCTTTTTGCGTCTTACCTCAGAAATCTCCATGTTTGTATGAATGATATTTTAAGTGTGAAAACCTATAAATTATGCAGGATATTTTTACAGCACGAGGAATTCAGCTGAGCACTTAAGCAGGAGAGTGACTGGTGCTTTTGCAGCCTCCATAGAGGTGTGGAAAATAAGAATCATGGCTGAGTACCAACCGTGCATCTTACACCCGCTCCCCGCCCCACAGCCTCTCTAGGTGGTTCAGTCTTCCTCTCCCAACAATATTCCTAATGTTCCCAGGATCAATATAAATTGATCAATAATCAATACTTTGCCTTCCTGTTTCCTACTCTCCCCTTCTTCAGACCTGGCATGCAGGTTTTCTTCTGTCTCTACTCAAGTTATTTCACCAAAGGACAGATAATCCATGCATGGGATCAGAGGGAAGAACTGCAGGTGGAAATAGGTCATGGAATAAGGACAATGCATGGTAGCAAAGCACTCAGCAGCTCATCCTGACAGAGTCTATGACAATAGGTTTGGTGGTAGACCACTAAGTGGCTCAACTCAATAGTCTAGAAGGACAGGTGTAGTGGCAAAGTACTAACTGGCTCATCCCAACAGAGTCTAGAAGGACAAGTATAGCAGCAGAGCACTGGGTGAGCTCATCCTCATAGATGCCCTAAGCACAGATATGCTGGCAGGGCAGTCAGCAGCTCATCCCAGGAGAGTCTAGGACGGGTATAGTGGTAGGAATAGTGGATGAGCACTAGGAAGCTCATCCCAATAGAGTCTAGAAGGACAGGTACAGTGGCAAAGTACTAACTGGCTCATCCTAATAGAGTCTGTAAGGAAAGGCATAGCGGCAACACATTAAGATGTTCATCCTAATAGTCTCTAAGAACCAGGTATAATGGCAAAGCACTCAGCGGCTCATTGCCGTAGAGTCTACAAGGACAAGTATAGGGGTAAAGCACTAAGTAGCTCATCCCAACAGAGTCTAGAAGGACAAGTATAGCAGCAGAACACTATGTGAGCTCATCCTCATAGATGCCCTAAGCACAGATATGGTGGCAGGGCAGTCAGCTGCGCATCCCAGGAGAGCCTAGGATGGGTATAGTGGTAGGTATAGTGGACGAGCACTCAGCAGCTCATCCCAATAGACTCCCCATTCTGTATGAGGTAGGAGGTACACTCTACTGGGATAAAGGCTGGGAGACAAGGAGTGAAGTGCCCTGGACAAGGGGATGAGGATTTGGCTGTACTCCTTGGAGGAGCACAGAGAGGCCACAGACCTGCCCGCATTGCTGATGGCACTGGGGTATGTGAAAGTTAGAGGTCAATAAAGTGGCATGACACCAATCCCTCAAGAAACTCAACAGTTAGTGTTGGAGAAGCAAGTCGGTTTTTTAAAGCCAAGGTTCAAGGAACGACAGAGCAGAGGAAACGGAAAAGTAAGAGTTACAGGAGTCCACAGATTAAGGAGAAAGCTGCTGAAATGACAATCTTAGGATCAGGCCTGAGTGGACAAGAAGAGACTTCTGGTGAGGAATGGGAGGTGGGGATGTGCAGAGAGGCCAGCCTGGAGGAAGGGACCAGTCAGAGAGGAGATAGACTGAGGAAGCCAACGCTGGTCAACTACAGAGATGAACCACTTCTACTGGAACGAAACTCAAGGAGAAATGATAAGCATGATAAGCATCTTTGCAAGAGATGCAAGGGGTTATGGCTTCTGCTTTGACTCACAAATTCCAAAATCTGAACAAGGCTATGCAGGAGTTGGTAGCTCCTCAAAGTCACACACATACATTAGAATATGGGCGGCAGGCACCCGTGTCGCTCGTCAGGGAACCGACGGCAGATGATTCAAATATGCCGATTAGTCCCCAAATTCTAGATTTTTAGGTAGCCATAAGCAGCAACTTCTGAAATGATGCCAGGCAGGGCCTGTTTGTGAGCCAGGAAGGCTGTACGGCCAGCTTTCTGAGTTCCACGGACTAGCATGCAATTGAACATAATTGCTCTCCAATGACAACTGAAGCTCCCCCCAGCGACTTGTGTCCCTCCGATACGACGCGGTCAATTCCCAGGACGGACACCGCTTTTATGTTCTGGGGCAGTCGTGTTGTGGATAATCAAGAGCTATTTCCCCCCGTGCCCGAGAGGGATTAACTGAGAGGCACGTTGTCACATGAACTGGTTTGGTAAATAATTGTGTCGCCTTAAAGATGGCCGAGGCCATACACTGACTTCTCAGAGAAATACCTGTCTTAAAAAAAAAAAAAAAAAAAAAAAAAAACACAGTGTCAAGCTACCTCGGTTGAACGGTAGTAAGACGAGCGTAAACACCCAAAGGAAGCTCGCGCTTTGCTTGGCTAGTGGCCAAAGCAGAGATGGAGCACAGCATCCTTCATCCCACCTGGGTGACATGAAATGACCTGCCATACGAGAGGGAGACAAAACCCGCCGTGGTGATTTTCAAGCACGTGTCTACTCCGTTCTCACGGAGACATGGAGGCTTGCGTGTGAAGTTCTGGAGTCGAGTCCATCTACCTTTATGCAAGCTGAGCCCTCAGGAACCAACAGGCCCTGAGTCCCAGGATGGCGGAGAAGGCACCAAGACGATGACCGTGACCGTGGGTCTACAAGGTCAAAGGGAAGCTGCCCCACCAACGTGCGCATGGGAAGCATGGCAAGGGCGTCACGGAGTAGCTGTAGACGAGTCACGCTGCAGGGTCGTGGTCCCAGACAGAGCGGCTGGGCTCCCACGGAAGCGTCACACAGGGGCGTCACACAGGGGCAGGCCTCAGAAGGTGTTCGCAGCCGCTAACCAGAGCAGAGCTGACCCGCACCGTCTTGTCCGGGAGCTTCCCCACGTGGACAGAAGCCCGACACCTACTCCTTCCTTCCCAGCCTCTGCAGGGAGCTTCGGAGATTCACGTATCTTACCGATTGATTGGAGCCCAGAGATTTGCCTGTGTCCTCGTGAGCTGGGTCATTCAGTTGACTGCAGTTTGTGTGTCTTCCAGCCTATGGAAGTCTTTCAGGAGCTTCAGGTACGGTACCTGGGAGTTGACATCACGGCGACATTTTTTTTTTTCTTTAATTTGTTTTCTTGACTTTTTTTTTTCATCCAGAAGTCTTGTTTTGGCCATTGTGGCATGGATTCATGGGGAACAGAATTTCATGGATCAGACTTCTCATGGAGGGTCTCATGAAAAGCTCCTGTTTGCAGAGAGCAGGTTTTTCAACCTCGGCACTATTGGCATTTGGGGATGGAGAGTTGTTTTTTTTTTTTTTTTTTTTTTTTTTTAATTTTATTTTTGTAGGGAGTGTTCCCATGCATTATACTGTTACCCTCCAGTACCAGATGCTGGTACCACTATCACTGTCTCCCCAGCTGTGACGACCAAAAATTGACTCCCAACATGGCCAAATATCCACGGAGGGTGAGACTGCCTCCCAGTTGAGAACCAGTGACATGGAATATGTTGACTCCTAAATCCATAGGTGATTTTTCTCTTTGGCTTTTTATCTTTTCTTTTTCTTTCTTTCTTTCTTTCTTTCTTTCTTTCTTTCTTTCTTTCTTTCTTTCTCCTTTTTTTCTTTCTCTTTCTTTCTTCTTTCTTTCTTTCTTTCTTTCTTTCTTTCTTTCTTTCTTTCTTTTTTCCTTCCTTCCTTCCTTCCTTCCTTCCTTCCTTCCTTCCTTCCTTCCTTTCCTCTTTCTTTCTTTCTTTCTTTCTTTCTTTCTTTCTTTCTTCTTTCTTTCTTTCTTTCTTTCTTTTTGGTCAGTGTCTTTCATATGCTTCAGCACACCATCCTCAGCTGCAAGAGGTCTGACTCCGTAACACACACGCGTCTTCTGTTGTCAAAAACGCTGGCCTTAACCGCTTTGTTTACAACAGTGCTGCCAACAAGCTCTGTGACATTGTGGACGCTTCCTGTTTTGCCATGGCAACGCAGGGCACTTCTTGTTGAACAATCTGCATGCCCTTAATGTCCACAAAGCAGCCTGGGCATGCGTTCAGAAGGAAGTGGCCAAAAGCGCAATGCGAGGTTGACAAAAGGTTTCCTCTCCTTGTCCCTTTTGTGTTGCTGCATTTTCTTTATTGATCTGGGATTCATCTAGGTTTCTTAGGTGAATTGCTGGAGGTTGGCGGATCCCACTGCAAGGTAATGTGACAGCTCTGCAAGTGTTTTTGGGAGCACAGTCAAGACGGGTTCCACATCAAGCAACGTATTATATAAGGGGAGAGAACACGCACGCCTGTGCAGCTGTCCTTCTCGTCACCCAGTGGGAGGGAATGCACTCCACGCCCAGCTGTCAGCCAGCCCTGAATACTCAGAAGCACTGAGACTGAAGGGAAGAAAGCTGACCCCCGTGGGTTTGATGATGACTTCAAGAGCAAGCCTCAGCCCTTGACTATGGTAGATTCGGACACGATCGGTTTGCTAAGACTCCAGGGGAATGCATCCCTCCTGTTAAATGAGAGACCCTGAAGACAATCCCCAGGACGGGAGTCCTGAGAAGCTACTCTGGCGGATACGAAATTCATCCCAACTGCGGGCTGGTGGAAGCTCTGCATTCACGACCACGGTTCGTGTCAATTCCTGTATCAATTTCAACTTATATCAAGGCAAAATCGCCAAGGTCAGGAAAGACCCTTTCAGCAAAGCTCCATGTTGGAAATCAGTGCTCATTTTAAAAGTCCAGTAAGCTTCTCCCTGAAGGTAGGCAAGGTTTGTGGCAAAACGATATTCTTATCTGCATTTCTTCTTACATTTGTTCTCCCTCATTTTTAACATAGAGGTCCTTATGCCACGGGGACATTTCTTCTTAATCAGACATTTCAGCATTAAATAAAGAGGATAAGGACAATTCACACTTGTCATGCGGTAACAATTTAAGATCAACAGATTGGACTTAAATTTATTTTAAGGGAGAAACGGGACTAAGGCAGCATTTGATTCACATTGCAAAGTCGTGGGTTATCTCATTCTTATTTTGCACAGGTTCGAATAGCCAGAGAATAGTAGACAAAGGTTCTGGCTCTAGTGCTAAGCAGCTGTATGAACAAGGGCAAATTTGTTTTTCTTTCCAGGACTTGGGTCCTTCCTGTCCAGGATAGTGTGACAGTTCATCTTATGTGGCAACATGACCGAACTAAGGGATGCCCAGGGAGCTGGTGAGACGTTACATCTGGGTGGGTCTGTGAGGGTCTTTCCAGAAGAGATTAGTATTTGAATTCACAGACTGAGCGCAACATGAGCTCCACACCCCTGTGGGTGGGCATCACCCAATGCATTGAGGACCTGGGTAGAAGAAAAGGGCAGAGAGACCAAATTCACTCTCTGTTGAGCTGAGGCATCCGTGTGCTCCTGGCCTTGAATACCAATGGTCGGGGTTCTCAGGCCTCAGGCCTCGGACTGAAGTACAACACTGGCTTTCCTGGGGTCTTAGGTATTCTGGGCTAATAGTGCAAAATAGAGCAAACAGGTATAAGTAACATGGTATAAGTTACCATGGTTAAGTTCTGGTGAGAACCCTAATTCATGGGCTGAGGCGTCTTGCTGTATTCTCATGTGGCAGAGGGGTAAGGGGGCTCTGTAAGGTCTCCTTGATAAGGACACTAATCCTACTCATGAGGGCTCCATCCTCAAGACCTAATCACCTCCCAAAGATGCAGATGGTTTTAGTATAAAGAGAAGCACATGTATGGTGACCACACTGCCACCTTTTCCTGGTCATGGTGATGGAAGGATGTCTGCAAAAGGATGGTGATGATCACATTAAAAAGAATACTTAGTATATAAAGGACAAAATAAAGCTAAATTAAAAAGAAAATACTTAGGAGAGAGAGGTAATCCTGGTGTGCTCCTTAGGAGCCAAATGAGAAATGGCCAATAAAGTTCAGAAATCTGAATAAAACTGTTCTTCCTGACTCTAGGTTAAGAGAACCTTGGCTCAATGGTCTAAGTAGGGCTCAGAATATATTATGGGGAAAAAAATCTATTTTTGATCATTTTTGGTATGGTTAAATTTTCCACTGAAAATGTCATGGTTACACCATTGAGGAATCTCTTGATTCACAAAATATTAAAATAAAGTCAATGGGGCTTGGAAACACACTATACTTTTCTACCTTCATTTCCAATATAATGAATATGTTTAATATCTTCTCCCTTTTGGCTCAAAATAGAACTTTGAAAAATGTCATACATGAGAAAGATCACGGGGAGGGAGAGGGGGAAAGGGAAAGAATGAAGGATGTTCTCAAAATAGAAGACAAACATCTTTGAAAGAAGGAAACAAATGACAGAGAAAGGAAATAAATATCAAAGTATGGAAAATGCATCCTTAAAACAGCAGAAGAAAGAACCAGCTTGAGAATGATTTTTTTAGAATACCATTTTTCAAAGTAACGTTTCTTATTATAAAAATAATGCTCACTCATTGCACAACACTCAGCAAACAAAGAAAAGCATACAAAGGGAATAAAAATCATTCAAAGGCCACCCTACAGAGAAAAATATTTTAATACTTACGGGTATTTCTTTCAAGTCCTTTTTATATTCCTTTATTTTTACAAAATGCCAGCATACACTAAAATGGTTTTAGACTCTACATTTTTTTCTTTTTTATTTTTTTTACATTTTTTCATTTAATATTATGTTGTGAGCACTTTTCCATGTAAAACAGTATTCGAAAATATGATTTTATTAGTTATATTGGGAGTCAGTAAAGTAGAATTCATGGGCCAAATACTGACCACCATCTGTTTTCACATAGCCCACATGTTAAGCCCACACTGAAATCGAATGGCTGAAAAAAAAATCAAAATAAGAATAACTGTTCACAACACATGAAAATGATATGAAACTCCCCTTTCTGTGTCCATAAATAAAGTCTTAGTGGAACACAGCCATGTCCATTCGTTATGTACTGGGGCTTTTTTTTTTTTTTTTTTTTTTTGCCCCACAAGGGCAGTTAGGTAATTGTGATGGAGACTTTATGATCCTCAAAGCCTGAAATATTCACTATTTGACTTCTTACAGAGTTTGCTGATCCCTGATCGATATAATTATATAACCTCTGCATATATCCTAATTTATATGTTTTGTCATATTTACACATTTTGTAATTATTTCCCTATTACTGAGCATGATGGAGCTTTTCCTTGCTATTTTAGGTAATTTAGTTACGAATTTTCTTGACCTAAATTATGGTTGACATCTCTGAATATTTTTCTGGGTAATTAATTATGGGCCAAGGGTCATGGATATTTTTATACCTCTTCCAGGAAAGCAGAAAGGCTGTATCTTGTTCATTGCCAATGGTGCTTAGAAAAAAATGGTGGCTCTGCATCGGCGCCATGGTGTTTCCTCCACAGAGGTCTATCATTTCCAACCAACACCCAAATAGGAAATTATCAGCTGTCTTTATCGCTCTGTAATACTTAAAACAGCTTTTCACGGTATTGACAGCTAGAAAATGATCTACATCCACCTGTTCCATGCACCTAGAGTGCCGCAAAACTTTCATCTTAACACCCAGTGGGCATTTTAATCAGTAAAATAACCCATATGTTTGTTTGACCTCTGGAAAGCAATCAATCCAGGCAGGCATGAGAAAATAGAATTGTTAACAACAGAGAGATCCCTGCTAAGGCAATGGAGCAGACAGATTGATGAGACTAACTGCTCATAGAGCAGAATGCAAGGCAGATGGTTCCTCATCCTAGGCTGGGGAACCAGAATTATAAGCAATTATCAAGATTTCAAGTTTCAGTGCAAGTCAGCTTTTTGCTCTTCATCTGATGGAATGTCAGAAACAAAGATAACCAGATGCCACCATGGTTTGATTTGTTCATTTGACAGGTGAAAATGGTGTGGTGGTCATTTGCATTACTGCTGTTAGTTGCCCCTTGTACTACTGGGGAGTTCATCTTTGTACTACTTCCTAAGCTCTCTTTATATTTTAAAAAGCTGAATGGGAGATTTCTCAAAGCATTTAATATGAAAAGGTAAATTTTCAACCAACAGGTGTGAAAGTAAAATATAGTATTTGCTAAAATTATCGACAATGGGTAATGATGTTCAGAATATGCGTTAATCTGATTTGTAGCTAAATTTGGGGAATCTGAGGTAAGAACCGGGAAATATACAGAACATTCAGAAAAAGTATTGAATCCCACTGAAAAACAAACAGCACTAATTAGAAATATTAATAAAATAGCTGAATACAAAATAAATGTAATAAAACTGCAGTTTTCCTAAGTATGAGAAACTAGTTTTAAAATGTTATCTAAAAAGGGCCTATCTCAGTAGAAATTAAAACAAAAAAACTAGATATAACAACCTTAATAAGAAATATATAAAACCTATCTAGAATAATAAAAAAAATTCACTAAGCAATATAAAATTAGACTTGTACAAACAAAAAGAAAAACTGGATTCTAAACATGAACATTTTAATTATTTCCATTTGGAAAAAAATGCAAATATATTATAGATTTATATGACAGTAAAAACCCTCAATGGATACTTTTAGGACATATAGCCAAGGACAGACTCCCTCTTTGTCCATACTATGTGAGCTGCATTTCCCAATTAGAGATATTACAAGTGGCAATTCTCGGTAGGATAAGAGACAAGGGGCTGAAAAAAATCCTAAAAGAAATCATGGCTAAAAATTTCTCCAGTTTGAAAAGAGGCATAAACCTGCTGATTCACGAAGCTGAATGAATACCAAAGAGGATGAACCCCATTAAATCCATGCCAAGACATATCCTCATTAAACTTCTGGAGGTAAGCTAAACATGGAGAAAAATCTTGAAAGCAGCCACACACACAATAAAAAATTTAAAAACACCCAAGAAAACAACAACAAAAAAGTAACTTACCCATGGGGTGAAAAAATATCAAAGGACAGCAGGTTTCTCACCAGAAACCATGGAGGCCCTTGGAAGTGGCATAAAATTTTTCAGATGATGAAAGAAAAAAAAAAAAACCTGTCAATGCAGAATCCTATATTCAGTGCAAAACATCCTTTAGGAATAAAAAGGAAATGAAGACGTTCTCAGATGAATGAAATGTAAGAGAATTTGTCAATAGCAGACCTACACTAAATAATTGCTAAAAGAAACTCTCTAAATTGAAGGGAACTGGTAAAAGAAGAAATCTTACAACGTAAGGGAGTAAAAAAATACAATATGTAAAAATATAGGTAAATATGTCTTTTTTCATGTATTTACACATATGTCACATATTTCAAAATGAGTTTTATTAATTATATTTGAGGGTAGAAGCAAAAACCAGAATATTGCCTGATGTCATTCTTAGTGTCTGCTGAAAAAACACATAAGATGACTATAATATAAAAGGGAGAAGCTGAAGGGAGACAAAGTTTGCATATTTTACTAAAACTGACAAAATGGTGACATCAGTAGACTGTGATAGTTATGAGTATATAATATAACATCTGGAGAAACCACCAAAAAGTTATACAAAGAGACCCACTAAAATTACCATAAATAAACCAAAATGAGATTCTAAATAACGTTTACGTAACCCACAGGAAGGTAGGGAACAGAAAAGAGAGAAATGAAAAAAAAGGGGCATAATTAAGGCCTAATATATAAAAAATTGTATCAATTATAAAGGTCTGAATACACCAATTAAAAGACAGACTGACGTCTATCCATGGTAAATATATCAAAAAAGTAGAAATAGAGAGAACTTTTCTCAGCCATATACTTGCAGCTAACAGTATACTTCATGGCGCAAACCTGAATATTTTCCCCTAAGATTGAGAATAGAGCGAGGATGTCCACTCTCATCATCTTACTCAACTTAGTGCTGGAAGTTCTAGTCAGTGCAATAAGAAAGTAAAAGGCAGACCAATCAAAAATGAAGAAATAAACTTATTCTGAGGCCTGACACCAAAAGCACAAACCATAAAAGAAATCATGGATAAATTAGTCTTGGTCAAAATATAAAAGTTTGGCTTTGTGAAAGATCCTGCTCAAGGGTAAAAAGACAAGCTATAGAGTGGGAGAAAATATTTGTAAACCATATATCTGACAAAACATTTATATCTAGGAGATATTAAAAAAAAAAAACCCTCAAAACACAACAGCGAAAAGCAAACAGCCCAATGAGATTAGGTTCAGGAGACACACAGACATATCACTGCAGAAGAGATACCTATGGCAAATAAGAGCATGAAAAGATGTTCAACTTTAAGAGCTATTCCAGAAATGCAAACTATTTTCTTTTTCTTTTTTCAAGATTTTACTTATTTATTCATGAGAGACACAGAGAGAGAGAGAGGGGCAGACACAGGCAAAGGGAGAAGCAGGCTCCATGCAGGGAGCCCGACGTGGGACTCGATCCCGGGTCCCCAGGATCACACCCTGGGCTGAAGGTGGTGCTAAACCGCTGAGCCACCCAGGAATCCCGCATAAATGCAAATTAAAATCACAATGAGAGGTGCCTGTCTGGCCCCGTTGGTGGAGCATGAAACTCTTGGTCATATGGTTATGAGTTCAAACCCCCACACTGGGCGTAGAGCTTATTTAAAAAAAAAATAAGTAAGTAGGTAAAAGGATATTAATGAAACTAGTTTGATAAGAAACAAAAGCCACAATGAAATATCACTACCCAGCTGTCGAAATGACTAAAATAAAAGATACCGACAATGTCAAATGCTGGTGAGGATGCAGAGAAATGGAGTCATTCATGCATGGCTGGTGGGGGGATTTACAACTTTACAGCCACTCTGGAAAAACAGTTTAGCAGTTTCTCAAATACTTGAAGATACAACTGATGTACAACCCAGAAACCGTACTCCTGGGCATTTATCCCAGGGAAATGTAAAGATCTATAAAAAAAAAAAAACTGCATGTAAGTGTTTTTAGCAGCTTTATTAGTAATCGTTAAAAACTAGGACACCTGGCAGGCTCAGTCAGCAGAGCACATGACCCTTGATCTCAGGGTTGTGAGTTTGAGACCCAGTTTGGATATTGAGATCACTTTAAAAACTTGAAAAATGTTGGGAAGTCTGGGTGGCTCAGCGGTTTAGCACCTGCCTTCAGCCCAGGGCGTGATCCTGGGGACCCAGGATCGAGTCCCACGTCAGCCCCCCCGCAGGGAGCCTGCTTCTCCCTCTGCCTGGGTCTCTGCCTCTCTCTCTCTCTCTCTCTCTTTGTGTCTCTCATGAACAAATAAATAAAAACTTTAAAAAATAAATAAAAAATAAAAACTTGAAAAATGTTTTTAAAAAATAAAAACTGGAAACGACCCCGATTTCCTTTAGTGGGTGATGTCTAAACCATGGAATACCGCTCAGAATTCAAAAGGCACGGACCTATGGATGTACGCAACCACCTGATGCATCTCCAGAGAATGATGATGAATGAAAGGTGCCAACCCCACAGGTTATGATTCTACTTAGATGACTTTCTGGAAATGAAAGTACTGAAGAAATGGAGAACAAGTTAGTGGTTGCGAAAGGTTAAGCAAAGGGTGGGGGCAGGTGGGAAGTGGATGCAGCTAGCGTGGGATTTCTTGGTGGTGATGGAAATACATCTTGCCTGGATCAACGTCCATAGCCCGGTTGTGATGTTGTACTAGTCTCTACTTTTTTACACTGCAAAATACTACTCTTGTAGGAAACTGGATACGTGGTACGTGTGACATCGCCACTGTTTCTCAAAACTCTAGGTTTATAATGATCTCAAAATAATACGTTTAATGAGAATAAACAGGAATAAAGCTATTGTGAAAAACAGTCATGAAGAAGAGCCTTGAACTGGATGGAGGCACATGCATGATATGTTCATTAAAATGATATTTATACGCCCTGGGGCCCCTGGGCGACTCTGTTGGATGGGATCTGACTCTAGATTTCGGCTCACGTCATGATCTCAGGGTTGTGAGATCGAGCCCCGTGTGTGGCTCCGTGGTCAGTGGGGAGCGTGCTTGAGATTGTCTGTCTCCCTCCCCGTCTATCCCTCCTCCCCTGGTCCCTCAACCCCGGCTTACACTCCCTCTGTCTCTCAAATAAAAATAAATATATCCTCAAAAACTGAGTAAAATGTCATACGCCATTGAAAATTTCAATAAAAAAATTTTGTCAAGATTTTGTGAGATTTTTCTTAACTTTGCGTTTTCCACACCAATGTCACATTTCGAACTAGAAAAAAATATACTCCGATGGCCCAGCACGGTAAGGCTGGTTGTAGGATTGTTAGTGAGTGTTGCTACATCTGGTCACAACGACATGTGTTGGGTCCATTGTGAACAAACTCAAAACCAAGTGCCATTGCGACTTACCATGCAGCTGCCAAAGGGCTGATGGGCATTAGTCCTGCCATGTGTCTAAATTCTTGTTTTATTATGGAACTAGTTCATTAACATCCTGAATGAAGACGTCACGGGAGGGGAGCAACTTTCTATTTTATTTTCCTCATTAGTTGGTGGTCAGTGTGGAATACACAGCCGGACGGAGATAATAGCCCATTTTAATGGCTCCTAATGAGGACAGGATGAAGCCACTTCAGCCTTAATAGCAGCTGCCCTCGATCCACCTTGGAATATAGGGTCACTGTCATTTCCTGTTTAGCCACACAGCACAGATGCGCTCAGAGCCAGCCTCCACAGCACCGCTCGGGAGTGCGTTAGAAATCACCCAAAGGTCTGGGAAGCTTAATGGGGCGGACTGGGGCAGCGGTGGTTGAGCGTCTGCCTTGGGCTCAGGATGTGATCCCGGGATCCCGGGATTGAGTCCGCATTGGGCTGCTTCTCCCTCTGCCTATGTCTCCGCCTCTGTCTCTGTGTCTCTTGTGAATAAATAAATAATTTTGTTAAAAAAATGGGGCAGACTTCTTGAGCAATGAGAAAGGCGATGTACACTCTTCTGGTTTAGGTTTTTAAGCAACTTTGCTTCACGTCTCTCTCCATCACTGCCTGGAAGGCAGTTGACACATTGAAGTTGCCCCGGCGTGAATGGGACTCACCGGACTCCACTTCCCATTTACACTATCTACCTACCACTCCTATCCTCCATCTGGAAAACTCACCTATCCACCCAGCCGGAGGGTGAACCCCTGAGAGGCTGTTGGATGGGGTCACTTGAAATTTCCATGTGTACAGGTCAAGAATAACTAAATGTTGGCAAATTCATGGGGCTCAAGACCAGTGGTTCTCCACCTAGGGTGATGTTGCCCTCCCTGGGGACATATGGCAGTGCTTGGACCCCCATGGGGTTGTCGTTAGGGGGCGGAGGTACTGGAATTTATAAGGTTGAAGCCAAGGATGCTGCTAAATATCCTAGAATGCAGATTACAGCCCAGCCACACACACACACACACACACACACACAGACACACACACACACACATACAAAGAGTCACTCAGCCCCAAATCTCAAAGGGCCAGGGTGGACAGACAATGCTTCATTCCATGGAATCACTCATGGGCCAAATGGAAATCCATTGGCGAAAGATAATCCTCATAAATCGTTTTGTGCGTTCTCTGCATTGTCCTAAACTGCATGGTGGTTGCATTAATACCACCACCAGCTGACCGTCTGCCGTTGCCGTGAACCTGCGCATCTCTGCACTAACTGCCTGCCTGGCCCAGGGCCACATCTGCGTTTGCAGCCCTCACATGTTGAAGAACCATATCCTAAACAGTACAAACAGTAGCAATTCTGCATTCCCGTTTCCCCTTGTCCCTCCTGAGGCCCTTGGCAACGTGTGAAGACCTCGTTGGTCATGATGACTGGAGACATCCGTGGTAGTGGGGATGCTATTGGGATTAACATGCAGAGGCCAGGGATGTTGCTCCATGACCTGCAAAGCACAGGGCATCGCCCACGACAGAACATCACCTACTGCAAATGTCAGGAGTGCCAGGGGGGGAGAACCTGTGTTTCTACCCGGTGTGATCCAGGATTTAAGAACATGCCCCCAAAGCCACACTGCCTGGTTCCAGTGGCTTCAACCACTTGCTTGTTGTGTCCGCCTGAGTATATTAGGCAAAAATGGTAGCAATGATGATTTCTGCCTCCGTGTTGGAGGAAGGACTGAGAAAGTAATTGTAGGTGATTTCCTTTGACTGGTGCTGGGTACATCGAGGTTGGCTATTTTTGCCTTTTAGAATTCTCTTTGAGATAAAAATTGCAAGGTCCAGTCATTGATGGAGAATTCATCAAAAGTATCGACATTGCTGGAACTACTTTGAGATTTTGCTTTTTGTTTGTTTGGGTTTTTTTGTTTGTTTTTTTTTGTTTGTTTGTTTGTTTGTTTTTTGGATTTTGTGTTGTTGACCTCGAGTAGGTATTTATTTATTTATTTATTTATTTATTTATTTATTTATTTACCAACATATACGCATGTTGGCTTAATGCGATCATTTTGAACAGAACGTTCATAGCAGAACCTCACCGTACTCATTCTATGGATAGAAATCTAGCTTGTCACAAGGAAGCTTTTGGTGGTGTTTTTGTGTGTGTGTGTGTATTATTTGTTTTTGCCCCAGAAAAGTGGCGACCCTGTTGAAATCAGGGCAGACTGCACTGCATTAAATGTGATATACTACAGGAAGCACCACATTTTCGTACATGGAGAAAGAGAGCCACTTAGACCAGCGTCGAGCTTGAGCTGTCACGTTCCTAGGCCCATACTCCGACGAAGGGGTTGTGAACAGCGTGTCAACGAGTGTTCCCATTTCATGAGCACCCAGCAAGCCTGGGCTCCTCCTCCAACCTGAACCCCTCTAGTTTGTCAAAGACAAGCCAACCTGGAGGGGCTTCAGCTTGATTTCTACAGGCAAAAGGACAAAGATTTTGCAGAGATTATTTGGATTAGAAACAGAGGAGACAGCTGGTAAATAAGCAGGTCAGTTTTTCTCATTAAGGTGCAGCTGCATCCTGGATGCTCTGCTCACCTTGGGTGGAGACGGGAGGACACTGTTACGTGGTGGGGTCACCCTGCACAGCGGCTGGACGATGCCTGTCTTGCCCTTCATTAAAGCACAGGGGCAGGCGGGAGGAAACCCCATCGGTGACTCCATCACCGAGTCTCCGACGACGGAAGCCAGGCAGGCTGTCAGGGGCCTCCACTCCAGTTCCACGATTCAGAAACAAACACCAGGGTGATTTTTCTCCTCTCTCACTCGCTGCCTGTTGATGCTGCCAGGGGGGCTTTCATCTGAGCGCTTGCGTTTTGAGTCTTTTTCAGCGTCTGA
Source organism: Nyctereutes procyonoides (assembly GCF_905146905.1). Taxonomy (NCBI): domain Eukaryota; kingdom Metazoa; phylum Chordata; class Mammalia; order Carnivora; family Canidae; genus Nyctereutes; species Nyctereutes procyonoides. Next base: position 4,053,133 of record NW_026575125.1, read on the forward strand.
GTTTCACTGTATTGAGGGAGTTGCCAGGGCTTGCGATCACGGCAGCATCGTCTTGGTGCTTGCAGTGCTGCATTAGAGAGCCATCACCGGCTCGCTGGGCCTGGCGGACAGGGCTGCGGGTGAGCCTGGCAGCTGGGTTCTCAGTCACAGTTAAATAAATGGCAATTGTGATGGCCAGAGGGTACCAGGACGAGGAAACAGTCTCCCAGAATCTGCTGAATTTGCTGGGGGTGCTTTTCATTGATAGAGCCCAAGCGATCTAAAAGGAAGGTATATTGGAGGCATGTTCCATTCTACAGGTGGTTTCCAGACCCATTCGGTCTGCCTTGAGCACGACAAGTTTAAAGGACGTGTGCCTGAGTGACGTAGATACATCCTTTCCCACTATATGGGATTCATGTGCAGGGTGTATCTTTCCCCCTTCCTAGGTCTCTTCCTTGACGAAGGGGAGCTCCCTCATATGAAGGGAGATGAAGCAGCTCAAGCAAATTGTGACCTTCCCTCTACCCTTACCTTCCCCCACAGGATATTACCAAGATGTGGGAGAGTGATCGAGTCCAAAGACGGGCAAACTACGGCGTGCTGGCCGAAACTGGCCATACACACTCGGGTATGTGCTGTCATTATGTATCGTGGTGGGCTTTGCTCTACGATGGCACAACTGAGTCCATGTGACTCCATGGCCCCAAAAGCCGATCATGTTACAGAAGAGGTCTGCGGACCCGTTGTTTGGAGGTAAGGACCCAGAGAGCCAGAGCACTGACGCAGGTTTTCAAGACCACAGACACAGGGTAAGGATGGAGGCAGGCGCATGTTGTTTTCAGGGCTTCCCCGTGGAGGCACGCGTTTGTCTCTGACATCTGCCAAAGGCTAACACGCTGCCCACGGTGGCACATTCTCTATCACAGATTAACTTAACCCGTTAGAGACGTCTTTGGCTGATGACAGGCAAGGGAGAAGAAAGAGAGCAGATGGATGGATGGCCAGCTTTTAAGTTGGGGCTGTTTCCTCCCAAATGACATCGCGGGCCACCCTTCACTCGCCCCGAGCCCACCCGCATTAAGGAGAGAACGTCGACTTGTAAATCGTTCAGAACCTGACCAGTGGATATGCAACGCCAGGCTGCCTGGTGAATTTGAACAGAAGACCCGTCTGGAAGCAAGTATGTCTCATTAGATGCTAAATGATAAGGAAAAGCAGATGACACCCTATGAAGTCCCAGCAGAAAAATCGTCAAGAGATGGGAGATTTCTCTGACACGAGAGTCAGGCTTTCTCCTCTACCGATCCAACCCACTCCACTAACACATTCAAAAGTGAAGTCGTTCCAAGTGGTTTGTGGCTTCACCGTGGAAAAGTCTTCCTGTGAGCCACATGCAGACTCCGCGTAGACACAGAACCTGCCCGCATTCAAGAGGAGGCCTATTGGCTTTATTTCGCACGCCTGTCTCAGCTGGGTGCCAGGCTCAGAGCCCTCAGGCATTGTGTCATCACAGGGAACACAGGAGCAGGGGTCGCCTTGGAAATGTGCCACCCACAGGTCTTGCTCTACTCCAGAAAGCCATCACTTTGAGCTCCTTCAACCCCACCTGCGTTGGGCACTGCCCATTCTTTGTACCCTGCGATGGCCCCCGTGTCACACGTGGCACTTGTGAAGACTTCTTGACATAACCGTCTTTCTTCTGAGACCTTGTGCACCCCCTGGACTGCTGGGGTTTGATTCCTCTTGCGAATAAATAAAGTAGGACTTTGTGAAGATGTCTCTCAAGCCACGTCTGATGCTCTACGTCAATCGATTGTCATTGGCCTGTTGGTCATGAGACCGTCTTCAGGGTAAGAACTGTTTCCTTCATCTTCCTAATCTTCACCTTACCTTACGCATAGTTGGTGTTCAAAGAAATTTCATAGAATTGGGCCACAAGAGTTAAGAAAACTTGATAGATAATGTTTGTTGGCAGCAGTCAGGGTTCTCTAGAGAAACTAAACCAACGGGAAATATATAGGGTAGGCATAGAGGGAGGGGAGAAGGGAAGGAGGGAGGGAGAAAAAGAGAAGGAGGAGTGGATTGATTGATTATAAGGAATTGGCTGACACAATTATGGAGGCTGAGGAGTCCCACAGTCTGCAATCTGCAAGCTGGAGGCCCAGGAGAGCCCGTGTGGGTAATTCAGTGTGAGTGTGAAGGCTTGAGAACCCAGGGAGCCGAGGCTACAAGCATCAGTTCAAGGGCAGGGGCCCAATGCCCAGCTCAAACCATCAGTCTGAGAGGCACACAGAACTCAACCTTTCTTCCACTCTTTGATCTACTCCTGACTTCACCTGATTGGATGGAGCCCACCCACCCCAGAGAGGGCTACCTGCTTCACTCAGTCTACTGATCCAATGCTCATTTCATGTCCTCTAGCCAAATATCTAGGCACCCTACTGTATCCATCACACGTAGATAGAAACAGTATATACGGTGTTTAAATTGTCCCTATCACGAGATGCACACAGAAATGGCCTCGTGAACAGAGGCGTTCTTAGGGCAGGGGTTGGCAGACTTCTCTCTCTCTCTCTCTCTCTCTCTCTCTCTCTCTTTTAAGGATTTTATTTATTTGAGACGGGGAGAGAGCAAGAGTGAGCAAGAACACATGAGCACAAGAGCAGGGGGAGGGATAAGGAGCCCCCATCCCCCCGCTGCACAGGGAGCCCTACACGGGGCTGAACCCCAGGACCCTGGGGTCATGACATGAGCCAAAGGCAGACGCTTAACTGACTGAGCCATCCAGGTGCCCCCGACTTTTCTGCAAAACGCCAGACAGTAGATGTGTTAGGTTTGCTGGTCCCTCTTACAACCACCTGACTGCTATTTCCTTGCCAAGTGAAAGCAGCCACAGACGATCTGTGAATGTACGGGCACGGCTGCGATCCAGAGGCACGTTATGAAACCAGGTCTTGGGCTGCACTTGGTCCCCAGGTTGTGGTCTGTGGATCCCTGGAAATGCCCCCACAAGGAAATCCTGCACAATCCCTGTCACATTGAAACAACTGCACATTGAGCTAAAGATCCTTGCCATTTCTCAGGGGCTTGCAGGCAAACAGCAATGAGCATCATTTCCCTTTGCTGGCCCCTTCACGTGTACCGTTTGTGAATCACTTGTGTTCCCTGCCCCTCACGTCGTCTATGGAAATCAGTTTAACTGAGTTGAGAAATGTGGGCTTGGCTGGGAATTCTTCTTTTGACTCCATTAAATAGGAAAGAAAAAAAAAAAAGAACCTGTCTTCATCTCTCTAAAAATGGTTATTTTAATCAATTCGTGAATCTTGCCGAGATGTGATAGCTAAGGGCACCTTCGGTCTGAGGGGTTAGAGACCATCAGCATCCCATCTACGATGTGATATTAACAGATTGATACACAGAATGGGCGGAATCATTTTTCATCACTTCAATATTGGGACCAATTTCATGGGTGACCTCTGAGGTTCGCATCCATCCCACTTCTTGAATATTTCACGCCGGGTTAAAAATTACATTGCTATTTCCAGAAAAACAAATTTGAGTATGGCTTGTCAGACTTTCAGGGAAATACAGAGGGACAAAAAAAAAAAAAAAAAAAAGTTCATTGATGGGATAAAGAAGGCTGTTGACGTTCCCTGCACAAGTTCATGAACTTTCTTTCCTGTTTGGGTACTTTTATTATTTATAGAAATTGAGTCATCTCAAGATGGATTTCAAAGAGATGTATTAGACTTTCCCTTGGGCGTTAGCTGGGCCCAGCTCGCCTACAAAGGCTTGGAAGGAAAGTCTGGGGTGCTTGAGAATTTCTCAGGAACGTGTTGGGTATGGGCGTGCTACATGGTCTCTCTAGCTTATCTTCACTGCAGGCCTGAAACCTCCAAATCTTCCAAGGGTGAGGATGACAAAGAGCTGAGTTGTGAAGGGATCCTGCCCCTCTTTACCTTGTCTTGTGACTCACATTGAAGTGTAGCCCGTGATTCGAGTCTATCTAACACTTCTCACCCAGTGTCTCTGGGTGTGGACATGCAGGGTCACTCCTGGACTTTTAGCAGATTCAAGCTTCACTTTGGATGGAGCAGGTGCAGAAGATTGAAAACCGTCCTGGAGCAGCAGCTGTCAGAGTTCTCCTTGCGGAAGCCTAGTCCCCGTCAGGATCGTAAAGTGTTCCTCTAGAAGGAGCTGCATTCTCCAAATGGTTTGCGATATGATTGCACGGTCGTCCCTACAATGCTCCTGCAAGGGTGTCAGATGCACGAGCTCCTCAAAGGTTCATAGATACAGGAGGATACGAATGCGGTTAACGTGCTTCCAGGCAACATTTGGGCCGTACAGACCCTTTGTGTCAGGGGAAGTAGTAATAACCGTCCACACACCGGCGTTCCATGAAATACGATGTCACAAGGCCTGCATGATTTTATTAAAAGGCAGATTGTATTTCTGGCGGCGTGGGGATGGGGCTGGACAGTCCACCTTTGTGACAAGCCCCCAGGTGAGGCTGATGCTGCTGGTCCCTGGACGCCAAGCAGCACAGGCATGGGGACCACCTGCTAAAGTTGTAGCTTCGGTCTTCCCATGCTCATGCTCCTTCACTTGAACCACGTCCAAAGACCCAGTTATTGCCCGTCATTTTCGCTATTGTTTGCATCCCCACCAGGTCAGTGAAGCCGGGCTGCCCATTAGAATCATCTGAAAAGCAATTTAAAATACCTCGGGAGCGCCTGGGTGGCTCAGGGGCTGAAGCATCTGACCCTTGGTGTCAGCTCCGGTCATGGTTGCAGAGTCATGGGACCGAGTCCCACATCGGGAATCTGCTTGAGATTCTCTCTCTGCCCCTCCTGTCTTTCTCTCTCTCTCTCTTTTTTTTCTTTTTAAGATAAATAAATGAAATTTGAGAGAGAGAGAGAGCACAGAGGGAGAGGGAGAAGCAGACTCCTTGCTGCACACTGAGCCCAACACGGGGCTCGATCCCAGGACCCTGAGATCATGACCTGAGCCCAAGGCAGATGCAGAGCCACTCAGGGGCTTTTTAGAAATAAAATAAATAAATAAAATAAAATAAAATAAAATAAGATAAATTAAATTAAATTAAATTAAATTAAAATGAAATAAAGTGAAATAAAATGAAATGAAATAATAAAATAAAATAAAATAAAATGAAATACAATGAAATGAAATAAAAATAAAATAAGTAAAATAAAAAATAAAGTGAAATAAAATGAAATACAATGAAATGAAATAAAATAAAATAAATAATAAAATATAAAATAAAATGAAATACAATGAAATAAAATAAAATAAATAATAAATGAAACACAATGAAATAAAATAAAATAAATAAAATAAAAAATAAAAATAAAAATAAAATGAAATACAATGAAATATGAGGAAATATGATGGAATGAAATGAAATAAAATAAAATAAATACATTAAATAAAATAAATAAAATAAAATAAAATAAAATAAAATGAAATGAAATGAAATAAAATAAAATAAAATAAAATAAAATAAAATAAAATAAAATAAAATAAAATAAAATAAAATAAAAACAGGTCCTGGAACGCTGAAATCAGAATCGCTAGTGTGCTGTATGGACATTTTAAAAAAAGGGGGTGACATTTGTATGTCATAGAATAGAATTGGCCATTCACAAACGTACAATCTAGAAGCTTCTAGCATGTTCTCAATGCAGCGCAACTATGACCACTACCTAATTTCTGCACCTTCCGCGGCTCCCAAAGCAACTCTGTACCCATGAAGCAGTCGCTCCGCCGTGGCCCCTGACCTCAGCTCCAGGCAACCAACTAATCTGCTTTCCGACCCGATGCATTCCCCTATTCTGGATGTTTCATATGCACAGAAGCATATACAATGTGCTCTTGCGTGTCTGGATCTTTGCACTCGCCCTGACATCGTCACAGGTGTGACAACATCACCGCCCTCAGTGGCCGAGGCCTCTTCCACGGTGGAGCTGGGCCACGTTTTGTGCATCTGTTAACCTGCTGATGGAGACGTGGGCCGTGTGCACCCCTTGCCGCCTGTGAGTAGTGTGGCTATGAACACACGTGTCCATACCTCTGTTTGAACGCCTGTGCACACTCCTCCTAGGTCGGTGCCTAGGCGGGGAACTGGAGCATCATGAGCTAACTGCATTTTGCAATTTATTTGAAGAAATGCCAACGTGTTTCTGACAGTGGCTGTGCCGCCTCACGTTGCCACTGGATGCTGCTACCTCCTAAAAGTTCCAGCACCCCGGGGACAATGACCGCCCTACAAGGAGGGTTGGCTCTCACAACAGGCCTCATGCATATTTGATTAATTCAGTGGGGCCCCTGCGCCGGTAGCATCAGCGTTAGCTGCAAACTGGTTACAAGTGTAAATTCTTGTTTCCCCCTGGAGACCCCGTTAATGGGAAACCACGAAGGTGGTGAGGGGCAGGCCTCATTTTGAGCAAGTCGTCCGTAGGACTTTAAAGCTTCGGAATGGATGCCCTATGCACATTTTAAAAGATTTTATTTATTGATTCATGAGAGACACAGAGAAAGAGGCAGAGACACAGGTAGAGGAAGAGGGAGAAGCAGGCTCCATGCAGGGAGCCCGACGTGGGACTAGATTCTGGGCCCCCAGGATCACGCCCTGAGCTGAAGGCAGACGCTCAACCCGAGCCACCCGGGTGCCCCCTACACACAATTTCCTAACTTGCAATGTGTCCAGCTAATTCTACATCACGTGCACCTGCCCCCGTCATGAATCATTATTTGAAAGTACAGCTGAACACCTGCAGATGCTCTTCTAAAACAAAACAAGCCCATTCTGCATCTAACTGTTCCTTTTGGGGCGAAAGGATGGCGCGTGGTTCTGCCCATTTTCCCCCTGGTATAAACAGCACTCAGTGAATCTGCCAACACGTGTGGATATTTCCAGCACTTACGTTTGGAGTCATCATTAGCAGATTACAGAGACAGACTCCGGGCCATCTTCCCCTTTACACGGGTCGGTGGGCTCAGTGGGTGTGGGTTCTCTGAGTGGCCGGGAAAGGGGTACTTCCTTATGCCCCAGAGGGGGAAGGCTCCAAGGAACACCGATGACGTGTGGCGCCTTGCAAATGTTGCTGGGTCACCGGTGACGGGTTGATCCGTTTCCCACATCCGGGGGAAAGAGCTAGGGAGTCGCATCCATGCTCTAGACCTGGTGTCCCTCTGTGTCTTCGATACTGAGGACGATGCTCTGTCCAGCCGTTTAACTTCTCTGCGCGTGGTTTCTCTGTTTACAACTGAAGGGCGCTCGCAGGGCCGTTGGGAAGCACCAGGTGAGGCACCGAACACGAGCACAGTGCAACGTCCGATGTCGTTTCCTGACCATGTGCACGGCTTCGAGGAGCTTCACTCCCAGAGGACTCCCGGCCGTGGAAATATCCTCCTGTGACTGGAGCGGACGCTGTAACCAGCCTGCCCTAAGCTGTTTTCTTGGCTCTGAATTCTCACGGGGCCATGGCAGCCTTATTCTTCACATGTGCACACACACATACGACTCAAATCTCCGGGGGTCACTTCAGCTCAGGTGGGATTTGCAGGCAGCATGTTCCTAGATTGTCGTCCACTAGTTGAAAGCGAAAGCCATAGGGGAGGGAATGTATCACTATATATGACCGGGTTTGGGTCTGAGTCCAAAAGCAATATTTACGTTGCTTCTATGATCGTGTTTTTTTTTTTAAGATTTATTTATGTATTTGAAAGAGAGAGTGTGTGCATGTGATGTGGGCGAGAGGCAGAGGCAGATGATGTCAAGCAGACTCCCCAGTGAGCACCGGGCTCGATCCCATGACCCCGAGATCGCGACCTGAGCCAAAAATCAAGACTTGGATGCCTAATGGACGGAGCCGCCCCGGCGCCCCTCGTAGTCTGCTTGCTACACGCAGGAATTTCGCTCTGCCAGCGGTTTCTATGGCCAAAAAGCCCAAACCAGGAAAAATACAGGGGTCAAACCCGCTAAGGAGTCAGCCCTGCAAACCTGGAGACTCCAATAACGGAGTACTTGACCTCGATGACGTCTAGTCAAGGTGGAACGCTCTTCTTTCCTTGACGGCGTGACACCGGGTATAGAGAGACCGTAGCATAGAACCACCTGCCCAGTTTGAGACGTTAAGAATCAAGAACCCAGATCAAGTTTCCAGCGCACTTAGCATAAAGCTGATGTTCGGAGGACGTCCCAGGCATGAGGAGGAACTCAGCTCTGCTGCGTCGTTTCTCTGACCATGAAAAACATGAATAGCTTCTCCCTCCCGCTCCTTTGTGTTGTTTTTGGCCCCTGATGCAGAGTTAAGGGGAAAGTTTGATGTCGCTGGTTAGCGCACTTGCTTCCAAGACCTTCCCGTGTCTATGCTGTGCTGTTTCTTTTTTTTTTAATTTTTATTTATTTTTGATAGTCACAGAGAGAGAGAGAGAGAGAGAGAGAGAGAGAGAGAGAGAGGCAGAGACACAGGCAGAGGGAGAAGCAGGCTCCATGCAGGGAGCCTGACGTGGGATTCGATCCCAGGTCTCCAGGATCGCGCCCTGGGCCAAAGGCAGGAGCCAAACCGCTGCGCCACCCAGGGATCCCGCTGCTGTGCTGTTTCTTTACAGAGGTCACCCCAAGTCCTTTTCTAGAGACGATGCAATAAAGACCCAGAAAGGCCAACAGAGCCAGCCAACGGATACGGCGAAGTGCCAGGCTCCATAGTCGATCCTGCTTTGTCTTCTCCGAAGCTCCCCGGCATGGTCGCTCCTTACCTGGAAACTACGACACCGACCTGAAAAGAGGTGATGCTCTCCGTGTCCACTAGCTGCCTGTAAACAAGCCCGGCCTTCCTCTCTAATTTCGGAAAATTTGCGGACTATGAGAGCTGCCGCGAGCATCAGTGGGCTCTGGAGCTGCTCTGGTCGCTTGCAGAGATACTTGGCCACCCGGGCCCTGCTCCGCCCATGGTATTTCTCGCAATAGAAATGCATTTGGAAAAGGCTATTCCGGAGCTCTCGGCGTGTGTTCAGGCGCCAATACGAGGAGGCATGTGGCCTGGGAAGAACAGAGAGGGGCTTCGGGCTTTTGGGTCCCTTTCTCGGGTGCAACGGGAGGCGTCCGCAGCATCTCAAAGGGAGGGCTTGCTAAGGGGCCGGGCCTCCATCAGCACCAGGGCCCACGGGACCGTCTGCATGCTTCCTCCTGGGGCACCTGGGGATGGCAGGGGGAGCTGTGACTGTGCCAGGTCTCCAGGCGGCTTGATTTGCAGCCTTAATGCTCCCCACCCCCCCACCCCCCCGTGCACCCGAGCAGCTCCCGCAGGCTGCGCGAGACACGGCGACTGACACGAGGTGGGATTGAGCCCCTTTAGATGCGACTGCTTCCGTGAACATCAGGAGCAGGGAGCTGAGCATCCTGTGCATGTGCGGGGCCGAAGGCAGCTCTTCAAGCCTGAGCAGCCCGTCAGCAGCGGGGGTTTCCGAGCGCCTCGCTCTCAGACCCCGCAGGGGCGGAAAGAGGAAGCAGCAGCAGAAGAAAATTCCAGAGGCTTTCCGACGGGGCTGACACATGCAGGGTTAAATAAAACCAGGGGTATGGCTGGAAAGCCCTGGCCGGCCTCCCTTCCCTGTTGCTGCAGCCCGAGAAAGCCGCATTTGTTATGCAGACAGCGTTCATTGTCGGGGGCTGATGGGGACGCGGTGGTGCCCGCCACACAGTGAATCGGCCCTCTGAATACCCAACTGGGAAGCCACTGGAACCGGGGTGCGGCACACACCCCTCCAGGGTTCAAATACCCCCGGCAGCCATAAGGCCGTGCTTTGTGACCGCCGCTAACTGCGCTATTTTTAGGAGCGGGCATTGAGAAAGGAAAGATCCGGTAGGGGACAGCCGGGTGGCCAACAACAGGACTCATTTATGACGCGGTGGCGGCGGGGGGTGGGGGGGTGTTGCAGGCCGCTTTCCGAGCCCATTTCCCATGCTCTGGAATGCTCTGGAACGGCCTTTATGTGTTAGTCAATAATTTATCATGGGCCCTCCTGGTGAATGTTGGGAATTTCAGCTATTCTGAGCATGTGCCCTGCAGAGGGAATGAAAGCAAGGCTTCAGTGCGCCCAAGAAAGCAAGGCACAGGGCTCCGGGGACAGTGCCTCCGCGCCCTTGGCGTCGGCCCGGAGGACCCGGTGACACAGGCCAGCACCCGTTGCTGAGAACGCGGCGAGCGGCAAGTGGGGAGCTCCAAGTGGCCGCAGAGGGCACGTGGATGGTGCCCAGAGGGGCCAAGGGGGCGCAGGTTCCCCCACCGAGCCGGGCAGCCAGGCGGCTTCCAGCGTCGTCCGCGCTTCCTCTTGTTTCATTCCACGGGTGACCCCCTGGGGAGGAAGCCGGCACTCATTCAGCAAGCCTTCGTGGGCCTGGCACTGCGTTATGTCCGGGTAACACAGACGGCTCTTCTTCTCGAGGGATGCGCATCCCTCCAACAGGCTGTGGGCCCACCCATCCCGGAGACCCATCGTGTCATCCGTAAAGCCCTGAGGACTTGGTGTCCCACGTGCTCTCCGTGGGTCGACTCCACCTACAGCATTTCCCCCAAATGCGATTTCTCTCCCATTTTGGGACATGATGGCAAGGAAAGGCTTCTGCATCTCCGAATCCCCATTGGAGGCTCAAGGCTTGGTTCTGCTGTAGGAACAGACCCTACGGGTCACAGACGAGCCGTCCGTCTTGCTCCGGGGCCGTGAGGTCAGTAGTTGTCATCTCAGTAGGGCTTGGCCTCCTTCAGAAAGGCGCAGCGGAACAGAAACCTCGGAAGTGGATCTCAGGTCGGGGACGGTGCGTCCCGGCTGAGGTTAGCTCTGGTTTGCAAAATCGCCGGAGGTCAGGGTGTTGCTGGCATCTGGGCGGTTGAGGACTCGTCTTCCAAGGTGCGGACGGCCACCTTCCGAGCAGGTGGGCCGTCTCCAGGTGAGACCGCGGCTCACGCAGCGGCTGCTGTTGAGTCCCCGCTGGGCTCAGGGCCTGCCGCTGGCCAACTGGGCCACACCGACTGTCCAGAAGCCATTCTGCAAGGGGCTGACTTCTTCCCAGTGCACCCTGCAGGCTTCCCGGCTCCCACAGGCACCCACGCTGTCTCTGAGCTTGGGCCACTTGCAAACCTGCCTGGGGCTGCTGACAATGGGAGAATATGTGCTAAAGACAGCCACCCCGGGCCCGGCCTTTCAGAGGCACGTCCTCCAGGCAGCCTACGGTCAGCAGCCGCTCGGCACGAATGTGTCCGTGGGAAAGAAACATGGAGAAAGGCCCCGAGCGTTCCGTGTGCCGTGGGACTGGGCAAGGCACTTGCAGAGCGTGAGATCTGGGTGCGTGCGCCGAGTCAGAGTCGAGGGTTCCTCCAGGATGCCTCTCCCGCGATCAAGCACGTGGGCATCGCCTCTGAAAAGTGAGCCCCGAGGCCCCTCGTCGAAAGGCAGCCCCGCTCCGTCACTCGGGAAACTCGGGGCCAAAGGGATCCTGCGAGCGCCGCACGGAGCACAGGCCTCTTACTCCTCTGGCCATCACGGGCCACGGGCTCAGCAGTGAAGCCATGAGTGGGCTCCTCACGCACGGGATGCCGGACACAGCTGCGCTTTTCCACAAAGGATGCAAGTGTCGTGGGGCCGTGAGCACAGGCTTCTCGGCTGCATCCCCAGGACCGTCACCTGGCAACGGGCGGTCTCCGCCTCATTCCATGCTGTGGTGGCTCCTCTTCACGGCTTGCACAGGGACCAGGGGTGCCCACGTCATTCGTGTCCAATGCCGCGCATCCCCAGGGGTGCGAGTGCTGGATCATAGCAGCAGACCCGATGCCCGAGCTCAGGGCCAGCCACCTCGTCCTCCTGGAATCGGATGCCGTGCCTGGGGCGCAGCAGGAGACCAAGGGACTGGCCCTGCGGGGACACCGACTGTAAGACGAGGGACACAAGTGCCGCAAGCAGTCCCTGCTCAAAGGGGCTACAGGCCTCTGCTTGTTGGGGGGCCCACTCGGTCTGCATCAGGCAGCTTGGAGGGTGGGAGCCCCCTGGAGCCTGACCCTGGCTTCACCAGGTCATTCGCTAAGGAGCCGTGATCGACCCTCACCTGCGGGCAGGTAGGCACAGAGCTCCCTGCCACCCCAGTTACCCTGACTTCCTGGAGCACGGTCTCGGTCAGGTCGGCGCCTCGTGCCCACAGACCACACGTGAAAATGAATGTGCCATCTGTGTAGACATGCCTCTCCTTTCCCACAATCTCTGGAATAATCTGAGAACAGGTCCGTGAGGGAGCGATCGCCCAGGCCCTAAGACAGGCGCTAGTGGGCGGGAGACGTGGGGCCAGTTCTGGCAAAGAATCAGATGCAAAAGTGAAGGTGGTGGCCTGTCTTCCACATACACCGGCCACAAGCCCGGGGCTCCCTGCTACACCCCCTAAACTTACTAAACCATGACACTGCATCACCTGCGGTTTTATTTTGTCTTTCTTTCAAAATTCCTCCACTCAGCAAATGCCTCACTTAAAAAACTCATTCGCCAAGTACCAATTACCCGGGACGCGTTTGCAAGAGATCCGTCATTTCCGTATCTGAGCATTCCTCTGCAAGTTTTATTTCCCTTGTTGATGCTTTCCGTTGTCAGAGAAATGGACCCTTCCGGAACCTTCACTGTGTTGTCTCCCGGGAGGGTGTTCTGACCTCACACACAGACTCCTTCCCATGCAACCAACGATCACTAGGTCACTCCCCTGTCAAAAAATTTGCCTCCCACTTCTTAATGTTATAAACCTTTCTTTTCCCATCGTTGTCTTGCCTTGAAGCAAGAAGGAACATGGCAGACGCCTGAATCGTAATATGCTTCCATCACAGCTTCCCCGGCACTCCCCTCAACAAAAGAAAAAAACCCTAAAAACTTTATAAGGAAGACCATTCGTACGTAGGACAAATTGGCCAGCATCTCTTATAAACGGATGTGGGTTTGATGCCAAGGCACTAGTAGGGCTCTGGTGTCCTACCCACTACACGCATCCTCTCTTTCGACGCAGATTCTGCGTGATGTAAGCACAACACGTCTTGCTCACGTCCATCGGGCGACGTTCAGGGTCTTTTCCCCTAAAGCTCATCCACCATTTAAAGCCTGAACCAAGATGGAACCACGTTCACAAACACTCAGCTCACTGTTCTCGTCCTTTCTAAGACCCCACACCACTTAAGTTGTCAACGCAATGCCATTCCACTTTTCATTCACTTCTTCAATACCCGTTTATCAATCATCGAGTATGTGTCCAACCAAAGGCTCGACCCCAAGCTCAACCCCATACCAACAGGATGGAACGAGATACTCAATGCCTGGCTCTTAGAGTCTAAAATCTGGAAGGTCTTTTTATTAAGATCATGAGTCCCCCTTCAAGGCGAGTGACATCTGCTATCTTACATATGTCACAGCTTCTCTACGTGGAATTCCCAGCAGTGTCTTAAAGAGAGAGAGAAAGGAAAAACTAAAGAAAACGACAAGAATAAGACACTGAGTGAATAATTCCAATTACCGTGTATAGATTCTTTGCAACATCACCCATCTTTCTCTGTTGACAAAAGTCACACAGTGCAGATTGTAGGTACTCCAAACATTCTTTGCTTCTTTGAGTCTCTACCAACTTCCATATGGGGCAGGAGTGTGCACTGCTCTCTTCTGGACACCGGATTAAAGCGTCTAATGTATTCTAAAAGCCGAGCATCGCTCACTGGCCCAACTGTGCCACATTGACTGGCCCTTATCTCCAGCCCATTCAATACATCCCTCTAATCTGTGAGACTTGTTCCTCAGGATCTTGTCAAATATCCCCACCACCTCCTAGATCTTGTTAGGTAGAAAGATGCTCATTACATTCCTCTCAAAACCCATGGTTTTTCTCAACTTTCTCCTCCGTACCATGATGAAGAACATTTCCAGCAGATGCCCCATTTACGTCTTGAATGTTCTCTCCCTACCTCACCCCCTCCAAGGTTGATTTACACCAGATTATAGCATCAGCCCGTCGGCAGGGCACTGGTTAAATTTCACGCGGGTTACCTGCTTTGTGTGACGTCACCTCGGTAGACGGGCCTCAGAAGCGATTTGGTGGAGAAAAATCCACTGGAGAATCAACCAACAAGGAATCAGAACCGTGAATTACCTAAAATAAAACACAACGTAAATCATGACAAGAGAACATAAAACTGCTTGCTCTGGCCGCAAACCTGTATCCTTTGGACCTCGGGCTGGTTGCTGAATATAAGCTGAAAGGTCTGTGTGTCTGCATTTGTAGCTGTGAGCACTGATAACAGATCCCCCAGCAAAATACATCACATTCAGGCCTCTTCATTGAGGTAGACGTCCAGGGAGGAAATAGAAAGTTTGTGTCATTGTTAGAATCTCCCCGTTGCTTGGTCTCTTATTACCCTGCTGTGTTTTACTTTTTTGTGCTATGGAATACTATTATTTTTGTTTTAATTCTGTGACATTACTGGTGAAGCCAATCCAGTGGACAGGACCGAAGAGTAGCAGAACACATCACCCCAAAATAAGCCACTTTACTATACAGATTATTTTGAGTTGTGGCCACTTGAAAACCAGCAGATGGAGGGAGGGGTTTTCCATGGACTTACCTCATCTACCTAAAGACACTTCATCCCAAAGGAACTCAACTGTTGTCAACGCCCTCGCCAGGACTGTCATCAACCACAAAGACGGTCTCCTGTCACAGGAAAGGAGATTCGACCCCAGGCCCAGGCAAGTTTTGCCACAAACTGTCATGCCTCCACCTGTTCTTCCAAGGGCCCAGTCGTCTTTCCTGAACTCATTTACTCTCCCCGCCTACATCCGCCTTCCCTTCGCCTATTCAGATTCCAAACTCTAAAGCCACTTCTTTGGGTTTTCCATTTTTCCCGGGGTATCCCCCATGTATACAGGAGGTAGACGTGTTAATAAACTTGTGTGTGTGTTTTCCCTTGTTAACCTGCCTTTTATTACAGGGGTCTCAGAAGAAAACTCGGAACGGTAGAAGGAAAATTATTTTTCTTCCACTACACAATCCTTTATGTAACTGTAGGTAATTACTTTTCCCTGAAACTCTTTTACACAATTTCCTAGTGTTTATAGGATAATAACCGCAGACTAAAAATGAAAACATAATTTGTTGTTTGTTGAGGATGGAACAGTGTGGCCATCGATGACTTTCTTTTAAATGTCTTTGATACTTGACACACCTTGCCTTTGGTACCTGAATGCGATGTACACTTATGCTTAAATTGTTTACACTTTAAAAATCATTAGACTCAAGGATCATCTTTATAGTTACCAACAAAAGCTTGTGAAAAGTTACATTTATGAATCTTGAAGCAGACCAAAGTTTTCTTAACACTTTGGCTACTACACTTTTGTTCTTAAAGCCTGTGCTTATCACAGAAAGTAAAACCTAGTTTGCATATAACCTCAGGGTTTTTAAAAAAATATTATCTTAGTTCATAACAAAAGCATTAAACCTTCATTCAATGAATATTTGGTGAGCACCAACTGTGTGTTGATACACATTCTAAGCGAAGGTACAGGGCAGTGATAAGGACAGGTAATGTCACATTCATGCAGCCTATTCATACAATAAACAGATAGGTGAGCAAAAATAATTTATGCCACCATGCTGTTTTGGGTATTGGAGAATGCAAAACAAAGAGATGGGATGGTCACAATGCCCCAGGAGATTCAGAGTGATTCTGAGTTGGCCGGTAGGGGTGATAGTGTCGACAAGTGGTGGGGGAAGGTTCCCCAAGGTTCCCCAGCAGAGATGACACTCAGACTCTCTGGATGATGACAGGGGCCCGGCAGATGCAGAGTCTGGGGAAATGGGCTTGTCAATAATAGGACAGAAGAAAGGACTGTCAGTTGGAAGCTACTGAGCAAAGAGGGGAGCAGGAAGAGATGAAGCTCAAGAGGTGAGTAGGGAGCAGGGCCACTGGGAGCCTTGGGGTCTTGGGAACAAGTCTGCATGTTAGCCTGGGCTTAATGGGAAGGCTTTGAGGGTGTTAAGGCGAGATGTATTTTTGCCAAAAATCATTCCATCTGCAGTGTGAACATGGAGTGAGGGAAGTGTGAGAGGAAGCAGCAAGAGACAAACTAATGCACTGGTGTAGGAATGAGAGCTCAAGGCCTTCTGGCTAGAGTGACAGTGGTACCCAGACAGAACATAGATGGGGCCAGCAGGACTGAATAACAGATTGTATATGGGATGTGAGGGGAGGAAAAGAATCAGGAGGTCTGATAGGCTTTTTGTATATTTAACATAGATGAGTAGATAGATGATACACAAATGGTAGGTAGATGATAAATAAGTGATTAATAATTTGGTAGATAGATAGATCGATGATAGATAATAAATAGTTGATGCATAGATTGATGAAGGATGGATGGTGGAATGGATACAGGGATAGATAGGATGAACGGATGGTGGAATGGATGGATAGATAAATATATACATAGGTAAGATGGATGGATGTATTATAGGTGGATAGATAGATGATAGGGCGAGCTCTCAGTAAGTAATTTGTTTTTTCCTTTCTTTATGGTTATGTGGATAAAAAAAATTCAATGGTTCTCTCCATTTAACAAGAAAGTGACTGAAGAAAATTATTGGCATTTTGACTTGGTCTAAGTGAAGCTAGTTTCAGCTAAATGGGAAACTACTCTGTGAGAAAGTCACTCATTGCTCAAAGAAAGAATGAAAAAGAATAACTTACTTAAATTGAGAGTGTACCCCAATGGGATCCCCCTTTCCACTGACAAAAGGCAAAGTGCCAGCTAAAGCCTGAATGTGTGAACATGGACTGAACCTCATGGCCTTAGAAAAGCAAGTCAGGGATCCCTGGGTGGCGCAGCGGTTTGGCGCCTGCCTTTGGCCCAGGGCGCGATCCCGGAGACCCAGGATCGAATCCCATGTCGGGCTCCCGGTGCATGGAGCCTGCTTCTCCCTCTGCCTGTGTCTCTGCCTCTCTCTCTCTCTGTGACTGTCATAAATAATAAATAAAAAAAAAATTAAAAAAAAAAAAGAAAAGCAAGTCAGCCCTGAAGAAGACTTTCAGCCACACTGACTTGCTTATCTAGAAAAATCTAGAAAAGAGACTTTTCTAGGGTCTTTTGAAGGGGTACCCTGCTTTGAAGGGTAGCTCGCTCTTTTTCTCTTTCTTTCTTCCTTCCTTCCTTCCTTCCTTCCTTCCTTCCTTCCTTCCTTCCTTCTTCCCTTCCCTTCCCTTCCCTTCCCTTTCCTTCCCTTTCCCTCTTGTTCTCCTCTTATTTTCTTTCTTATTTTACTATAAATATATTTGAATTCCTCCAGAACCTAACTTTAGATTTTTCACAAGTTGGGTGCAAGACACTGTGCTCCTAGCACAATCTGACAGAGTGTGGTGTCTGGGGTTGAGTCCTGCAGGAAGCCGACTAAGAGGGTGATTAACAAGCACAAGGTTTATCAGGATCAACATGTGTGAAAAGAAAGGGACACAAGCAAGATTGTGGACAGGGCGAGGTTAAGAGCGCGGAATACAGGATGCTTCTAAAAGCTGGAAAGACAAGGACATAGATCCTTCCTCATGTCTCCAGAAAATACACAGCCTTGCCAGCACTGTGCATCAGACGTCTGACCTTCAGAATGGAGGGCCTGCTTCTCCCTCTCTGCTGCTCCCTCTGCTTATGTTCTCTGTCAAATAAATGAAATATTAAAACAATTAAGAAGAACAGGGTGGATCACCATAGTAGCTACTCTGAATTCCCTTCTGTGGGAAGAGAAGTACCCGCCCCTAGAATCATAATCAGATTATGCAAAGTGCAGAGGGGTCAGATAAGTGGGGACTGCAGGCAGGCTACCTGGACTTTCTCTGAAACATGTATTTAGAAGAAGGTCTCAGCTTACCCAGTTTTGCATACCTACTGAGAAATATGAAACCTGAAAGCTAATCATCATCTCCTTCCAGAGTAAGGATTATTTATTTATTCCTGAGAACTTGTTTATTTATTCCTGAGTCAGTGGAATTGGCCATCTGCAGTAGGCTCACAAAATGGTAACTCCCAAATATTCAATCCTGTTCAAGAGGATTTCCAGCAAATCCCATTTCTTCCATCTCAGCTACATTTCTAGGATTGGCTGTAGGGTCGTGTAGACAGGATTCGTGTGGCCTGTCCCTTCTTTTGCTCTTGAGAAGAGCCACAGCTCCACTGTCCAGGATATCTGAGAACCATAATGCCATCTCTGGGAATCAGAGAGCCCGACTGGTAGTCAGGAGGACCACGTCCATGAATCTAGAGGCATGTATCTTCTCTTACACGTTCATTAATGAGCCCCTCTCATATTCTAGGCACTCTTCCTGGCTTATATTATTTAGTTATTGCTGTGTGACAAATCATCCCTGAACACAGCCACTGAAAACATCAAACACTGATTATCTCACAGCTTCTGTGGGTGGATGGGCCAGATGTGGCTTGGCTGGGTTCCTCTGGCTCAAGGTATCTGATAGGCTTGCAGCCTCTCTGTTGGTCAGGGCTGCCGTCCTATCTGTGGCCCACTCGTGTTGTAGGTGAGCCTTGGTCTCTTCTTTCCTGAGCCTCTCTCTACATAGGGTTTCCTCACAGCATGGCGGCTGGGGTCCCTCAGGGCAGGTGCACGCACAGTAGGTTGTGTGGTAGGAGAGGAAAGTGCAGTTAGGGAACCTGACCTGAATACTTAGAATGGGTGGTCAGCCTCTCTGATCTACCCTCTCATGGAAGACATTATTAATGAAGTAATGGCGAGTAAGCAAACTGGCTCCTTACTTGAGGATGCAATCTCTGTCTTCCAAGGCTATTAGCTACACAAACATCCCTGAAAGACATTCCAGATGGAAAGCTGTCAGTACCTCTGCTTGTAATACATGCAAAAATGCAAGGGACTCCAGAAGAATGCTCTCCCCACATCTTTTTAATATGATGTCTTGAATAAACAATCCAATTATTGAGAGGTATAAGAGAGCCTATAATATGTCAAAAAGTGAGACACAATGAATCTCAGTCCCCTGGGGGAAATGAGGTGAGAAACTCCCCAAGGGTGAGTCTCCTTCCTGGAAATTAGACCTTTGCTATTCACACCATTATGTTTCAGTCCTGCTTTCAACCTTTCCAGCACAATCCTAAAAGAAAATTGATCTTCAGACAACTCAGGTGCTTTCAACTGTGAGTCATCTTGACTATGTGAATTGTGAAGTTAATTGCTACCATAACCTCCCTGAAAAGAAGTGAAGTACCGTGATTCAAGACCATTAGCAATCCCAAACCAAGGTCATATTCCTTGCGAGAGTGCCTGCCTTCTGGACCATAAGAAGGCCCTGAATGGAAGACCATTATGGTACCAAACGTGAACTTTTTATAACATTAGAGATGCCTGAGGGGTAGAAAGTGAAAATAGTTTTGTTTTAATTAGGTTCAAAATGGGTGTGTGTTTGTGTGCATGTGTGTTTATGAGCAAGTGTTTATCAGCAAGTTCCTACCTTATGACTGATATTATGGACTTCATGATTACTTAAGGGCAGTCAAACTGTGGACCAGAAAGAATAAAGAAGAGGAAAGATGGAAAGTTTCCTGGCCAATACGGTAAAACATTGTATTGTGCCTTTCATTTTTCTATTTGGTGAGTTTCCACAAATTATCTCAACGTCCTTACCTGATGGCCATAGAATGGAGTAAAGAATTCAGTGTAAAACAAGTTATATTTTATAGTTTATGAATCAGTGGAGCATATGACTGTTTCTGGATTCTAGACTTCTGTGTGTGTGTGTGTGTGTGTGTAATCTACAACAGAACAAGACAGAGAGATGGAGAGATGGGGGGTAGGGGAAGAGACTCTAAGGAAGGGCAGGAAGTCATATGTCATTCTTGACAGTCACCTCATCTGAGTTTTCGGGAACAAGCTACAGATCTGACAATGGGTGAGATGTGGCCAGTAAAAAGGAAGCATTTATCCAGATTGTTGGAAGTGTTCACTATGTGGCCCTGTTGGGTACATCACAGATGGTATAATCTCTGGTGCCTCTGACAGAAACCATTTGCACTCTATTGGATTGGGGAAATAATGTCCAACCTAAATCAAGAGTTAACTATGGAGAAGGAAACCATTATTAAACTTTAAGAAGAATTATACCAAAACAAAGAACTCTACAACTTTAAGAGACTTCCCCTAAAGGTAACTGTATCTTATTTTATTTTTTTTCCCGTAAAGGTAATTTTACTGGCCACGCTCCTAAGCACAGTCATGGTAGCCCACACGCTACACTCCACATTGGTGATGGTGCCAAATTATCAAAGGAAATCACTGGACCATATGCAGTGGAAAATTTGAATAAAAATGATGTGTCTCTGGCTCCAGACAGAGAACTGAAAGTATCCGCTCTCACTGCCGTAGCTATGCTCAAGCGGGCTGAGATGATCCCTGCCCTGTGCTATTCACACCCTCACATAATCCTGATCTACACTGTACCAGGACTGGTTTGTATGGCCAGTAGGACTCTACTGTGTGTGCAGGGCTGGTGTATGCGTCCCAAAGTTAGGTCATAAAATACACTATGGTTTCCTCTTTGGTTCTCTTGTCTTGGTTCACTCATTCTGCAGAAAGCCAGTGGCTGTCTTGTGAGCCCAGTGGAGCAGGATGCATGGTTTAGAGCTGAGGCTTCTTCTGACACATCATAAGGACTGAAGACCTACAGCATCCAACATGCACGTCCTCCAGCCCCACTCAAGCCTTCAAAGCACCGCAGCCCCAGCTGACAACATGAAGTACCCTGAGCCACAAATACTCAGCTCAGCCCCTGATGGGTTTCTGAGCCATGGAAGCTGTGAGACCGTGAATGTGCGTTACTCTGAGATGCTACATTTTGTGTGCATTTGTTACACGGCATTGGATGCCTGAGTAATATACATACCAACGCCATCTTCCACTGTGGGAACAAAAGGAAAATATGGAGACTATGGCTAAGATGAGAAGCATCCAGTCCAAAAATGTCGACATGGTTTGACGCTGGTGTTGAATGGGATCGGTGTCAAGGACATTGATAGTACACTGCTATGATATATCTCATTCCCTGGCAACTCGTCAGGTACCATAATCTCATTCTTGCAGATAGTATAGTCAATATGTTAAAATACAGAATCTTCCTAGATGATCGTATTAAAGCATAAAAGAGTTCGGTTTTTTCATTCTTACACTTCCATGTTCATATTTGAGAAAAAGAGGTAATTAATCAGATTTATGCTTGCACCAGACAAGCTTATTCTAAGGTTTACAAGCAGAAAAAACTGCAAAAAAAAAAAAAAAAAAAAGTCGGTAAAGTTCAGGGAAAGAAATTCAGGTAATTAAAGGGGGAAATGATGCCTCACAGGTATTAAATCATATTTTAAGCAATAGTAATAAATATATAGTTGACTCATGAACAACATGGGTTTGAATTACATGGGTCCCCCTTATATATTATAATATATATAATACCCCCTTATGGCATTTTTCAATGAATATACTCAATAATTATTTGTGTATAGTATGTAATGTACAGGTATATTTGTACATGGCATTTGTATATAATATATATTGAATATTACAATATACATTGACTATATCAATAAATATACAATAAACAAATGTTTACAGTACTATAAATGATTTTCTCTTCCTTACGATTTTCTTAATCACATTTTCTTTTCTCTGGCTTATTTTATTGTAAGAATATAGTGTACAGTAATACAACATACAAACTCTGTGTTGATCGACTGATTATATATTACAGTAAGGCTTCCAGTCAACAGTGGGCTATTAGTAGTTACATTTTTTACTTTTCGAGTCAAAAGTCATAGGTGGATTTTTGACAGTATGGGGGGACTGGCACCCTGAACCCCCCATGTTGTTCGAGGGTCAACTGTAGTTTGCTTCTGGCTCACAGGCTATGACAAGACTACTTAGGAAATGATAGTTTATAGCAATGAAATTTGGATATAATTTAAATGTCTATGGGTGGAATAATGGTTCCGTGAATTACGGTATATGTTCTCAATAAAGTGCGTGTAAGCATTTAAAAGGATGAATCATCTCAGTATAATTATGGATCCATCTTCCAGGGATCCTTTATGTGGCTAAATTAAGATTTTAAACAGGTGACCTAGAGATGTTGCATGTGATTAGCTGATACACTTTACCCTTGTTCCTACGAAAACAGCCGTGAGCTTCACCGTGACGACTCTTTCCTAGGGCATTTGATCGTGAAGTGGCCTGAAGGATGTAGTGGAAGTGTGGGCTTGTGAGGCGATTATTTCAGTGGCTGAATTAAAACAGACTCTTTTCAGAAGAATTCAAAACGAACACGGCTAAACGTGCAAAATAAACACAGGATCTTCAGACATAACGACGTCTAGCTTTGAAGCATGGTTTGAAGATTTTCACGAGGCCTTCCTTTCTACGTATTCAAATGCAATACTACAACTCCAAGATCAATAGCGTATTTGGCTATCAAACCAGTCTTGCGATAAACAGGGTAAGACTCTCTCTCTCTCTCTCTCTCTCTTTTTAAGTACCTAGGGAAGAGAGTAGAAATGTGTATTGATTTTTTTAAAATGCATCCCTACTCCTTAAAGTTCAAGACTGTAAAGTATTCGGCTCTAAAGCTATGATCCCCTAATTGTTCATAGAGCATCTATTGATATGGTTTTAGTCCTAACTCTTTTTTCTTATAATTTCTCAAAAAAAAAAAAGACAAAATGTTTAACCATTTAGAGAGTGCTATACAGAAGACTAGGGCTATCTTGACAGACATCTGTGGAATCCTGATAGGGCTACTTAAAAAGCCGCACCACCGATTAATTGGGGTATGATAGGAAGAACCACATTTTACAAAATCGCATACGCAAAAACAGCTCTGGCCTCTGAAACAGTGAGTTGATTGAATTTGCTTCAGATTTCAGGGTCCATCTGAAATAGTCCTCCCCACTCTGCCTTTCAAAGTATTACATGCTGACCTTCAAACTCACATGATTTCCAAATGCGACCAAATCATGGTAAATCTGCATTCCTGCTTATGTTTAATGGAAGAAACACCCCAATTCTCAGTAGAGCAAAAGTAAACAAAAATGGCCAGCGCGGCAAACAATTCTCCGTGTTAGTTACTC
Source organism: Nyctereutes procyonoides (assembly GCF_905146905.1). Taxonomy (NCBI): domain Eukaryota; kingdom Metazoa; phylum Chordata; class Mammalia; order Carnivora; family Canidae; genus Nyctereutes; species Nyctereutes procyonoides. The sequence continues at coordinate 4,076,335 of NW_026575125.1, forward strand.
GGCATAACCGTTAGTGATCATATTGAAACACTGGCTGTCAGGTGTCGGGACAAATACATAGTATTTCTTCTGGCTGGTCCCTGCAAACTCTGGAAAAGCTACTTCTTGGCTACGGTGAAAGGCCTCAGCTCTCACTAGGACCCCCCTTCCCACCACTTAAACTTGATTTTCCACTATTAGGTGAAGGATGCTCAGACAACATCAAATTAATTTCGGTGGACACTAAATTTTATCTAATTCAGCAAGCAAGCCTCTGTTAATTAGGCCTCCCCGGACGAGTGATGGCATGAGAGCCCCGGACTGTCACTGATCGATACAACTCAAGCAGCTCTGGTGGTCAATTACTCGAGCTTCTGAGTAAGAAAGAGGGTCCTATTCTTGGGAGCGACCCATCTGCGCCTACAATCACAATTCGCTGGCGCCTTGTCCCCGAGGCCACCGGTTGCATCCAAATAGCATCTCTGCGTCTTCCTCTCCTTCTCTGCCGGCAGGAAGAACGGCCAGGGGGAAGCACGCTCCCTGCCAGCACCTCCGACAGGGCTCATGCCTTCCAGCCTTGAGCCTGATGGATGGGGAAGTCAACCTGCTGACACAGCCTGTGAAGATCTGGTGTTTGATCCCAGGGACGCAAGCCTTGTTTGATGAGGTCGCGGGAGAATAAGTACACGCAGCCTGATTTAATGTAATCCCGCTCTGCAGTGACTTCCAAAGAACAGGGTATTAAGAGCCCACACAATAGCATCTCCTTCCTCGTGGGCCTTTCTCCTCCAAGAGCCCTCCGCATGTGTCTTCGGGGCGGGACACCACCCAGGCCAAGGGTGTAAATAGTCACACCGCTATTAGGTGGCCGACCCGGGTCTCTCAGAAGACTCTGACATTTCTGTAGGGAAACAATGCAACAAGGAGGAAATATGTTTCCGCGACACAGGGCAAATTTCCACTGGATGGGAGAAGGAGCACATTTAGGAAAAGTAGGGTGGGAAGGGGCGAGGGAGAGGCCAATGCTAACAGGCTGAAAGGATCGTGTATTTACATCGCCTTTGCCAATGGGAGAAACAGCCGTGGCCGCCCATCACGGGCTCTGGTGCTTCGTGACAGGTGATTTTCTCTGTCAGGTCTAACTTGTTTTGTGGACACCGGCACCCTCAATGTCTCCACTCAAAGTCTTTTCTAAAAAGGAGGAGACTGTGGTCTGAATAACCACCCATGGTAGGTTAATATGAGTCTCTTCAGACTTAATCTCAAGCATGCAGAAATCCTTTTTTGTGTGGCCACGATTAATTAAATCGTGTTAGGAGGTGGCCATAGGTGCTTCCCGGTGGAGAATTCGGTTCTAAAGTGAGAGATTTGCAAAAATGTGGTGGTCTTCTACAAGAGGACATGACAGGAGAAGGAAAAATGTAGGAGTGATGGAAAGATGTAAGGTGAGTGGAGGTAACATGGGGACTGACGGATACAGTATTGGGTTTTCCACAGAATCTCATGATGAGCAGAAGACCAAAAATGGGTTCTTGAAGCAGACAGTCTGTTCATGTGTTTGTGTGCATTGCCATCAATAATAATAGTGTCCTGGATAATCATGGAAAAGAGCCTGCGCTTGATGTGTTTCAGCCTAAAGAGCACCTTGGCTTCCGTATTCTCACTCAAGTCCCCACAGGGATCCTATGAAGAAGACAAACTATGGAACCCGCTTAACACATCGGAAACTGAAGCTCACGGAGTGTGAGTGGGGGGCCCCCAGCCTTCTCCAACCACCACAAGGTCCAGGCTGAGATCACATGCTCTGAACCCTATTGGGCTTCACCATCCTCTTCCTTTTTTTTTTTTTTAAAGATTTATTTATTTATTCAAGATAGACACACAGGGGGCGGGGGCAGAGACACAGGCAGAGGGAGAAGCAGGCTCCATGCAGGGAGCCTGATGTGGGACTCAATCCCGGGACTCCAGGATCGCGCCCTGGGCCAAAAGCAGGCGCCAAACTGCTGAGCCACCCAGGGATCCCCTCACCATCCTCTTCTGTAAAGGAACATCAAAATGCTGGTCAATGGTGGAAAGACTTATTCCATTTCACAGATGGAGAAACTGAATCATGGAGCGCTTGAGTAAATGAGTGAAGACCACATAGGGGTACAATGTGGGCAGTCTGGGTGCTCCAGAGTCTATGTATGCCCTTAGTCTCCACACCAGACTCAGTGACAGCAGCTCACAGATGAGGGACGACGTCAGGAGGGTACAGCCCGTGAGAAATGGTGAGACAAGAGGGAAGAGCCCCAAGCTGACCTTGGAGCCATGGAGCAGCATCAAAGACAGGGATGAGACCTTGGCCTGTCAACCCTCAAATGAAACCCACGCGATATTCTTGATCTGGGTCAGAATCTACCATTTAACTGAAACTTTGATGATGCACCAACTAGCAATTAAGGGACGTAGTTGTAAGAGGGAACGGGTCAGTGGGACATTTACATCTTCCTTCAGTGGGAATCTGTACAGAAGAGAAGTGGGAAATCCGGACTAAGGCAAAGCAAAGATGAAATGGAGTTTTCAGGTTTCAGGCGATAAAATACACCACACCCACCAACCTCATCGCTTCTAAGGAACACGTGCTTTGCGAGTAAGCCCCGTGAACCAGAAAAGAAAGGCGGGATAGGGACTGCGGGAGGGAAAGCGTGGCCCCTTTGGAAACACTGCCTTATGGGAATTTAGGCTTATCCCCCCCTTTCTCTCTTATGAACATGATAATTCCTGAAACTGTGATAAGAGATTTACGTATCTCCAAGCTTGATGCATTTCTTCACTGGTGGAGGAAACGGGACAATCCTATTTTACACCGCTGAGAAATTTATAAAGGTAGAAGATAAGAAAAATAGGCCGGAGTGTCTGAGACACACAGATTAACAGTCTGCATCGATCAGTTCGCCAGATAATCGCACAACCGTTGGTGTCACTCTGTGCAGCAACGGCTTCAAGGTAAATAATATTGACGCCTCTTCTTTAGTGATATTTTAATTATATTCGTGAGAATGATGCTCGCGGGCCAACATATGGTAATTTAATCCGGGCGGGGGAGGAATGCTTTTGTTATCTCAATATTAAGATCAGTATTTTTTCCGTTGATGAATTTTGGTGTTAGAGGCGGTCGATGTAGCATGGAAATTTAGAAAATTGTTTGAGATGGCGTGATTGGAAAGGCTCCAGATTAATGGCATATAAGCAGAGAGTATGGGGTGCCTGGGGGGCGGGGGGCTCAGTGGGTGAAGCGCCCGCCTTCCGCTCAGGTCATGATCTCAGGGTCCTGGGATCTGGCCCCACGTGACGCTCCTGCTAGGGAGCCTGCTTCTCTCTCTCCCTCTGCTTCTGCTCTCTTGCTCGCTCACTCTCTCTTAAATCCATAAAATCTTGAAAAAAAAAAAAGGAGGAAAGAGGACCAAGCTAACTGCAAGCTGGACACATGCAGACAGGAGGCGTGACAGCAGACATGTACGCACATGGCCATCAGTAATTAGTGAAGAATTCAGGCAATGGGATGCTTCTCACTTTGCTTTGAGTTTGTAGCTCCGACCAAAACTCCCTCGGAGCTGGAAGGATCATGGGATCCTGTAGGAACCAGTGGACGTGGATGAAGTCTCTGTGTTTCCTTGAGTTCTTGGAAAAGACAGCTCACTTCACGGGGGGCCCCATCAAGTCCTGTAGGACCTTTACGACATTCCTCTACCCACAAAGAGCAGGAGCATCTCCCTCGGTTGTGATAATGAACATCTCCCGATGTTGCCGAGTGTTCTCTGGGGGCAAAAGTGAGCCCTGGTGGAGAATCAACATTTGATTCAACCAACAATAGTTTGATTGAACCCAAATTTCATATGTGTTTCCCATGCACTGCTGTGTTAGGAGCCAAGCAGGCAGGGTGTAAACCAAAGCGATCTTCTTGTCCTCACCGTCCAGGGAGGAGGTGGAAGGGGGGGACCAAGCAATTGCAGAAGTATTCACACATCACAAATTATCATAAGGTCTGTGAATGAAATACAAGAATCTGAGAATTTGAGAAGGATCGAGTGGGCGAAGGAGAAACCCGGGAAGAGCTTTCCAAATGAAGGACAATTGGTTGTTGGAGGATGGATGGAAGTTTCTGGAGACGAAAAGAAGGGCATCCAGCCTGGGGGATGGTCTACTTGAGGGTCCTAAGGGCAGGAAGAGACAAGCACAGGTAACGGGATGAAACAGGGTCAGGGGGGCACGAGAGCCAAAGAGCCCAGGGAAGTCAGGAGCCCAGGTGTGCACAGCCAGAGACCGCGGCATGAGTTCTGTATTTCATCCTAAGGTCGGGGGTCAGCCAGAGGTGATGCGTGAGTTGAAGACTCTCACGGTGCACTGGTGCCTCGGGGGGAGCACTGGGAGGTGTTGCGGGTGGGGCATGGGCCTTGGCAGCAGCCCCGACGGGAGGGTGGTGCAGCAAAGCTGGTGAGGCGGGCGCATGGGTCCTGCGGTGCAAGCAGCCGAGAGGTCGGTGCACCTGCCCGCTGTGTGCTAAACGCAGCCACCAGCTCGCAAGGCGCGGCCCGCTTCCCCACCCCGGTGCCAGCCTGTGCTTGCTCCCCTCAGCACTACCACCTCCGACATGCAACGGACTCCGGGTTTACTTTCCTTCCTCTGTGTCTCCCTTCCTGAAGCCCTCCGAGCCTCACCCCAGCCTCAAAGCGGGGGCATGGCGGGAGTAAGCGAGGCAACACCTAGGGACAGATGTGAGTGGGGGGGTGGCCTGAGGGCTGCCTGCAGGCAGCAGGTGCGCGCTGGAGCCGCAGGTGCGCGGTCAGCAGGCAGAACGAGCGGGGGAGGCTGGAGCCAGCTCGGCCAGAGGGACAAGCCAACAGTGAGGCCCCTAACGTGTGAGGCGGAAATGCCCCTGCGCCTTGTGTCCGTCGGGGGACGCGCGGCGGCGGATTTCTCGAGAAGCCTGGACTGGCAATACGACCTAGGGGTTCTGTTTGCACAGCGTCCCAGGGACACGGAGACGGTGGCAGGCCGAGGACGCCACTCGGGACCGGCCGGGTGGTGACAAAGGGGAGGAAGGGACGCCGACCGGCAGCTGTCGGGAAGGGTGCCCATCGCAGGTCCGCGCATTTTTCCGTCTTTTACCAACCAGCTCAGCTTATGTGAGCACGGAAAGCGCTGCTTCCACTTACGGGACGCTCAAGGAAGCGCCTGGTTGGGCTGCTGGCCCCTCTTGCCGCCCTGGTCACGGGCTGGTCCCCAACGGGCTGGTGCAGCCAGGGGGCCCGTGCACAGGCAGGCCAGGCAGGGTCACCGCACACGGGAGGAGGGGCACAGCTGCGGGGGGCCCGGCGGGCCGGGGTCTCGGCAGCCCAGTGCTCAGGCCGCACGTCGGGGCCTGGCCACGCGTGAGTGCAAGAGCTGCCGCCTCACACAGGAACGGGCTGCGGGCAGAGGAGGCAGCTGCGTGAGGACCAGAGCCACCGGCTGCAGCAGACGACCACAGATGGCGCGTCCTCTCTGGGGACAGAACCGAGTCACAGCCTCGCCCGTCGAGGCCAGCCTGCCTGCCCAGACATCAGCGGTGCCTGCCTGCACCTGCAGCCCACGCCCACGGGGAGCACGTGGCTGAAAGGCCCAAGCACCCCCCACACACACACACGTGAAAACGTCCGCGTCTCTATCCCAAGATGCTGGGAAGCATTTGTTAATGAGCAGAGTCAAGGGAAAGTGGCTAAATTTGACTACGGGAAAATATGTTCACGAACGGAAGAGCCAAAACGATGGGACGCGCTCCATTTAGGGAAAGGAAGTCGGAAAAAAATTTTAAAATTATGAAGACAAAAGAAAGCCACGGCCTAAATGAGGAACAGCGTCTAGCAGAGCAATGTTTTTAGAGTCAGAGGAATGTGGCTCCAACAAATCCATCGTTTGCGGGCGGCGTGAGCATCTATCTGGATCCCCAGGCCCCTCAGGTAGAAAAGGAAACTGGCAAGTTCTACTCTAGCAAGTTTTATAAGCATCAAATAGGATAATATTTATCAAAGTACTTAATAGCATGCCACGGCATGTGCTTAATGCCCAGGATATTTTAGTCGCTCATCTGCAAATGTTTCAACTATTTTTATTTTTTATTCTCACGTCTCGAGAATACTGGTGGATACGGCCATTTACCATATAATATTTTTCACACCTTGGCCAAACTCTAGGCACACTCTCTATTAGAAAACCTATAAAAATTTCATAAATACGAAATTAAAGCCTGCAGGAATGTAAATTTTATTCTGCGGTTATGATGTGTGCCTCCAGGAAATGACCCTTGATATGCATAAAGCTGTATCACACTTATGCTCTGATTTTCATGCCTGGATAGCAGATAGTGGAAATAAAGCTACCCCCTCTCTCTTTCTTCTAAAATTGCCGAAATAAGAGAGGGTTATAATAACGACAGCGGGGAAAAAAAGAAAAAAGAAAAAATAATAATAATAAAAAATAACGACAGAGGCTCTCAAGCAGGTTTATGTCCATTATTGTCGTTAGGCACAACAGTGGTTCTCTGGGCTACTCAAAATTAGTCAAGTCAGTGGCGTTAAAACTACGGATATGTCAACCTCACCTTGAATAAATGTATGACTGAAGGAGTGCATTGAGTCTTCCAGCACGTTTGAAGCACCTTATAGTTTTCAACACTCAAATCCAAGGACACAAAGATGAACAAGAAATATCCCCCAGCCTCAGAGAGAGAATGGTTGGGTCGCAGAGCCATAGCTTGAAGCAAAGCATTGCAAAGCAGTGTGAGCAGAGCTAATCTTCCCAGAGGCGGAGACATAAAGAAGGGCACATCCTTGTTGGCTGACTGCACATCCACCCAGTTGCTGGACACGTGTTTGGCGTTTTGGACACGGAGAGAACGGAGCCTATAAGGTCTGTACGTGGTCTCGTAACTTGTGGCCAAGCCCCACCAAATGCTGGCCCACTGCTCTTTGCCCTGCTCATGAGCTCATCTCTTTTGTCAGCCATCGATCCAGGGCACTGGCATGACTACAAGCGCCATAGTTAAATGTTTCTTAGCAGACAAGGTGGGCTGTGGTGGGGGGTCCCTCTCACACTACTTTCCTACCTATACCCCAGAGTTCCTCAACAATACCTGCACCAAGCTGCCTTCTTTACAACAAATGGAATTCCTTCTTTATCTTGACATAACACTGTGTACCATAAGCTACCACAACCAGATTTTGAAAATAAAGCAATACGATGCCTTCGCCGGGCTATCTGGAGAAAGGCAAGGAAAAATTGTCCCCATAGAAGAGTATGTATCCCACCGTATTGAGAAGTAGGCGTGAAAACAAAACATACATGAGGATGCTAAGATGCTGGTGCCTCCTTAGGATGCACAGGCCCGAGTTTAGGAGGAGATCAGAAGATATTACTCCGGTGGGAGGAGTACAACGCAGAAGGCACTCGTAACAACTAGCATTAAGATAAGGACCGCCAGGTGGTGGTAAGGGGAAAAAACATGGAAATAATGGCAAATAAATTTAGGCTAATGTGCTGAGACAAATCATAGGCTGCCCAAGGGGAGAGATCAAGACAGGCTGGTCTTGCCTCACACGAGCTTGGGCTGGCCCTGTCTAGAAGCACAGTATCGAATGTCCTTCTCAGGAGATGGAATGAAACCAGCCGTGGTAAACTATCACAGAACACGTAGTCCTATGTGGAAACCCCTCTGTATGTTAAGAGAATTCCAACATGGTGGAGTGGACGTCATACTAGTGAGATGGTTTTCCATGATGGTGCTCAAGCTTTGGCAAAATCCTAGACAAAACCGAGTACAGTTGACCTTTGCACAACATGGGGGATAGGGGGATAAACCCCGACTTTTGTTTGCACAGTCAAAAATCCATGTGTGACTTCTGACTCCCCCAAAACCTAAGTACTAATAGCTTACTGTTGAAGTAAGACCTACAGAAGTCCTGCCGGTAACATCAACAGCAGATCACACATATTTGGCATGCTCTACGTAGGGTATACCGTATTCTTAAAACAGAGTGAGCCAGAGGGGGGTAAAAAAAAACGATGTGATTGGGAAAATCCTAAGGAAGAGAAAAGGCACTGATGGCATTGTACTGTATTTATCAAAAACAATGCACGTGTAATGAACTGGCGCGGTGCAAACTCGTGTCGTTTCAAGGGTCAGCTGCGTAATCTAATGATACATGCGTCAAGAAAATCATTGTTTTAACACTGTGAGGGGAAAAAGTACTCGAATTTACAGAGGAAATAGAGTTCCATCGTAGGGGTGTATGATTATAAAAAGGTTTTTTTTTTTTTTTTTTTTTTTTTTTTTTTTTTTACATAGCAGGGTAGCTAGGAGAGCTTCTGAAAACCATGCAGGATTTGGGGGTCATTCCTTGCTGTGGGGCTGCCTATGGGTTCCAGCATGTCATGCAGAGTGGACCCAACCTCCAATGCCTAAGGGCTGCCATTTGTTGCAGCTGCTAAAAATGCCCCCCCACCAAAGTTCCCAAATGCTCCATAAGGGGGGCATTCAGAATTATGAGAACTCCCAGAAGTCCTTGGGGTTAGCTAATTATTAAGTGAGCAACCGTTGACCTCTGAGAGGATGAAGGATGGGGGAGAGTATGTAGGGATACGGTATGGAAAAGGGAGTGGTAAATCATGAACACCAGCTGAGGCTCAGGATTTAGGTCTTGGGCCTAAATCCGAACAGTGACTGAGCTACCAAATCTACTGTCCCCCGGTCTGTCCAGAGGCCCTCGGCCCTTGCGGTGCTCCGCTTTGAGAATGGATTACTGGGCAATGTGCATCCCCTTGGTTCATCACACAATTGTCTTCTGGCAGACCCTGCATGTAATTCACGCCTCCTTGGGAGGTGCTCTCCCAAAGAGAGTGCTGTGGAAGGCACTGCTTTGTCCTGAACCAGAACCCGGCAAATCCAAGCACCCTTCTCTCTTCCTCACCAACCATCAAGTTATTCTTACAAATAAAGGTTCGGCCTGGGTATCGTTAAAGATAACCTTTGCGCAAGTGAAGTCCGTCTTTCTCTCAACATCATCAGTATTTGGGGAGGAGTGAGTGACCCCTGGGAGCAGGGATGCAGAGATCTGAGCACAGGTCAGTTTTCCATGGGAGCCATCCTCCATCTCCCATGCATGTCATCTTCACCTGTTCACACTTTCGGCTCATCCATGCGAGACGGATGGTATCAGAGGGTTCATGTACGTTCGATGGGTAAACGTGGAGGGTGAAAAGGCCGGGCATCCCTGACTGTCCCTATGGATGATTCAGAAGTGAACGAGAAGGAGGGAGAGGCCTCCAGGAAAAGAGGTCACCCCAAGAGAGAAACAGGAGAAAATAGAACACGCGAGGGGGAGTGAGAACAGTGACTAAACAAAGCATGTGCAGGTGACATTGAGATGTTCCCGGGGTTGGAATCACGCCAGGGGCAAAGCAGCACAGTGGCCCTGTGACTTGCCGTGCATCCTCTGAGGAGAAGGATTTGCATCTCCGGGGGAGAATCGCAGCTGTGAATTGTGGTGAGAAAGGCGCGCACAGACACCTTTCATCTACCATCTGAGGCTCAAGGTGAGACATCTCAGCAGCGCCAGGCCGAGTGGTGGTGGTGGTGGTGGGGGGGCATGTCACACGGGGAACTTTGAAACACTGATCTTGCAAGGGTGGTGAGTGGGAGTTTTGACAATGCTGTCAAACCCTTCAGGTCTTAAAGGCAGTTCCAGTAATCCCTTCTTTAAAACCTGCGGGATTGTTGGGTTTCATTGTCATGCAGACTGTCATCCCCAAGAGGTCTGCTTGCACTTACTAGGGTTCTGGGTAGCTGCTCAGAGCCTGTGGTGAGGCTGGGGACCAGGACAGGTGCACAGGCATGGAGGGATTCTTGCAACGGGAATGTGTGGAATGAGAGAAACCAAAGACAGGATTTTCCTGTAGTATTTTATGTATGACGCAATTTTGCTTCCTCTTCTGTGTGGGCTCCATGAAAGTATGGGAGCACCTCAAGGTCTGAACAACGGTCAATAGAACAATAACCCACACTTTTCCCAGCGGAACACTGAGCAACTTCAGATTTTTAAAGACTGCTGAATCCACATGCATGGAGCATACTCTCTTTGGAAAGAGCTCTTCTCTTGCTTTAAGAAAGAGGGTGTGGTCCACAGCAAACGGGAAAATGAGTCTTGCATGGAAACGGGCAGAAAACAAGGGTGGTTGGCAGGGACTGGAGGGAGGGGCAATGGAGAGACTGTTCAGTGGGTATAAAGGTTCAGGCACGCAAGATAGAGTAGGTTCTAGAGTCTTCAGAAACTGTTCCATCAACTACTCTCCCTGCTTCCACCAATACCAAACATCCTCAGGTTGTGAGGTGAAGGAAGTAGGTTGACGGAGGTTGGTGCTTTTGCTTCTTTTGCTGATTGTGTAAAAATAATTTTCATGCTGATAGAGAAGAGCAACCTCTAGACAGACAAGTGAACAGATAGTTTCCTCTAAACTCCAGAAGAAAAGGTGAAAGAGTTGATGGCCTCTAGGGCAGTTGCTTGAATGGCAGAGGCAACGATGTGGGGCGACGAAGAGCTTTTTGGATGCCAGCCTTCTTTAAATATTACCGACTTTTAAAATTATGGTTCACCCTTGCACAACATGGGGAGGGGAAGTGGAGACCAACCATCCCCCAACGCAGACTGTCGAAAACCTGCATATACCTTTTCACTTCCCCAAAACATAACTAATAACAGCCCACCGTTGACCGGAAGGTTTACCAATAGCATAAACAGTCCCCTAGCACATACTTGAAAGATCTCAGTATATACATATTCATATTTTGTAAGTAAACCAGAGAAAATAAAATGTGATTAATAATATCATAAGGAAAAAAAATCATAAGGAAAAGAAAATACACCAACAGGGCTGCACTGTATTTATGAAAAATACTGGAGTCTAAGGGGCCTACACAGTTGAAAGCCATGTCGGTTAAGGGTCTATTGTATTTGTAAGTAGTTCTTGCAATACAATTAAATGCAACATCCCACTCCCCGATCAGCTTTGTACCAAAGCTAACAGCGATCGATCGTCTGAAACAAGCTCGTTACTCCCCTGCTTGACATCCTCTGGCACACCTGAAGGCGCCCTTAGAACACAGTCGTAAGGCTCTCATACGGCCTGAGGCTGGATTCCACATCCCTTCTCCCTCTTCTCCTGTCAGATCTGAGTTAGCTGCCTCTTGCCCTGCTTCACGGCTCTTGGGACTCCATTCACATCAGAACGGGTGTGTGCCTCCTCTGGGCCCCAGCTGCCTTGAAGACGGAGACCTTCCCTTTTGTTCATGGCACTGTTTCAGTACCAACACCATTGGTATATATTTATGAGGCGAATGGACACAGGCTCTTGTCTCATGTCCCTGGCCAATCTTTGGTAAAATGTTCAGGTTGTCAGAAAAGTCACGTCCATGAAGGTTTACTGATAACAGAAAGCGCTCAGTTGTTGTATTTGCTGAGGTGATGAGAATAACATGCTCCCACATATGCCCCGTGTATCACCACATTCCTCTCAGGGAAGAGATGATCATTCCAACATCTCCCCTTGCCTCCTTTGTTCTAAACGGCAGAGAAGATGTACATGGAGCCTCCAAAGAATCTGGAAACAGAGCATTAACTATATTAGTTATTTTAAATTGGAAAGCTAAAATCCAAAGATTGGGTATCCAGATGTCTTCTAGGCAGGTGAATTCCCAACATTAGTCCTTGGACTTCCTGCATCAAAGAGAAGTGAGGAATTTGTCAAAGAATATGAAACTTGTAGAATCACTGCCAACTGGTTAGATCAGAATCCTGGGTGCTGAGGCTCAGAACTTGGCATTTTCTAAAATGCCCCCATGTAATTCTGATAGGTAGCCAGGTTCGAGAACCAGGGATCCTGTCCATCCTTGATACAACAGCTTACTAGCCCCGTGGCATTTTGGAGATACGGCCATTTGGTCTCCAATTGAAACTGATTCGACTTAACTGCTTTTTATAGAAGCTGGTTCCATTTTTAGAAATCTCAAATGGTTAGGAAGTCTTCATTTTAAATTAACTACAGCAAACCACCCCCCCTCCACTTTCAGTTTGGTTCATTGGCACTTACAGAATCAACAGAAGAAATCTAAACCTTTCCAGCTTTTAAAGCCCTTTCCATATTTGAAACAGGCTACCATATTGTATTGATGATGGCTGTCTATGCAATCATCAAATTATCTCAAATTTAGTGACATGAAACAGCAACATTTATTGCAGTTTCTGCAGATCAAGGCTCTGTGCTTAGCTGGGTTCTCTAGACAGGAAGATCTCTCACAATCTAAAAACCCAACTGTCGGTCGGAGCTATGGCCACATCTCCAGAATGCACTGGAAAAGACCTGTCCCAAGCTCATGGATGCGGTCGCTGATAGGATTCAGCTCCTCAGGATGGATGGAAGGTCCTTTGGTCGCATGCTGCTCTCTGAGGAGGTCAGGGTGAGACCCCGTGGTGGGATTAGAGGAGTTGATGAGTGTGAGTCCCTGTGGTGGGATAAGGAGGAAGAGACATCACAGCTTGAGGACCCAGGGAGAAAGCCGACATGTACAAGTCAGGTAGAGAGGATCGTCACAGAACCCGATGCGGTGGCCCCGTGATCCCAGACTTCCAGCCTTCAGGACTGTGAGAAATAGATGTCTGGTTTTTGAGCCACTCAGTCTACACTGTTTTGCTATGGCAGCCGGAGCCGATTGAGACCATATCATAATCTCAGATCACTTCGTCTCTATTCATCGTCAAGGAGTCAACAGGCATCCCGTACAGAAGAGATGGAGATACAGACAGACACAGAGGTGTGAGTGTCAGGAGGTTGGAATTTTGGGAGCCATTTCAGCAGGCTGCCACCCACACATGTGGTGCTGAGTTCCCTTTTCTCCAGATCCCTGTCGCACTTGATAATCTCTCATAAAACCCATGTTTGCATTTCTTCATTCTCTGCACCTCTTGGACCTTTTGGCCATTGTTCTCTAATCATCTCATTCCAAAATGAAGACAAGAAGGCTCTCTGTAGGTCTCTCCTTCTTCCCAAGTTCCAGTCATCAGTCATCATCTTCTTTTAGGACATTTCATTTCAATCTGGCTGTAGCACCCCGGATATTTTTTGCACACATCCATAACCCAACGACTTAGAAGTCCGGATGTGCGAACATGTGTTGTGACACCCACTGTCCCACTATAGTTCTCTTCTAGTTTCTGCTTTGTGTCTCCAAACCTGTGCTATAGACGAAGTGTCATCACTCTAGCTGGGAAATCTTTGTTCGCCAATAGCGGGGAAGGCTGAGCTGCACGTGGAAACTGTCGTGGCACACACCGCACCCCACCCCTTCCCGCAACAAGTGGTCTCCTTTGGGGTATTTTGAACTGTTCCAAGTCTCAGCAGTTTGAAACGCACATGCTGAGCGACTCTCAATGGGACTGAGAAAGACCACACTCTCCTTCGGTGTGTGACTACCATCGTAAGAGCACGGCCAAACGCCTTCCGCAAGATGGCATACCTCGGTACATCTGCCAGCCGTAGCATCCTGGCTCAAAGGGAGTGGAGTCTTGAACGTACTGCGCTCCTAGCAACACAGAACAAACCCTCGGCATCTCTGTTTTCTGCACATACTAGATTTTGTGTCTTCAAAATGCGCAACGCCATGTGAGCAGCCAAGCTGCACCCCACCTTCAGAAGAGTCACTGGCATTTGTATTGCTGAGTCCAAACAGGATCTACTTTGTGTGTGTCAAGACAGCGAATCTACCTTGGGAACAAGCTCAGAACAGAGCAAGCACATAGGATCGGGGAAGTGCCTACTAGCTTTCTTCCTTTGGCTTGTATCACCTACCACAGGTGAAACAGAATATCCATATAGTGTGGTGAAAAAAAAATTCATGTGATTTCCAGGCATACAGATTTGGGTGTACAGCTGAGTTTAATTAAACCACTTGAGAAATGTGTACAAATAAGTGATTCTGAGCCTATTGTTTTTATTATTGAAGAAATGTGAATAATCCCATTCGTGATGATGGTAGTGGTGATAATTCAAAAGGTTTAATGAAATGGTTAACACAATGTACGTAAGAGTTGTTCATTCCTTGTCCTCATTATTTCTAGAGCTCGCTAAGAAATTCCTTCTGGAAAGATGCACCTGTTGCTGGTAATATTTTGTAACATGTACTTAGATCCCCTACAAGGTCAATACTTAAGGGACATTACTTAGGTATGAGTGGAAAATGAGGTATTTTGGTGAAATTGTAACATAAGTCAACAACGTGAAGATAGGCTTTTCTGTTCAAGAGGAGAATAGGATTCTGAAGGCTGCTCATAGCTTTCCATGAAGGTCCCATCCCACCATCACTGGTGTTTTCACCCTGGATCTTACTTAAATGTCATACAACACACAGACTGACTCTCTCTCGCCAGAATTTTAAAAGTATTTCCCCCACAAAGACATGGCACTATTTCATGCGTACTAAAATACGCACGCAACATGCATTTGCTGTTCTTGCATGCAAGGGTGGTCCGCGGAGAGACTGCGTACATGCAGGCACAGCACCGGTAGCGTGAAGATTTGCATTAGTAAATGATATTTGCAGCCTCTCCCTCTTTATTCCACAGGACACATGAAGCAGTGAAAGAATGGATTCACTCAAAATCGGATTTGAAAAAAGCCTTCATAGATTCATGCTATTTTTTTTTAACTGGGCCCTCAGGTGCAGTAATTTGTCTCCATTCCCAACTGCAAGGTTCTGACAGGTGATTCTGGAGTCTCCTCACTTTTCTTATTTCTTTTCTCAGCGGATATTTATGTTTTGCCATCGACAACGAGCAGCACGCCGTACTTGGCACCTTTGTGTCCTGCACAATATTTTGAAAGGGGAGACACAATACAGGAGATCATCTTAGATGACGAGAAGGGCCTCCAGCTTGAAAGATTCACACTGTCCACCAGCAGGACATCGTGATGCGGGGCTCATGGTTGTACTGTTACGAGGTGTCGGTCTGCATGGCCACAGAGCTTGGGATTATGTGAGCACTGGAGAGACACAAGGGTGAAGGTGGGGTTCTAGACAGAGCTGGGTGGTCTTCTATGGAGGTGGACTGGGGATCTAACGGTTGAGGTCACCTTCTCCCCATACATGGGAAGCAAGCGTACAATTAATTACATTTATACTTTTCTATAAAAAATTGTCTATGTAGCGGACAGTCACACTAAAAAATCAAAATTTAAGATATTAGACGTTAAAATCTCTCTAAAAAAGAAAATCTCAAGGTTTGGAAGCCAACACGTCTGCTGCTTTGAGGAACGTCTGAGTGAAAGATGCTGAGGTGACTCCCAAAGGAGAAGGAAGTGGTGGGAGACAGGTATGGGGTGTGGGCCCCGGGGCGTAGGAGCAGGGCCCCGTGAGAAGGTGCAGGCGGCACTGTTGCTCCTGCACGCAATGTCTTAGGACCACATACAGTGAAAAAATATATATATTTATATATGTGTGTTCAACTTCCTCCATGAGATGCTTCCACACTGCTCTTCAAAGCACCCAAGGAAACACTAACCAGGTTTGCCGATCACAGAAAAAGAAGAGCCATACATCAGCTTGCAGGAGAGCAGCTTCTTAGTGCAAGGAGAGAATTAGGGCAGAGAGACACAGCTGAAGGGAGCCGTTTGCAGCCCGCCTGCTGGCTCTGAGCACACTGAGCATTCAGCTCCAGGTCCTTACCATACATTTGCAATAAAGACGGCTTGCAGGGGAGGGAGGGAGTGTACTGGATGTGGTGGACGGGAGAGGAAGCTCCCGCAGGGCCCTGTTGTCATTGGGAGCCTTGTGGGTGGGGCTGGGTGTGTGTCTGGCTCTCCCTGGGCCGTGGTCAGGCAGGATGGGACGCCCTCTCGGAAACAGCAAGAACGTGGAAGCACAAAACGTTTCTGGGGACTCCTGAGCACTGGCTTCGTCTTCTGCTCTGAAGCAAGAATAAGAGGATGCATGTGGCTCAGTCATCGAGGCATCCCGCACGTATTCCAATCCCTGGCATGGTCCTCAGGGTCTATCGGTACATTCTTGTGCATCGGCGCCCACGGGCATGAAGCACAAGAGCACGGCAAGGATGCCACCTCTTAACTGCGGGAAACGGCTCACTGCGCAGAAACGTCCCGCACGCACGTGTGCTCCAGAGGGGAGATGGGGCAGCCGAAAGCCTCTCCAAGAAGCACCTGGCCTCAGCTCATGAAGCTGCCCCCAGTCGACCACGTCCCACATCCTTGCTAAACGAACACTTGGGGTGGCCAGAGCATCGTCACGTGTGGTACAGTCTGTCCCCTGATTCGCGGCTCCCAGGAAGGTCCACGCGGTGCTTGTGCAATAGTACTGCTGGGGTCCTGCAGGCCCAACACATTGGTCTCACTGTCACCGAGAGCGACACACGCATGCTTACTAGGGGCAGTGTGGGGGTGCAGGCAGTGTTGGAAGCCACGGAGGGCAGTGTTTCTGCTCTGAGCCCTGTGCCTTATTTTTTTTTAATATTTTATTTATTCATGAAAGACACACAGAGAGAGGCAGAAGGAGAGGCAGGCTCCATGCAGGGGAGCCTGATGAGGGACTCCATCCCAGGACCCCGGGGTCACGCCTCAGCTGAAGGCAGACGCTCAACTGCTGAGCCACCCAGGTGCCCCAAGTCTGTGCTTTAAAACTATTAACAGGATTTTCTATCAATATACCTATACACACGTATACGTACGTTTCCTGATGCTGCTGCTGTAACAGAGTACCACAGAGTGACTTACAATAACAAACGGATTATTGTATAGTTGTTCAGGTTACAATTTTAACATTTAATTAAATAAAATCTTAAACTAAAAAAAAAAAAAAACCTCCTCCCAGAATAAGGTGGCAAACAGAAGAGCAAAAGAGAAGCCACAGACCCAGCCCATTTGCACAAATCAGTTTGCAGCATTCAAAGATCTAAAAAGAAAGAAAGGAAAAAAAAAAAAAAGACCTAAATAGGAGTGAAAATGGACATGGATCAATGGCAATAAATAAATAAGTAAATAAATAAATAAATAAATAAAATAGGGAAACATAGTAGCAACCTAAACACTAAGGACCTAAACAGGAGTGAAAATGGACATGGATCAATGGCAATAAATAAATAAATAAATAAATAAATAAATAAATAAATAAAATAAGGAAACATAGTAGCAACCTAAACACTAAGGCAGGTTAGGTCACACAAAAAATGTTACCTGGAATTTTTATTTTCCTGAGATTTTAAGTTAAAGGGAAAGAGTTTTTCAAAAGCATTCAGTCAGGGACAATAAATGCAATAAAAATCTGAAATAAAAACAAGCTCCTCACAAGAAGTCAAAATCACGGGGGTGCTGAGACATCTATGGAAGCCTGAATTAGAGACGTCTTTTTCTTCTGAAAATAGAAAAATTGTTATCCAAAGAGGTTTATATCTGCCCAAGAGGTCTGTCTCATGTAAGAGCAAATATTAAAGGATTCCATTTGTTTATAATCCAAATATTCTCAAAATTAAAAACCACTTCGATTCACAAAGAGATGAAGCAGAAATGAGAACTCGAGAATGGAGAAATTATGGGTCTGATTTTAATTTAATTCTAAGCAGGTTCAGAAACAAAATCGCCAGATATGCATAGTGTTTCCTACAAACTAACACCAGAGATGCATAGTGTTTCCTACAAAAACAAAGTGGCAAATATGGCTATCCAAAGAAATTAAATGTCAAAAGCTGTTGAAAAGGGTGTATTAGTTGTAACATGCCTAACAAAAATAATTTGGCTTTAAAATCCGAGATTCTTTTAGGAAAGGATATGAAAATATGAGTCAATAAAATATAAGTCGTCCTCATTGGACATGGTGGGAGTTTAAAGATAATGACTTCATTCATGATGCTGAACAATGTAAGTATCAATAATAATGAAAGTAACTCATATTTTTGAGACACTTATTAGAGACCAGCTTTTGTTCTCGGCATTTGTTTTTAATATTTCATTTATTCATGAGAGACGGAGAGAGAGAGAGGCAGAGACACAGGCAGAGGAGAAGCAGGCTCCATGCAGGGACCCCGGTGTGGGACTCGATCCCAGGACCCCAGGATCATACCCTGAGCCAAAGCCAGGTGCTCAAGCACTGAGCCACCCAGGCATCCCTCATGTAGATTCATAATATGGGGTCAGTAATTGTCTTAGTGTGTTTGGGCAATTGTAATAAAACACCATAGATTTTGCAGGTTCCAAGCAGCAGACTGTTATTTCTCATATTTCTCCAGGCTGGAAGCCCAAGACCAAGGAGCCGGCAGACGTGGTGTCTAGGGAGAACCCGCTTCCCGGTTCATAGACGGCCATCTCCTGCCTGTGTCCTCATGTCTGTCTGGGGTCTCTCATAGAAGGGCACTGATCCCACTCATGGGGTTTCACTCTCATGACCGGGGCACCTCCCAAAGAAACGTCCCCAAACACCATCCCATTGGGGTTAGGGCTTCTATACGAAATCGGGGAAATATTCAGGCTGTAGCAATCAGGTTCTTGAAAAGCCGAGAGGGAGGCACAAGAGAGTATTTCCAAAAGCAGAATGTGCCCTTCTAATCTTTGGAAAAGATGTGAACAAATAAGACACAATCATAGCACAAAAGAACGTAAAACAAAGGAAATGGCCAGAAAGCCTTAAAATCCCTCACCAGCAAGGAGACGACTGGAGCCAATCACACATGTATTGTCACCCATGGCTGGAACAGAGAAAAGGTTAAACTCTCATGTAAACACACAGTGTCTCCCAGATTGGGCTAAATAAACCCAAATCCAAACATTTTTGGACGACTCCAAACATTTTTGGGGAAATAACAGCCTAAGTACAGCTCCCTTGCCCCTGTGCTTCTCGATAAGCAAACCTAGAGAACCTGACCAAAATCACAGAAGAAAAAAAAAGGGGAAGGTGAAACAGTTGTGGACATCATGAGGGTGCTCCCCCCCCACCCATGGAAATCATGGCGCGTGTTGAGCAAATCGGCCTAAATTCAAGAGGCCCCCAGAGCAGCTCACACCCCAACTCCTGAGACCCAGGTGGAATTTTGTAGGAAATACACAGAGGATCGTCCAGACGAGTCCAAGAGCACCACTGACACCAGTTCTCCACGGGGCAGGGCTGCGGCCAGCAGTCTCCCACTCCCAGGTTTAGGGTAAAGGAAGAAGATACGGGGCTGCGAATCCTGCATCTGGAGGCAAGACCTAACCATGCAAGAGATGTGGACCAGGGTATTTAGAGCATTTGCAGAGCTGCAGAACGGCAGTGGTGAAGACCACCCGGAGAAGAAGCGAACCCCGTGGTGGGGCCAGAATTGGGTCCCTCAGGTGCTGCCCACGTCCTGAACCTGCTGGGGGGGGGGGGTCAGCCCTCCACACCCCCAGGCATCTGTTATGCGTTTCCTACTGTTGACTCATGTGAGTACAAACCCCCGCTGGAGCAGGACCTGCCTTAGACTAGGCTGTGGGTGCCCTGGATGTCCTGCTTGACACACACACACACTCACACACACAATCACAGGTGTATTGAGATAACTATTAAATGTGGCCATTTATAACCATGTAAAACCAATATGAGTAGGAAGTTAGGGTAAAGAGAACCACAAAAGTATGTTTTTACAACGCCAATTTCATGTAAGAGGCATGTCTATAACATGTGTATATATAAAAATTGTAGGGGCACCTGGGTGGCTCAGTCAGTGAAGCATCTGATTTTGGCTCAGGTCATGATACTGGGGTCCTGGGACTGAGCCCTGTGTCAGGCTCCTTGTTCAGTGGGCAGTCTGCTTGTGCCTCTCCCTCTGCCCCTACCCCTGCTCGTGCTCAGTCTCTAGCTCCCTCTCTCTCAAATAAATAAAACCTTTTAAAAATTGTAAAGTAGATGATGGATAGATAGATAGATAGATAGATAGGGAGATAGATGATAGATACATAGAGATAGATGGATGATAAATAGATGGACAGATAGATAGGGAGATAGATGATGGATGGGTGGATAGATAGATTGGTAGATAGAATAGATAGGGAGAGGGATCCCTGAGTGGCTCAGCAGTTTGGCACCTGCCTTTGGCTCAGGGCATGATCGTGGAGACCCAGGATCAAGTCCTGCGTCAGGCTTCCTGCATGGAGCCTGCTTCTCCCTCTGCCTGTGTCTCTGCCTCTCTCTCTCTCTCTCTCTCTCTCTCTGTCTCTCTTTCTCTCATGAATAAATAAATAAAATCTTTAAAAAAAGAATACATAGGGAGATAGATGATAGATGGATAGATAGATAGATAGATAGATAGATAGATAGATAGACAAATAGATGATAGAGACAGAGTGAGATAAGGTGCACAGAAATAATGGACAAAAAGACAATCTGACAGACATTCAGGTACTCGTCTACCTCTATCTGGACTCTGGAATTCTTCACCAACCTGAGGCTCAGGGACTAAGAAAATGATTTAAACCATCTGACTCTCGGAGCCTTAGTTTCCCTACCCATAAAGCAGAGATACTAACGTATATTCAGTCTAGTTCCTGTAGACAGCAGCTGACGATGACTTGTCATGCGCCTGACCCGTACGAGTTTTTCAATAGATAATAGTTTCATGCCTTGTGTAATGTAGAAGTGCATGTACCCACAAAGACATTTTGTATAAATAAGCAGCATTAAAAAAAAATAACAAAAACAAAATAAAAAGAAGCAGCATTAAATCCTGGACCATTTCAGAGCAAATTAAAATCAAATCCGACACTGTGAATACATGTGTGCGTTGCATGTTAAGGAAGCTATTAGAGAAAACCAAAAAGTATTACACAACTATATTTCTTCAAAGAAAAAAAAAAGGCCAGAATACATCAAGTGCGTGTGTGTGAGCTGTGTGTGCAAGTGTGCACTTTGTAAATTTTTTCAATGGAAGAATCTTGAAACAGACATGATAGACCATTTGTTTCAACACAAATAGCTCATAAGATCTCTCAAATGATCCTATTCTTCTATCGCTAAAATGGATATGGAAGGATAAATGAGTTTCTCTGTCAGTTTAATTTTCATTTTGGGGGAAGAAACACTTTCCAAATGTACAGAGTAATACTAGGAAACATTTCATACAGATAGGTACGTCTGTATATTTGTATGTATATTTACATTTGTCCATCTCTTTTAAAATCCTCAAAAATGTCTTTTTTTTTCCATCAGAAGCAAATATCTATTATGACTCTCCTGCTGGCTCTTGACCTGCAGTTGTAAATGTAACGTTGCCACTTTATGGTATCGAATTGTATGTACTCGGATCAGTACAAACATGACTCAGGACACATAAGGCGGGTCTGTGTCTGAGTAGCACTGAACTAATAGAATTTCTATAGCCACAAAGTTACTAAAACAAGAACAACTGTTGTGTACTGACCATCGAAATAGTCCCATCACTGGCATTGGCTCCACACCATGAACTCAGGTAGGAAAAGGTACATTCAGAAGTTATATATGGCTATATTTATTGTGAAAATACATCCAGTAAGGTATGTGCATAAATGGAATTGAACATGGAGTAAGATTACCAAACACTGGCATCTCTTAATAGCTAGTGCTCATCTAAACAACGTGAAATGACTACGCGTGGGTGGCAACTTTTATAAGAACCCCTCTTCCATAGCTTTTACCATTGTTGGCTTTGGACCCTTAAGCAAAGGTCACGCCATTTTTGCCCACTTATCTGAGGAGTGTGACACTGGGTCTAAGCACTTCAAAATGTCTTCCACACTCATCTGTGTGTAAGTGGTTTAAAAACTGAGAGGGACGCCTGCGTGGCTCAGTGGTTGAGCATCTGCCTTTGACTCAAGTCATGATCCTGGGAACCAGGATCGGGTCCCGCATCGGGCTCCTTGTGGAGAACCTGCTTGCCCCTCTGCCTGTGCCTCTGCCACTCTCTCTCTCTCAAGAATAAATAAAATCTTTTTTTAAAAAATCTCCCAAGAGACCCCAAATTTCAGACTCTACAAAAATCATAAGGCAAAAACAAACACAAAGGTCTATTTAGTCATTCTTGACCACTAAGTTTCATGGTTATTTGCAAAAAAACCACAAATACAATCATCTTTTTGTACCTGTAGCGTCCAGAAGCTACAGTGTTTTGTCTGTATCTAAAAAAGTCATGATCATGTTGAGAAAGACAGAGTTTCAGTAGTGAAAAGTTGAAGATCTGTGGGAGAACACTGTCAAAGGAAGATTGGTTTGCACCAACCCTGTAAATCTCCGCTTGATGGGAATGTCTCCCATGCAAACTCAACGTGGTCCTAAGCTCAATATTGCTCATGAAAGGGATCCTGGATGAGAGTTTCACTTGCTTGATATCAAAGTAGTCTCGTCTCTGGGTGAACTCGGCATTCATTTGTCCAAACAAATATTCAAGAAGTACCACATGTTCGTAAGTGGCTGTGTTAGTTTCCCATTGCAGAGCACACAATGAGCACACAACAGCACACATCTTTAATCTGCTAGTTCTAGAGGTCAGCCATTCACAAGGGAATGGAGGTGAAGGTGTGGAGGCGTCACAGACTGTTCCTTTCTAGGAGCCCAGGGGTGAACCCACTGATGGCCACTTCCAGATTTTAGAGGGAATCTGCCTTCCTATGCTCATGGCCAGCTTTCCATCCTCAATGCCAAAAATGGCGGTTGCCTTTTTCATACCGCCGTGTCTTAGTTCTGCCTCCATTTTTTCAACTTATAGGGTCCCACTGGAGAGTCTAAAATAACCTCCCTATTTTAATGTCAGCATGTTAGGAACCTCAATTCCATCTTCTACCCTAGTCCCTGTTTAGATGTAATAGGATATAGTCACAGGTTTTTGGAACTCTGGGTGCAGATATTTTTGGCTAGCTATCACACTGCTTACTCTAGAGAACTTACTTTTCCCAGAGATACAGCATAGACTCTGCCATCTAGGGTTTCCCAGTCTAAAGGGGAAAGAAGCTATGTGACAAAATAGTTTAAACACATGATCCTATAAGAACACACAAGAGGAGATATGTTAGTGCTGGGGGCCAGAAAAGACTCCTCAAGTGGGTAACTTTGACCTAAGTCTAAAAGAAAAAAATATTCTTAAAGACCAAATATAATAAAATCTGTGGCTAGGAGGAGAAATGGAAGAGTGATAGAAGGGCAGATCTTCACTCCATCAGGCATCCCTACTCCCTAACAAGCAGAAAGTATATGGAACATGACACATACAAGGAGTGGTCAACAGAACGCTCATACATAAATGAACAGTGATATCGAGAAGTGTGAAGCTGAGGATTGATATGATTGGGCTTGAACATTGGGAAATCACTATAACTACAACATGGAGAATGGACCACAGGAGGAAGGGGCTGGAGGCAAGAACACCAGCTACCTATACCTTGACTACCACAAAAAGCTCTAATTTTGTTTTCTGGTGACAACCTCTCTTGCATTTACAGTCCACTACTTGGGCCCTTTCACTCCCTAACTGCATGCTCTAGTTTGCAAACCAATGTTCCAGTCTCCTGGTAGCTGGTAAAACAATCGTGATCCACCCACTTGGATTTGCCTAAGTTCTACTTTGGAGCATCCCAGCAGGAAGGAAGGATTGTATTTTTTCAACCCAGCCACTGACTCCTGTCCTTTCCAGGCACCCATGGAGGTCTTGGAAAGATAAACTGAAGCTTTCCCAAAATAGAAGAAACCAACTCATGAAACCACAAACCATCTCTCCCTAGAAATAATGGTGGTGCAAAAAGCCATGAAGAATACTATACAAGGAAGCACTGATTGTGAAGGAGGTTCAGTCAGATGTCTTTAGGACAGTGAGCCCCGACATGTGGTCCATGGATGGCTGCCATTCCCAGCAGGCTAAGCACAGAGATGGGGAGTCAGCATGTTGAAATGTATATAGTAACTTGATACAGTCAATGTCTCTCTGTGGACTCTAATAATGAGACCGTGAGCTGGTATTTTGTAAGTCTTTTTACTTCATCTTTCCTCATACTTCATTTTGGCTTACAAAAGTTTGGTCCATGAAACATCAGAGATTCTTTTTTTTTTTAAAGCATTGCTCTGAGGTCTTTTTCAAATTTCCTAAGGCTGTGATGCAGGTAAACTCAGATCAATGGCTGTGGGATCCCTCTACTATCATTTTTTAAATTATTTTATTTATTTTATTTTATTTATTTTTGAGAGGGAGTAAGTAGGGGGAGGAGGGGAAGAGAGAAGGATAGAGAGAACTTTAAGCAGACTCCACGTTGAACGTGGAGCTCCACCTCATAACCCTGAGCTCTTGACCTGAACTGAAATCAAGAGTCGGACACTTAACCTACTGAGCCACCTAGGTGCCCATAGATCCCTCAACTACCTGTGCCCACTCTCCTTTCCCTTTCAGTTAAATCCTCCACCAAACGCCACCCTCCCTTCTATTGTTACTGTCTTCATGCTTTGACTTTGGCTTTGGCATCTTAAACGATCTCTTCAGTTCCAAGCAAAAGCATGTCCACAAAATTCTGGTTTGTATTAACAAAATGTTACCACCTATTGAATGCCTGCCATGTCCCAGGCATTACTGAGCATCTTACATACATTATTTCTTACCCTTTTAATAACCATCAGGGGAGTGAGTCACCTTATGGATGAGGAAATGGGAGTTCAAAGAGAAGAACCGCCTGAGCTGGTTTGGAGACCAGTGTACATTTTTTCCGCTCTGCCACACTTAATTTATACCAAGGGATCATGTCTGGTTTCACCAAATAATTTTAATTTAATCTTTTCCTAGTTCAGGGTCATAAACAATCTAAAGTCCAGTCATGCTGACCTAAAACTATAAAAATGCTGTACAGGAAGCTCAGTGGCCACATTTCATGAAGGCTTTAAAAGATCTGAATTCTAAATAGCTAATTGCAAAGGTTCTTTGCTAAACAGTAAAATTAATGATTTCAGAGGCATCATTTAAATAGGATATAAATTTTGATAAAAGCTCAATGTCTCTCGCAGAAATCATGACAATGTCACTTATATGCTTTTACTTTCTCAAAGGCAGATAGTCGGGTGTTGACATTTGATGATGCAAATCTATTTTTTAAGACCAAGGAATTATAGTGGAAAGATATGAAACAGAGATGATTTTAAAGCTGCTCCCTGTACCCTCCCCCCACACACAAAAAAAGAAAGAGGCAAAAAATATTTTTGCCTGAATTCAAACTCTTAAAAGAATTATCATAATATCTAAAATTCAAATATAGTATGACCAAGGAGAAAACAAGAATTCTTACATTAAAAAATATGTTCTGCTTTAATCAGAATCTCACTTCTACATGACACAAAAAGATCCCAGTCTTTCTGCATTATCATCCTTAAATTCAGTTACCACTTGCATACCTTGAGTGTCCCAGATAATTACAAGGCTCTTCGTGTACATTCACTTCTCACAATACCCATAAGCAGTAGGTATTTTAATGTTCATTTCACAAATGAGGGAATGGAGTGTATCAGTTAGCTACTGCTGCATAACAAAGCACTGCCATAATTTGGTGGCTTGAAACAACAGCCACTTATTATTTGTCACATGTCTGCATCAGCTAGGAAGTACTTCTGATCTAGAATGAACTGTCCATTCCTGAGTGGGGTCCATCCTGAATTTGTGGTCAGACGGCGGTCTAGGTCATGGGCCAGCTAGCTTAGAACAACTTCAGCTGGGATCTTCCAATGGGCTAGCCTGTGCTCGTTCTTATGGCAGTGACTGGGGTCAAAGAGAGGAAGCAGAAGTGCCTTCTCAAACGTTGGCTTATGTCACATTGGCTGAAGCAAGTCACAAGACCAGGTCTATAGTCAGGAGAAAGAGAGGACTACAAGGTGAGCTCTGAGTGGGTTTGTGGATCAGGTCTGAACGCAGAGCATGTTCTTTTATTTTGCCACAATTTATACCATGGAATTATGTGCATTTTCACCAAATCATTATAATTAATCCTTACCTAGTTCACAGTCATAACAATGCTGACCTGCTTTATAAAAACACACCTCTGGAAACAAAGCACGGCTTTTTGCAAAGCGCTCTGAGTTGTAAGCTAATCGCAAAGGACATGGATGTGGAGAGAGATGTTAAACAGGGCAATTTACACAATCAATCTACTACACCGAGCCTCAGGACATTTAAGAAGTTGTTGATGGTGGGGAAATAGTAATTTGAAACCAGGTCTGTCGAACTTCCAATATCTATGTTCGTTTCCATGAAGCCACCTTGCCTCTGTTACATGGCCCTAACAGGATGGACTTCATCTAGTTTACCTGACAAAAATTTTGTATACATTTAGACACGTGAAGGATATTGGGGCACCGGGATGTAATTGATGCAACATACCAAAAGGAGGTGAGAGACAAAAAAGTAGAACTCAGAAAGAGATCTATTCCCCAGGTGTGAGATCCCTTCTCCACATCAAGCATATAAAAGTGGATCATGGGCAGCCTGGGTGGCTCAGCGGTTTAGCACCACCTTTAGCCCAGGGTGTGATCCTGGAGACCCGGGATTGAGTCCCACATCGGGCTCCCTGCATGGAGCCCACTTCTCCCTCTGTGTGTGTCTCTGCCTTTTTCTCTCTGTATGTCTCTCATGAATAAATAAGTAAAATATTAAAAAAAAATAAAAGTGGATCATAATGTAGAGCAACATTTCTTTGGGGGAAGCTTCAAAGAGAGTCAAGGGCATGAGTTTATTAGAAGCTCTAAGAGAGCTTGATGCTGTTCCCTGGAGGTGAGATGTTCTGAGAACTGTCTCAGGTGCCTGACTCATACCACAGAAGAGAAAGTGGACCACGGGTGTGGGATCAGGGGGCTATGTCAGGGTTGCCCTGCACTCATGTGAGTCTGTGCATACAAGCTGCTGCATGGGAGAGTCAATGCATGAGGGTCTCCTAGGAGGGTCTCCTAGTAGCCCAGTGACCCGATGAGACTAAGTGCAGTGTGGCAGGCTGAAGCATGCCCTCCCCCACCAAAGATGAGCATGTCCTAATTCCCAGTTACTCTGTGTGGCAAAAGGGACTTTGCAATTGGGATGAAGTCAAGAATTATGAGATGGGAGATGATCTAGTGCAGCCACAGAGTCATTATAAGAGAGAGTCAGGAGGGGCGCTTGGGTGCTCAGTCAGTGAAGTGTCTGCCTTTGGCTCAGGTCATGATCCAGGTCCTGCGACGGAGCCCCGCATGGAGCCCCCTGCTCAGCGGGGAGCCTGCTTCTCCCTCTGTCCCTGCTCCTGTGCTCTATGTTCTCTCTCTTGCTCGCTCCTGCTGTTTTTATCTCTCAAATAAATAAATACAATCTTAAGAAAAAGAGAGAGAGACAGAGTCAGGAAATCAGAGTGGGTAGGAGGTGATGTGAAGACTGAGGGGGAAGATTGGAACAGGGAGGCTGATATCCAGGATAACGCAGGATTCTTCCCGAGATCCTCTGGAAGGAGTGCAGCCCTGCAGAAGGCTTCGCTTTAGCCCCATGAGACTGACTTCACACTAATAACCTCTGTCACTGTAAGATAATAAATTTGTGTTGCCTTAAACTTTTGGTAATTTGTTGCAGCAGCAAAAAGAAACTAATACCCACAAAGGAAACCAATACCCACATTTCAGTGGCCCCGTGGCCATTTCAACAAGTCCGAACTACTCGAACTTCTTCATGTTTCCAGCCTCCACAACAGACCCTGGCAGGTTCTGAAACATCCAGCAAGGAACTAGGGAAGGAGCAAAGTCTACCATTACCTCTTCCTCAAAGAACGGCAGTGGCCTATTAACCACAGTCCTTAGCCGGGGATGCAGAGCGGATGTCTTTGTTTTTGGTGAAGGTGAATTGGACTGGATGTCCTCATATATAATTTGAAACTGCATTTTTTCACATCAATTGCCTGTAGCCTACTTGATACTTAGGAGTTTGCACAAGGCACGGTACATGGTAGCAATAGTTCCCCGTTCAACATCAGCTCAAGAGGAAACATCTGTATAAATCAATAGCCCATAGATCTGCTTAAAGCCCATTAAAATACCTCTCAGGTTTTCCATGTTCCTAGTTTTCCCCACTCTCCCTAGGATTCACTTACACATTTATTTATTGGAGCATTAATCACCACAGATTGTTAAACTCTGGCCTCAGATGAGCATCCTATGTCTAGGGTGTCATCCATGACCCTATATGATTTCTTAGGTATTTTATCAGAAAATTGCACAGATGGTCCTGGGCGTCTTTGCAAACTACGTTAGGCTCCTTGATGTCCCTTGGGGAAATGCTAAGTTTCTCAGGGTTCCCCAACATTGGCACTGTGTCTCGGCTTGAAGGTCCTCCAGTAAATGGGTACGACTTAAATACTATCTTTCTATAGGCTGGTTTTTAGATTCAGTGTGGGCCATCGTAGGAGAACTTCAAGTCATAAACATCTGGATTCACACAAGGAGCACAAGAAGATCTCTAAAGAAGCACACTGGACTCTTCCTTTACTCTTGAGCTGTGTGATCCCGGGCAAGTCACTCAACCTCTCTCTCTCCTCTTGTGTAACCCAAACTATAGAGCTCTGGCCAAACTACCACACAGGATTATATATATTCCTGGACTACTTCTATTCAGAACATGGAAGATATCATATTAGTAACATCACAAATCAAAGTAGAAACTTCTTGAAGATTTAGAGTGGCTTTTGATTTGCCTTTCTTACGACGTACGTGATTTTCTCTAGTTCCTGCTTCAGATCGAGACAGAACATTCCATTCTGTGGGCACACTCTGTGTGTTTCTCGAAGAGGGGAAACGCAGGTAAGAATAGGCAAAGATGGCAATTCTAACAGGCCCCCAACGTCATTGAGCCACATGCCATTTAAACTTACATGAGGGCGCACATTACGATGAGCATTTTCAACACACTCTGGTCATCAGGGTCTGCTCAGTGTCTTTGGACAGGGAAATGAAGCACGTGTCAGCTGTTTAGGAACTTAATATCCAGTTGGCAAAGGACCTTGCTACTGCTACATTCATTTTTAAAAACGAGACTGATAGAGCAAGGCTGGAGATCGTGGTGGTGGTTGTTACAGACACTGTGGCGGGGTAAAGGATTACTGTCTTTAAACTGAAACCTGAGATTCTAGCCAACACCAATTTGTCACAGATCGTAAAGAAAACCACAGAATTGGAGTATTTAATTAATCTAAATGATAAATTACCTGTGAATCTCAAACCAGGCGGGCAGTACCTATGAGCAGAACAGCCACATGAGAAAGAATAGTAAAGGGGAAGACTGGTCTAGGAATTCACCTTATAAACAACATTATTCTAAGTTTTACAGCCTAATACTCTGGAACCTCATAATGTATGTGTTCATGATCCCTGAAGAAGAGAAAAATTAGGAATATTCTTTAGGGCCTCTCCAAAGATGTATTGCCATGTATATTTACGATTACCAAATACATCCATTAAAACAAAAGTTGCTGACACCACACTCACCCTCCGGAGATGTGTATCTAAGAAAAATAATCTGAGGCTAATCCAACAACCCAATGCATACATGATGTATTACACAGAAAAAAAAAGATAAACAGCCATATGATTATTCATCTGACAATAGTGCAGCCTCTTTAGGGACAAAGATAAAGTGAAAATCAATAGACTATTTTGAAAAATTAATTTTTAATCAAATCTTCCAGGCAATCTAATTTACATGTAGGCATTATAATCATACAGAAATATAAGTATTTTTTTTTAAAAAATCACAATTCCTGGAAAATTGTCACTCATTAAGGAAAGATACCTCCTAGAACCTTATGCTCCCCTCCTTCCCACCCCAAAATCACATTCACATGAAAGGAAGATCATTTCCTTTCTTGAATTCTGAAGCATCTGAAGAGGGAGAAGAATTTGCAAAATCAGGAAAGAGCTAATCTCAGAAAACCCAATCACCTTTCAAGCAATGATACAATGCCAGATGTTAACATTTCTCTGAGGATCTCCAGAGAAGCGAAAGCAATTAGGCGCTATCCTTCATTTCTTCTGTTCTGAATCTCATTACCAAAGATTGCAGACGTGCCGGTGATGATGTACGTATTGCAGGTGGCACTTTGTCATTGCGAAAATAAAGCGTGGACAGAATTTTACTATGAGTTTCCTCGGAGCGGAGAAGGATGGAGGAGGGGGAGGGAGAACAAGAGGGGAGCTGGGGGGTGGAGAGGATGCTAAGTCCGTAAAAGAAACCCCATGAATTACATTATTTGAAATGTTATTTCACACTCCCTAATTACACAGCATTTTTAAGCCTGTTACAGGTAATACTCAATGACACACTCTATTGTATAGACCTTCTACACTGTGGCCACAGGTCATACTACCACAAGAACACCAGCTCTTCCGTTCGTACTGGGGATCACAAGGTAACATCGGCATCACCACAACCCAGGCATCAGCAAGCCCAAACTTGGAGTCAAGGAACATCATTTCTATTCTTGCCCTACTCCAAAACAGCAAAACTCCTTTTCTAAGCCACAAGCCCCTTGCTCCATGAAACGACAGAGAAAGAGCAAACCTCCCCGCAGGGATCCTCTCTATCTAGAATGCCCTGATTCTAAGCAATCTTGACTATTCTCAATGGCGAAGTGGGTGTTTGTGGGCCATGCTGTGTGGAAGAACAAAGTTGAGGCATCTGCTAAGGGACATGCAGATTTCTCCATTTCTGTCTGTCAAATTAAGCTTCTGGTGTTTTCCTAGGTACTGCTAAGGACACCACGTACAAGAGGATAGCCACGTGGGCAAACATGCTGCCTGTGAACAGCAGGCTTGGATAATTCTAGGAGGACCTTCTCTGTGTGGCCGCAGAAGAAGTAAGAGCTAGAGCATGGTCTACACCCAGATGCAGCTCTCCTGCGAGGCAGCCCAATGAACATCCTGCCACCTGGCAGAGGAACACAGCTCACTGGGCCCGCCCCACAAACTAGAAGGTAACACATTCCTGTATGAGGGAAAGGAATGTAGCACAGCCCCATCTATCTGATGGCACTCTGCATCCCTTTGCTGGGTGGTAGCAGCCGGAGCTTAGGGCGTGATTTCCAGGCTGCAGGGGATGTTGCTCCCCCAGCAGACAAGCCACAGCACGTGGGGGGCATAGGACCCACCAGGAACGGGACAGGCCAACCATCTCAATGACTACTGTTCTCTGCAGGGTCTATTTGTAGCCAAAGAAGTGCAGGAATTCTGTAAGACACTAAACTATCATAAAGTCCTTCTCAGAGCCACATTACAAAGACCATTGGTTAAACTCATACCATCTTATCCAGAGAGAGAAAACAAAAGTATAGTTCCTTTTTAAAAAAAATAAAGAGATAAATAATTTAAATTCACTGTGTGTGTGACATATGCATTATGGCAACTGAAGGGGATTCTCTGGTTCACGGTAAAAATTTCTCTCTTAGATCCCATGTCCAGAGTCACTGGTATTAGTGAAAAATAAGTGGTCTTGTCAAACCTCGATATGTTTTGCCCTTTCATTTTTTTTTCTTTTGCAAAGTAAGGTTAAATTTACACAACATAAAATTAACCATTTAAAAATACAGATACAACTCCATGGCATAGAGTGCATTTACAATGTCGTGCAATCATGACCACGGAGTTGCAGACCAGCTCACCCTCACAAAAGAAAATGCTGACCCTGTGAGTAATCAATGCTTATTTCTCCTGCTGCCTGCAGCTCCTGGAAACCACTAATCTGCAGTCTGTCTGTACACATTTGTCCATTTTGGACATTTCATATAAATAGAATCATGTGCTATGTGGCCTTTTGTGACTGGCTCCTTTCATTCAGCATAATGCTCTTAAGGCTCATTCATGTCATGCCATTTGTCAGTACCTCAACCGTTTTTATGACCAAATAATATTCTTCCTTCAGTTTTTAATCTTCCATCATGTGTATATTAAAGACCATCCTACTTTCACATATAGCTGTTTTTAACACTCTGACTCATTGATGACTTCAGCCCAGAGCAACAGTAATATACATATAATTTAAAGGAAGCAGGCTCTCAAATCTCAAAAAACATTCCAAATCAGAGAAAAAAAAAAGAATAAAATCTGCTAGAAATGTAGAACTACACATCATAAACCCTCTCAGATTGTAAAAATGGTTCTATGCATTTTTCTTTTTCTTTTAGGTCTTGAAAACTGAAATGCATGTTTTCGATCCAGTGCTGAGCCATTTCTAAACAATTCGTGTCAATGACTACTTCTCACGAAATAATACCAAGGCACCACTTGTATGATTCTAAGGTAGAGTTGAATTTGAGTCAATGTTGCATCTTTGCTCATCCTCTTTAACCTTACTCTTAGTTGTATTTCATCCAATGCACTTGGAGAAATGGTAGGTGCCACTTTCCAAGATGCCTAGCCATGCTATGTCCTACATACTACCAGAGGAGATATGGAGTCTTGAGTTTAAAGTCTTGCTCCATATCCCATACAAATATCACTCGACATTGCCTGATTACTTTTGACCAGTATCTCCCAAATTAGGATAAAGAGAATAGCGGTTTCAAAAGACACTAATAGATGCTAGGAAAGAGGGAAAGAAAGGCACTGTAACCTGGTAAGTCGGAACAAATTTTTAATTTAAGGCTTCCATCAGTTTCTTATCTCTGATTTCTTGATTTGTATATCTTCAGTTTGCTAACACTGCATCACAAGAGTAGACATGAGAACATTTCTCAGTTTTATTTAGTCTCGCAACCATTCCTTCAAGAAGTCTCTATCAATCAGGGCTAATGTTCCTTCAGTACAAGTAATGGAAAATGTTGCTCTTGACCTTTTTCAAGTATTTATACCTTAGAATGAAAAATAAGTTTAGGAACAAGTGTGGCTTGCAATAAGGGAGGGGATGGACTAAGGGAAGAGAGGGAGAAGAGACATTAACAAGAGCTCCTGGGAAGCCCTGTGGTTTTGAGGTCAAAATAACAGAGCACACATTTGACCTACTTCCTAATACTGTAGGATGATGTCTCTTATGTGCATTGAGACTCTGTAGTAACTGGAGAGGTACAATAGGAAAAAGAAAGCACTCTGTTTAAAGAGGGGATGGGGGTACCTGGACACTTCTCCACCTGTGAGGGCTAATTTTATGTGACCATTTGACTGTACCAGGTGCCAGGGGCACCTAGATATTTGGTCAAACATTATCCTGGGTGTGTCTGGATAAGATTAGTATTTGAATCAGGAGACTAGGTAAGGCAGACTTCTCTCTCCTGTGCAGGTGGATCTCATACAGTCAGTTGAAGACCTGAATAACAACAACAACAACAACAACAACAAGCCTAGAACTTACATCATTGGTTCTCCTGGGTCTCAGTCCTTCAGACTCGGACTAGAACTATACCACCGGTTTTCCAAGGGTTCCACCTTGCAAATGACAGATCATGGGACTTCTCAGCCTCCATGATCATGACAGCCAATTCTTTATAATAAATCTCTTTGTATATATCTCCTATTGGTTCAGTGTCCCGGGAGAACCCTGACAAATATATGACCCTTTCTCTTACAACACCTTCCTCTCTATCTTCCCCATAAGGCTCCTCTGAAGGCTCTCTAAACATCATTGATGATTACTGATCATTTCCAGCTCTGGAATCCACACGCTAAGCAAACACACATGCAAACAAAGTTATGCTCAATGTACATGCCCTTCACACCAGACTGTTTTGTTGACCTATTATATGATGCTGACCTTGAAGTGATATTGCAATGGACCATCCTCCTCCTGATTTGCCTTTATAAATTAATTATCAGTAGATGTTGGCAGTGTATCCCAAGAAAATTTGAAATTTCACACCTCAAATCTGATTATGGGAAGGACCCTCTGAATAAATCACAGTATGTTTAAATGTAGAACATAGCAATTCTCTGGAATCTATAGGTTATGAAAAATGCAATAACTCAGCCAGGATGGGTCAGCGGTTTAATGAAACAGATTATAGCTGATTTATATCCACCATGGGCCCCATTTTCTTGTTTTAGTTTTGATTTTCTACCTGATTCCTGACACTTTGATTTAAACAAGCCAATTAAGAAGTCAGATGTTCCAGCACAGACACATATATTCAAATTAAATTAAAATCTGTTTATACCTCATATGAAATAGTTTTAATTGGGAAACCATGGCCAGTCACTAGGAAATTGGGATGGTTTTCATCTGGCTGCTATGATAGATAAAGACATATTAAATGAAAGAATTCAAATGTTCATTCCATACATATCTCCTAAGAATAAAAGAAAAGGTTAAAATCTGAGCAAATTCAGCAAATATTGATTCATTTGTTCAAGAAAAAAAATCACCGAGCATTTACTGAGAGACACAGAAAATATTCTTGACCAGACAGAATGAAGAATAAAAATGCTCCCCAAAGAAATGAGGAATAGAACAAACAGAAAATAATGTGATAAACTAGGGGGACCAAACAGGAGCAAATATTTGGAGGAGCACGGAAAGAGTTGATAAATTTGTTCTCACAGAATTTCTTCTGAGTGGACAAAAAAGTAGAAATACAGAAACTTAAATGCAGCTGAACATGTTCTCAATTAACAAGATTTTAAGATGAGATGAAATATGTCCCTTGATACTCTGTCCCCTTTCTACTCCAGCCTTGGCTGCTGTGTACTGACTACTCACGATATACCAGCTTTAAGCATACATCCTTGGCACATATGGGATAAAAAGTCATCCCTGAGGTCTTGGTGCCTAGGTTCTGAGCACAGCTGTCTAAAATCCTTAGAGTATCCTGAGTGACAGGAGTGTATTTGTTATTCAGATGAGATGACTCATGGTGGGGCCATTGGATGGTTCCAGAAAGGGGAGCTGGTGACCAGAAAGACCAAATACAGGACAGTCTTCTTGGGGTCTTAATTTGTGGGCTCTGTGCTAAGTCCAGGTGGTCAGTGCCAGAGTCGAATTGTAGTACATACGGTTGAGACTGAAACAGAACAACACATATTACCACATTTGGAGGCAGACAGTCTCATGAACCCCATTTTCTAGCTGAACAAACTGGGGCACAGAGTGAGTGACCCTCTGCTCTGGGTCGAGCCAGGATTGGGACCCAGCACTTTGCTTTCAAGCCTATAGTGATACAACTCTCCTACTCTGACTCCTAAAAAATGCTTCTTTTTATATATGAATATATATATGGAATATATGTTAGTTACGTTATCACCACAATTTTCAAAACATTATTATTTCAATGGTGGACAGTCTCTTGTCACAGGATATTCAACCCTAGAGAGAGAGAGAGAGAGAGAGAAATAAACAAGTGTACAGTGACACTATAATAAAAGGAATACGCACCACTATGCGGATAGCTTTATTGCTATAAATCTAAGTAATTTTCCTGGGATTTTGTAGAGAGAGAAATATAGCTGATTTGAACCCTATGGCCATATTTGCATATGCAGACATTTTCCAATGTGATAAAAGCCTCGAGAATCCCATCTGTATTGACTTTAGTATAGAGAGATCTGATGAAAGTTTCACCGGGTAATACCTTCTACTTTGTTTACAGCTGGTACATGATTTATGTTTCCATGGAGGAGCCAAGTTTCCGATCTGCCCCCAGGGGATTTTGAAGTTGAAGTCTCCAAGGCTGCCCATGGCTTTGAAGACTTTACTAGTCCCTTATATATGTTCACGCCATAAAAAGCAAGATACATGCTCCCAAATTTGAAATGCTGTAAGAATAGAGAGGCTTTCTAGATGTAATCTTTAAAAATGTATTTGAGAGGGGGGGGAGGGAGAGCTAGTGAGCATGAGGGGAGGGGAAGAGTGAGTGGGAGAGACAGAGTCTCAACCAGACTGCCTGCCAAACATGGAGCCTGACATGGGGCTCAATCTCATGACCCTTGAGATCATGACCTGAGCCAAAACCAAGAGTTGGCCGTTTAACCAACTGAGCCACCCAACTGCCCCGGGAGAGTTTCTAAATAATTTATTGAAGTGGGATACTTAACTATGTATCAGTCTCTTGGTCTGTCACCATTACCTTCTCCCCAGTGTCTTCCTAACAAATTCTATAATGTTACATAGCGGGCCTTAACATGATGTGATTCCATATGCCATTAATGTTACCCACTATTAATAAAAAATTATATTTGGAATGTGCAGGTATCACAATCTCATGTTTCAAAATTCTGCTAATCGGGATCCCTGGGTGGCGCAGCGGTTTGGCGCCTGCCTTTGGCCCAGGGCGCGATCCTGGAGACCCGGGATCGAA
The DNA here is from genome assembly GCF_905146905.1 of Nyctereutes procyonoides. NCBI lineage: Eukaryota > Metazoa > Chordata > Mammalia > Carnivora > Canidae > Nyctereutes > Nyctereutes procyonoides. The sequence goes on from NW_026575125.1 coordinate 4,112,671, forward strand.
TCCCACGTCAGGCTCCTGGTGCATGGAGCCTGCTTCTCCCTCTGCCTGTGTCTCTGCCTCTCTCTCTCTCTCTGTATGACTATCGTAAATAAAAAAAAAAAAAGAAAGAAAAAAAAAATTCTGCTAATACTATCTTGAATGTCTTGATGCGGCATCTTGTTCTTATAGATATCTTTTTTTAAAATTTTTATTTATTTATGATAGTCACACAGAGATAGAGAGAGAGAGAGAGAGGCAGAGACATAGACAGAGGCAGAAGCAGGCTCCATGCACCGGGAGCCCGATGCGGGACTCGACTGGATCCCGGGTCTCCAGGATCGCGCCCTGGGCCAAAGGCAGGCACTAAATCATTGTGCCACCCAGGGATCCCTCTTATAGATATCTTCATTTGAGTTTCCCCAAGCAGATCCTGACACAAGGAGTTGAGTGTAGAGATTTTATTCACAAGATGATCCCAGGAAGCACAAATGAGGAGGTTGAGAAAGTGAAAGAAGGAGATAAACCAAAAAAGGATATGATAGTAAGGGGCTAGCTTGGCCAGGGATGAGGGCTCCAGTTATTTTGGGAGAAGTCCTTCAGAGGGAAGGTGTGGTCTTGAAAACATCACCTCTGCCAGGGGTAGGGTGGCTAAAGCATTTGACCCATCCAGCTAGCCCACCACTGAGAAGAAAGGAGATGAAATAACTTGACTTTCTCAAGAAGCTGGCAGCCTGCTGAGAGCCCTTGTCCACTGCATCTGCTGGTGAACCTGGGTAGTAGGCCAGTGGGATGAGGGTGAGGCACCTACAGGACCCGCAATACACGCTTCAGGCACCATACTGAAAGTGCTCCCTGACATATTTATTTTGAGTCCCTATTCTCTAATACTCAGAAAGCTATGGAAAATTCTGTCAATTCTCCTTGTGTCCCTGCAGTACCATCCAGAGGTGAAAGCACCCCGGGTCCGTGCTCCTGGGCAGTCCAGAATTCTCCATGACCGCCTCTGCCACTACAATTGGAAAGCTAGAGAGGTAGGCACTAGGTTTCCTTTACTGGCAACTTGCCTCATCTGCAGATAGCACTCAATCACTATTTTGTCAAATGAATGTGTTTAACAATGTGGATGAATGTGAATAAAGATGGAAAAATCATCCCCTCAACATTTAGCTCACATGTGCCTAAATCCCAAAAGATGATCACTTTTTGTTCAAAAAGTCTGAAAGGAGAAATGAAGTTTCCTAACCATTTTTTTTCACATCTTCTCAAGATGAGACAACGCACAAAATGAGTCGATAAGTTAAAAATTACAAAAAGAACTGCTGAAAGGTACTCTATATCTCCTAGGATCCCTTTATGTCTTCTTAATTCATTTTGAATAATTTGCTGCACATTGTTTAAAGGAAGAGAGCTGCGGATCTAAATTTCCCCAGGGGGGTCAAGGTAGAGGGTATATAGGCACGACTCAGCCAGTATATATTTTAGACTTCAATGACATGATTTTCAGAGGGTTCTTCCTGTGATCAGATTTACAGTGTGAAATTTCAAATATTTATGATCAACATTGCCAGAGTGTACTGACAATTAATTTGTGGAGGTATTAGGCTGCGATATGGTCACTTATAATATTTATTCAAGACTATCACTGTCCAGTAGAAATACAAGAAAAAACAAAAATATATGCCATGTATGTGATTTTAAATTTTCCAATAGCTCCATCTAAAAAAAAAAGTAAAAGGAAACAGCTAAATTTAATGGCATATTGTATATAAACCAATATACCCAAAGCATTACAATGTGTAAACAATATTTTAGACATCATTGAGATACTTAGTATTCTTTTTTTCTGGTACTAAGTCATTGAAATTTGGTGTGTATTTTGTACTTGGAGCACATCGCAGTTGAGATTCGACACATTATAAGGGCCAAAAGTCACGTGTGGGGAGTGGCTGCCGTATTGGGTCAAGCAAATCTAGCTTACCTTGGGGTGGACCATGGTGTATGGCACAGTTGAAATTAGTAAATGGGTTTCAGGACTATCTTCCATAGATGGTTCTGGGATTGTAAATTCCTTTTTGTTATGTGCTACACCCTTCCCCATCCTCAAAGCAATGCAGGTCTTCTCTACTCGTGTCCCTGTTTGTGACTCATGTGGCGGAGGAACATTCTGGAAAATTGAGCTTAGATAAAGATAAGAGATGAAGAGAAGATGTACTTTGGAAGTAGATGATACTGCAATTTTTGGGAGAATGACAAGTTGGTCTATGTCCAGCTTTGCCTTTCTGGAACCACCTATCCCCAACAAAATACAGTATTTTCCAAAAAATGCGCCCATTTCCCACTCATGATGTCTTTGTCCTTCATTCCCCTAACTGAAGGAGGAGCCTGTATTGGCTTCCTAAGCCTCCTGTAACAAATTACCACAGAGTTAGGGGCTTAAAACAAAACTAATTTACTATCCTATAGTTCTGGAGAACAGAAGTTTGAAATAGGTTTCTCTGGGCTAAAACCTAAGGGTCAGCAAGAATTCATTTATTCTGTAGACTGTTGAGGGAATCTATTTCCTAATCTTTTCCAGCACCTAGAACCTCCTACATTCTGTGGCTCATGGCCCCCATCCATCTTCAAAGCCAGCAATAACTGGTCAAGTCTTTCTCAAATCACATCCCTCTGATTTTTCTGCTTTATTTTTTCTCCTCATCTTTAAGACTTCTTGCAATTTCATTGAGCCCCAATGGATCATTTCCCTATCTTAAGATTGGATGAGTAGCAACTTCAATTCTATGTGCAACTTTAATTCCTTCTCTGCCATCTAAAGAAGACAATATATTTACAGGTGCTGCAGATGAAGACACAGATGTTTGGGGAGGGGGCATTATTTTTCCTACCTCAGCCTCCTTTTATTATAATTCTCTTTTGTTGTTAATATCATTGTGTTTGATGAAACAGTAAGTTCTAAGGGAAAAATGCCCGACTAAAGCAGTTAAATGTTTTTTTTTCCCCCAAGCACAGCTCTGCCCAAACAAGCATCTACAAGCTACATCTTCAACTTCTGCATTAGAAATACTTTCCACCTTATGTGTAGAAATGCTGTCTCATTCAGAGACTTGCAAATGTTGCACAGAGCACAGGACGATTTTTCCCATAAGACACATGGAAGAAGAGAAGCCAAGAAACACTACAACACTTTCAGTCTCTTGGTAAACGGGTCCATTTGGGGAACAGAATGAGTATTCACCACTAAATGCTCTCATCATTCGCAACTTTTGCCAGAGTTTCCACTTTCGGAAAGGCACGTTTCCTTTTAAAAATATGTGAATGGGTCACTGAATTTTAAACAAGAGGGTAACTTTTTTTCTAGGCAAAGGAATTAATTGCCATTTGATTGGGCATTCCCTCATCTATGTCTATCATGGCAGACATGCAGAGAATGGAAGAAATTTACACAAACCCCACAAGTACACAGATACACATCCAAGCACACTAACTTGACTTAGATCCCTAAACACATATATTTCTCTTATTTGGGAGGTTTAGAAGTATAATAGAAGTCACATATGAAATCTGCTTTGAAAACAACTACCAAAAGTAATGGGAAGAAAAGTTTGTTTTCATTATCATTTATGCTCTTGCTTTTTTGTGCTAGCCGCACTGCACCACAGAATGTGAAATAGCCCATGGTTAACAACACTTTTAAGATTAAGAAATAGAAACTAAATTCAAATATTCCTAAAAGTTGTTGTTTTTAATCCAATGTGCGCTATAAGGATGGTGCCCTTGGAAAAGTGTACGTTAAATACCAAAGAAAGAAAATTCATTCAACCTACAGATACTTATTTAGCTCCAGGGCTGCTCATGGAGTTGGGGAAGCGGTTTCCCCTGGAAGAGCTCAAAGAGCGCTGACTGACAAGGATGGCGGGCAGGAGGAAATAGAGCCCATGTTGACCTGCAGTGTCGCACGAAAGGGGTGTCATTTTGTGATTTATCTTTGGAGGTTGGTGCCTTCTCGTGACTCTCACAAAGTACTGCTTGCACTACTCTTGCCTCTCTTGGCATCTCACCCAGACCATTACAAAGAAGATGAAGACCAAGAAGTCTCAGTCGGAGAAAGGCATATCACAGATCCATTCAATTCTTTTTATAAGTATATGTGACAGCCTTCTCTGCAGTAGTCGCCATTCTGGGACTTGGGAAGGGGGCAGAGAAGTTGACTAGATGGATGAGAGGCTCAGCTACATGGAAGTCACATTATGGTGGAGTGAAACGAAGAGGAAGAGAGACGTCACATAACTTGCTCTATCAATGAAACTTAAAGTGCATAATTAAAAGAAGCGCGCTGGGCCCCAGTGGGTGGGTCTGAGGTCACATTAGAAGATAGCCGTGGATTCCAGGCACGGGAAGGAGTGTGGTAGCCACGGTCACAGTGTTTCCAGATACTTTTCGTTGCTCTGGGGAAGGCACTGGTAATATTCTGAGAATCTCTCCTGTACCCAATGTCCCCACCAGGGTCTACCTTTTCTGATTGCTGAGAGCCTTAAAAATCTTCTGCAAATGAGATATAAGTAAATGAACCAAAGTTTCCCCAGAAAACACACCACCCCTACCCTTCAAAGGCATTGTCAACACTGCAGGATGCCCACCGTTTCCTGGTTCAATAACAAACACTTATTTACCCACTGCCTTCTTTGAGCTCCAGCATTGTAGATTTAGCAGTGATCAAGGAAAACAATGCCCTTGCCATCCTTTGCTGTTTTTTTAATTTATTTTTTTTAAAGATTTTATTTATTTATTCATGAGACAGAGAGAGACAGGCACAGACACAGGCAGAGGGAGAAGCAGGCCCCATGCAGGGAGCCCGATGTGGGACTCGATCTCAGGACCCTGGGTCATGACCTGAACCAAAGGCAGAGGCTCAACCACTGAGCCACCCAGGCGTCCCATCCTTTGTTTTGTTTTTAAACTAAAGGAGAAGCGGTGTTGGTTAGGTGGAGGTGGTGTTTGTTGAGAAGGTAGAGGTAGGTAACAAACAAATTAATGTGTAAGAGAAGCAACAGACAGCATTAAGTGCTAAACATTAAGCGGGACATCGATAACGTCATGCAATGGCCCTAGGAGGAGAGTCTGGATGGATGGTCAGGAAAGAGCTCTCAGAAGCAGTGGCATTTATCAAGATCTCAAAGCTGAGTGGCCTGATGAAGAGCACTCTGTGTTCCATATTCATGATTAAGGTTTTATTGACCAGGTCTAATGGTTCAAGAAGATTAGCAATACAGCATAGGCTTTCAGTGGAAAGTTTATGGTCAGAATATGAACGGGCTGACTGTCCTATCACATTCTGAGGTTCTATAAACAGGTAAGGACTTCTCATGACAATTTTTCCATCACACCCCCTAAACCTTGGTGCAAAGATTCAGATTAGCATTTAGCATTTGTTTTAGAGTTTGCTTTGTGTTTCTCTACTCAAGTGTCTTCCTAGGCGGCTAGAAAGTGTTTCTGTTCCTATCACCTTGCTCTAAATAGGAAGCCTACTTCATTTCTTCTGGCATCTTTATTTCTTAAGAACATCTCTCCAAAAGCCTATGTCAGCTGCAAAAAAATAGTCTTCTCTAGTGATTTTCTAACTACTGATTTAGCTGTCCTTGTACGTTTTTAAATGAGCAGCCTAGTCCTGGGAAGAACTGAGAAATAGGGCCATGATGGGCTTGGCCCATCTGTTACCATTCCCTGTTTTGCTTTTGCCTTAGTCCTTACTCACTTTTCCAATCTATTTTCAACGTGGTACTGCTAATTGCCTGGCAAAATATTAATGTCTAACCCAGGGAAGATGAATCACTAATGGTGTTAGTACATACTAGTAGGTGGATAGCAGATACTGTTGGTGGCTCATCCGGGTTTACTCTTTGCCACTTGACCCTTTGGGGTACCTACTCCCCAGCTGAGAAGAATATTGGCTGCTATGAGTTTGGAGCTATACCAACTGGTCTCAGCCAAATGGGAAATAAATGGGAGGTAACAGTTCTCCTCAGAAATGGTTCCAAAGACTGATATGAGCATGTTTCAATTATGTATTGCTGCATAGAGGAGCCAGCACCAGATTTAGGGACAAAAAGAACCCTCCACCAATGATCATTAAGGTCATGATCTGTGTAGGTCAGGAATTTGGACTCAGCAGAGTGGCATGGCTTGCCCTGTTCCATGATGATTGGGGTCTCAGCTGCAAGACCCCAGTGACTTCAAATGAACTGAATAACTGGTAATTGGAATTCCCTGGAGCCTTCTTCACTCACTGGACTGGAGCCTGGAGTAGGAAAATTCCCAGGCTGGGCTCAGATGGGACTCTTTTTTTTTTTTTTTAAGATTCTGTGTATTTATTCACAAGAGACACAGAGAAAGAGGCAGAGACACAGGCAGAGGGAGAAGCAGGCTCCATGCGGGGAGCCCGATGTGGGACTCGATCCCGGGACTCCAGGATCACACCCTGGGTGGAATGGAGGTGCTTAATTGCTGAGCCACACAGACATCCCATCAGATGGGACTCTTGACGGGAGCACCTACCTGTGGCCTCTGCATGAAACTTGGGCTTCCTCCCAGCATGCGGCCTCAGGGTAGCTGGACTCATGTGTGGTGAGTCAGGGCTCTAAGAATGAGTGTATCAGCAAACCAGAGGGGGGTTGACCTTTTATTATCTGACATAGGATCCCACAAAAATGTAAACGGAAGCTCAACGTCACTGACATCAGGCAGACGTACATCAAACTTGCAACGAGATACCACTTCACACATCAAGAAGGCAACTATAAAGAACAAAGTGGAGTACTTGAGCGGCTCTGTCTTTTGGGCATCTGACTATTAATTTTGGCTCAGGTCATGATCTCAGGGCCATGAGATAAAGCTCAGCATGGAGTCTGCTTGAGTTTCTCTCCCTCTACTCCTCTCCCCACTCATGCACACTTCCTTTCTCAAAAAAAAAAAAAAAATCAATAAATAACCCACCTTGAGCTCCATGAAGCAGACCCCCAGTCCATGCTCAGTGAGGAGTCTGCTCCTCTCACTTTTGCTCTCCCTCTGCATGCACTCCCTGTCTCTCTCTCTCTCTCAAATAAATAAATAAATCTTCAAAACAAACAAACAAACAGAAAATAGCAAATATTGGTGAGGATATAGAGAAAAACAAACCCCTGGGCACTCTTGGGGGTAATGTAAAATGATGCAGCTGTTACAGGAAAACAATATGGCTGTTCCACCAAAAATGAAGACTGAAACTACCATGTGATCCAGCAATTCCACTTCTGAGTATGGGCTCAAATACGGGCAGGATCTTCAGGGACATCTGTACATCCATGTTCAGAGCAGCATTACCCGCAATGCACAAAAGCTGGAAGCAAGCCAAGCATCCACTAAAATGCCACGTATGCTACGATGGAATGTTACTCAGCCTTGAAAATGAAGGACATTCTGTTGTCTGCTACAACGTGGATGACACTCAAGGTCAGCCAGGTATGAAAAAGAGACCAATACTGCATGATTATTCAACTTATATGAGGTAGCTCGAATGGTCAAAGTCACAGACACAAAAAGCAGAACGGTGGTTGCCAGGGACAAGGGGGAAAGGGGGCAAGAGGAGTTGCTGTTTGATGGGGACTGCAAGTTTCAGGTCTGCAAGATGAAGAGTGCTTCGGACGTGCATGGTGGTGACGGTCGCACAAAACTGTGAAGGTACATGATGCCACTGCACACTTAAAAATGGTTAAATTTCATGTTATGTGTATATGACCACCAATCAAAATGTTTAAAAAGTCACCTAATGTCAACCTCACCATACGCTGTTGGTCGAAGCGATCACAGCGTTGCCAATATTCAAGGGGTGGGGATGCAGACCTGCGTATCGATACGAAGGGTGTCTCAATACTGCTGCTGTGTTGCAGAGCCACCGTGACGTGCGAGGGGCCCCAGCCCTTGGGACAAGGGGGGGAGCAGATCCACAGCACTAGTTGTGCTCCAGAGCCACCCACGGGAGCAAGTGCAGACAACCTCAGCTGCAGTGAGACCCCGCTCTGTGTTCTTTCCCTGCCTCTTCTGCTTCCCTCACCTCCTGGGACGTTCCCCCTCAGAGCCCTCCATCAATAAATCACTTGCCCGTGACTCCTCAGCTCAGGCTCCGTTTCCAGGAAATCTGACCTAAAACAGTCTCCGAGACTGAAAAATCTATTGCAAGTCAAAAGGGCTGTGGAATTTTAGATTATTGCAGGGCTATGGGGAATGTATTTTGCAACAGGAAGTCTTTTCATCAGCACTTTTTGAGTGAGCCCTGAAGGATGTCAGGCACTCACAAGACCTGTCCTAATCGCTGAGCCATATTCCTCCCAAGGCCGCGTCTGCCACTCTTCATTTTAACAGGATATTCTTGAGAGCTAAGAAACTAACTCAGAGAGACGGCCTGGTGAACACCGGACGGACGATCTACTGGATGTTAGGTGTCCACTGAGAGTGACCAATGGTCCTTGTTTGCTCTGGAATAAGAATTTGCTCATATGGGACTTGCAGTGTCCACCACCAGGAAAGTCCCACACACCAGCATGGGTGTGGGCCCCCTGCAGCCAGCTCTGCCCTCGTCATTCATGAATGTCAACGATTTTGTAACCCTCTTGCTAACATGACCGCGCAGGCGTGGATTAGGAACCTACAGCTGCCGTAACAAAGAACTACAGATGTGCTGGCTCAAAGCAACATAAGTCTATTGTGTCACTGTTCTGGGGGCTAGAAGTCTGAAATCAAGGTGTCAGCATCAAGGTATCTGAGGGCTGTCAGGGAGGGATCTGTTCCATGACCCTCCCCTTGGCTTAGAGAGAGCCATCGTCTTCCTCTGCCTTCACATAGTTTTCCCTTTCTCCATGAATGTGCCCAAATTTCTCCTTTTTATAAGGACGCCAGTCCCATTGGGTTAGAGTCTACGCTAGTGGTCTTCTTTTAGACTGATTACCTCTGTGTCCCAATAAGGTGACATTCTGAAGTTCTAGGGATTAGGACTCCAACATATAACTGGTGGGGGGAGGCAGCGGGGATACAATTCAACCCATAAAAATGCAGACAGCTGAGGATCAGCATGCACAAAATCAATATGCTCACATTCCCCCCTCACACAAGCTTCGGTGATGTTTCTGACAAACAGGAAGACAAAGGCTAAGTCCTACTGCACCATTTACACCAGGGCTTGGAGCGAATTCCATTTGGAACCACCTGCCAAACATCACAGAGAGCAGTCTACTTGGCATGCCAGCTAAATCAGGTTATACGAATTCAGAGCAAGACCCGGCAGTCCTAAGTACCCCGCAGAAGTCCCCAGGCCCTGGGACATATGCCTAGATTAAAAGTCAACTCAACCCAATCAATGAATTGAACGACTTCCTGAGGTTTGTTCATTCATCAAAGCAGGCTTGATTGCATCTGCTGGGGTTAGAGCTCCCAAGTTTGCGCGAAAGCCAATATTTAAGATCCCTGAAGTACAAAGGAAACCACACATGGGGCTTGAGGAGGACGCCCAATGCTGTCCGACTTTGGTCATCGACCTTTTTGTGTAGAGGTACTATGAATGATACTCTAGGAGACCTTGGATCCATTCCAGACTTTGATTTTTAATCAGCTTTAGCCATGTTATCTTCTTCCTCATACCTGAGCTTTCACCATTTTAAAAAAGTCTTTATTTTAATCACCCAATGCTCATCACAACTAGTGCACTCCTTAATCCCCGTCACCTGTTTCACCCATCCTCCCACCCAGCTCCCCTCAGGTGACCATCAGTGTGTTCTTTCAGATTAAGAGTCTGTTTCTAGGGGCGCCTGGGGGACTCAGTGTTTGATCATCTACCTTTGCCTCAAGTCATGATCCCGGGGTCCTGGGATTGAGTCCGGCGTGGGGAGCCCGCTTCTCCCTCTGCCTGTGTCTCTGCCTCTCTCTGTGTGTCTCTCATGAAAAAATAAAATAAAATAAAATAGTCTGTTTCTTGGTTTGCCTCTCTACTTTCTCCCCCCTCTTATTTGTTTTGTTTCTTAAATTTCATATATGGGTGAAATCATATGGTATTTGTCTTTCTCTAACTTATTTCACTTAGCATAATACACTCCAGCTCCATTACACTATTGCAAATGGTAAGATTTCATTCTTTTGATGACTGAGTAGTATTCTCTTGTATATCTATGCCACATCTTCTTTATCCATTCACCAGTCGATGGACATTTGGGTCCTCTCCATAGTTTGCCTATCATTGATAATGCTGCTATTGACATGCTATTGGAGCACATGTACCCCTTCAAATCTGTATTTTTCTATCCTTTTGATTAATACCTAACAGTGCAATTGCTGGATCATAGGATAGTTCTAATTTTAACTATTTGAGGGGGATCCCTGGGTGGCGCAGCGGTTTGGCACCTGCCTTTGGCCCAGGGCACGATCCTGGAGACCCAGGATCGAATCCCACGTGGGGCTCCCGGTGCATGGAGCCTGCTTCTCCCTCTGCCTATGTCTCTGCCTCTCTCTCTCGCTCTGTGTGACTATCATAAATAAATAAAAAAATTAAAAATAAACAAAAATAAATTAAAAAAAAACTATTTGAGGAACGTCCCTAATGTTTTTCAGAGTGACTGCAACAGGTGGCATTCCTACCAACAGCACGAGAGGGTTCTGCTTTCTCTGCATCTTCACCAACACCTATTGTTTCTTGTGTTCTTGATTTTAGCCATTCTGACAGGTGTGAGGTGATGCCACATTATGGGTGTTTTTTTTTACGTTTATGATTTTTATCTTGATATTTTTAATTTATTTTTTTTAAATTAAATCTACCAACATATAGTACATCATTAGTTTCAGATATAATTTTCAATAATTCATCATTTGCATATAACACCCAGGGCCACTCTGGAGAACAGTATGGAGATACCTGAAGGAGTTAAAAATAGAGCTAGCCTAAGACCTAGCAACTGCACTACTAGGTGTCTACCCCAAAGATACAGATATGGTTTTGATTTGCATTTCCCTGATGGCAAAGTGATGATGAACATCTTTTCATGTGTCTTTCAGCCACCTGGATGTCTTCTTCGGAATAGTGTCAGTTCATGTCTTCTGCCCATTTTTAATCGTATTATTTGGTTTTGGGGAGTTAAGTTTTATCAGTTCTTTATATACTTTGGATACTACCGTTTATATGATGTGTCATTTGCAAATATCTCCTCCCATTCCGTAGGTTGCCTTTTAGTTCCGTTGACTGTTTCCTTCACTGTGCAGAAGCTTTTTATTTGAGGTAGTCCTAACAGCTCATTTTGAGGTTTCCTAATTTTTCAAATAAAGAGATAGTAAGGAAACTATGTTCCTCTTTAGATACAGGATACTGTGAAATAAAGACAATTGTCAATAATAGACAGATACATACATACATACATACATACATAGATTCATAGATATAGATTTTTTAAAATCTTTTTAAGTTTTTTTTTTTTATTCACGAGAGACAGAGAGAGAGAGAGAGAGAGAGAGAGAGGCAGAGACGCAGGCAGAGAGAGAAGCAGGCTCCGTGCAGGGAACCCGATGTGGGACTCGATGCCGGGACTCCAGGATCACACCCTGGGCCGAAGGCAGGCTCTAAACTGCTGAGCCACCCAGGGATCTCTGATATTTTTTAAGAAAGTAATCTTCTGGCTTACTAGATTGCCATTGATAAACATTTGTTTCATTAAATGTTGACACTCTGGAGGCCTAAAACTATGCATTCATCCTCAAACAATGAGGAGTTCACCCCCAATTCAAGAATAGGATTCCATTTTGATTCAGTCAATGCTCAAATAGCTCACAGACTTTTTTTTTTTTACAAAGTAAACCTATTAAATGAACCAGTACTAAGATCAAATAACGAATATGAACATTACATAATGTCATATCCTATGTATGTTAAAAGTGTGCTAGGAGCAGAAAACTCAACCATATATTACATTCACTCTGTATTAGGTATCTGTCAACACCCATGGGCAATAGGTAATTACCTGCTTTTAACTGGCACTACAAAAACTAGTTGTCATTCAGATTGATGGAGCAACCAATTTATTCTTGTACAGTGCCATTACATCAAATTGCATTATATCTTGACATAACCTAAGAATATGCAGCCGTTCTTCCATTAAGCAAAACACTAATCAGAAAGATTAAAGTTTAAACACCTCTAGCAGGATTCAACTCAATGCTATGGTTCAGATTTCCACCCTTCTCCCCAAGCTGAGCATTTATTGAATCGTGAGTGCTCACTGTGCATCAGATCTTGCACCCGCCCCCCCTTCTTTGGTCTCATTCTATTACAGGCTTTACAAACATCTTATCCGTTTTATGTGAAAGCCTTTGTATTAACTAATTCATGTGTATCTGGCAATAAACGTCATTCAACAAACAGAAATCAAGAACCCCGTCTGATTTTATTAATAGGGTTCACTGATTATTGTTTGTTAAATTCCCCATAAATTGTTTCAGAGCAACAATGGAGAAAGCAGACCACCAATAGAGATGTAAATATTTTGAGAAGATGAGCGGCTGTCTGGAGACAATCGTGTTATCGGTAGAGATGTCAGTCAAATTACTACACGGCGTAGAATCCAGTTGCCCAGGAGTGAGCTCAAAGTGGGAAACTATAGGCTGTGTTTACATGTACCAAATGAGGTGTGAAGTTGCACCATTCTGGTGAATTTGATCCATCTAGATGCCAATCAAATATTCCGTATGAAAAAAGAAGTGCACCCTTTCTTCTGAGCAGCTATATTGCCTTGCACATGGCTAAATTCCCAACTATCCCGCCTCATCTGGATTAAATAAGTATGCTGGGAGCATTAACTAAAGTCCCTTTGGGAGACTAAAGCAATAATCATATTTCTCTCCAGAAGATTCTATAGTATTCCTTCCTCTGAGCAATGACAGTTATTTGGATACCGAAATTTAATTTCAACACTAAATTTTTATGTGTCAAAATCCAAGAATACCCTCTTTTCAGGCTTATTTTAACTCGAAGACTTGGGAGAGATGTTTTTCTCTTTAATTTTCATTGAAGTATGGTTAAGTTTTTCTCAAGCTTCCCAGGAATTAGCTTCAATTTAACTAGTGTGCGAGCACCACCAATTCCAATGGTTGTTTCCATGCTGAAATGTGGCAAGAAATGATTTTCTTCAGTCGTGGCCTAGCATCCTCCATCCCCTTACCCTTGAGCACTCATTCATAAGCTTTTGATTTTGAATAACTGTTGGGGTTCAGTTGCAGATGACAAGCACTGCTCTATTTTGTGCAGAAAACAACGGAACGCGTGTTTACAAATCACTGGATGGGCCTCCAGGAAGGACCCCTAGACTCACAGGACTAAAATAGCCCTCTGGGGAAATGCTGGTTACACCACAGTTGGGGGCCTACCTCAGAACCCCACTAAATCTGCCAGATGTGGCCTTTTCTCCGCATCTGCCTCGGTTCCTGAAGCAAGTGTTAAGAGAATGCACGTGACACGGGTGAATCTAAATCACATCCTGAAACCTAGCTGCAAGGGCATCTGGGAAGTGTAGTTTTCCACCTTCCAGCCTCTGTAGAATAGGATGCCTCACTTGTAGGATATGGACTAAGCACTGAGTCGGTCAACAAACCTTCGTTTCTCACATTACCACTCTATAAGCAGGCTTATTAGCCACAGATAGGTTTGCTATCTTCTCAAAGGCCATCGTAGCTAAGTTTCTCGTTTGTTCTGGAATCTGGGATCATTCTAATCAGTCCACCTTTCAAACTGTATTACTATTAAGGAGGCAGAGCCGTAAAGTTAAGTCCTAACAAAACCGCATACTTATTTGAACTCTTGTCTATCTGGGTACTCTTTTCACAGGACAACAGTCTAAATTATTAGCTCTGACATAAGAAAGAATATGAAGCAATATTAAAAATTTAGAAAGCCTACAGCACCAAACCTTGTCTCTGGACCACATCTCCTACACTTGGGGGATTTCAATATGGCAGGAGATTAAACAGCGTGAGGGGGGAGGAGGGGCCACAGCATAAAAAGCTTTCCTGTGGTGTCACTGAGGAAGGATTAAATTTCCCTACAAGCACCCCACAGTAGGGTTTGAAGTGGAATGGGAATAAGAACACAGCAGCAAGCAGATGAGTGTCATTGATTTGGCCAGTTCAATAAGCAATATCCACAGGCATTTATCAGGGAGCTCACAAAGTCTTTAATAGATAGCACTTCCCAGTGGCTGCAAAGCAGTGACTGCGCTTGTTAGGTAATTACTCAGCTGAGTCTTCAGGGTGCATCCGAATCTCTTGGATGTTGGAAGCTTGTTAAACTAAGGGTTCTCAAGCCCCACCTGCCATATTCCTAAGCTTGGGCTCAGAGACACAGCCCCCAGTTCCCAAGTGATGCTGATGAAGCGGCTTGACTATCGACGGCAGAGAAATTGGCTGAGGACACCGGGAGTGCATGGTGGGGGTGAATAATTCAGGTTAATGCAAAGGAGATAACACAACCGTCTCCAGTTTGTCATTTTTCTCTAATTCAATTTTAACTCGATTTCCCTCTAATTTTGGAGGTTAGCTGACCACTGTGAAAAGGGCATTTTCAGCAACTGGCTTAGAGTATTAGTCTTCCAGCTACTGGCATGGTCTGTTTGACAACCTACAATGTGTTCCCCACCCTCACAAAGTGTAAGCACACGTGATTTTTAATTATTATTCTGATCAATGGCGGCACTGTCCTTGCCCAGGTATCCGCTATGCATAGTTCAAGTTTAAATAAAAGAGTCGTGTCAACTAGTGTTGTTTAAATGATAGAAGAAATTACCTTTCTCTGTGATTCCACCCATCTTCAACTATCACGGAGAACAAGAAATTCCTGCCACTGCAGTGCCATCGAAGGCATCTGAGAGAGAACATTCACTCACTCTTCACGAGTTGTGTTGACGCTGTATGTTGCAAACCCAGTAGCAGGATGAACCTCCCAGCTTTTAATTAAGATCCCATCAGATATCATTTGCATCGACGATCACACAAAGCAATGCAGATCTACTTCCAACAGTGGCAACAGCTGGTTGGGTACAGACAAAAGGTGTTTTCCATCCAGTGTAGGATGGCTTCATAAAATCCTCCGGTCTCCCATTGAAGATCGAGAGATTTCTTGCCTATCATCACTTGTGACTATGTACAAATGTCCATAGTTACCATTCAGAGTTCAGATTTGTTCAATCACATCTTTTTCTCTTGTCAGGGTGTCTTGTGAGGCTAGATCGATGATAATGAATGGTACGAGGATCCCGAAAATGATTTTCTACAGTCCCTTTCACGGTGCAAACTGTCTCTGGAATATCCAACTCAATGGA
Organism: Nyctereutes procyonoides; assembly: GCF_905146905.1. Lineage (NCBI taxonomy): Eukaryota > Metazoa > Chordata > Mammalia > Carnivora > Canidae > Nyctereutes > Nyctereutes procyonoides. The sequence continues at coordinate 4,128,024 of NW_026575125.1, forward strand.
AAAAGGACTTTTCTAAATGAAAACTTGAGGGCATTGTCACACTTACCCTCAGGGTCGGAGATGGTCTAATCCGTTCCTCATGGTGCAGGACCATGCAAGTCTCAAGGTCACCGTTGTGTGTGTACTGAAGAAAGTGGTGTGTGGAGAGGATACAGCTCAAAGGGAACGCTGCATTTGCAGTGTTTGGGGAGAGACCCCTATAAGCCACTTCACTGTGCCAACTCTAGATGCTGCTAGCAAGAAAGCACGGTCGTGGTTTGACAGGATGGCATTGAATTGTGTCATTGAGGTTTGTCTCTCGGGCCTTCAGCCTGTATTCTGCAGCTGAATATGGGACAGAAGATGCAAGCTGCACACGCACACACGCATGTCACAGTTCAGTGCAAGAGCAACTGTCTGGGTCCTGGTTAACTCCACATTGTGTCATCTGGGGCAAGACATTTCATGTTTCTGGGTCTCTGTTGTCCCATCAGAAGTAGATAGATTAGAACTCAATGTAAATAGGAAGAGAATCCTCAAGGTGGTTTTGTATTAATGTCTCCATCGATTAACATATTGTCCAGGCCCAAATTCCAGATTATCCAAATGGCTTCCCTTCAAACCTTACGACTCTTTCTTGTTTGTTTTCCACTGACCAGCCAGCTTGGTACTAAGTTATGTGTCTTATCCTAAGTCCAGTATAGAGCATGCTGCTAGTCTATAACTTAAATAAGACATTTTTAGGGGCACCTTGGTGGCTCAGTCGGTTAAGCATCTGCCTTCAGCTCAGGTTATGATCCCGGGGTCCTGGGATCCAGCCCTGCATTGGGCTCCCTGCTCTGAGAGGGGCCTGCTTCTCCCTCTCCCTCTGCTGCTCCCCCTGCTTGTGTGCTCAATCTCTCCCAAATAAATAAAATCCTAAAAAAGAAAGAGATTTTTATATGAACATGAACTCTTAAGAAGTAATTTTAAAACAGAAGTCTATTCTAAATAAGGAGCATCCAGAGAGAATGGGAAAATCGCATGGGACTTCACCTACTGTCAGAGGACTGGAACTGCAATGTCGGTTCTGCCAAAATTACTATAGGCTTTCATTCATGTGTCTGTTCGTTGAAAAGATATAAATTAACCACCAGGCCCTGGGCAGGGCTAAGTTGTCTTACATAGAGCTGTGATCTGTCCTCTCTAGAATCTTACATCTTAGCAAGAGAAAAAGTTAATGAAGTAACCAACCAGAACCTATGAGCGGAGACTGAGACTTTGCATCGTGTCTGGGTTTGAAAGTGCCAGAGACACCGTCTGCTTGCAGTTGGCTAGCCTGCAAGCTGCAAACTTTTTCTTGACAACCGAGTCCACCCAACATGCAAACTTATGTGGTCAACAATCCAAAGCCCGTGCGCTCACTTTGAGCTTTTGGAAGCAGGCACAACTTCCTATCACAAACACCCTCTAACTTAAGATGCAATTCTCTAAAATGGATGGCTTGCATGTTGAAGCGGTAAAAGTATGATAAGAATCTCAATTCTGCTCATCAAGAAACTTGGAGAGGCATCTCCTAAGTAGATCGGAGTGTGTTTCATTCAGTCCTCACACCTTGCTTCCTCAAGACCGTGTTTGGAATACTTCCGCCATCACCTGCATTATAAATACTCTGTGATCTAGTGGCTCTTATACTGGATGTACCCAGCTCCGGGTGATTGCAAAGATATCCCTTGGCGAATGGGAAGAAAAGGCTCAGATTTCTATTTTATGTTTAGTGAATCAACTCAAGGTGGGGTTTAGTAAAAGTTCAAATCTTGATTGATGCTTCCTGCCACATGCGGTCCTTCTGCAAGATGTTACAGGTGGGTTTCTACGGCAGAGGCAGGGATGGCTTGCTCATTTCCACTCATTTTTATTTTCAGCAAATTGCAGCCATTTGCCACGTACAAGGGATGATGCATCTAGTTCTCGCTAATGTAGCCCCCAGGAAGTGGATGAGCAATTGAAAGGCTCCTACCAGGACACCGCAACTGACCTCAATCAAGCAAACTATGGAAAGTGGTGAAGCTGACCCAGCAGCACCTGACTCTCGTCAGCACAGTCTCCAATTAAAAGCAACGGCTCTCTAACAAAGCTGGCAAAATGCTCATTCCCACTTAAATGAAATTTTGAGTTTTCAAGAAGGCTACTGAAGAGCAATCTGCATCTGCTATTGGGAAAGCGGAATCTTCTTGGGAATGTATATTGTGCCACGAGACATTACATAATGGTCTGATGTGGCTATCACTTACAAAAGATAGATGCACACATTTGGACTTTATTGCTTGAGCCATGGGGGTGTGTGGCCATAAGACTTTGGAGAGCATCGTTCTAACCACTCCCCATTATCTTTATTAGGAACTGCAATGGTCTGTGGCCACTTTTGAATTTCATACTGGTCTTTGATTTTAGGTTGAATCACAAGAAATTGATGCTATGCCACCATTTTCAGCCAACACACATGGCAATTTCATGTGGTTGAACTTAGTAAATACAAAACCCAGAGTCAATGAATATTTGAAGGTCTTCTGTATGAATATTTGAAGCTCTTCCTTTTTAAGGTTTTATTTATTTATTTGACAGAGACAGATCACACGTAGTGGGGAAGGGCAGAGAGAGAAGCAGACCCCCCACTGAGCAGGGAGCCGATCCCAGGACCCTGAGGTTGACCTGAGCCCAAGGCAGACATTTAACCAGCTGAGCCATCCCTTTATACTAGTTCCTATCTCAGCGACAGGAATACAACGGCAAACAAAACACCCACTGCCCCTCTCATCATGGAACCCACATCTTCTTGGGAAGATGCACAATGAAGATTTTGGGGACAATGCATAAGAAGGAAGTAGGTCAAAAATGTCTACTCTAGCAGCACAAAGTTTTAGATTTTCTGAGGAACAGTTTGAGGCAGGTGCAAAAACCTTGATGTGCTAAGTTCCTTCTAGAGCTGAACTACCATCAAGGGTATCTTTAGAGGGGTGTCATCCTGATAAATTAAGTCACTCAGCAGGCTTCCTCTCCTCCTACTCAATATAAACTTGAAAAGAGATTACCCAGGGGGTCAATGTTTGTATCAGCCCAGAGGCCAAATCCAGCCCACTACCTAAATATTATTGGAATACGTCCCTGCCTGTTTGTTTTCTAGGGGAGGAGTAATCTTTCCTCTATCCTCTTAGGTTCAGTGCCTGTGGTCTGCAATTTCACTGATAAAAGACAGATCAATAGCATAAGCTATTGATATAACAGAGGTTCACAGAAAAAGAATGAAAACTGAAAACAAGCTGTTAGACTTGGGGGCTTTATATCATTTTAACAAAGGCAAACAGGTCGCACACAATGAGTAGGAAATGCATGAAGGACACTAACTGAAGAATGGGGTTATTTTAGTAAGGGCTGTTTGTGTAACCTCATCTAGGCATTAATCCCCCTCTGCAATGCTGACAGTCACTCCCTCTGTCCTGGTAAAAGGAAAAGAAAGGAGGGTCGTTCCTTGTCTCACAAGAAACTGATACTCTGCTTTGGGGCAGATTGTGGGCGGGTGGGGGCAGCGAACTTTTTGTGTCTGCTGTTTCTCGATTGCATTTTAGCTCAAGATAATGCATCTGCCAAAGTGTCATGTTTTGGAGTGGCATATTCTGATCCCCTTCAGTTTACAAACTGTCCGTGTTTTCATGTTACGTCAGTAGCAAGTAGTTAAGACAGATAGAATGGTCTCAGCTGCTGTAAAACCAAAAATATCTACAACCTGGTCCTTTACGGCCACAGGTTGCCAGTTCCAGCTTAATAAGAGCATCGTACGTTGTGGGAAAACACAAAAGACACACAACCGTGTACCAGATATACTATGGATAAGGTAATATTCAGAAACAACAAATGGAATTCAATAAAAATATATGTTTACACTTGTCTTGATGCTTGCTATCACGGTTCTTTCTAGAAACGTATGGAATGAGTTTTGATGATGTATAAATGGTCATTTAAATCTTTCCAGGATTTAAAGTTCCAAATGGTTTTTTGTTGTGGGAAAACAACAAAAACAAGAACAGGGGGACCTGGCTGGCTTGTTTGGAAGAGCATGTGACTCTTGATCTTAGGATTTTGAGTTCAAGCCCCACGCCGGGTATAGAGACCACTAAAAAAAAAAAAAAAAGAAAAGAAAAAAAGAAAAAAACTTCAAACAAAACCAAAGGAAAAAACAAAATATAGTGTATCTTGGCTTCCCAGGAAGCAGAGAGACAGAAATATGGTCCATGCGATATTGCTATCGTAGCTCCCTGGCCACCAACAACTAACTGTAAAATATCTATGCAAATAACTCATTCTTCTGATATAATCTGCATTCAGCTAAATCATTTCTCAGAATACATTTAAAGGGTATTTCATTTTAAACCCCCACTGTTCAGTTGTTCTAGAACTAAGTCTATACATAAAAGAGGCAGGTCCTTGATTAATCGATACAAAATTTTTCACAAGGCTAATAACTGAAGTTCCCCTGCCTTGATAACACATGAACTGTTTATTTTGAAAGTAATGGATACAAGAAAATGCTAATTTTCTTTCAAAGAGACTTTCAAAGGCATGATGAAAGTACAGATATAAACCATTTTCCTCTGGGCTGTAATAGGTACTCATGATCCAAGGAACTCTTGTCATCGACAGATATCTTGTGAGTATGGTTTATCTCTTACTTTTATTTTTGGTTGGGTGAGATTCTAGTTTCTTAGCTCTTTGAAAAGTCTTTTTTCTAGGGTGTCAGCAACTGTAATGCAAGGGCATGAGAATTAATAAATCCAAGACACAAAGAGTTGAAGAAGGAATAGGAAATCCCTAGATCTCTTTGAAAGTCACCAAAAGACTGCATCTGGAACCATATCATTTAGGTAAAGTACTGCCTGACAATATCCAAGTGTCTTAGGACACAACCTTACTTTGTAGAAAATGAAACTGTTGACACGAGAAGTGGACATTTTCTGCATCAAGGCTGATCCTCCTCTGAGGAGGATCTTACCTGCTTTAAAGTGACAAGAGACAAAAACAAAAGCACCTCCAAATATAAAAAGTATTGCCAAGTGGACGTCTTAAAGACAGTTTGGACTGTTTTCTTGAAAGAAACATTCCTGGTTGTTATTTTAACGGCAGAAAAGTCTTGGTGGCTTCATGGCGAAGCAAGAAATATAAAAGATGGTCTTAAGAAAGTTGGGAGTCCATGGCCTTGAGCACACATAATAATGTCCTGGGAAGTTTGCAAAATCCCATGGCCCCAGTCGCAACCTCAAATCTCTGTGAGTAGGATCCAGGCATCGATACTTTTTCAGTTGCCCAGGTGATTCCAATGTGCAGTCAAGTTCAAGGACCCCAGGGAAGAGTAGATCACACCATCAAACTTAATGGTGATGGACCAGTATTAGACAAGATGTGGGGGAAAAGGAACTTTCCTTTTTGGCAGCGCAAAGTGGTGCATTGTTGGGAGTGCATCGTTAGGAGTACAAAGTGGTGCAGCCACTGTGGAAAACAGTATGGGGTTTCCTCAAAACCTTAACAATAAAATTACTGTATAATCCAGCAATCACGCTACTGGAGTATTTACTGAAAGCAAACAGAAACTCTAATTTGAAAATACACGTGCACCCGTACGTTTATCGCAGCATTATTTAAAACAGCCAAGATACGGAAGCAGTCCAAGTATGCAAGATAGACAAAAAGGTAAGGAAGATGTGATACACACACACACACACACACACACACACACACACACACAATGGAATATGACTCAGCCATAAAAAGAACAAGGTCTTGCCATGTGTGGCAACGTAGATGGACCTAGAAGATATTATACCCAGTAAAAGAAGTCAGACAGAGAAAGACAAATACCACATGATCTCACTTGCATGTAAAATCTAAAAATCAAATGAACAAACAATCAAAAAAAAAACAGAAACAGGCTGTTAAATATAAAGAGCAAACCGGTGGTTGCCGGAGGGAAGGTGGGTGGGAGGATGCGTAAAATAAGTAAAGAAGTAAGAGGTACAAACTTACAGGTGTAGAATAAGTAAGACATGGGAATGAAAAGTACAAGCATAGGAAATATGGTCAATAATACTGTAATATTGTACGGTAACAGATGGTGACCGCACTTAAGTGGTGAGCATTGAGTGATCTATAGAAATGTGTCCCGTCATTACATCATGCCCCGAAACTACTGTAGCATTGTACGTCAACTATACTTCAATAATAACGATTTTTAAAAAGCAGAAGTACAAATAAAACCAATCGCAAACAATGAATAGGGAAGGTAATAATGAACAGACATGTTAGAAAGGACGCCAGTGTCTGAGCTGTAGACATCTGACAATAATGGTGTATTGAGGCACATCTCCAGAATCATCTATTTGAAATCCACGTCCTCACCTTCACTCAGCACCTGCCCTGGTGAAGACTTCTGATGGCTTGGCAACGAGCCAGAGTTTGTCATTTTGCAACTTCCTGTCAAATTTGGGCATTGCAGTATGGTAGAAAAGGAACAGGCTTGTATTTTGGGCAAGAGGCCGTAGGATTTTATGGCCACAGGTTCTCAAGGGTCAAAAAAGATGGAGGTCGGCGCCCGAACTTGGTCTTTTTGCTCAAACTCTAAGAACGTTCGGGGTTGAAGATGTTTCTTATAGTCCGTTCTGCGGCACACAACACCTATGGTGACACTTAAACCCCAAATATGCTCCTTTGGAGAGACAGCACAGTCATTCCAAAATACTGATCATCGTTATTTGACAAAAGTTTGGAAGTGAAGAGCATGTAGTCAGCTAGTATGAAATGTTAGAATTCATTTCTGAAGGAATAATTTCTCGAAGCAACCATGCTGCTAATGTGGACTGCTGTGTGACAACCACTGACCGTCTTTCTTCAGTTCCATGTGGGAAGGAAGACTGCATTAAATCTGATTTAAATGGCCCCAGAAAAGGCAATTTACCACATGTGGGTGAACATTTTATTATCAAGAGGAAATTCATTTCACAGGCACAGAACCCACAACAAGACGTATCATGGTTGACAGTATCTGGCGTCCTCATTAATGACTTTGGGAGAGCTGCCAGTGCCTGAACGTGACAAGGACACTGAAATCTCATGTTTTGGCTGAAAGTGCAGCAGAAAGGGCCTTCCAAAAAGGAGGCTTCCAAACACCATTTCAAGATGCCCGGCCATCTCCCAAGCCAGAGTACCGCCAACGAGAGCCCGAACCTCCAGCAGAGGAACGCCGTGTAACATACCCCAGACAAAAGATGGGTTTGGGAGCTCATATCTTACTCTGGCGAGGGAAAGGGCTGTCTTGGCCACCGTCTCAGAAAGGAGTTTTGGAAATACAAGAAGAAATTAGGTATGACTCACTGAGCTGATTACCCAGGACACACACTGTGAATCATTACACAAGATGTAGTCTCCGTATAATGAAAAGACCAAGATGCTGCCAAATATAAATGTGAGTCCTACTCATTATGCTATACCTTTGGAGGCCAAGATCCTGCACACTGAGTTTTACCCCTCGCTTCATGATATAAGCATGTTCTTAGTTCTTGTATATTTGTGTTGTTCTCAGGCTCTCTTTCTCTGACTTTCTGGATTAACGTTTTCCTTTACTTTTCTATGGAGTTGGATTTGATTGATCGTTATGTCTGAAACTCTCTTCTGGCAGGCACGTGATGTGTTTGTTTCCTGACATGCTCAATAAATATTTGTTGGGTGGATGGATGAATAAAGAAATTAACCATACTTCCCCCCCCTTCTCCTTTCACCTTTCTGATTTGTTTTACCTTTATTGACTTAATAGAGTACTTGACATCATTTCTGGACTTTCCTCACGACTCATCGCTCAGCTCTTTCCCCATCAGCGGAGACCTCCATAGTCCTGAGAGATGAAGTGAGGACCGGCCTAACGTATAGGTGCAAAAACCTACTAGAGGAAGGACAGAAAGAAGGAAGGAAGGAACCATCTGCATGAGGGTGTCAACAAACAGGTGACCCTGGAGACAGGTGGGCAGGGAGCCCTGAGACATGATTTGCTGAGTTGAGAGGTCATTTCTCAGCAGCGTAGGAAGGCTGGCTATGAACCACAGGTGACTGTCATCAGGAAGTGTAGCCAACATTGAGGTCGGGGTAACTGAGGCAGGAGATGGAAGACAAGAGAAAGCATGGTGTCTGAATCAGTGGTATGGTCACCATGTGCTAGATTCTACAGGCTTCTTCCGCCTGGTTGTTGACCTAGTTCCCAACTGGGGTAGACCAGCGATGCATAATGTATGAAGAAACACACAAAGCAGAAATGCGCCTACTAACTACGTTCATACACGACCTTGACTAGGTTCATATGTGCCATGACCACAATGCTTCAGGAGACTTCCACCTCCTTCCATTACCACCCATAACTCATGTCTAAAACCACACACAGTTGACCCCATTGTTTGTAGGGTCTGCATTTTCAAACTCTCCTACTTGCTAACATTTATTTATAACTTTGTCATCAATACTTGTGGGGCTTTCACACTCATGTAGAGAGATGTGCGGAGCAGCAAAAAACTTGAGTCAGCGGACACGCACCTTCCTAACAGAACCCAACAAGGCAACACTGTCTTCTTTCAGTTCTCAAGTCACGAGAAAAGTGTTCTTTCCGCAGTATGCTTAGAGCCACGTTTTATGCACTTTTGTGATTTTTTTGTCTTTGGCAATTTCACTGTTTAAAATGGCCCCCGAGGGATCCCTGGGTGGCGCAGCGGTTTAGCACCTGCCCTTGGCCCAGGGCGCGATCCTGGAGACCCGGGGATCGAATCCCACATCGGGCTCCCGGTGCATGAAGCCTGCTTCTCCCTCTGCCTGTGTCTCTGCCTCTCTCTCTCTCTCTCTGTGACTATCATAAATAAATAAAAAAATTAAAAAAAATAAAATAAAATGGCCCCCGAGTGTCGTGCTACAGTGTCGTTTGGCGTGCCTAAGCTCAAGAGGTGTTCAATGCGACTTACAAAGAAAAATACATGAGTTAGATAAACTTTCCTTTTCAGGCATGAGTTACATTGCTGTTGGCCCTGAGTTCAAGTGAATGAGTCGAGTACAGATTCCATAAGTTGTCTTTCTTTAATCAGCAATTCACATAAAACAAGGTGACGTATTGCTCGGGCGGTGAAAATGTGGTGAGCAGAACCTCCCAGGAACCTACCCCTGGGTTTCCGCTTGGAACCGTGTTCATTATTTGCTGATATGATGTTCACCGTGACTTCATAGAACATGTCTTCAATGGATAATGAGCATCAACCACACTTCCTTTTCCCAACTGTCCTTGGCTAATTTCCTTTGTCTCTCAACTTTCATCATTCAGGCAAAACCCACACTTCATTGTAAGCACCCAAAGCCTCCTTCATGCGTTTCTCCCTTCCCTTCTCTTCCCATACTCTATGCCAGGTGCTTACTTCGTAGCTGACTTATCACTATCACTTGGTAGCTGTTCTCCCCAATTCCTAACTGCCATTCTCTGCTCTGTAGCCTGGAAAAGATCTGGACGGCCTATATGTCGTCACCTTTCTCTTCCCGGAGAGCTGCAACCCTCTCTGCAAGGTCCAGCTGAAGGACCACCTCCTCCACGAAGCCCTCTGTGTTTGCGTACATTCTGCAGTGACCTCTTTCCCATACTCCCCAGAGCACCCGTAGCCCGAGGCACTCAGCTGATGAACTGACGGGGTCAACTTCCTTGTAAACGTGTGCAGATCACACAGACAAATGCTTCTGAAGAGCAGAATGGGTGACCTCTCTGAGCCTCTCAAGATTGTCTGGAGCATTTTGTACAGTCGCTGATTAAACTTTTCTACTGTTTCCATCAAATCAAAACTCCCAACAAGTAGGGTTGCCAGATGAAATATAGTGTGTTCGGCTAAATTTGAATTTCAGATGAACCATGGATGCTCTTTAACTAGAAGTCTGCCCCAGATATTGCAGAGATATACTTGAACTACAAAAGATAGGCTGTTTATTTAAATCTCCAACTAAACTGGGCATTCTGTATTTCTATTTGCCAAATCCGGTAGCCCAACCAAGAGCAGCTTTAGTATTCCCAATACGTTATTGGAATGAACTGCTTTCTAAGGAAATACAAAAGCAGCAGATGTCTTGCCTTCTAGCTGTAAAGAGAGGGGGTAGAGAATAAAAAGATTTAAGCCATAGGGAGGAAGTTGTACTCAATTCAGATACTGGCTGAGGAGGCACAAAATATAATTCAAGTCAGGTTTGATTAACTGGTTCAGGTTTCCAAAACAAGTCCTTAAAGCTGACTTTTGAGGAAGAAAAGAGGGATTTTCAGATGGGGGAAACCAACTGGATTAGTCAAGTAGGGCTGCCATAGTGGCGTACCATACTGAGAAGCTTCAACAACAGACATTTGTTCTCTCGCAGTCTGGAGGCTGGGAGTCTGAGATCCAGGCAGGGCTGAGGCTGGCTCCTCCTGAGGCCTCTTTCCTTGGCGTGCAGACGCCATGGTCTCCCCATGTCCTCGCATGGTCATCTCGCTGTGTGTGTCTGTTTCCTCGTGCTCTTTTCTCATAAGGATACCAGTCGTGTTGGAGTAGGGTCACCTTAATGACTTCATTTTACCTTAATCGCCTCTATCAGGCCCCATCTCCAAATACAGCTCCATGGGGGGTTAGGGCTTCAATGTGTGAATTTGGGGGAGGCGGACACAACCCAGCCCGTAACACCAAGGTAAATGTCCTTGGAAAAGGGGGCGTTGTAGAAATGACCATCATGTTCACCCATCTTTTGTTTTCTGAGTCCAGGTTTGCCAGTGTGATACTGAGTATTTGTTTTTAGCAGGTTTTTTTTTTTTTTTTTTCGAAATACCAAGAATCTTGTTCCTGGATGGTCAATGACAAAGCCTGACCTCGTTAGTCACAAAGAACTACAGACAATCCCTTCTCCAAGTGTAGGAGAAGTAAAAAGAAGGCACTCAGGGAGATAAGCATCACAATAGTTACTTAATCACCACAAGGCAGTGTCCACATAGGTTCTGATGATCATTCCTATTAACACGATTCTATGCAGGCACTATAAACTTAGAACACAGATGTAAATGCTTTGGAACTAACCTCAGTCCCTTTGTCATATACTTGGAATATTGGGGGGATTTTGGCTAACTTCATTTATAATAACAATAAGTAGGCCATAGACACCGTTCCAACGCAGTATCTTACAACAGGTAGGGCATAGACACTGTTCTAATCCAGTATCTTATAACAAGAACTTCCGAAACTTGCGGCTATTACTTTGGGAACATTTCTGTAGTTAAGACTTGCAAAGTTTTACCAGCCTCAGTTGTCCTCAGAGCGGGATTTGTAGAACAGGGTTTTATGTATGCAATTTGAAGAGGAGCTTCATTTTCTGAAAACAAGCGGACGAAGAAAACCATTTCATCACCAGAATGGCTTGTGACCATTCGTGTAAAGTAGATCTCCCAGCTGGTTCCCCGGCTGATAAAGTTACGCGAATGGGACAGTGAAGCCAAGGACTGTGTGGGGTTTTTGCTCTCTTGAAGGTGACTGGCAGAGCCAAGCCTTCCCCAAACCAAATCATGGGCCATTCCATCCTACAAAGCATGACTGTGCTTGGTTTGTTGGTTTCTAAATCTACTCATGTAAGAACACTTGACCCAGCATTAAAACAAAACAAAACAAAACAAAAACAAAAAACAACAACAACAAAGGACTTTCAGAAGCTTTCAGAAGCTCATTTTCCAAAGATTGTCCTGGAAAAGGGCATGTGTGTGGCTTCCAGGACATCGTTGACACTGCTGGGGCATTTGCCAGATAGTTTCTTGTTTCGGTGCTGGCCACCAGAAAAGCGAGTTCTGACAATGGATGGATGCATGGGTCGGAACAATGGAGGAATTCCAGAGTAGGAATTTTGTCAGTCCTAAGGATTTGGGTCCTGCTCGTGGTGAAAAAAAAGTGTTCCATATTTGCAGAGAAGACAAAATGAAAATGTAAAGCGGTTAATTCCTCACAAGGACCAAATATTGTATCTCACTGCAGATTTTATATATTAGGTATATGGGATTTCTCTAGAGAAGTAAAGCCAGGGACTGGCCAATTTAAAACTCATTTTTAAATTCCAGAATTCCCTGCTGCCTTGACACAGAAATCTAACATGAAACAATACCCACCAAGGGTCCCCATGGAGTGAATAAAATCGCCCAATTACTAAACTCATGTAACTGCCTTGCCGGGATAATGCTAGGCACGGGGCCCTTGTTATAGGACATATATAGGAACACTCAGGACTGGATGTGTGAAACTGCCTCTACCCACCACAAAAACACACAAGTTTAGAACTCCATGCCTGATTGTATTGTAAATTGAGGCTTGTTGTTGTTGTTGTTGTTGTTTGTTTTTCTTTAGAGGCAGATTATTGGACAGGTTTTCACGCACTGAGTTGTTATCGCTGATTTACACTCTTATTTCTGGCTCTCCAGCGGTCAGTAATCAAGCAAAGAGGACACTCCTGCATTTTTTTCAGAGTCTCAGGTGGGTCTTTTATCTTGAAGCAGAACTGGTTGATGCGAACATGTGATGCAGTAAGACAGTGCTGTGATAAGTTCCGTAATTAACCATGTTTCATCGGAAAAACAAATGTTTCCTTTGTCTGAACGCTAGACGTTTTCACCTGTGCATCTTCATGCTGACACAGGGCAGATCAAACGCTGTGAACGTGTCTACACACCAAGCCCGAGTGCTTGCTGATGCCCGAGCTCTAATTCAGGGATCACGTTATCAGAGCCACCGTGTGAGGTGGGATGTATGATTTCACACCCTTGAATGTGGTCAGTTGGTGTTGTCCCCAAAGTGTGATGTAGCTGAGGGCCCCCTTCAGTCTATGCCACTTCTTTCCTCCTGTGGTCCAATGCAGTTGGTACTTTATTCTCTGCTTCATGGAGATGCCTCGGGGGTCTAGGACTTGGCGTTAAATTTTTATGTGACCCTGGTACTTAGAGATGTAGACTTTTCTAGCTCCAAGCTACTCTGGCCTGTGTTTTGACAGAGTTCTAGGGATGGTAGGCTTGGCAGGACAGAGGACGGCCAACAGATGCTGTTCTTTGTGGATTTCTGAAAACTACAATTAAAGTCCATTGGATTTGGAAACTGCTGCTCAAAATTTTATGAGCTGGTTTCTAAAGCCAGGTTTAAATCCCGAATTTCAACAGGTTCACAAAGTTTATGTGGATGTTATAGATCTATTGTGGTTGCTGGTCCACACACGGAAGGCAGTGAACATCCAGAACATGGGCCCAGCCCTTGCCCTCATCCTCATTCCACTCTTGGACCTTCTGCAGTAGAGTAGACAAGGCAGGAGGAGGGGAAACCATGCATCTCAGAGAGAGGATATCATTTAGCTGCCAAGTAAGACGAACATCTTTTGAATTGGAAAACCACCACAGGTCGCCATGGAGACTTTTGGTTCCTGCATCACACAATTTAGCATGATTTGATTTCTTGAATGCACAGATGATTCTTAAAATATAGATGTGCATCTGGGTGGTGTATGGTCTGATCTATACTGGGGCAGGCTGCGGCATCCCTCTATTATTTAACATGAATCAGAAGATCTACCTCCCTGCACAGCCAGTAGCAACCATGACATGGGGTGTGCAGGATTCAACATCCACTGTCCTCTAGAGGGTCTAGGTGTAACAGACTCTCAACTGTACCATGGAGTGCACTGGATCATGGGCTCATTTAACCCATGATGATCATGATCATCATTTAACTACCCCGTGCCTCAGTTTCCTCCACTGTAAAGTGGGATCACATATCAACTTGGGGGATTGCAAGTTTTATCGAAGTAAGTTTATACAGAAGATGAGATATGTAAACTGTACATGTGGAAAAGCACTTTATGAACAGCAGGTGCTTGCTCTTTGTTAGTTAATATCATTATTAAGCATATTTGGTAGGTGATTTGGGGAAACCATCCCCTATTATGTCCACCTGTAGGGGGGCCTGGATCCAGAAGACAAATGAGCCCAAGAGGGAAGAACCCAAGAGTCCAAAAGGGAAGAGCATAAGGCAACCTGTGGGTCACAGGAGCCCACAACTGTTGAGGGATCCCATGCATTCTGAGTATCTTTGGCTACACATTAGGGAAGCGTGCCCTCTGGGAAGCAGCTACATGGATCCAGAAGTAACAACCATCATCAGACTCACCCTACCAAAATACATGTCAAGATTGACCAAGTTCGTTTGCTTTTTCCACAATGTAAGGTTCCAGACACATGGAAGAACCAAACCCACTTATTGGTTTTCTGGCCTTGCCTCAAACAACCACCGTTATTGCCTGAATGGCTACATTTAATTAACAAATGTGATAAAGGGGTCATCTTCCTGCTTATGAAACGAAAAGCTGGCTGTTTTTTAAATAGCTAAAGCAGGAGTCGGCAAATGTTTCCTGTAAAGGGCCAGATAAGGATTATTTTTGGCTTTGGGGGCCATATGGTGTATGTCACTGCAATCTAGCTCTGCCTTCGTAGCATGAAAGCAAGCCATGGAGCATACCTAGAAGACTGGGGGTGGCGGAGTGCCAATAAAACTTTATTTATGGACACCAACATTGTAATTTCATATTTTTATGTGTCATGAAATATTCTTTTGATTTTTTTTCCACCAGAATTTAAATGTGTATAAGAACCATTCTTAGCTCATGGACAAGAATGCTGGAAACAGGACAGGCTGGTTTTAGCCCCTGGGCTTTCTAAATGATCTAAGAATCAAAGAATCAAAGCCCCTTAACTTGAGATTCCAGGGCCTTTGGAATGTGCCCACATCTGCCCAAGAGAGAGTGCCTTCTAACCCCTTCATCTTCACTTAGTCAAATCCTGCCCCTTCAAGGGCTGCCTGAGGACCCACCTCTTGTGTGATGCCTGTCCAGCCCACAAACATATGTAAAAACATCTGTTGGCCCTCCAGTGAGATATGGGCCACTCCCTTTGCAAGGACAAGAGGAGATGGACCAGTTCTGGTTGGACTGCCAGCCCCGTTGACCTTTGTAAAGTCATCGTAATACGCACATACCCAGTAAGACTGCTGTTGAGCATGAAAATCAGACAATAGATTTAGAACACTCTGCATGGTCTTAGGATGGAGTAGAAACTCAAAGTAGGGCGATGACAGAGAGGAAGATGATAACAATGTCAAGCAGTATTACACGCAATGGCCTAGGTTGGTTGGCGAGCCTTGGGGATGCCAACCACCCCTACCCTTCCATGCTAACAGTCACTGTGGTCATGTCAAATGCACGTACTCCTTCCAGATTAAGTGTTGTAAGTCCCAACACATGGTTCCCTCTCAAACTGTTGTTGAGGGCTTATGTGAGAAAATGAAGATATTAAAATCCATGTTGACCTTAGCATGAGCAACAAAATGTCTAGAAGCCCAAGACCAAAAGTAGATTCCCTTTCACGTGGGCCCTTCACCATTGAATTGATGAACCTGTTGAGCAACGCACTCAGTGACAATGACCCCTCCACTCAATCTTCCAGATGGTCATGCCAGGATAACAACTTCAACATCGCTAGATCTGAGGTGTCACTCTCCACAAATGAGCCTATCCTGACTATAAAGAGTAACCATATCGCCACGGAGATGCTGCCCTTGGCAGGGAGGGTGGGTGTGCAATACACCAATATTAGGTTATAGAATCTTAAACATGGGTAGGAAAAGATAGCTGGTATCTTGGAAAGCAAGAGCTGGACAGGAGCTGGGAGATACTCTCTTCTGACCGTTTGGCTTTCCTAGTTGGTCAACTGAAGTGTCTAGAGTTAAATTAATTTTTTTTATTTATTTATGATAGGCACACAGTGAGAGAGAGAGAGGCAGAGACACAGGCAGAGGGAGAAGCAGGCTCCATGCACCGGGAGCCCGACGTGGGATTCGATCCCGGGTCTCCAGGATCGCGCCCTGGGCCAAAGGCAGGTGCCAAACCGCTGCGCCACCCAGGGATCCCTAGAGTTAAATTAGATGCCTAAAATGACACATCTTTAGTGAGGCAGGTAATAGTAGGTATCAGTCTTTACATCTCCAGGTCCATTCTCCTTCCTTAGACCAGGGCTTTTCAACTGGGGCATGGCCGACATCTGGGGCCCGATGACTCTCTGGGGTCGGGCGTCCTGTGCAGTGCAGGATGTTGAACAGCATCCCTGGTCTCCTCCCCAGACGCCAGTGGCACCCTGCTCTCCTTCCAGTTGTGACAACCAAAAGCACCCCGAGACATCACCAAGGGTCCCCTACGATGCCAAATTGCCAGTGGTTCAGAGTCACTGCCCTATACTTATCTTTCCTTGATTTTAATTGTTAAAAGTGTTTCTACATGAGATGACACATCCTTTAGTGCTGTGAGTCTCTAAAAAACAAAAGGCTTTAGCAAATGAGCCTCATCTTCCTAGAGCTAAGTAATGTCATTTTAGATTCTTTTGAAAAACATCCCTTCTTTCTTTTTCAGCCATACAGATATAAAGCTTTTATTTCATCCTTTTGCTTCCTCAAAGAATAAACGATCTCACGTTCTTGACTGTTTCCTCATTGAATCCGTCAGGATCTCAATACAGACAGAGTCATTAGAGAAGGATCTTCTTGCAAGGGGCCTATTTATAATAGTGTGGGTGTAGAGCAGTGGTGCTCAGCAGGGAGCTAGTGTGGCCCCCAGGGGGAGGTTGGAGATGATGCATGGAGACATATCCGGTTGCCAAATCCGAGGGTATGTGGGTGGCGGGGGTGTGTAGAGGCCAGGCTAAACATCCTACAACGCTCAGAACAACGCTTGGACAGATGCGGAGGAATTATCCATCCTCAAATGCTCGACGGTGCTGAGGTTGAGAAACCCTGGCACGGGGAGCCGTGGGCAGCCTGCAGGAACCGAGGCCCAGTAGGACCTGTGCTGCCTGAGCCCCAAAGCACGGGTGGGCGAAGGGAAGACGTCACGGCTGACACCACACTGGTAGAGGTGGTGTAGACCGGCTGTAGGCCAGAAGCAGTGGCCTTTGGTGAAGGGCTCAGCAAGCACAAGGTGCCTGGAAGGAAGGCGGCCCGCGGCTGTCCTCTTCTCCCTGACTCCCTGTCCAGCTGCAGCTCCCTACTGGGAAACCCGCCAGGAAGCCAGGGGCGCTTCGGCCCAGTCCAGACACCAAAACTGCCAAAGGTTCAGTCACCTCCTTACTGTGTGGGTCTGTTGCCCTTCTGAGTCCTGATGCCCGCCCGCTCCACTCCCTACTCTGGGATTCACGTGGCCAGCACACGTCCCACACTCCCTAGATGACCCCTCCCACCCCCGTCCTCACCCCACGTCCTCTGTTGGTGCCCATTACAGCATCCTTCCAGGAGCCGCCTACATTCTCCTCAAAGTTGTAGTTGAAGCTCAGGCGGGGGCCAAGTCTATTGGTCCTCACCGTGATAACCTGGACGCTACAACCAACTCTCTTGCAAAGAGTAACGGGTTCAAAGTGAGAAAACGTGTGTGGGAGTCCCAGCCCTGGTGTCTGCTGCCACCAGAATCTCTGATGCCTTGTGTAACTTGTGGTCTGCCCGGTGGTCAACTCGGGAGGATAAACAGCAATGGCAAAGATTATCCGAGGCCCTGGTGCCGCAATCCACTCAGAGACCGTAACCAGCACACGGCCATGACGATTTTTGGGGTTAGGATGAGGGAATGAGGTCCATGAATTTCCTTCAAGACCAACGCACAGTAATGTTAGTTATTTTTGGTCGACTTAGACTCAAAGTCTCAGATTCAGTGGGTAATTTGAAACCGTTTTCATCGATTTTATTGGCAATTTTCCATCTGATTGCATTGAACTGATAGTTTTTCCCTCTGATTGGACTGAACCGGCAATTGTTTCCTCTGATGATACTGGCCCTTTTCTCCCCAAGCATCCTTACGAAGCAATCTTTGTGCTCTCCACCTTAATGCATTCTATCGCTGACAGCTGCTAATCATAACCTTTCCATATCTCTTGCTGGCACCATTCCCCAGGACGCTGTTCAAAGAGCTCCTCACGAGACATTTCCACCATGCAATGGCTCCGGGGGTGAGAGGTGCCTTCCGTAAAGATAAGCCAGTTTGCAAATGCCTGCTGTTTACCACTGCAAAGGCAAATCCAGAAAGTGCAAGGATGCTCACTCTGCTGCTGGGTGGCCCTCTCAGCTTGCTACCCTAACACATGGCGGTATCAGCATGCACAACTGGCCCATAACTTCGTGAATAATTTCAAGCACAGCTTCTAAGGACGGTGAGTTGTGGAAGTCAGACACTATATGAAGACAAGGAAACGAGATAAAGACGTGATTAGGAACCACCCCCTGACCCAGGGCTGCATGGAAAATTGCTTTGGGTTTAGAGACACAGTGAATTCTAAATGTCTTCCAATGTCTTCCAGGCAGAGACCCCGAGGGAGGACGGCTCTCCTCAGTGCTAGCTCCCGGCAGAGTTCAGACACACTGTCCGATGCACCTGGGAAGTTGACCCGTTGGACCTGGCTGAAATGGGAAACCGAGGCTCAACTTGAAGGCTGAGAAAGAACTGGAAATTGCTGGGGAAGAGGCTCTGACAGTGTAAATCGAGGGAAGAGCGGGGTACGACAACCCCAGTCCATTCCAGATGGGGAACACACCAGACAGCCTGTTCCCAAAGACTTAGATCGCCACGTGCAGGAAGTGGGTGAAGTTCAGATGACAGCTCAAACCAACACTCCCAGGGGCGCCGGCCACAGGGGAAATGCAAAGCTCTAGGCAAGGCTGCAGGTGGTCCAAACCCTTCCTGTGTCTCCGCTTCCCCGACACACCAGAATTTTTTTGGTATTTGGCACAGAATTTATGTTTTTCCAGGCTTATTGAGATGTAATTGACGTACGACTGACGTAAGACATTGCATAAGTTTAACACAACAACGTGTTGATTTGAGACCTTTATAGAGATGGTCCCTGGCTTAACGATGTTCCCCGTTTACCATGGTGCAAAAGTGGTATGCACCCAGGAGAAACCATACCCCAGATTTTGACTTGTGATCTTTCTTCCGGGCTATTGATATGTGGTACAATCCTCCCATGATGCTGGGCAGCAGTGGTGAGCCATGCGATCATGAGGGTCAACGGCCAATAGGATCACAACCAGTGTGTTCCCCCAGAACGATCTGTTAGTCACTTTCCACAGTCAATAAATTACACGAGATACTCAACACTCTAGTATAAAACAGCCTGCATGTGAGATGATTTTGCCCAACTGTAGGCTAATACAACTGTTCTGAGCACGTTTAAGGCAGGTCTGTGATGTCCCGCAGGGTACGTGTATTAAATGCATTTTCAACGAAACAATATTATCAACTTATGAGGGGTTTCATTGGGATGTAACCCCACTGTAAGTTGAGGGAGATCTGTTTGCTGCAACACAACGAGCACGGATGAAACTGGACTCCTCCCAACACTCACAAAAATGAAGTCAAGGTGGATTAGAACCTGAAGACCTGAAACTATAAACTCCTTGAAGAAAACACAGAATGATGTGCCCTTGACCTTGGTCTTCCCAGCGATTTCCTGGGTATGACACCAAAAGTACAGGCAACAAAAGCAGAAATTAGCAAGGGACTGCATCCAACTAAAAGGCCTCTGCAAAGCAAAAGAAGCAGTCCACAAAGTAGAAAGGCAACACTCGGCATGGGAGAAAATATTTGCAGATCCTGTATCTCATAAGGGAGTTAATATCCAAAATCCGCACAGAACTCATACAACCGAGGAGAACAAAAAACACCCTGATTTAAAAATGGGCCTGAATAGACATTTTTCCAAAGATGACAACAGATGGCCAACAGACACATGAAAAGGTGCTCGACATCACTGATCATATGGAAATGAAATCAAAACCACCATGAAATAACCATCTATAGTTTTATGTAAACCATTCCAAATCATTTTCTTCTGCCTACATTTGCGAATAGAGTTTTCAAATTCTATTTCAAACACCCCCTTTTCCTCTTAATATCATAGCATCTTTCCATGTCAATAAATCATTTCTATATCATAATTGACAGCACGGATTTATAAAATTCATTTTGCCCATCAAGTATGGTTGGGCATATAAATTGTTTCCTACATTTGTTTTCTTGTAAGTGACTTCGGGCAGTATCTTGAGGCTTGTATGTTTCACAGGCCAAATAATCTCTTCAAGGTGAATCTCTAGAAATGGAATTACTGCGCCAAAGTGATCAATAGATTTATGTATTGCTTACATTATTAGAGCCACTCCTTTTACCCCAGAATAACTATACGCTGTTACGCACATTATTCGAATTGAGGACATAGCATTTATTGGATTCAGATACCACACGTTTAATATGTATTACACTTTAGATCTACAAAGCTTACCAAGTTATTAAAAAAAAAGCACTGTCAAAAAACATAGAAATTTTCATAAAGGAAACATTGTTTAAAGCATTTAAAGTTTCCAAGAGTTTTTTTGTTTTGTTTTTAGGAAAAGAACTTCAAAAAAAAAAAAAAAGAAACTTCACAGTCCAAATTCTTCCATGACTAGGCTAGTTAATAGTCATCTTTCTACAGATGGATCAATAGCTTATTGAGACAATTAGGTTAACAATTCCCTTGCACAAAACATTGATTTTCTGATTTCCAAAGAGCATTCTTTTCCATCTGAGACAGTCCAATCCTCTATCAGAAAATTTTTTTGAAAATAGCTGGTCTACAAAATAATTGGGTTTCCCTGTGTACCTGCATACCACTAAATTATCCCAAGTTTGGGATCCTTTCACAAATGAACAGATTCCATATGTGCAGCAGGGCACTCTAATGTTTAAAAAAATTCTTTTTTTTTTAAGATTTTACTTATTTATTCATGAGACAGAGAGAGAGAGAGGCAGAGACACAGGCAGAGGGAGAAGCAGCTTCTCTGCGAGGATCCTGATGCGGGACTCGATCCCAGGACCCCGGATCACAGCCTGAGCAGATGGCAGACGCTGAACCACTGAGCCACCAGGCGTCCCTAAAGAAAAAATATTTCAAAAAGCAATGGTTGACCCTCATTGCAAATTCTGTCACCTGGCAGCCTCACTATATTCCTCACGGCATTAGTTTTATATCCTGACACAGATATCCAAATAATACAGAGAGGTTATACAGCTGAAGGGGTTTAAAATATTTTCCAACATTTTCCCTCCGGCGTCGTGTGTGGATAATTGACCCTTGACCAACATGGGCTTGAACTGGGTCGGTCCGCTTACATGCAGATTTGTTTCAACAGTACAGTCTGGTCCTGTAAAGGCATTTTTCATATAATTTAATCACACTGTGCGTTGTCTGGCTCACTCTACTGTAAGAATACATACGGCGTATAATACATAGTTTCAGTAAGGTTTCTCGTTAACAGTAGGCTATTAGTGTCAAGTTTTTTTGGGGTGGTGTCTAAAGTTACATGCGGAGCTCTGATTGTTGGGGGGATCCATGCCCCTAATGCCCACTTTGTTCAAGGGTCAAGTGTAGCTGTAAATAAGGACAAAAATAACAATACACCCAGAGCACAGGACAGTGTAGGGGAAGTACACCAAAGCAGGCTGAAAAGAAAGAGGGACAAGTGCCTTCCATCTACCTGCTTTACTGATTAACGCCTCTCACCTGCATACAGAGCTGCGGCCCTAAAACCCCAGACGGTGATAAAATGGGTTCGCCCAGGGAAATGCCTCATTTCCTTTTTGGGACATGGTAGGCGGAGAATGCCATGTTTTCACAGAGATGCTCAATTGTGTCCCTGCAGCCCTGTGAGCGTCGTGCATGTTTTATTTTGAGCACACTCCCGTGTGTTTTGGTGCATCTTGGAAACTGTTGAAGTCACCTGCCATGATCCAGAAGGATCATTGGTCACCATTTCAATAAGCACAAGTCTCCTAATTACAGACGATGTAGATTTAATGGGCGTACTACCTTTCGCATCCAGAAGGCCTACCAAGTCGTCACAAAAGGTGGGCAGGAACCCCTGGGAATGCGTGCCCTATTCCCTCCCTGGAGCAAGCCTGGTTTTCGGAGACACCACGCAGGTGTGTCCATGTCATGCCCACTTTATAAGGATGCTCACAGGTTCACACAGTTGAATGCCTACAGGGAGCAGGCCTTGGTTCTCCGCTGGGATCTCACCTGGATGCGAAGAGGCAAACAGCCTCCCTCAATTTGTTCACACTTTACCTCTGATTTTTCCCCTCGTTGTAATAAAATGTAATTATACGCTCAAAGACTGCAAACGTACAACTCCACACGCAGAAGCTCATTTCCTGAGTCCCATTACTGTGTAACGCCGACCTCTTCCGTGAGTAAGCTCCCAGCAGGGCTTTGTTCACAGACGTTTCATGGGCATGAACGTCCTTCGACTACTTTCCTTTTTTTTTTTAATAAATTAATTTTTATTGGTGTTCAATTTACCAACATACAGAATAACACCCAGTGCTCATCCCGACAAGTGTCCCCCTCAGTGCCCGTCACCCATTCACCCCCACCCCCCGCCCTCCTCCCCCTCCACCACCCCTAGTTCATTTCCCAGAGTTAGGAGTCTTTATGTTCTGTGTCCCTTTCTGATATTTCCCACACATTTCCTCTCCCTTCCCTTATATTCCCTTTCACTATTATTCATATTCCCCAAATGAATGAGAACATACACTGTTTGTCCTTCTCCGATTGACTTACTTCACTCAGCATAATACCCTCCAGTTCCATCCACGTTGAAGCAAATGGTGGGTATTTGTCGTTTCTAATGGCTGAGGAATATTCCATCGTATACATAGACCACAGCTTCTTTATCCATTCATCTGTCGATGGACACCGAGGCTCCTTCCACAGTTTGGCTATTGTGGACATTGCTGCTAGAAACATCGGGGTGCAGGTGTCCCGGCGTTTCATTGCATCTGAATCTTTGGGGTAAATCCCCAACAGTGCAATTGCTGGGTCATAGGGCAGGTCTATTTTTAACTCTTTGAGGAACCTCCACACAGTTTTCCAGAGTGGCTGCACCAGTTCACATTCCCACCAACAGTGCAAGAGGGTTCCCTTTTCTCCGCATCCTCTCCAACATTTGTTGTTTCCTGCCTTGTTAATTTTCCCCATTCTCACTGTTGTGTGGTGGTACCTCATTGTGGTTTTGATTTGTATTTCCCTGATGGCAAGTGATGCGGAGCATTTTCTCATGTGTGTGTTGGCCATGTCTATGTCTTCCTCTGTGAGATTTCTCTTCATGTCTTTTGCCCATTTCATGATTGGATCGTTTGTTTCTTTGCTGTTGAGTTTAATAAGTTCTTTATAGATCTTGGAAACTAGCCCTTTATCTGATACGTCATTTGCAAATATCTTCTCCCATTCTGTAGGTTGTCTTTGAGTTTTGTTGACTGTATCCTTTGCTGTGCAAAAGCTTCTTATCTTGATGAAGTCCCAATAGTTCATTTTTGCTTTTGTTTCTTTTGCTTTCGTGGATGTATCTTGCAAGAAGTTACTGTGGCCAAGTTCAAAAAGGGTGTTGCCTGTGTTCTCCTCTAGGATTTTGATGGAATCTTGCTTCGACTACTTTCCAGCACCACCAAGAATCAGCCTTTATGTTTCTCGAGTGCTGTTCCTAATAGTCTGCTCTGAAGGGCTCGTTTCAATGGCTCCTCATTTTCCCATAACCTTTTTCTAAAAATCTGCCTACACGTGTCCAACTCATAAATACATGCTTTGTCTTCAGTCATTAGAGGGTAGGGAAAAAAACCCAGAATAATTACACACTTTTGCTGCCATTTTTTGGCAATTTAAAGTCATGAGCGTGGAGGTCTCCTCAGTGAGATATAGTCTATTTCACGGTTGCAGAAAAACTCAGGCGTAAGTTCTTTTGAATCGCTTAACGAACATGTGTCCTTCGTCCACCTTGGTGTACCCTGATCAGGTGCTTCTGTGACCTGGGTCACACCTGTGTGAGCTTTAGAGAACGGACAGAAACAGAAATGGACTGGAGACATGGGATCAGAAGGCATGAGACCAGACGGATGATCTCATACGTAAGTATAAGAAACTATAATGATCTGGACCACACATCTGACCCCTGATGAGATCCTGTCTCCCATCCTCTTGTCCACGCGCCTTCCACTCTTCCCCACTGGACACCTGTCAAGACCCCTGAGAGCACAGACGGACCATCTCCTGTACATTTTGCTAGTCCTACCTCACAGCCAAAGAGACCGTCAATCAAGGGTTTAACTAAATGGGCCTCTTCCAATGGAAAACATTCAAGATCTTCTCCCCTGGATAACTCTGACTCTGATACTTTGTCCACAATCTCATCCCTTTTTTGTGAAAAATGATGTGAAATGATGTGAAATGATGACGGCCTTAGTTTTTAATGTGTGATTTTATGTGACATTCCTCATCTCGGGGGCAGTGATTATTACTGTCATTTTACCAAAAAAGGACACTGGAGCTCCCTTAAAGACTTTTCTAGCTTAGGTCTCCAGCAAGAGGCCATCAGTGCAAGAATTCCAGCCCACCGTAATGTGAAACCAAAGCCCTGCTGTGTCCGCCTCTATACTCTTGCCTCCAAATCACCAAACGGACGCTTCTCCCAGGCTTCCTGTACAACCACAAACACTGCTAGATTCTGCCGGGATATCTGCCCCAGAAACAGAACCAATAGGAAATAGAAGTATGTATCTATACATACATCTCCTGCATATACATGTGTATTTATATGTATCATTTATAGGTACATATGTATCCTTCCTACATATACTGTTCTTCATATTTATATGCATCCTTTATATATATCCTTCATTGTCTACTTCGCTTTTGTGTCTCCTGGATACATGTTGACCCTCTAGGTTTCCAGATATCCTGGGTACATTATCGACCCTTTAGGTTTCCAAATCTCCTGGATACATGTCGACCCTCTAGGTTTCCAGATCTCCTGGATACATGTTGACCCTCTAAGTTTCCAGATCTCCTGGGTACATGTTGACCCTCTAGGTTTCCAGATCTCCTGGGTACATGTTGACCCTCTAGGTTTCCAGATATCCTGGGTACATTATCGACCCTTTAGGTTTCCAGATCTCCTGATACATTATCGACCCTCTAGGTTTCCAGACCTCCTGGATACATACATATAAGAAAAATTTACTAGCAAGAATGCATTCATGATTATTCAGGCAGAGGAATCCCATGATCTGCCTCCTGCAGGCTGGACACCCAGGACATCTGGTGGTATAATTCAGCACAAGTCTAGAGACCTGAGAACCAGGAGAGCCAAAGGTATCATTTGCAGTCTGAGAGCAGGTGAAGACCCATGTCCCAGCTCAACCAGGCCAACAAAAAAGGGCAAATTCTCCTGTCCTCCACTCTTGTTTGATTCAGACCATCAACAGATTGAGTGAAGCCTACCCACATTGGGAAGGGTCATTTGCTTTACTCAGTGTCCTGTGTCAAAGGCTAATCTCATCCGGCAACACCCTCACAGATGCACCCAGAAATAATGTTCAGCCAAATATCTGGGGACTCTATGATCCAGTTAAGTTGACAACACACATGCATACGCATTTCCACCTCGTCACTAATATGGCCATGCACCTTCTTGGTTTCACTCCTCCTCTTTCCTTTTCTCCTCTTCTCATATTCCCATATTTCTTTACAACTAAGACTAGTCAAAAGAACCAATCTATAAAATAAGGTGTAAAAAAACAATCAAAAACAAGCATTTAAGAAATACTGTTTTGATTCTTCAGCTTATTACTGAAGAATTACAGCTTATTACTTTGATTCTTAAGCTTATTACTAAGAGGTTCAGACTCAGTAGGTTTCCCTTAGTTCTTCACCCTTTGCTCTTTTGCCCCCTTTTTACTACTTGGAATGCAGATGTGATGCCTGGAAGTGCAGCAGCCATCATGTGACCATAAGACCAACAGTTACATAATACAGACGGCACAGCAGAAAAACGGACAGAGCTTTGTCTACTAATACCTCTGGGGGCTGCTGAATCAACCCTGCAAATACATTACTTTGTTCATAATGCAACTGCCATTATTATTTGATTTTGACATCTTTTATTCAAAACCTTGCCTACTTTGAAGAAACCATAATGTTTGATTTTTGCCTCAATGGCTAGCATTTATAATATTCATTGCCTTCATTTGCTGCTCAGTGAAAAAATTTTTAAAACAACATTGCAATTAATCAAAAGTATTATTTCTATGTCTTTATAGAGTTTTGCCAGAAAAATGAAAGAAAAGGAATTCAGGACCCACAAAGCATTTTTTAAAACATTTTGTTCTTTTTATGTTTATGGAAAACATGCATTAAAATATCTTGAAAACATGTAAGGTGGGGTGCCAACAAAAATGCCAGTTTGTTTTTTCTTCTTCTATTTATAGCACTTTGATTTCATTTTTACCTTTTTAAAAATGTTTTGTAAGTAGACTCCATGTCCAGCATGGAGTCCAACACGGGGCTTGAACTCACGACCCTGAGATCAAGACCTGAGCTGAGATCAAGAATCAGATGCTTAACCAACAGAGCCCCGTGACTTTGATTTTGAATTAAACACTTCCTACATCTTGCAGACAAATTAGGAGATTTGAAAACATCTAGTAAACAAATAGCCACCAAAACAAAAAAAAAATTAAAAAACAACAGAAATCATTGAGAAGAAATTCTCTAAAAATAAAGTAGGGATGGTATCAGTGAAACAAGCCTGTGGATTTCCAACGTATCTGTATTCCTTCGAAACTAACATGTTGTTGGTTCAGACTTGGGTGTGTATCACCTCTGTAATTATCACTTACATGAGTGGTTCAATGTGGATTATTACAAAATAGAACTTGATCTGGCTCCTAAAAGATGGTGTTAAGAAATCTAGGAAACCCTTGGCTTTGTGACCAGTGTGTGTATGGCTGAAATCACAGCAAGCAAGGGAAGGCCCAGAACAGGGAGGCAATGGGTAGTTTGGCTGCCATGGTGGAAAAGAGACAGAAGCCAAGTGGAAATCCTGCTGGGTGGTCATCACGTGCATTCACAAGGAATTGTCACTAAAGATAAAACCTCAGCCCTCTGGATAACATTTGAGTCATTCACCTCTAAGCAGCATCAGATCTAAACCTTCCCCCCACAACCTTTTCTTGCTTTTTAATGAACCAAAAAAAAAAAAAAAAAGACATTAACTGTGGATGATGCCAGAGATACCAGCCCTTATCACTCCGCTCTTGACTTGTCTTTGATGAACCACGGTCCCTCACACAGCTCTTTGCGGAGAGGCAGTCCATAAACGCATCCTGAATCAGGAAATCTCAACAGCTAAGATAAAACAGTACTAGGAATATTGTGATCCCTTCATCTGCAGTAAAAGCAACGAGCCTCCAGTGACATTGGCATTTGTAAGCCAGTGTCACAGAAACCAATTCTGATTCCCTCCAAGTCAATGGACATGCAGAGTCCTAGAGCATGGAAGCTGAAATTCATTGCAGCTGGAAGTGCAAATCTTTTATCTTGAGCTTTTCTTTGAAATGCTGAAACGTACATGACCGATGCCATCCTGACCTTCAGAAAGTCTCCTTCTTCCCCTGCACCCTCTCCTGCCAATGGAAGTAGAAAATTGTAATGCGAGGATACATTTCTCATTGAAATTCAGAAGCCAACTGATGCTTCTCCTGAATTCTCTTGCATTGCTACCCGTTTGGTTTTCACTTGGTGCCTTCATTAATTCTGCTGCATAGAATTACAAGGGAAGAACCTTCAAATCCAAAAGAAAATTTAGAAGAAAAGGCTCATAAAAATGGACCTTCTTTCTGCATCTATTGAATCTGAAATGTTTTCAGCTTAAATGCAACTTCATATCAACTCTGGGATTCTCGGTGGGTCCCCCAGGGGTCCTATCGTACACACATCTCGGCCATTCCCTCCTCTGGCCATACCCTTTATCTTGCACATATCAAAAGTGCCTCTTTACAAATGCCAGTTATCCCACCCTAGACTGCTTCGTCCTATTTTTCCTACAGCCTCCGTCTTCCCCAAAGCTTACAGTTATGCTATCCACACAGAACCTTCCATCCATTGATCCTACTATTTTTAATGATTCCTCACGGCTTTCTTGAACCTCATTTTCCCTGTTTTATACCCTAATTTTGTGGTCAAACATAACAACATCCTTTATATGTACCCTTAATTCTCTCACCTCCTCCTCGTCCTCCCTCCTCCTCCTCCTCACTTTCTTGAGCTCCTGTCAGAGGAGCCCACTTTTCACTTACTCCATCTTTGAACATACCCCAGCTGGATGTGGCTAGCAAAAACGAATCCAGATCATGCTGGATGCTTCATCTAAATGGAGACTGGAAATCCCAAGGAAGTCTTCCATGCAGGCAGGTAAGCATGCTACATTTCTCTATACCTCTGTCATTTCCTGATCTCCTCAGTGAGTCTTTCTTACTGGCTCCTTGAATCTCCATCTCCATCCCCACCCACACTCTGAGTTCACAATATGGCTTCCTAGTCGGCTGAGGAAAGTGGAACATTTAGGAAGAGGCTGGGCATGGGTTCCCACCATTTCTCCCTGCCTCTGCTCCAGCAAAGTCCCCTCTGCCTCCTGCAGTAGCTCATTCTCCCTACACAACCCATTCCCCATTCTCATCAGCAAACAAATGGGCTTATCATTTGTCTCACCTTCAACAACAGGAGCAAGCCCCCGCTTGAGCTTTCTCCCAACCTGGTGCTAAGACCACATTGTTCTGCATTCCTAATCACACAATTCCTTTAAAGAATGGTCTACAGTCATGTTTCCAGCTTCTTTTCTACCATTTTGTCCTGGATGCTCCCCAGTCACTCCATCAGCATCAGTACTCAAAATCGCCATGCTGCGAAGCCTTGGCTATTTCTCACACCCCTAGGAGGTTTTTTTTTTTTTTTGTCCTCTCCCTCTTTTCCTCCTGGATTTCTGGATGGTCCTTCTGTGTCTGCTTTCTTGGTTCTTCCTGTCTCTCTTACCTCCTATCTCTCTTGGGAAGAATGCCCAGCACTCAATCCTTGTGCCTCCCCTCTCCCTCTCTCTACACTTATTCTTAAGGGACTCACTGAGGCTCATGGTTTTAAATACCACTTGTACAATGATGACTCCCAAATTTGAAAACCTTTCCCCTCAATTCCAGAAATATACGATCATCGCTGTATGACACCTTCACTTAGAGCTCTGATAGCTAAGTCAATGCACATCCCAAACCAAGATCTTGTTGTCACCCTCAAACCAGCCACTCCTACAGCCTTCTGCTAAGGTCCACACTGTTCGGGTCTTATAATTGCCCAGCCACAAATGTGCCTGCTACCCTCAGGCCCCCACTTTCTCCTTCAGCCCTCATCCGGTCTGCTGAGAAACCCACCAAGAGACATCCAGAATCGCATGACTTCTCACCAATGTTCTGACATCGTCATCTCGCCCTTGGGTTGCTGCAAGCATCTCTAGTGTGGTCTCCCTGCTGCTTCCTCTGTGTCAACCGCCCCCACCATCCCTTTGGTCTACTAAAGTGTTAGGACACAACGCCAACCATCTCGGCAAACACCTTCCACATCATCCGGCTCCGTATCTACTCAAGCTCAAAGTCACTGGCCTCATTACGGTGCCTCTCCATGCCATGCACCATCTCATCCCTCATGACTTCCTGGATGTGTACTCTGCCACAGACACACTCTCTTTTGTATTTCAACTTCCTTTCTCTTTCTTTGGCCTCCAAGCTCGCTCTACCTCCATAGAGCCTTTCCACCTGCTCCTGTTTCTTCCAGAGCTTCTTCCCCAGCAGCCTTGTGATTTATTTTTTCACTTCCTTCGGGCACCTGCAAATTCCCCCTCTCCGGAATCCCTTCTAACATTTCAACCAGAGCCCTGATGCTTAATAGTTTATTTGTGCTCCCCGTTTATTTGTGCTCTTTGAAATGTCATCTCCATCCCACACACTGCTTTTTTTATGTATTTATCATCGTCCCTATGACCATCTCTCACATTAGTCTCACAGTGGCATAGATTTCTATCTGTTTTGTTGATGACTGCAATCCCCAAGCCAGGGAATTTTGTGACAATCGTTTGTTGAGTGAATGCTGAATACAAGTACAAAGAGTTGAAATAGTTGAGGGCAGCTGCATAAGAGGAATAGCAGTAGTCTCTGGAGTTCCCAGAGACCACTGTCTGAATTACTGGCTTTTTGGAGCTACTTGCATTTTTCTTCAAAAAAAAAAAAAACACAAAAGTATCATGTCAATATAAACTATAGCTATTAAATATGTTCTAACAGATCTGTTCTTCTCTGTAAGCATTTGGGCATTATAAGCATTTGCCCTGGGGACAGATTTGGTTATGTACTTCTCAGGTACCGGAATGTTCCAGGAAGGAGGAGCTGTGTGATACGTTGGCACTTGAGACCAACTGGTAAATATCATGATGCCCAAGTACAAACATGATGCACAACTTGTCTTGATAAAACAAAATGAGTAAACAAACGAAGGAAAAACCCTCTTGTACCTTCTACTTTAATTTCCTTTATATTCTGCTTTAAAGGGACACATTTCTGCTTATGATTTCAATTAAAAATTATTTTTTCATAAAAAGAAATCAACTCAGTCCTTGAGATCCAATATCTAAATAATGTGACTCAAACGCTTAGTTGAAAATATGCTGGTAACCGGCTGATTCACTTTTCTTATCTTTCTGAACTCTGGATTTTTTTCTCTTTCTCTCCCATGTTGACCTGCCACAAGCCAAGTATTAAAGTTCTTCGTTTGTGTCTCTCCTCCTCAAATCCTGTTTAAGCAACAGGTAATTGTGGCACCCCATTCAGTCGTGTGTCTGTGAACAGGTCGGGTGACAGGGTTTGATCTGTGAGCCAAAGATATCGGCATCAGGGAGCAAGGACGCGGGAGCCAGATCAGTGGATTCCCACATACGGAAGTTTCTGGTTGGATCTGTCCTGGTACACCACGCTCTTTACCAAGATCATGTTATGTTTTATGACAAAGGAAATGCTCTTTGAAGAGCCTGGCCAGACGAATCCTTCAAAGAAACTCTGCACCTGTGTCTGTGTCTGCCTCTCAGCCTTCTCTAACAGACAGTAGTGTGCTATGGAATTAGTGTCTAAAAATATCACTGAATAAACACACAATAGAAAACACAAAGGAAGCAAGAATTATGGGCACAGTCAAATGGGAAAAGCAAAACTTAAATTACAGGTCTGAAAAGCGAGATCTTTTCTTGGAAGACACTGTTCTCCTTTAAAAAAAAAATGATTCTAATTCCAAGAAAACGGAATGTAACACAAAGGCTTTGAAAGGGAACAAGGAGGCAGCTCAGCACTAATTCAGTTTAATTAATGCCATCCTGTTCTTTAGTCCACAAACAATTATTGCAAATGCAAGATATCTATATCGGCCCTTCCTTAAGTGCTCTCTATACTTTTACAAAACCCATTTTATCACCCATTTGTTGCTACCAAGAATGAACTCTGAATTATTCCAACAGCATTTCTGTGCTTCGTATAGAATAACTTCATTTTACCATTGATCGAGGAGATAGGAAAGTCTGCTCGTTGGCTTGTCTTGTCTAGGGCAGGCTGAATAAAATCTCACCAACATCACTAAAATCATTCTATTTCTTTTAGTAACTTGGTACCATACTGGGTTTGTTTCCCCGCCACCACCTTCCCGCCACCTCCCAATGGTCTTAGCAACAATCACTAATGGCTTTTTGGAAAATGATTCTTTGTAGTGCTTCTAACTCTGAAAGTCACTAAAAAGTACTGTGGTCAGTGGGATGATAACAACTAGTGAGATCTCCCTTGTCTTTTTATGGGGTGTTTTAGTAAATGACATTGAGGACACTGGGAAGCAACTTCTTCTCCTTGAAGGAAAAAAAATGGTCCCGTGTTTCTACTCAGATAAAGCTCCAATTGTGAGGGCTGACACTTGTAGCTGGGACCATGTGTTTGTCCCAGTGCTTAGAACCCTAGAGGACCCCTGATCTATTTGAAATCAACTCTGTTCATCTCACTTTGTGGATATCTCTGGGCTGGAACCATCCTCTTCACTCTTTCCAACTTAAGTGCCAGGACTGTAACATGCAGAGATTCTTAGGAGGTGTAATAATGACTTGAAAATTCTCTTTGGTATCTCACATTTATTATTATTGTTTAATTCAAGTAAATTTGTCACTCCATCCTATAAGAATATCCCAATATTGGGTGCATTATAAAATTAAAACTACAAATTACCAAAAACGGGCACATCCAAAAAGATGTGTTAAAAATGACTTCCCAGTCAATAAAATTGATACCTCCCCCAGAAATGCGCTATAAATTACTTGCCACTTCCCATATCTGACATCTCAAAGAACTGAACAATAGTTGTCCTAGAACTTTGTAAATTCTACATCACTGCTTCGTACCCTAGGGATATGTGCACCCCAGTTTGAAAAGCATGGTCCTAGAGAAACATTATCATTACATATTTATTCCTGACCACTGGGATCAATCATGTACTGCACAGACAATCAGGTACTGGAAGCCCATATAGGACACAGGGATTACTTTGTACTAAGGTTGCCATACTTGGCAAATAAAACCACCACGGGATACTCAGTTAAATGTGAATGTCAGATAAACAACACATAATTTTTTTCGGTGTATGTTCCATATTTATGTAAAATTCAAGTTTAAATGGGTGCCTTATATTTTATCTAGCAACTGTATTTTGTGCTGGTGTACATAAAAAAAAAAATCACACTTGCCCAAACTGCACCGGTCCTTCGGATCTTCCTGTCTTATGCCCTACACCAACCTTCCTTTCTATGATGTCACTATGTATCCTTTCATGATGGAGCTGCGTGGTCCAGAATGCTTGGTTACTGGCCATTTCCTTCTACCCCAGGCCAATGTTAAAAAGGGAATTTTGCCATTGTCCGGGGGTGTACAGAGGAGCTAGTTTCCAACGTTATTTATTTAGTTTCAGGTGTGTTGAGCTTGAAAACACACAAAGAGGCAGGTGCATAAACAGATCCGGAGCTCAGGAGATTATGTAACGAGTGTAAAGTTTAAGAGCACAGAGGGATTGGATTAAATCCTATCTCTGCTACACCCGAGATGTTGACCTTGGGCAAGTTCCTTAATTTTTATATGCCTTGGTTTTCTTATCTGTTGAAGGGGAATAACAATATTAAGCTCTACCTCCTAGGGATGTAATGAGGTCTGGGTACATTGAGCGTCTGGTGTAAATACTGTTAACGGTTCCATCTTGTTACTCTCCCACATGAATCATTAACAGGCGTTTCTCCACGAAGGTGTGGGATTGAGTAAGGTAGCTTGGGAAGACACTTGGCAGAGGTAGAGCAAGAGAGGGCTCAGGACAAAAGACGTGCTTAACTCTAACACATAACCATCTGGCAGAGGAGGATGAGTCCAAGAAAGGTTACAGGGAAAGTTAAGGAAGAATGAGAGAGGACAGTGTTGTGCCATGGGGGAAATGGCCAAGAGGCCATGTTGGTAAGAAATCCCATAAAAACAAAGCTTAAAAAAAGGGGGGGTGTATTGCAATCAATGATATGGAATTTTTGGAGTCTTCGTGACAACTGTTTGGGGGGTGGGGATGAAAGGGCCAGAAGCCAGGCCGAAATCGGCCCTGGAGGGAATGAGAGTTAGTACGTGCAGACATCAAGTGCGGACCACTATCTTGAGAAGCCTGCTCCTGAAAGGAGGAGAGAGAAAAGCTGAGGACATGCACGCTTGAGCTCGTGTTCTATTTAAAAGCAAAAGTGTCTCACGCAAAGGGCATAATTAGGTAGATTTGTTATACGCCACAGGATGGAAGTGTATAGAGCCGATAAAGTAATGGCTTTTGCTATTTCTGTTTCTGTTCCTAATTGCTACTGAGCAAGTCACTGTAAATCAGAAAATTTAGGAGAGGCAGCTCTTCTGCGCGGGGACCTTGAAATGCAAAGAAGCTCTGCTGGAGGCAAAAAATTTCGTGGACCTGTGGCGCAGTGGACAGGACCCAGCCTGTACCCCGAGGACTCACCCCGAGATAAACAAGATAAATCATTCTCCTCTACAGTCCTCTCCTACCCTTCCTGGAGCCTCCGCTGTGGTGAGTAGGTTCAAAATCTCTCTTGCTGTATAAAAAAAACATCTTTAATGTTTAAAATGCTAGCTTCAGATACTCAACTCTTCTGCAGGTTCATGCCCCCAAAGCTTTTAAATTAGT
The DNA here is from genome assembly GCF_905146905.1 of Nyctereutes procyonoides. Taxonomy (NCBI): domain Eukaryota; kingdom Metazoa; phylum Chordata; class Mammalia; order Carnivora; family Canidae; genus Nyctereutes; species Nyctereutes procyonoides. The sequence continues at coordinate 4,162,312 of NW_026575125.1, forward strand.
AAAACTTAACTCATCACTTACCTCTGTGAACACCTTATGCAAGCAGCCTCTTCTTTAATTAAATATACATTTATAAATAAATGTATGTGTGTGCATGTGTTTACGGGCACGCCACACACAAGTACCTAAAACTTCCGGAACCGGGCCTGTCTTGGCGCCTCAGCGTGGCTCCTGCTTATTTTTTATTTTATTTTTTATTTTATTTTTTTTAAATTTATGATAGGCACACAGTGAGAGAGAGAGAGGCAGAGACACAGGCAGAAGGAGAAGCAGGCTCCATGCACCGGGAGCCCGACATGGGATTCGATCCCGGGTCTCTAGGATCGCGCCCTGGGCCAAAGGCAGGCGCCAAACCACTGCGCCACCCAGGGATCCCAGGCTCCTGCTTATTAACTCAGTTTTGCGGTCACAGACTGGAGCCTTCTAGGCAGGCGGATGATTTCATACCGGACAGGTCAAGGCATGCTTACCTGGGCTCCCTCATCCCTTGCAATCCAGCGGCTGATGGATGATGGGCGCCTCTTGCCAGGAGGGCCTCTCCTCCAAAGTTACACAGGGGAGGCATGTGCTTCTGCAGTTCTTGGTCTGTGCAGGTGGACATACACAGATTTTTTTATTTCCCTTTTCTGCCACCTTCCTGAAAGTGTGTATCTCCTCCGCCGTCCTTGGTAACCGCCGTGCTTTCATCCTTGCAGAGTCAAGCATTTGTTCCCAGGGAGGGATTAAAGCACAGATCAGACCTTATAAAGCAGAGCAAGCTACTGTTTCAGGTCAAAGGTCACACGAATTATGTCAATTTAATAAGCACCTTCACAAAGCAACTTTTTCTTTCTTTCTTTCTTTTTTTGCAAGACCAATCCTCGCCAAAACTAAGAAGAGCAAAGGGGAGCAGGAAACCTTTATGTAAATGTCACATTTTACTTTCAAATTCCTAAGCACAATTATCCATTATGTCCCAGAAAATTGGTAATAACTAAAAAAAAAAAGCAGATAATGGGTAAGTACTGTGGCAGACCAATTATAATGTATGCTTAAAATTATCTTTTTTGCAAACTTGCTCTCAGCTTTTTGGTTCTTTTGATTTATGTGGACCGTGACTTTTTATCTCTAGGTTCCATCTCTCACTCTGAGAAATCTGGTGAAATCTTTTACACTTAGGGAAATGGAGGGAATCCAATTTCTTTTCTCCCAAGATGACACAGATTTTTTTTTCTAATTCATCATTAATTTATTATGCTGTTGAACTTTAAGAAAACTTCTATTTGCTTTTATAGGTCCAGATAGCGATATACAAATCATGGGTATTTCATATCACTAATGGGTGCATGGCAAAATATAAGAAAAAGGTTTTCAGTAACCTGTTCTGTACTTTGCACCTGGAAGTTATAAGTTGGGCAGGCTTTTAAAAATCCTTCAGCAGTTGGATACGACTACAAATAGCAAGATAGAGCACTTATTTTGAGAAATCTTTTTTTTTTACCCTCCATAGACTCAAATCTATTAAAAAAAATTATCTTCTTACAGTGTTATTATAAGTCAGTCCATTTAAAGTGTGGAAGTGAGAAAAAATGTGCCTCATTTGTATTTATTCTCTCTGGGTTGAACATGATTTATCATGGATGTAGCTGCACATGATTTTATAGCTTTTCCTCCTTATGAAATGTTGAGGTGGCAAGATTTCCCAAAGGAGACTCCCCGCCCCCTCCCCAAGACTCATGGCTTCTTTGATGCTGCTTCTTCTCCCCCGTTAGTTGTGGAGTTTGTTCTGTTAGTCCTCAGGTTGACTCCTAGGGGTATTTAGGATGATTTGATAGCTACTTAGTTGTGTTCATGGGATGAGAGGAGCCTAGGGTCCTCCTACTTGGCCGCCATCTTCCTTCTGTTGCTGAGACAAGATACATTTTTATCCTTATTGACAGTCTTGCCAAAGCGTGGGGGGAAATGTGTGACTGTGAAAGGTTTCCTTAGAGGTGTCACAGAAGCCACAGCATTAGAGGAAATAACCTTATATTGTAATATCAATTTCCCGATACCTGGAGATACATTTATTGTTAGAACTTGGAGATCCTATTTCATGAAAAGAACTCAAGGATTCTAGACAGCTGTTAGAGGAGTCACATGAAGATCTTTTCAAAACACAAAGATTTGCACACTGTTACCTCTACATTTGGGATCACTGACGTTGGATTAGCTCTTGCTTCTGTGTGGTTGTGTTCACTGCAATCAAGAGATAAAAGCCATTCTGGAATAATGCGACAACACCGAGCTGGAATCTTAGGCCTCTAACCTTCAGCCTCTCCTTCCCTCTAAGATAAAAGGCCTTTTCAGCCCTTTCCAGGGCTCAGCTTGATTCATGGTTTATAGTGGTGATTGACACCTTATGGCCCATGGGTCAAATCCGGCCTTCTGGCTGGTTTTGTAAATAAAGTTTTATTGGCACTTAGCCTCGCCCACTGGCTTACATATTGTCTGTGGCTGTTTTCATGCTACAAGGACAGAGTTATTATGGCAATTATGGGTGTTGGTGGGAATTAGCGGACCAAAGTGCCATATGTACAATAACTGAATTACAGGCAAGATAGAAGAAATTGTTATTTATCAGCCAAAAGCTGAGGATAACCACAGGCTCTAGTTTACTAAAACCTTAAAATTGCAAATTCTCAATCTAGGACCCATTAGAGAATTATCTTGTGGGTAGTAGGGGTTGGACGAAGTGGTCTGCTAGTCCTGAGTGAGCAAACTTAAAGAAGTCTATCTGAAATGATCAATCATTTTGTTAACTTTTTTTCTCTAGTGTCTGACATTCAGTGTCATATCACAGAGGAATAATTTCCTTTTTGGTTGTGGGGAGCGTTCTTCCAGAGAAAGCATTCCTCCCTCAATTCCCCCTTCCTCAAAGTTATGGTGGCAAGAGGTCCCACTCTTTTGGATTCTCTCTCTCTCGCTTGGCTGCCCTGGTAAGGAAGCCAGGAAGCCTATTTGTCACTGTCACCAATGCCCAATCCACCCAAAGCTGTCTGTACCAGCCTCCGGTGAAGAAGCTGTTGACCTGACTATTGTAGACTCTGAGGTCAGTATTCCTCTCCACAGAAGAAGGTCTTTCTTTCCCATTATTGGGAACTATCCAAGTCTAAGTGTGGGATTGAAGGGAAAAATAAAACAAAAAACTATGCAAGTTGCTTTAGTCCCTACTCAAGATCTCCTCTGGGCTGAGCTACAAGAGTGGGATGCATGACTTTGGCGTGATCTGTTAGGGTTTGGGGTGAAAGGTAATATAGAATATTCACATTCCAGACACTGTGTTCTGTGTTTATATTTTTAGGGAGAAATTGAGGAGACAGTTCAACTTCCTTGGATATGCAGGGGAGAAAAAAATTTTCCTCCTCCCTCTTAGTTTATAGTAATGAGGCCTGTGAATTAAATTGATAAATTGACAGATTAATAGTATAAAGGGTTTATTTGTGCATATGGTGTCCTTCATACAAAAGAGCCTAAAGACAGGCACCTGGGTGGCTCAGTCGGTTAAGCATCTGACTTCAGTTCAGGTCATGATCCCCAGGTCCTGGGATCCAGTCCCATGTCAGGCTCCCGCCTGCTTCTCTGTCTGCCTCTGCTGATACCCCTGCTTGTATGTACTCTCTGTCAAGTATTTTTTTTTTTAAAGTTTTGTTTTGTTTTGTTTTTTAAAGAAGAACCTAAAGAAGGAGTTAGACTAAGGAGCTTAGGTGCCATTTTAACAAAGCACCATGAACTGTATATAAGTGACAAGAAAGGCAAAGGTGTTTGGGCTTCAAGGGGTAGTAAATTGTGGGAGGGTAAATATTTGGGAGGAACTAATGAAAGATAAGGATTATTTTAGTAAGATTTGGATGGTGATCTCCTATGATAAGGGCTGTTTTCCTCCTGGTATAGGGGAGAGGAAGGGAAATACTTTCTTCAGAAGGCAAATGCATGCCCTGCTTTGGGGCAGATAGTGGGAGGGCAAAGAGCTCTTTCTGCATTTCGTGCTTCTTAATTGCCTTCAACTCGAAATAACCTTAGGCCAGAGTGGCACATTTTGGGATGGCATATTCTTATCCACCCCCACCAGATACCCAAAGGATGAATAGTGTTCCCTAAAAACTGATGTCTACTCAGAATCTCAGAATGTGACCTTATTGGGAAGAAAGGTCTTTGCAGGTGTAATTAGTTTCATCGTCCTGAATTTAGGGTGGGCCCCAAATCCTTATAAGGAGAGAGGATATAGAGATGCACAGGGGGAAAGGCCATGGGGAGAGGGAGGCAGAGAAACGAGTGATGCTGAGCCAAGAATGGTGCCACTAGAAGCTAGAAGAGGCAAGTAAGAGTTATTTGTTAGGCTCTCCAGAGGGAACATATCCCTGCTGACACGTTGGCTTTTGGACTTTGGTTTCCTGACCTAAGAGAGAATACATTTCTGTCATGGTAAGCCACCAGTTTGTAGCACTGTGTCCTAGCAGCCAAAGAAAACTACAGCTGACCCATGAACAGCACACATTTAAACGGCACAGGTTACGTGTTTTGTTTTTTTCCCAAAAAATAAGGTACAGTCCTATAAATCTATTTTCTCTTTCTTATGATTTTTTTTTCTTCCTTATGCTCTTCTTGATCACATTTTCTTTTCTCTAGTTATTGTAGGAGTATAGTATATAATGCATATATACACTATGGGTTAATTGTTTATGTGGTCGGTAAGGCCTCTGGTCAATGGTAGGCTAAGTAGTTAAGTTTTGGGGGGAGTGAAAGTTATATGTGGATTTTCAACTGTGTGGGGGGTTGGCCCCATGAACCCCCACATTGTTCAAGGCTTGACTGTAATACACATAAACACCTCATCCACATCCTTCAGTAATTACGTGTTCACATTTATCTCTATGTACCAAAAAGTCCCTACAAGGTGGCTTACTATCTACTCTTATGTACTATTTATTGAATAATTTAACTCTTACCATATGCTGGGCGCTATGAGTGGCTTTTTACTGCACATACATTTCAAGGCTTTCATATATATATTTCAAAATTGTGCTACCACCTACACATCTCCAGAGTCTTAATCACTAGCACTTCTAAAATATTTAATAGAATAATAGAACATTTCTTCCTTTGCCAATTATCATTTCAGCAATTACTTTAATATCTAAAATATTTTAAAAGTTTCTTTCATCTCAGCAGAAAGTCTTTCTACTCAGGGAGCTGTGACTCAAAGATGTATCTCAGCCTTAGGCAAAACTGTTTCATTTATTATCCCAGATTTTTGTTATTTGGGTTTTCGTTGTTGTTGTTCGCAGACTTGGGATCGAATGAAAATTTTACGCCAAGACTTTATCCAGTGTAAGGAGCTGAGAAAGCAGGCAATATTCACCCTGAATATTAGGTATTCAGAGAGATGGGTGGGGAATAAAACCTTGGCGCTCTGGAAAACCATGTTTTTATTAGTGCCAGAAATATTCAATGGGTACTTGTTATCTCCACTCACAAGATCTAGGACTCCAACGTAGGATGTTGGCACTTTACTAGTAAAGATAAACTGCCTTTCCACAGGAGTCTTAAGCTCTCTTAAATGGTACCACATTTTCAACACTTCACAAAGCATCAAACACACTGACACTTGAGGCAAACATGAATATTTTATTCTCCCTCAATAAAACAGTTAAACACATCCATTCTCTGCCATTCAAGGTTTTATGACCTAAGGCTATGGCTGCACAATTCAAATTGAACACAGGTGAGGAAAAGAAGAAGAAGAAAGGAGTCCAAAGCTAACGGTACTCTCCAGAAAGTTTTACTTCTCTCTGTTGATTATGTTGCTTTAACGGAGACGTGGAACCTACGACGTCTTGGACAAAGGGTGGCCACAGAGAATTCTGGATTTTGCTTCTCTAACTGGAGTGATCCTTTCACAGTGATTCTTCAGTGAGTCTTCTGAAACTCATCTCCATTGTTTTTTTACCACCATTGACTATGGCCCCATGCCAGTTCTGCTGGTGCTACCTTCTCACCTTTCTAGGCATGTGAAATTAGGCGATCTGAAGTCTTGGCAAAGTAGCTCCCATCCACAGAATTGTCATTGCCTCTAGAATTCAGAAGAGATGGTGCATACAGTGCCCACTCAAAGCCGGACATGCTCCGTCAAAAGAGGAAAGCAGATGGCAGTGCTTGCCTTTTGGATCTAGGTCAGAAAGGGGGCTTCTGTTCTTCACTGCAGAAATATGTCCCAGACACACAACTTCCCTGCCTGTATTCAGCTGGTCACCTCCTCTGAGCACACAAAGTGATAGATTGTGGAGGACTCCCGGCACTTCACAAGAGCTGTTTGGGTGCTTCCAACACTGAGATGCACACAGGTGTGCATATGTGTCCAAGGGCTTCAATGTCCAGGGGCATGTAAATGTGGTTACCATAGTGTAATGCCATCTGCGTGCACTGAAGAGAAGGATATCTAATATGTACATGTAGCAGAATATTTGGGATGATTCCACATCATTTGAAAAACATACTAGATGTGATGATACTACATTGTATGTGCTTACTAAAAAGTCTGGTACAACATAGAGCCAAGAGGTCATTACCCCATCAAGAGGGAATTCAGAGGAAGAGCTTGCTGGGAATGAGGAGATGGGTTTTCCAATTTACATTTATACTTCTGTACTTTTCTCATTTTGGGGGGTCTTTATAAGAAAATATTTTAGCATTTTTTCTTTATGGGCTTTCAAATGGAATGTATCTGTATTTTACCTGTTTTCAAACTATAAAAACTAGGAAACATTAATTAAAAAGTCAGGGGGGAAAGATGTAAGGAGGAAATCTGAATGGTCAAAAGAACACGAGAAGACTATATTAACAAAGATGAAAATTTTAAAAAATAAAATCTATGAAGACACACTGACAATACGTTAAGTGCCCAATAATGTCAGATAGATGAGACAAAGGGTGTAATATTGACAAAGTCATGTCTGGCCAGTAACAATGATATCAAAGAACACTATGAATTTGTACAGAAAGATGTGAATATATATATATATTTGTAGACATTTTATTTAAGGATCCTGTGTTGTGGAAGGATATTCTCCAGGTCTTGCTATAATGAAGGCAATATGGAAGGTTGTGCTATAAAATGTAAACATCAGTCATTCCAGTGGTAGGATCATTGTAGAACATCATCGCATTCTTTATGCTTATAGACACTTCCTAGGTTTAGAATGAACATGCACTAATCTGATATTTGGCAAAGAGGACATATATTAAGAGGTGCATGTAGAATCTTGGCCCAAAGTCAACAAAAACAGATGGCACATTTAAGAATAGAGTGGCTACAGATGGGGACTGACATGAACATGTATTGTTATCATATCTTATCACTGAGGCTATCAATTCAAGCAGTAACCACATAAAATGGGCTTTAAAAAATATTAGGTCATTTAAACGGAATGAATATTGTGGGCCATATCATTCTTAATTTGACCATGGTTGAAGTTACAGAGCAATGCTGAGATGCAGACAATTCTATTTGTCCTTTACACACATCGAGCCTCTTCCCACAACATTCACCTCCGGGCTTTCCAACAATACTAACTTTTTTTTTTTTTTTAAAACACTAACTTTCACATCCAGCCTTTTGAAAGGAAAAAGAACAGGAGGAAAATTGAGTGTCAAACAACAATTTGTAGCCCCCCATACCTCCATGACTGGAGACTGCAGATAAAACAAATGAAGAGGTCCCCGACAGAGCAAAGCCCTTTCTCCTAGCACACAAATGGACTATTTTTATATTCAGGAGAGAACTCACCTAAAAAAAAAAAAAAGATCCTTTGGTTCTGACAGATATTTGCAGGCTTTAGAAAAGGGGAGGAAAGGATCGCCTTTCTCAATCACTGTTTGAATAAAGGTCCTTATGTTAAACTGACATCTTGGTCTTAGGATGAAACTCTTCTGAGGCTCTTAGAAAATAAAGAAAGTAGGGGTTAGAAATCTGCTTTTTCAACTCCAGGGTCAGGCTCTCAAGTACCAACTCTGGTCTCCTTTGCTTCCTTCTCCCTTCACTGGTGGGGGCAGCTGAGCTTTCACATTTCATACGGTGGAGCAGAGCTTCTCAAACATTGATGTGCACACAAATCCACTAGGGGTCTTGTTAAAATTATAGATTCTGATTCCACAGATCTTGGTGGGGAAAGGACCTGAGATTCTACATTTCCTACAAGCTCTCAGGTGAACCAATGCTGCCTGAACCATGCCTGAATTTGAAGGCTTACAGTGCTGAGGGAAAGAATAATATTTTCACACCCATGAGAATTTTCCATACTTTGCACATCATATGGCCAACTTGCGCAATGTTTCTGGATATACTCATTTTTTTTATCCCAGATTGTAGATTGTGTAATGACAACAGAATGAAATGTCCCTGAAGTGAAGCAAACAGTAAAGAAAGGGATGTTCCAGGGTGTTAGAATCTAGTAGGTCTGGAACCTGATGGTACAAAAATTGAACAAACTAAGTGGCATCATGCCCTGCTAGAAGGCAAGACAAAAATCACAATTTAAGAACATAGGCACACTGGTCAATTTTGTGGTAGTGATAGAGGCAGGTAAAATTGGTGTTTCCTAGGTCAACCCTCTTCACTGCATAGAAGTCAAGAGCTGTGTCACGTGAAGTCAACCCATGATGCCATGATATAATACGAAGGTATAAACCAAGGACCATTCATTCTAGATAACTGCACTTTATCAACAACCCAGAATGTACCCCCCTTACCAACCCACAATACAAATGGCATTTAGAAATTTGTCTCCCTCACCAATCTCCATGGGAAATCCAGCCACCTAAAGAATTTTTTTGAATTTACTTTGTAGACTTTTATTAAAGATATCATAAGTGAGACCAAGGAGGACCGACTTCACACATTTCACAGCTTTTTATCCTCCAGATCTTTGTCACCTTGTATGCCTGTTAAAGATTTCCATCTCCTATTCTCCTCTCTTGTCTCTTTCCTCCTTTGATGATCTTCATCCCCCTCAGTGAAGCCAGGCCACATGGCATTAAACCCATATGCCCTATCAAACTCCATGCTCCACAAAACCAAAGAGTGCTGCTCCCCTTTAAGTGGCTATTTAGAAATCATTTAGTTTCTCTTAGACACTGATGTGACAGTTCTGTGTCAACTTAACCAGTCTAAGGGATGCCCAGATAGCTGATAAAATGTTGCTTCTTGGTGTGTCTTTGAGGATGTTTCTGCAAGAAAAGAGCATTTGAATCAGTATCCTGAGTAAAGAAGATCCACATTCAGCAATGTGTGTGGGCCTCATCCAATCACTGGGGGTTTGAATGGAACGAAAAGGCAGAGGAAGGGCAAATTCTCTTTCTTCTTGACCTGCCATGTCCATCTTCTCCTGCCTTCAGATACTGGAGCTCTTGATTAGAGTGCTTTACTTGGCAGTAAATTGCTTTGTACAGCCTACAGCAAATCAGGAGTAATTTTTCTTTACTTAACACTTTTTATCTTGTTTTTTTATTTTGGAAATATTTTGGATTTACAGAAAAGTTGTAAAGATAGCATGGAGATTTCTCACACACTCTACCTAGCTTCTCCTAATGTTAACATATTACATGACCATGGCCTGCTTGCCCAAACTATGCAGCCAACTTGGGACACTACTATTAACTATATTTATAGACTTTATGAGGATTTCTCCAGTTTTTCCAAAAATGAGATTTCTCTGTTCCAGAATCCCATCCAGGATACTACACTGCATTTAGCTATTATATTATGCCTCCTACTCTCCTCTGCACCATGACAATTTCTGAGAATTTCCATGCTTTTTATGACCTTGATGGTTAGAGATTTTTTAAGAATATCCTTCAACCTGGGTTTGTCTGATGCTTTCTAATGATTAAACTGCACATACGTGTTCTGAGGAAGAAGTCCTCAGAGGTGAGATGCCCTTCTCATCATGTCCTATCAGAAGTCCATGATTTCCATATGACTCATCACTAATGATGTTAACCAGGGTCACTTGGTAAAGACAGCATCTGTTGAGTTTCTCTACTGTTCATCATCTCTTGTGTTGTGTGACCTGGGGATTTTTTTTTTTTTAAGTATCAATTTCCAGAATATCTAAAGATTTATTTATTTGTTTGTTTATTTATTTATTTATTTATTGAGTTCCTTTTCTCGGTTTTCAATTTATTTCTAATTCAATTTCATCTTTGTTGTTTTCTTCCAGAAGAAAAAAAAAATCTTACATACCCTATCTCTCATAGAACTCTCCTGCTTAAACCTGCAGGCTATTTTTGGTTGGGATAAAAGGAAACCCTTATTTTGAGCATCTCCAAGGTGTGAGGGAAAGTAATAAATATTTTATATACATTTCCTACTTACATTTCACAAGAGTTCTCTAAATTAAATATTAACAGACTGTTTTTTCAAATGAAGAAACTAATTTTCCCAAGGCCATAGTTAAAGGCAGTAAGTAATAAAACAGGTATAAGAGAACCCAGATTCTTTACCCAGAGGTTCAAGATCACCCACAAACTTTTCAAATTTGACTTTGTCACTCTACTACATGGGTCCAATCCCACCCATCCCCCAACAAAGAAATGTCTATGCCCTGTACTATAATCATTCCCTAAACATCAGTGCCTGGAACGTTCACTCCTGCAGCCAACTCTCCAAATGACTTTGCCAAATATAATTCATCCTCCAAGCTAAAGCCCACCTCCTCCAGGAAGCTCCCACTGACTATGATGCCCACAATGACATCTTCTCTGTTGTACTGAGTTTGCTGTTCCTAGCATTCACTAGCACCACATGGCGGCATCTAGCCTGTTAAACAGAGTTACCCATCCATGCACCATGCCATGGAAAGGAAATAAGTTCCATCCCTGAATAACAGTCCTTATGCTAGGAAACTCCCAGGAATGGTCTCTGGCTTCTCGGCTGGACCCATGCATTATATCCTGCTCACCACATCTCACCTCCTGACTTTGACCCCATCCTGTGGCCTCCTGTTCCATTTGACTACATGCCCATGCAGAAGTTAGCCAACCACCAAGGCAGAGGGAGCAGTCCTCAAGATGGTTATCACTTCTGATGCTAATAGCAAGCTCTGGGAGGTTTCCCCAGACCACCCTCAGGTTCAGTAATTCTATAGAAGGACTCACAGATAGCACAGAAAGTTGTTTTCCTCACAGTTATGGTTTACCACAGTGAAAGGGTACACATGGAAATCAGCAAAGGGAGAAGGCAGGTAGAGATGCAAAGGGAAAACTGCAAATGCAGAGCTTCCAGGTATTCTCTCCCTGAAGATACATGGGCAGTATTACATTCCCAGCACTGAAGTGTGACTACACACAGGGGTATTGCCAAGTAGGAATGCTTGCCTGAGACTTGGTGTCCAGAGTTTTTATGGGGGCTCCATCATGTAAAAACAATAGGCTAACCATGTGGCTGACCTTAGTCTCCAGCCACTCAGGAAGACAAGCTGATACTGTATACCCCAAAGCCTCTACCCTCTATCATTCCATTAGGTTTTCTAGCATGGTCAGCACCCCTACCCTAAATCACAATGCTACACAACCAAGTGACCTAGAGCCCCAAGGGGGGAAAAAAAAAAAGATACCCTTCTCAGGCAGGACATTCCAAGGGCTCAGGAGTCACTTCCAGAAGCTAATGGGCAAAGACCAGATCCCTTTTTTTGAATAAGATTAAATTCTAGACTACACAGCTGGGTATCTCTTACTGTCTTGGAGATCTTCATCCTCTTTTTTGACACTTACCTTTGTGTGTATTTCTTTTTTTAAAAAAAAAGATTTTATTTATTTATTCATGAGAGACACAGAGAGAAAGAGAGAGAGGCAGAGACACAGGCAGAAGGAGAAGCAGGCTCCATGCAGGGAGCCCGATGTGGGACTCGATCCCAGGTCTCCAGGATCGTGCCCTGGCCTGAAGGCAGTGCTAAACCGCTGAGCCACCAGGGCTGCCCTCTGTGTATATTTCTTACCACCAGAACACGTGTGTATATAGACACTCAGACATTTACAATGATGCTTCCATGGTGGTAGGATCACAGCTGACTTTTTTGTTTCTCATTAATACTTTTCTACTATGGCCATATATCCTACAAAAATGATGGGAAAACAGATTTTAATGAGGCTTTTTTTTTTTTAACATGTTGCCTCTCCAGCTTTGTGACCTATGAACTACAAGATTTGTCCACTCAGTAAGTCATTGATATAAAATAATATTTGGAGGATTATACGCTCTTTTCTCTACTCTGAATTATGTGAAAAATCACTAAAAAGGATATGTTAAGAATAATGGAAATTCCCCTTGCTAATTAGAAGTAGGTATGTTTTATTTTTTTATTTTTTTTTTAAGAATTTATTTTTTTTAAATTTTTATTTATTTATGATAGTCATACAGAATGAGAGAGAGAGGCAGAGACACAGGCAGAGGGAGAAGCAGGCTCCATGCACCGGGAGCCCGACGTGGGATTCGATCCCGGGTCTCCAGGATCGTGCCCCGGGCCAAAGGCAGGCGCTAAACCGCTGCGCCACCCAGGGATCCCGTAGGTATGTTTTAAAGTATGATAACCTAAGCACACACCTAACCAGCATCGGCATACACAAGGGATATGTAGATGTAAACACAACTGTATGTAGATGTTGATATGGGGAAGTGTGTGGATTGTGTCATTCAGGAATATGTAAGATGCTTCGGCCAGTATGATCATGGGAATACACTCTTACTTGTCTTTTGCAAATCTCCTCTGCCCAATCAATGGTGCTATTTCTCGCTATACCATGCACTGTCAATGGAGACAACAGAACCCCTAAGGGACAAAGATCGAATCTTAGGGGAGCAAGAAATCTTAGTGTTCCTATGTATAAAGCACAAATATTCACGCAGTACATAAATAGATGTACAACGCAACTATGGTGTTAAACTTTCATGGCAGGGAAATCATACAATTAGAAAAGAAAATACCCCCCCCCTTCAAAAAAACAAAAGCAACTCCTCTGTGAAGCCTTATCTTTCTCAACCTTAACTGTGAACTCCTTACTTTATACTAGATTTCTCGAATTTACTTCAGCCATAACCACAATATCGAGCGGAGGTTATGGTGTCTCCCCTTCACGTGTGAAGCTCACTGAAGCTCCCTTGTCATTATCTCTATATTTGCAAGAAACCAGCACTGTCTCTAGCACATGGGAAGTGCTAAGTAATCATTTCATGAATAAACAAACCAGCTAAGAACCAAGGCGTAACCATCAAAATAACTCACAAGTACTGAACATTGACAAGGGGCCAAGAGTGATTCTGTGAATCTCCTAAATCTTCACAGCAACCCTATGAAGGAGACACTGTGGTTCCCATTCTCATTTTATAAATGAGAAAAGTGACACACAGGATTTACATCAAGTTTCCAAGTCAATTCAGTCAGTGAGTGGAAGACGCAAGGACAGATGCAGGAGCCTAAACATTGCTCCACTTCTCTGTATCAACACATCATCATTATTCCTGAGAGCAATCCAGCACTTGGAAGAAGTATTCTTTATGCTAAGAAAGAATAAACATACCCTTCATAAATAATACAAAAACAAGCAACAAGCTTCTACAGAGTGGAAAGCTACTGCCAAGGAGCCTGGAGTATGCTGGCAATTAATAAAACATTTTTAAATGTACTCTAATTCGAATACAATAAGGAAAATCAATTAATGATTCTGAAAGAGAGGGCAAGTAGAAACAATTATTATAATTTCACACATATTGAGAACCCATAACACTCCCACTGTCGAGCTCACAAAATCCATTCTGTATCCTATGAGGTGTAGTTTTAAGCACTGGTAGAGATGTTAGATTACATTTTGTTGGACCAGTGTTTTGATTTGGTAGGGTGTGACTCTGAGAGATATTTTTTTAAATCAAATAAAATAACACACATGTTCTCACTAATTCCATATAATGTGCTTGATGACAATGCCATACCCCTATGTATGATTCAACCAGAGCATTCACACACAATAAATTCCAGGCATGCACGACGGATGGTATTAATGTCTCATAAGTGTGTCTAGTTTTCAATAAAATCTCTGCTATAAAATAGAAGACAATTCCAGAAGGTCCTGTGTTTAGATTAGATTCTATTATTTCTGACACATGATCTCTTCTTCGACATAACATGGTCACTTTGGAAAATTCTTATTTTGTTAAATGTGTCCCTGAGCAAATGTCTAAATAATTACAGCCCCTCAAAACTGAAAACTTTAATGCCATGAAATTCAACTAGTGGGAAAATTTCTTTCAATCGTTCCATGTCTGTTGCAAAGGATTGTTTTGGTTTTATATTTAATGTTTCTCAGTTTTGTACAAAGCCAATATTCAGAGTTTTGAAAATCAGCTTTATATGGTGATCATTGGTCTCCTTCCACATTTTCTAAAAACTACAAGTCTAATCCCACTCGGTGTGAATAAATCTAGAGCTTCAGCTATGACCAATAAACCATGATTTCTCACATCAATGGGAATTCTAACAATAGATGTCTGTGCTACAATTTATAGCTCCAGAGCTTTTTACATGTGTGGTTTAATTTATTCTCACAAGAACAGAAGATATTGGCACTGCTATAATCTCTGTCAGATGAGATTCTGGGGAGAAATATCACTTACCAGAGGTAGCACTTCAGAGGAGAGCTTGTGCTGCGGTACGGTGGAAGCCTCTGGTCCACATGGTCATTCAGGGATCCAAGCTGTCCTGCTTCTACCATCTTCAGCCCTCATCTCGCAGCATCCCTCTAGGCATCAGCACTGCAGTCCTCTGGAAAGAAGTGCAGGGGTGGGGGGGAAGGGATATCCTGTGACAGAGTTCCATAGTTATGCCTAGCACATTCACTTCTGCTTACTTCTGGGAGGACCTGGGCACCTGGGTGCACCTAACGATGAGAAAGACTGGAAATGGGCATGCCTGGGCGTATGGAAGAGGGGGTGAGCAAATGGTCTCTCCCACAGCTAAGAAAGAGCCCAAATGGGACTGAGCCAAGTTCTTCTGACCCAAATCCTGTGTCTTCTCTCTATCCATCACTTCCTGAATGCATGGACTTAAAGTATCATTGGATCAAATAGACACTTCCTTGTTGCAAACATTTTTTGTCAGGGGATACAGCCATCACTGTATCCAGGCCAACCCCTTACCCTCCAACATTTTCCTCTAGGAGGAAATGGGCTTTTTAATCTCTTGAGAAAACGATTGCGCTAAGACATCCAGAGCAAACCTAAGTTATGGGACATGCAGATAGCATGAGCCACGTCAAGAGTATAAGATCTGGGGTAGGTGTGGCTTATTTAGTTCCGCCCAGGGTTTGCAGCACCAGAATCCTGGATTACGCAGGTGCTTGCAAGTAGGTACTTACTGGGACCC
Organism: Nyctereutes procyonoides; assembly: GCF_905146905.1. Lineage (NCBI taxonomy): Eukaryota > Metazoa > Chordata > Mammalia > Carnivora > Canidae > Nyctereutes > Nyctereutes procyonoides. The sequence continues at coordinate 4,177,740 of NW_026575125.1, forward strand.
ACTCTCTAAGAGTGGGCAGCCTCTGTGGGTCATGAGAGTGTCGTAGAAATAAAAGCATCTATCCAAGAGAAATAAAAAACATTTGTCCCCACAAAAACTCCTATATGAATGTTCACAGGAGCATTCTTCATAATAGCTAATATGTGGAGAAACCCCAAACGTCCACCAACTGATGAATGGGTTAGCAACATATGTTCCATCCACATAACGGAACATTATTTGGCCATAAAAAACAACGGCATTCTGACACATGCTACGGTGTGAGGAACCTCAGAGATACTATGTGCAGTGAAAGAAGCCGGACACAAGAGGCCACGTATTGTAGATTGCATTTACATGAAATGTCCAGAGAAGCCAAATCTATAGGAACAAAGAGAGACCAGTGGCTTCCAGGAGCTGGCAGACGGAGGAATGGAGAATGACTGCTGATGTGTATGGGGGTTTCTTTTAAGGGGAATAAAAATATTCTAAAATTGCGGTAACGGATGCACAGCCCTGTGAATCTACTAAAAAACACGGAGTTGTAGAATGAGGTGTGTGAATTGAACGGCATGTGAATTCCAGCTTAATGAAGCTGTTGTACAGAAATGAAGCCCTTTCTAAGGCGCATGCAGTGAGCTTGTTCCAAAGGGTCAAGGAAGAGGCCTCCTCCAGCGCTGCTTCCCGGAGACTGCAGCACGCCTGAGGATTTCCTCAGCAACATGGCCAAGACCAGTCGTAGCAACATAACCGCAGCACCTGGGACATCCCATGAAATGGGAGTCCTCAAGACATTCCCTCTGCACATGCCAAGCTTGCTTCTTTCTATGCTGGGTGCATGGAGCCTGAGCAGCCAGGGCACGGACCATTAGTACTGATGTTCCCATCAAGATTCATCCGAAGGACTGACCCAGGACAATGGTGAACTCTACCTGAACCTTGGGATCCTGCAAAACAGGGAAGGCTAAGCAGTTACCCCACTGCCTCTGTTCTGGAAAGCTGCAGACTGCAAAGAACCACCTTTCCTCACGTGGGTTAGATAAGGCTCATGGAGGCCCGCTGGTTTACCTAGGAGAAGGTCAGACACCGCCCCCCGCCCTCCAGATTCCCATTCTTGGCCTTGTGAACGATACAATGGACAGCTCATCCCCACTGATCCACCGGAACAAAATGCCTGTTGACCAAACTTTGCCTCAGCTGTTCTCCTTTGCTCAAAGGCCCTGGAGTTTTTTACTGAGCTAGTTTTTGTTTGGCAGCCTCAGCCTGAGCAAGGACAGCCCCTCCATACAGAACAGGCTGGCTCAGGGGAAAACAAGCGCTGGTTTACCATTGGGTTATGCCACCTTTCATCCCACTTCCCCATGCCTGGTTCCTTCTAGACTTATAGGTCATGACTGTCCTCTCCATAAAAAGACAATCCTCTTTTGCCTAACTGTTCTTGCTGACCTTATAGACAGAGCATCCTCCCAAACTCCAGAGATCCCATGCCCCTAGTAGCTTTCCCCCCTTGCAGAAATCTTTTGGAATACAACTCTCCTAAGTCTGGATTTGGTTTCTGTTGGTATTTGTTTTGTGTTTTGACACCCAAACCCACACGAGGCCCTCAGGATTAAACTGACAAGTGGATCCTCCCAGCACCATCATTAGTTCCTACCCTGGGCTACTTCCCTCAGTGCTGATGGAATGGACTCATCAATACGTCTCCTTGCTTCATCCGTGGAGCTCCTCCATCCTCTGTTTTCTTGTAACAAGTTGAATTACTGCTGATAATCAGATTCTCAAGACACAGCAATCTATGCAGAAGATGTTTGATTTGGAACTCTTGGAAGAAGGTAAAAGGACTTTTTTGATGATGCAAATGATGGCCTACTCTGATGAGAACTGTGACTTAGCGCAACACAGTGGGTTACAAAGGATACACCTTATGTTCCCACATGCCTGCTGGGCAATGCTTGAGCGACGTCTATAGGGGGCCATGGCCCACCGGAGGCTGGTAGGGATCTTCTCTTGGTACTTTCTTCTCTTTCCCCAGCTAATGTGTGTGCAGAACTCTTCCTTTTTATGGAGTTAGTTTCTAATTGGCATTTTCTTGAAATCCTGAGTGTTTATTAACACATTTCTAGCCAGGTATTCCCACCACACAGGGACAAGGAGGATGGCCATACGTTCTTTGTGATATGTGCACTAATGTTCCTCCAGGGTAGTCATTTGGGTTCTTGGTTTTAATCCCTTCCTGTCCTATATTCTGTGGGCTGTTCTAAGGAAAAGCAGGTTTGACAACCATTACTTCAGTCTCCTGAAAATTTGACTCTATGGGAAGGAGGAACTGAATGTTTGGAGACTCTCTGCCAGGTTCTTCATCTGCCCCATATTCCTACAAAAACAAAAAAAACAAAAAACAAAACAAAAAAAAACCCAAAAAACACAACTGTTCTAACCGCACAGAAGTAAGTGGCATGCCTATTCTGGTATTTTATCAAGAACTGTATTCTAGGAAGTGAATGGTGGACCTACATCTAGATTATAGGCACTTTCTGGGCTTTATTTACAAACAGAGTGTTTTAGACAAAGTCTTTTGCATAATACAAACAGCAAGTGATTATTCTCAAATGACCATAATACTCCTAGTCAAAAGCTCTTTCAATTGAAATGACATTAGCATACATCTTATTTTCTGGAAAATATATTGGAAACTGCAGGAGGAAGGCCCATTCTCTGTGCATTTGGGAGAACTAAACTATTGAATAAAGAGGAAAACCAAGTCGTTACTGAAAGGCCTGATTCTCTACTTTGAGGAAGTTCAATAACTCAGTCCAAGAAGTGGGTCTTGGGCTCCTTTGTGTTTGGAATGAGGCACTGATCAGGCAGGCAGGGATAAAACATTGAATAACATATGGTCCCTTCTCCCGAGACATTTATAATCTAGTCTTATGAATATTTCAGTCAAGAATCTCCAATTGTCATGCGAAAGGATGACACATTTCTAAGCTTGGGTTTATTTGTTTTTCCCCCCTCCTAATACCATCCAAATTTAGCGCCTTCACCGACAAAATGATGATGTCCACTTGAACCCAGACAATAGTCCAAAGAACCAAAAGCTAAATAACTTTGTCCTCTGTGTGATATCTGCTTGATTATTTTAAAAAACAGAAGTCGATGGCTATTTTTGCACTAAATAGTCACAATCCAAGCCTCTCTTCTTTGATTTAAGGCTCTTTGGGGTCACTGAAGTGTCATTTGGAAAATTGCTTCCTGACGCATAATATTATGGTAATGATCCCCTAAAGCCTGGCATAAAGGCTCTGCCATGAGAGCTAGCAATTTATTTTCTTCCAAGTATTGTTTTAAAACAAGAGGCAGCTGGGGGTCAAGAGAGAGGCTCCGGGTTATAACAGGCTTAATGCGACCCTTGGAATTTTTTTTACACACTTGAGAGGAGAAAGATTGTTCATAAATACTCATTTACAGAAACAGTTCAAGAGACACAGAAAAGATACATTTCTCTTACATCTGAGCACATGATTATAACCTAATAACAATAGAAGCAAGGGGAAGAGAGGAAGATGCTAGGATTTGGGGGGTAAGGCTAGAAGCCGGGAGACCTAGATTTAAATCCCAAGCTTGCCTCTCATTGATGATATCCATTTGGTTTACAAATCAAGGTTTTTTGAGTTCAGTCACCTCAGATAAAGCAGAACTACTCGCCTCAAAGGCGAGTACTTCACTACTTCACTACACCAGTGGTGAAGTTCAAATACAATACTGTGAGCAAAAGCTAAGAACAAACACATAGTGTATGCACATAGACTAGTCTGTGTATAGTTTACCTACACAGTATGAACTCAATAACTTTCCTGATCATTGCTACTATTATTGTTATACAGGAGTTATACACAAAATAATTACATCCACAGGGCCAGCTACCGCGCTCTGCTTCATATTTGAGACAGGTGGTGCGATGTAAATATATTTTGACTAGGCTACAGTGCCCAGTTTTCAGCTAAATGCTAGCCTAGATGTTGCTCTGAAGTTATGTTTTAGATATGATTACATTCAAATCGACAGACTTGGAGAAAAGGAGATTTCCTCCATAATGCCGATGGATGGGGAGTGGATGGGGCCTGGAGGTGGGTCTTATTTAATCATTTGAGGGGCTTAGGAGCAAAGACTGAAGTTTCCCAAAGAAGAAGCAATTCTGTCTCAAGACTGCAACTCAGAATCCCTGCTGAATTTCCAGCCTTCTGGTCTGCCCTGCAGATTTTGGGCTTGCCAGCCCCTACAATCATATGAGCCAATTCCTTAAAATAATTTGAGAGAGAGAACTAGACAGACAGATAGAAATAAAAATATAGCTCTCTATAGAGACAGAGCCACATCTCTCTAGATAGATGACAGATAAATAGGTAGATCCAATGGAATTATATTGAGATAGAGATATATTGGATTCACCTATGCATCTACCTGTCTTTCTATCAAGACGATCTATCTCTGGCTCTCTCTCTAGCTAGCTAGATCTATGGATGGATAGGTATTACATACCTATATCTATATAGCTATATCTATACCTATGGATATCCTATTTGTTTTGTTTCTCTAGAGAACCCGATCAATTCAGGTGGGGAGAACTGCGGTAAATAGGCAATCTGAATGCTCTGTGATGGGTCTCACCACAGCATGAGGTGCTATGAGAATGCTTTGCGTGAGGGCCACTTAATTATGTCTTTGAAGGACCAGACGAAGCTGCCCAAAATGTGGGCTGAAAATGGATAGATACAAGGGGAGGATTAGCTAGAGGTTTAAGAAGATAAAGGAGACATGGGATGTCTGAGGCCATGAAAGACAAGCAGGAAAGCTTGCCCAAGGGGAGGAAGATTCATCTGATGGGAACCCTATAGAACATGTAAATCACAGAGAGGAATGTGCACAGTGGGGAGTTCAGGCGGGTGTTAGTACGGCAAGAAGATAAATGCAGGGCATGCCTCTGGAGGTGGCCGGAGAGGAAGGAAGGAGCAGATGCTGAAGGGAGAAGACCAAGTATTCGATAAGTGCTACTCCCCTGAACCTCTCAGGGTACATACAGATGGATGGCTGTCCGTGGGAGAGCACTGCAGGGCAGTGGTGGCCCCAGGGAAGACCCAGGCAGTGGGAGAAAGCTGAAAAAGTGGAAGTGTTTGTTCATTGTAGAACAGATGTCCCAGAAGGAGAAGAGCAGTGAGAGGCTCTGGGCCAAGAGCCTGGGGGCTGAGGACCCAGAGTTCAGGAGATGTAGTTGTGATGACCATACAACCAGACTTCATCTCCTGGGCGGGGGCATGGGAAGCCCTAGTCCATGGTGTCGATGGAATCACCCAGGGAGCTTTTACAAATACCACTGCCAGGGGCCAACCCCAGAAATGCTAGCACTAAGGTAGGATGCAGACTCAAGATGAGAATGTCATGAAAACTCTGCCCATGTCATGCTGATGTGCAGTCAAGGGTACAGTCAAGGGTACCCTTGATGTACAGCCAAGGGTAAGAACCATCCCAGTCCAATTGCAGGCCAGGAGAACTTTACTCCCCAGGACTCTAACAATTACAGAGAGCACCTGCTTCCCCTGGCTTGAGGGGACTCCAGGTGCTTGGGAAGATGTTTCCCTTGGCCTGAGATCATTGCAATTGTGAGTGTGTTCCAACGTCTGTGCATGAATAAACTCTGCATTCTAGACCGGGGCCTCTGAGATATGGGTTGCTTTACACCAGAGCCAAGAAAAAGCTCTAGTTTCAGGATAAGTGGCATGAAAACTCTCAGAAATAGGGTCCTTATTCTGAGTCTCCTAGGAAAATCAGATTATAGAATTCTCACTTTATACTTGAAAAAGCTGCAGCCTCTGGTATTTGGGGTATTCCAGACTTTCTGGAAGGGATCATCCATAGTCCACGAGGTAGCCATTATACACTCAGTTTTTAAAGATGAGGGTTGAATAGAGAGGAAAGCAAATTGTCCCTGGGTTATCCATCTAGTAGGTCGAAGAGTACATTAGTTATGTATTGCTAAAGGGATCAGCGGGGGCTATCCAAGTCTGTCCCCACAAAAAGCCAAGACCCAAGTTCTTATTTAACTCCAAAATCAAGGATATGGGCATTGATTCAATAATCCCTTCTGAAATGTGGTTTTCCTAGGAGACCAAAAAGGAGAGAAGCTTCTCTAGAGAGAAGCATGATACTGATACTGATACTGATACTGATACTGGAAGCATGAGTTTTACCTGGATGTCCCATGTGGTTGGACTGGTGGCAGTGTGTGAAGAAATCTTACCATGAAGATCCTCACACATTTGAGGGGAACTGACTACTCTGTGCCTTGAGCAACAGAACTCCAGATCTGGGACATGGTTTGGCATTTGGAGGGAGGCAGGTATGAATCTCGTGACCGTAGCTTAGAGTCTATGAGCTTTAGACCTATATGGTGATGCCAACCCATCCTCTGTGGAAAGTGGTTTGATTTATCCATCCACCCACGAGGCTGGGGTTGCCTGGCTTAATATGGGGCTCTCTCTAAGGTGTGGAGGGTAAACAGTGATCAGATTCCATTTCTTTTGTGTCTTGTATGTCCAATAGACTATCCTTCATCACCACCAAAATCTTGCTCACACATCAGCACTGGCCAGTGTAGTTGACTCACTTCTAGGATTTACTGACCAGCAACTCCCCAAATATACTGACTGTCTTTCTTAAACAACAGAGAGCTTTGTCCCTAAAACCTCTGTGAGGAGAAGGCTGTGGAGTCCTTGTGAGCAGGGCGGGTGTGAATGGCTCCAAAAGTATGCAAAGGGTGAGATACACGATCATAAAACTTGCTGCTCACATAAATTTCCCCTAAAGACTTTTGCTCCTAAAATGGGTATAGGCACAGCACCTTACTGTCTGCAGACAGCAGGACAGCCTGGTGATCCATCTCCGAGCCCACACAGGTCATTGTCCCTTGGCAGGTGTATCAAGATTCTCTTTTAGTGAGCAACCAAGTGGGTGTGAAGAAATGTCCCCACAGGAGGACCATGCTAGGAATAATGGCAGATATCACCTGTTCTCTGAAACCGATCTCTCTGCAGAACCTAATTAGTCTGTAAACCGTACCACCACTCACTATGGGGCACAATCTACTGTATCTGAGGACATTGGAGGTGTAATCATGCTTCTAAACACAGAGTACTTTCCTCTGTCTTAGCAAATCTGAATGAAAAAATACAAGTTTTCTTCTAAAGACCTGTAGTTCTTATCAATAGATTCTTGACTTCACACGGCATAGCAAAGGAGCTGCCATTCATGAATCATTTAGCAGATTTTGTAAAATCACACCATTTTGGAAGGTATGCCATTATTTAAAACTAGAAGTTTTAATTACTCTGTGTCATGTAACATTGTAGAATGCATGAAGCTATGTGCAAAGGGACTCTTGAAATATGTATTTCCTTTTGGCAGAAAAAAATAACTTTAGGGACTCTTATTGATGGGAACAGGGCCAGTACATGGATGGACACTGGGCTCCAGCAAACTTCAGGATAGAAAGAATGTACCTGGGGTGGGATATGATGGCAGGCAGAATAGGCTGGACTTCTATTTGGACATATCTGTGGGAACTCTTTGCAATCATCTTCTAAAATGAAATTTCCCAAGAGAATAACTATTCATCTTTTTTTAAAAAAATATTTTATTTGTTCATTCATGAGAGAGGCAGAGACACAGGCAGAGGGAGAGGCAGGTTCCCTGTCGGGAGTCTGATGTGGGACTCGATCCCAGGACCCCAGGATCATGACCTGAGCCAAAGGCAGACGCTCAACCACTGAGCCACCCAGGCATCCACTTTTCATCTTTTTAAATAAAGGAATAACCAGTGCTCCCCATGTGGCTCCAAACTCAAGGTTTTCAGGATCTAATTCAGACACTAACTTAACAAGCCAAACTTTCATCCATAAAGTTAGACTATAGAAAAGAGAGAAAAACTTTTAGGATGAATGGGATCAATAGATATCAGAGAAATTCCTAGATTTGGCCCCTACAAGGGTCAAGATCATACCACTGACTAGATGGTTGTCCAAGTTAATGGCATGGGCTGATGGATACATTTTCATAGGTCAGTGGTGTCCCTGAAGCGGTGCACAGCAGCTCCTGATATAATTCTGGGCATGAATATACTCAAGGAGACTTGAGAATAGCCCTTTTGAAGTAAGGTTAAACATCATTCTCTCAGCTACTTCCTTAGAGAATTCTGAATGCAGGTCCCATTAAAAGAACAATATAGCAACAAAGGGCATCCTACTACTGTTTATTTAGAGATTGCAACCCACCTTATATCCCTTGGATGAAAATTAGAGCTTCTCATGTACCTACCATTCTAGGAGCCAAAATATCAAGGTTAAAACCCTCCCCTCTGATTTTCTGAGCATGGAATACAAACAAAATAACTAGTGACTCCAAAGGCATTTCAAACATTAGCTCACATGGAGTCATGCAAAACAGGGAAGATTCTGTTTGTAAATTCCAATCACTACTTAGAAAGACATTAAGGATTCATATCCTAGGCAACAGAAATGTGTTCTGTAAAAGAAATCTTCCCACATGCTTTTCTATATTTGCCATAGTTAAGCTTGCATTTAAACAAATGAGGAGTTTTTTACCTCTCTACCCAGTGGTCCTTCAGCAAACCAGCTTTCTGTTCTCCAAGTCGCTCCACGAATGTGCAGAAAGAACTGGATCCCATTGTGGGGACTACAGGAGGCCCCTCATCTAAGACAGGTAAAAACTATGATATCAAGACTACTAGATGTAGATACAAAGGTATTAGTTGCCATTAGCTTACAGGAGAGAGCTTTGTGCAAGACATCCTTGTCCCACAAATAAGAAACTGGCTTCAGTGACCGAGAATCAACAGTCCCCATGGCATTTTCTCCCCATAATAAAGACCATTTCTATGTTGACACGCATCTCTTCTGGTTTGAAGAATAGTCAATGGAATAAATTTAAGACATCAGACTGTGTTTATGGCAGTCACTGGATGAATTATTATTTTCTTCTATTGTACTTTGAATTTATGATTTTGGACCCTTCCATCGTTAAGCCAAGGGATATAAACCTAGTTGCAAACTTTCAGGGACACCAGAGCCAGAACATCCCAGGGATTGCTACCTGAGACCTTTGCTTGAGGCTCTCCATTGATGCTGCTCTTTGGTCAGTGATTTGATAGATGGAAGGCGAGGAGGAAGAGTCTCTACCAACTGATGCTAAAATGCTGAGGCTCCTATCCTTTCAGACCCTGAAAACCTCCACCATGGCAAAGGAAGTCAACACAATGAAAAAAAGCATGGCATCCATAGTGAGAATATGAATGTGAGCACCCTACTATTGCAATAGGGTGACCATGCATTTGGTAGGGAGATGTCAAGGTACTTCTGGGAACCTGTTTGGATTCCAGGACCTCGTGACCTCCCTTTCTACAAAATGCATCCTTTACGTGGTCCAGCCCCATACGCCTGGACACTGACGTTTGGGGGCCAGAGTTGCAGGCTGTCATGAAGTGGTGCTTCCCTGGTGAGTCCTCATGCAGCAAGTGGCAAGTCAACAGTGCTTCAAAGACATGCAGCATTCATTCAATGGGTTGATGGCCATGGGTTCAAGAAACTTTCAGTTTCCTGAAATTCCCTATAACTTCCATTTATCTTCTTTTTTCGAACCCAACTCTGCAGAATACACTGTAGCCCTCTGTATATCATAAGATGTGACATCCTGGAGGCCTTTCGGTGCTTCAGTGATCTCTTTGATGTAGCCCAAGATAGTTTTTATGTTGAATTCCATCTTCAGTGGGTAATAGCATGTAAAGTTCTAAAAGAAGAGAGAGAAGAACATGAATCAACAATAGAAACATAGATTTGTTTTTCCTTGTGTCATTAACATTTGAGAATTTTTAAAAGTAGCCAGTAGTTTTAGTCTTAATTAATTTTTAATGGATTTGTACCATTGTCCAGATTTAAATCACCACTATGGGATGAAAAAGCAGCAATAATTGACTCAATTTAGGTCAGATGTTGGTAATAAGGTTTAAACAAAGATTACGTAACAAAAAAAATGAATGACAGTGATCCTCTCAGATTAAAAACAACTAATAACAACAACAACAAAAGAAAAAAACAAAGAAGATACAACAAAACGAATAAAGAAAAAAAAGGCTGTCAAGAATGAATTCTGGGCCATCTTAGCCAAGGCATCTTTTTATAGATTGGGATGACCAGTCTTAACTTTCACCATAAGCAAAAAGGTAGGACTCCTGATACAGCAGAAAATGTTAAGTATACTCCACAATCTACGTTTCCTGTGTCTTGATAAAACTGCATCCACTTCCCATGACCAAGTCCATTCACTGACCTCATGACCTCTGAACTTTAGATGTCCAAGCTTGGACCTCAAAACAACTGCTAAATAGGATTGGTTGTTAAAGATCTGGAGAAGCTCAAAGCAGACACTTCTGTCATCACATATCAAGAAACGGGTGGAGGATAAGCATCATTAGACAAAAAATAACACCTCAGGACTCATGGCTGTGATTTATTTCTGGATTAACATTGTATCATTGACTATTCACTGTTATTTAACGTTGTAAGGTATAAAATATAGTACTGTAATAATTTATGTCATGTTACCTGACAATACATTATATGTAAGTTATCTTCCAAATTATGTCTCCTTGCAGCTAAACCAGCAGGCATTTGATAGGACAAATCAACATACTGTGATTAAAATATTACTAAATAGATACAATGCAGGATCTTTAGGAATTACCTTCTTTTATTTTGCTTAGTTCTTGAATCAAAGTTGGTTACCACCCCTCCCACGCATACATCCAGAAAACACTTAGCAAAAAAGACACTCTCTCCAGCCTTTCCTAGATATATTGTTGAAGGGAATAGAGTGCAATTGCAAATTATAGGGTTCTAAATCCTTGGTATATTTGTTCCCCCAAAATCTCTGGAGATAAAAAGTAAAAATGAAAAGTAAGCTGCTACCAGGTTGGACAAATAGAGGCATATGCTGGTCACTTTATAGGCACCAAAGGCATATGTAATGAGTGGAATTCAAGGGGAAATATACATTAATAAAAAACAAAAGGTCACCAAAGTAATCATGGTTGAGATACTCTTTTGCTTCTCCCTCTGCCCCTGCCCCTCCTTATCCCCTGGTTCTACATGCTATCTTTCTCTCAAATAAATGAATACAATCTTTAAAAAAATAAAATAAAATAAAATAAAATAAAATAAAATAAAATAAAATAAAATAAAATAAAATAAAATAAAATAAAATGTATTTGTTCTAACAACCATCTTATTGAAAGATGAAATACAGCATGGGATCTCATGCTTTGATAACCCTTTTCAGACACAGATTAGGGCATTTCCTGTTCTCTGCTGCAAATCAGGAGTTACAGACATGCTAGGACTAAGCAAAGATCCCAGCAGTTTTGGCTGGTCCTGATCAATGGTTTCAAGGTGAAAGGCACTCTCTAACATTGGTATCACTGTTATGTTTAATGCCTCATTAATTTTGATCTCCTTTATTATTTTTCAATATATGTTTGGAAGATCCTCATAAAGTCTTTTCGCCAATTTTAGTCTATTCATTCCTGGTTCCTAATGTTTGTGTGCCTTTGTGAAAGATATTTTCTAAAAAGGTATGTTCTAATTATGGCCAGTATATCAATATACAAGTGTTTGGGAATATTTATATGGTATCCAGCAACTGTGATAAAACCTCATTGTTTTGAACAATTGTATCTCATTATTCTTTGAGGCCCAAGGTTTTCTAGGTAGACAATGAATAAGCTCTGAAGGATAACAGCTCCTTCCTTTGTAACCTTCATAGATTTTATTTTATTTTCTTCTTATTCTTTAGTACCTCCAATAGAAAGCTGAATGGAGGTGGTAATAAAAAACATTCTTATTCCTGATCTTAAACAAAAATACTTTTACCTTTTCACCATTAAATATATTTCAACTCAGTTTTGCTTTATTTTTTTAAGATTTTATTTATTTATTTATTTACTGGAGAGAGAGCAAGCGAGCAGAGGGAGGAACAGAGGGAGAGGGAGAAGGAGACTCCCCACTGAGGGTGGAGCCAGACATGGGGCTCAATCCCATGACCCCAAGATCATGACCTGAACCAAAATCATGAGTCGTATGGTCAACTGACTGAGCCACCCAGGTGCCCTTTAGTTTGTTTTAAATAGATATTTGTCAGAGTAGGAAAGTTGCTCTCTAGCCCTAATTGGTAAGGATCTCTTAAAAAAAAAAAAAGTGAGTAATTAATTCGGACTTTATCACATGCTTTTTCTTAACCTATTAAAATGGTCATATAGGTTTTTCTCTAGCGATTAATAGAATGATCTTTCTTATTTTTTTAAAAGATTTTATTTATTTATGAGACACAGAGAGAGACAGGCAGAGACATAGGCTAAGGGAAAAGCAGGGAGCTTGATGTGGGACTCGATTCCAGGACCCCGGGATCACACCCTGAGCCAAAGGCAGATGCTCAACCATTGAGCCACCCAAGCGCCTCAATAGAATGATCTTTCTAATGTTAATCCAGCTTTGTATTTCTAAGACCACCCCAATTTTCCCATGATGTGATTATTATTCTTTATACACTACTAGATTACTTTATTGTTATTTTAAGATGTTCATTCTTAGACTTAACATTTATTCTCCTTGGATAACTTGGTTATTAAAGTTAGGTAGTGTAATAGATTAAGTTGAGATCAGTTTCTTATTTTTCTGGTCTCTGGGAGAATTGTATTGGTTTGGAATTATTTGCTGATCGTTTACTAGAATCAATATATAAAAACCATGTGGGTATAGGCCTTTTCTTCAGCTTTTAAATTTTATGTTTCTTTTTGAGTCAATTCTATCTTTCTAGGATTTTGAAAATTTACATTTTTTAACTTATTGGTGTAAAGTAATTAATGCTATTGTGTTATTATCTTCTTGATCTCAGCAGTATCTCTATATATTTTTTATTCTGATAGTATATTTATCTCTCTCTCAGATCTTTTTCTGTGACTGCTAATCAGTCTTGCCAGAGGTTTTTCAGTCTTACTATTTTATTCTTTTGACTTCAGAGAAGGTTAATCTGTTGTTCTTTTCCTAACACCCAACTGTAGATGTTCAACTCATTTATGTCCATCTTACTTTCTCTTCTAAAGCAACACTCAAGATTTAAATTTTCCCTTAAGATCCTGCTCTATAGTATCTCCCCTTTGTAAAGTATATAGTATTATCATTCTTTATATCTTCCATTCTATTATGATATCTTTTTCAACCCATGAGTTTTTAAAAATGTGTACTTTAAAATTTTAAATATTTCCTTGTTTCTATTTATCTATACTAACCTATTTATCTCTTTGTTCTTGATTTCTATTTATCTCTTTGTTCTTGATTTCTAACTTAAGGCATTATAAAGAGAAAATGTGACTTATATGATACCAGCCTGAAGAGATTTACTAATAATCTGCTTTATGAACCAATTGTTCAGATTTCATTGACATTCCATGTATTATGAGAGAATGTATTTTTCCTTTGTAGCCGGCAACATTCACATGCTAACACGAAAGGCATTTTTCTTTTCATTATACAGATTCTGTTTAAAAGATTTTCACCTTAGAGGAAAGTTATTGAATTGCTGAGCAATGTTCAAAAATTAATTCAAATACGTTTATAGAGTGCTTAGCACATGCTTACATATGGCTATATACTAAGCATTAAAAATACAGTGATGACAGAGACCAACACAGTGTATGTTCCCATGGACCTACCTTAGTGTCTAGTGGGGCAGAGAAAGGAGTACTCACATGGTTACTAATCATTGTGTGAAATGTCAAAAAGGGAATGTGCAATGAGGAAGGTTCTGTTTGAGACACGGTATCGTAGCTACGGTATGCTAGTCATCACCAGCTGTACGCAGAAGTCTGGATACAAGTACAGGGAAATCACCCAAGTATATGAATCATCAAGAAAGGTTCAAGTACATGTCTGTCCCTCCAACCTATTTCTCTTCCATTCTTATCCCATTCCCTATCTCCACGAGGCCCTCATGCCTTTCTCTCTTTCCTCTTTCTTCCATCCATCCATGTGCCTATCTTTTGGTCCTTCACCACCATATCTGGCTTTCTCTGGAAATATATTATTTGGGCCCTCAGGACAGAACTGCACAACTCTGTGGGTGATCAGTTCAGTAGAGTTTCCAGTGACACTCACAACCCATAAATGAATTTTTCCAGGCCAAAAGTTACATGGTTTATCAAATTTGTTGTTGATTGGGGATGTGCCTATATAAATACCAAAGGCTATTTTTAAGTAGTTACCAGGCTCTGTATTATTCTAACAAATGCAATCATCTACAGTGAGGTCCAAACTGGAGTTAACTTTCATTGTGTTCAACATTTCTTTCTTTCCTTTTCTTTTTGAGGGAGAGAGAAAGCAGGGGGTGTGGACAGGGTGGGGGAGAAGGGGAGAGAGAGAGAGAGAGAAAATCAGAAGCAGGATTCATGCCCAGCACAGAAGTCAACCTGGGGCTCAATCTCACAACCCTGAGATCATGACCTGAGCCAAAATCAAGAGTTGGTTGCTTAACTGACTAAGGCACCCAGGCACCACCAACATTTTATTTATTCTGTAAGTGTGTGCAGTTGGGTAAGTTTCTGTTGTTGTTAGATGGATTAACTGAAGACACGCATTGCCCTGAGAGTCAATTAAAATGTGTAGTTATTTTTTTTTATTTAGTTGTTGAGGCATATCTCTCCTCATTGGTATTTGAGAGGCTGGCGTATTTGACCAAGTACTTGGGTGATATCAGTCTCCATCTTGTTAGATTCATTCAATCAATCCAGCCCAGCCATAGCCCTGGCTTAGTTTGGTCTCAAGTGTGTCACTCAATCCATTAGCTAATCATCCCAGCTTCTACTACTTTGTAACCCTGGTCAGCACAATATCTTTTTCTTCATCCAAGCTATTAATTAAAATGGTCCACGGGAGACGACCAATGAGCAAGCAACGGGGAGACTATGAGAAACAACCCCCCACGTGAATATCCCTTAATCATTAATTTCCATAATTTTAACCTGATCTTGATTATATCATCACCCAGTCCTCAAAGCTACGATTAAAAAACTTCATCAAATTTTTGCTCAAATGAAGATACGATCCTTCAGGTCTACTACATTTCTTGTATTTATCAGTCCAGTGAAATGATTCTAATCAGGCATGTTTTGTTCATAATGAGCCCACCCTGACTCATAGCGACCTCCATTTTCTAATTTAAGTGTTCACCAGCCAGCCTCTAAAATAATCCATTTCCAAATTATCCTCAGGGATGACATTAAGTTCATGTTCTCTCAGAGCTAAACTGCTTTCTTGGTGATCTCAAGCGAGATCCAATCATCAAATCCAGCGTCCTCTTCTCAGCTACCCCTGCTTGACCTCTTCGCGGCATTTGACATTGTCAAACACCCCGCCTTGTTTGCTCACACATTTGTGTAATTCATCTCCTTGTTCTTTGAAAAATCAAAACATTTGGTCACTTTCAGTTTTCTGGATGGAAATTGCTGCTGTCTTATAAATGACTTTTCAACATTGCCAATGATAATTAGTCCAGACAATTTGTAAGCTCTTTCATGAATTTGAGAAGCAGCTTATCCAGGCTAGAAAATCTTTCTTCCAAAATTGGTTTCCCCTTCTAACCTCTTCCGGGTCTTGGGATTTTAATGTCCTTCTAAATGTTAGTTTCACAATTACCTGTCTGCAGGTTATTCTCAATGACAGAGCAGAAGAAGCAAAATTAAAGTCTAAGAGCTATTCTTCCTATGAAAGAAGTAGTCAATGGTTTGCATAATTACTTGGATGATGGAACATCCATAATTTAGAGTTCCTTCCGTGGAACCCCTTGATATTGTGAGAGACTATAATTTCTGGTATGCTCTTTATCTTTTGGCCAATTTGGCCAGACAAAATCATCCCATTCTGGGCTTTTCTGCTAATAACTGCTTGCTTGGTTTTGTTTGTTTTAGGAGAGTGGTAGTCAAAAATCAGAGAACAGAGAGGATGTGAAACAGTTATGAAAGCCAATTATGGAAAATAGAAAAAAAAGAAAAATGAAAAAGAATTGTGGGAGGAAATATTTAAAGTTTAGTCCATTTTGTTATGCTAGGTAGTTGTGGAAAGACTACAGCAATCACATTATTTTAGAAGCAAGGGTCCAAGGAAACTTTGGTGTTGCACAGGGCAACTACTAAGCTTGTCAGGAAGCTGGGAGGGTTCCTCCAAAATTTCCATTACTTGAGTATAAGCAGTTACCTGAGCAGAGCTAGTTCCCACCTATTGTCCTATCTTGGGAATTAGTAGCCTTTATAAGGGAAGAAGTAGGTAAAAAAATTGCTATTTGTTTCTTAAGTCCTTCCATCTGTAGTTAATAAAGGATTAAAGACAGTGTGAACTTTGCATAAAGAGACAAATGTCTGCAGAAAGTGGACAGATGTGAAGTGCTCCAAAGTAAAGGAGAGGTAGTTAGATGCCACAGGATGGAGACTTTTTAAATTTCCCAAATTTACTACAGCCTATATATTACTACTTATTGATGATTAGCTAAGACCTTAAAGGACAAAATAATATATATCCTTCTCTCTAGGACTATCATTAAAATGGCAATCAGGAATGACTGTTTAAACTATAGCTTGGCTTGGCGGGGGAAAGACAGTGAGAGGAACATTAGTAGGTGGGAGGGATAGTGATAGTCATAACGAATTAGTGAGAGGGGCATCTAGGTGGCTCAGCTGGTTAGGTCTCAGATTCTTGATTTCAGCTCAGGTCTTGATCTCGGGATCGTGAGTTTGAGCCCTGCACTGGGCTCCATGCTGGGCATATAACCTACTTTAAAAAAAATGAGAATGTTAACTACCTGGATCCTGTGAGAGAAAGATTTAGAGGATAATTTTCATTCAATCCAGAGAAGCACCCATGAAGGCTTCACATATTTTGCCTCGCTAGCTGATCCTATAGAACACAGAGTAAGATCTTCTATGTTCTAGTTAACAGTGTGAACTCAAAACTCTTGTGATATCTTTCATAGTTTTAGATCCCTTGACTCATTCTGAACTTAAGACTTCTTTTTTTTTTAATTTAAAAAATAAATAAATAACTCTATAGGGCTGGAACTGATGGTCCCAAGATCAAGAGTCACATGCTCTAGTGACTGAGCCAGCCAGGCACCCCCGGGCTTAAGACTTCTTGATACTTTTCTTAAAGATTTCTGCAAAGACTTTATATTCCTTGATTGCTTTTGTGCCCATTCTCTCATAATTGGCCCATGTTCTTGTTCTGAGTTCATTTGGAGGGCTTCTTCGTGTCATCACAATTTCTGTTAAAATGTCAGCCTTCTTGTGCCCATTAGGATTGTCATTGCACTGTCATGTTTTTTTTTCTCCTCCCCCCCTTTTTTTTTAAGATTTTATTTATTTATTTGAGAGCACAGGCAGGGGGAGTAGCAGACAGAGGGAGAGGGAGAAATAGGATTCCCATGGACCAGGGAGCCCCACTCAGGGCCCCAGGATCATGACCTGAGCTGAAGGCAGACACCCAACCGACTGAGCCACCCAGGTGCCGGCTGTCATGTTGTTCTTTTTGAAAATTTCCTGTCTGTTCTGTTCTTGCTCCACGTGTAAATGAACGACTTCTTTTTGATTAGTATCTTAAGTACTGTCTCTCAAAGAAAGCCACACCTCCTTCTGAAACTGAGAATTCCCCATAAACTCTTATGAGTCCACAGAAAGGTTTTAGACTCCTCCCTGGTTATGTGACCCTCCTTGCCATTTCTCGTCAAATCTTTTCCAACTTGTAATTCTTTCCTGTTGTGCTTTCCTCTTCTGTTTATGAAAGTACAGATTATATGTACCTTGGACACTCTATGCCTGTTTTTGTTGTCTCCAAGCACTTTTGCCCATCACTACCCTGCATTATAATACACCCCTGCTCCCAGTTACTAGGGGGCCTCCCCACCTCAAAATTCACAATATTTTTTTTGGGGGGAGTGAAAACTCTCACCCATTTTGTTCAGTCAGATCATCAGAATTGCTACCATCTTTAAAATCTGTTCCATCATGCCATGGTTGTAGCCACCATTTGCAAAGGTGCTATGACTGCATATCTCCTTGACTCATTCTGCTTACCCTGCTTCTTTTCGGCATCATCCAACAGCATCCCCAATTTGCATTTTTCCAAACAATGTTTTGCCTTTTGGGCTTTGCCACATCCTGAAAAACATATTGGAGGTGTTCCTCCTGCTTCGGCATCTCCTTCCTCCTCACACTGTCCAAATTTTACTCACACTAGCAGGTTTTCGTTATATGGTGGTGGTTCAACACTTATGTGGTTCTTCATTTCATCAAAGATGAAGTTTAACATTTCCCTTCTGTTTGTTGTGTTCCATTGCTTTGGTCAGGAAAGCAGAGATATCTATAACATTATGAACGAGAACTTGGGTTATTTCTGCTTATTTCTAAAATTGTAAACTATAAAACAAATAAAATACACTAATTATCTCCCTTGAAATAGCCATACAATCACATATGGGCCCCTTATGTTTTTAATATTTTACTTTTTGGTCCATATCTCCTTCATACTGCCGATTCTACGACAGTTGATTCATCTAGCACATGCTGGTTGGTTGTTGAGTCAAATTGGCCCAATTAGAGAAATTATGTTATGTTCTACTCATTTCATAAAAAGATATAACAGTCTTTGGGGCGGAGAGAGCAATACAAATTTGATCACATTTATTTGTATGTACGACACTGAGAATTTTCAGATGATGACATCATTCAATGTGGCTGTTTTTTCCCTCAATTTTCAAATAAGCTTTTTCACTCACTTATGAATCCATGTATCAAGTGTACTTCAGATTGATTCTTTATGCATGTAAAAAAGCGCATGTGTCCTAATGAATGCAGCTTTCCCAGGTTCTTGGAAGGACTCTGGATTTTCTTTGTTTCAAGTCTCCTGGAACAATTTCTTTACTGTCCTCTTCCACATCTTCACAAACTCAGAGATAGCTGCTTGGCAATGAATAGACTCAGCCTGGTTGTATCTTGCTTCCTATTTTTGGCATTCTTTTATGTCTTCCTGTGGATAAATAACGCCAGGGAATTTTGGAATGGGAAGCACTCTTAGGATCTAACTCCAGCTCCCTTATGTCCCAGATTGAGGAATTGAGGCCAGGATGCCAAGAGAGATGCACAAGTTCTCAGCTAGTGAGCAGTAGAGCTAATTTTCCTGAGATCAAGTCTCATGTTCTCTCCACTGCCTTTGTTTTGAACTTGAGCGTCAGGTCAATAGGCACGTATACACAATGGAACAGCACCTATGTCCTTAGAAACATACAGCATCACCCTCAAGCTTAACAACTTGGCAGCTACTCAAACTTGTTTTACCTCCAAGTAAAAATAAAAGATAATGTATGTCATTAGCATAAATGTGACAATTATGTAAATCCAGGGCATGTAGAGATCTGTTCCTCAGTGATGAACACCTTTCTATTTTCATATTTTTGTCCTTTATGTTGATCACAGTCTCAAATTACTCTCTTCCCAGAAGATGGTATCAACAGAATATTTTTGTCAGTCACTGTCTTTTCTATTTTAAATGGTTTTTAAGATATTTTATTTATTTGTGAGAAAGAGGGAGGAGTGAGGGGCAGAGGCAGAGGCTCCCTGCTCAGTGGGGAGCTCGATCCCAGGACCCTGAGATCATGACCCAAGCTGACGGCAGATGCTTAACCGACTGAGCCACCCAGGTGCCCCTTAAATGATTTTTTAAAAAATCAAATACATGGTGAGAATAATGGTCCATGACAGGCTATCTAAGCAGCTGATTTTCACAGTCACAAAGAAGATACTTGCCTGCAGGACAGGCAAGAAAGAATTCTTAGACAGACTGAAACTTACATGGTTTTGTGTGGTCAACTGGATAATCAGAGCCAAAATGTAACCAGCTCCATGTATGGGAGTCTAAGGGAAAAAGCTTTTCCTTGGGAGAAGTACAGTGGCCAGCTATGTACTGGAGAAGCATATTGTCAAAAAGGTGTGGGACTCGTGAAATGTTAGGCAATGCCAGAAGCCCACGCCTGACATCGACAGCAGCAGCTCAGAACAGAGAAAAGCCAAACACGGGAAGTAAAGGCTTGCTCAGATGTGAATAAGGAAGCATCAGCCCGGCCACGATAACTGCCAACCTGTCGACAGAGGCTTTCTATCTGAGGTCTCCGTAAAGGAGGATTTAGTAATGAGCAAAGGAGATTTCTACCCTCACATTCTTCATACTCAGCACTCAAGAGCCTGAGACGGCCTGAGACATGCCATTACACCCATGTGACAGTCCGCCCTTTTTTGGAGGGAGACCAATCCGATATTATAAGCCCATAACTTCAGTAGGACAAGCTCTCCCTGAAGTCCTACTCACTTACAATGAGGTGAGCTCTCCCTCTTCCTCCTCCTTGCTATATCCCCTCATCTCCTGAGAAGAGACCCCCACCCCCACCCCTCTGGAACTTGGAAAGCTCGCCTCTTGTTCTGACGGAAGCGTTGGCGACAGTGAACAGACGACTGGGGGAAGAGCTGCACCAAACAGAGCACACTTTGGATGGGAGAGACAGATTGGCAATTGCAAATGAACTTTCTATTGAGTCCTCTTTCTAGAATTATCTGTTCTTTGATGGGACACTTGCAAAGGTTGGTTCAAATAAGTGATTTTTGCTTCACTACTAGAGACTGAGCTGGGCACCTCGTGCTAAGAAAAGACAGGGCCCTGAATCACAACATGCCCCCAGGGCATTGGGATAGATGGGCGAACAGACAGGTCTTTTTGGGATGGTCAGAGATGGCAAATGGAATGCACCGAGAGCCCAGAGGGGTTACATCTGGGGCTGGAGAAGGACTCCTGAAGGGTTCAGAATGCAGACCCCTGCCTTGTATTCTCAGGAGGAAGAAAGCACGAGCACAAGCACATGCACATATGGGTCTACCTGTGAGGTTAGCGTGTGAGTCGAGAGCAGAGCTCCCTCTCATTGTGAGTTACTTCATTTTAAGGTACAGGGTTGGGTGGGATAGGAAGTGTGACTGAAAAGATGAGCAGAGACTAAAGCACCAAAATCCTCTCTTGCGGGCCTGTCTTGGGTCCTTGAGGAAAGCAGAGCCTTGCCTGGGATTTCTGCAATTCTGAATAAAACCACCAGCAAAGGGTGGCTCCTTCTCTTTGCTGGTGCTTCACCTTATATCAATTGGCTGAACAATCTCTATTCAATTCATTATTTTTATTTTTCTCTCCTGGCATTGTATCCTTTATTTAAAAAAAAATTTAAAATGCCAGTTGGGTGCTTGGGTGGCTTGGTTGGTTAAGCGTCCAGCTCTGGATTTCAGCTCAGGTTATGATCTCCATCATGGGATCAAGCCCATGATGTGCTGGGCATGGAGCTGCTTAAGATTCTCTCCCTCTACCTCTCCCCACTGTGCTTGTGCACATGCTTTCTAAAAAAAAAAATAAATAAATAAAATAAAATGAGGATGATGAGAAATGACGTACACTTGACTTTGAAATCAGAATTCTGGCTCTGCTCGTTTTCATTATGTAACTTTGCAGAAATGACATGCTTCCTTCTCCTCAAAAATAAAGTGGAGATAACAGCACCTAGCTTGTAAGAGTCCATGAAATCATCTGTGAGCAGACATAACAGATGACCAATAAATGGAAGCTTATTTCTATTTCCAAGTGGATGATCAATTGATGTTCTAGACTAGGGGTCAGCGAGCTTCTGCTGTCAGGGGTCAGATAGCAAATATCTTCAGCTTTGGCGGACATATGGCTTCAATTTTAACTAATCGATTCTGCAGCTGTAGCAGGAACACACCTGTGGACAGTGCATATTGAACGGGCATGATGGTGTTCCAGTGAAACTTTCTTTACAGACATAGGAGGCGTGCTGCATCTGGCCCGTGGGGATAGTGTACTGAGCCCCATCTAGAACATTTTCCGTGGGTCGCGATACCCAATTTATGTTAAGTGGTTTCTCTTAGTTCCTGTCACCTATGAAACTTAACAATCCAGCAACCCTGACAAGTAGGTATCAACGGTCTTTCCTCTTGGAAGGAGAGCCCAGGGATGGTAAGAAATTCACATGGTCAACACTAGTTAGAAAATGAAATGCTGTATCTCTAATTTCCATCACCCGTAGCTGGTTTCCTTATGGCGTCTCCTTCCTAACTTGATAATGCTCCTTCATGACGCTGACGTTCTTTAGGAAAACAGAGGTGTCCATTCTTCTTCAGGCTGTGATATTTCTCATCTACTCTCCTTCATCTGCTGCTTCCAAGTATGGTGGATTTTGCATTTTTCTTTGCAGACTCTTTTAATGCATGCCTCCTGGGCCTGCTCTTTTCTGTTTTGTCCGACTCCATCACATCTTACCTGCGTGACAGTCACACATTTTATGCTCTTTGTTGGTGATTTTCAGTTTTCTAACTTTCCCGCATAACTAGTTACTGCCCAGAGCAGGCTTTCCAGACCTTAATTTTATTTTGGTTGGAGAACAGATGAGACGGGGGGCTTTGCAGCTGGAGAAGGCTGTGTCCAAACTTTCTGATTCATAGGGGCTCAACAGGCCATCTCTGCCTCGGGTCTGAGACTGGAAATGAAATCCTACTTTTGGGACATTCAGATTCAGAAGAAAATACGATGTGAACCCAATTTATTTTCTTCTGACACCTCTAAATCTATATTTCACATTAGCTAGTCTTTATCACCCGCTAGGGCTGGCGGCTGTCCAGGATGCATGTTTCCTCGGAAGCCCAAGAGAGGACTTTAAATTCAGAGCCAAATGTAACCACAGAAATAGCAAAAAAAGTGCAAGGAAAGGTCAGACCAGAGCCCTCGGCAACTTCCTGACTTTTCCACTTCGTGGTCAAGTTATGCCTTTATAACGCTTTCAAGGGCATCCCTTCTGGAGGGTACAATTTATTAGATCTTATAAATGTACAGGGTCAAGTCTGTGTGTCCCCTAGGGACTCAAGAGGTAGTTGTAATCCCCTCGGGATTGTTGCTGTCATGGATCTGTCGCTGGTGAGAGTAGGCACCTGGGCTGTCTGGGGCTGGAGGCAGCAGGTGCAGTCTGGATACAATAGCCAAGCGCCAGCGGGCACACCCGCCGAGGCCACCCTGTAGACGGCGGCTGCATCGTGGCTTCAGGAAGGTGGGCACTCTGAGAATATTTACGGGGCAAGAGGATGCCTCCCAACTGGCCATTCTTGGGAAAACTTGCTGAACTCTTGACAGACCTCACAGCACTCTTCAGGAATAGAACTTGGAAAGATACCAAGTGTACTTATTTTAAAAAACTCTTGCCGTACAAGGGCCAGAAGTGATGACACGTAGGTAGAGAGGATACAATGGCCAGAAAGGCACTGATTTCTTGACTCGGTGGATTCAGTGGGCCTGTGGCTATTAAACCACCCAATTTTCATCCAAGATTATGCCTGCAAAGCAAAGCCCCTGGGTGAGCACATTGTGTGAAACCCAATTAGTCTTCAGATAGAATTCTTATCCCTGAGGCGGGATCCTCCCGTGGGTTTATAGGCAGCGTTCTCTTGGTCAAACCCTGAGTTTCCTGGGGCCAGAAATCATTTGGATGTTTTTTAAGCCCGTGGTGATACAATTTAATTAATGTGGCAGGAGGGCAGTGGGTACCTCTGGGCATGTCATTAGTTGGCTGTGAGTCAAAAAAATCCTTTAAGATTTACTTATTTATAGGAATTCAGAGAATGTTGTGTAAGGCACTCTACTAAAACTTAACCCCACTGGCACTTCTTAAATACCTTTCCCTTTTAATTTTTTTCTGTGTGGCACATTCATGGCCTGTGTATTTTTTTTTTTTTTTGGAATTAAGAACTTTGTGGAGATACCTTTCACATACTGTAGAATTTAATGGCTTTTTGTGTGTTCACAGAGTTGTGCAACCATCACCACAGTCGATTTTAGAACGTTTCCATCACCCTACAAAGAAACCCTGCTCCCTGAAGCGATCATCTCCTATCCCCAATGCATGTACACCTGCAGCCCTAGACAGCCAGGAATGTACTTTCTCTCTTTGTGCACCTGCCTACTCTGGACATTTCAAAGAAATACACTCATACAGTTTGTGCTCTTCTGAGACTGGCTTCTTTTGCTCAGTAGGATGCTTTCAATGTTCATCCATGTTGTAGCATGTGTCAGTATGTCCTCTCTTTGCAGGGCTGAATAACGTTCCATTATATGGTCAGACCACAGTTTATTTATCCATTCACGGACTGAAAGACATCTGAGTTGCCTTCCACCCTTTGGCTGTTGCGAATCATGCTGCCATGAACGTCCACACACAATTTTCTTTTGTGTACATGGTTCTTTTCTCTTGAACATGCAACTAGGAGTGGAACTGCTGACTCCCGTGGTCGGGCACCATGCTGCCACTTGTGTGTTCACGTGAGGGCCTGGACTCTGGTCTGCATTGTTTATTTTGCCTCACACGTGGACAGTACTTCACAAATCCTTTGGCGATGAATAAATGAATGGAAAAATGTAGTGTGAAGACTTGGGTGTTAGCCTTGGCTTCTTTTTTATGATTTGAGAGAAGGCAAAAGTGTTTAGTGTTTCTCGACTACAGTTTTCACATCTATAAACACTGGACTGGGATAGATGCTTTCTAAGGTAGCTCAAGGAAATAAAATATATGAAGGGATGGGGTCCTTAGAACATGGGGAAGAATGAACTCTGTAGGTGGCAGAGTCTGGCATTCGTGAGTTAGTGGACAGGCTAATAATTATTTATTATCCTGCTTCTCCCTCTCCCTCTCTGCTTCCCCTGCTTGTGTTCTGTTTCTCTGTCAAATAAATAAATAAAATTTAAAACAACAACAATAAAAAACCCACTTGCACTCAAAATGCTATTTATGCTGGTCATGTAGGAATATGGGAATAACCACATTAATAAGCAGTTATTAGTGGGTAAGCAATGATAATAAGTGTATAGAGAAAGTTTATTACACACATGCTGAATTTATTTCATTATTTTATTTATTTATTTTGAGAGAGAGAGAGAATCTTAAGCAGGTTCCACGCCCAGCGCTGAGACCCAACAGGGCTCGATCTCACAACCCTGAGATCATGACCTGAGCTGAAATCAAGAGTCAGACACATAAGCATCTCATATGCCGATTTTAAGAAACATGTTTTTTTTTTTTTAGCCTCTTTAAATGAAAAAAGCTGAAACATATAAAGTGTAGAGCAATAATAGCAATGAACGCCATGTAGTAACGGATCACTCAGCTTCAACAATTCTCAACTGCTGGCCTCCGCTACTATGACCACATCTCTGAGCATTCTCCCAACCCTTACACCTGGTTATATTGAGGCAATTCCCAGATATCCTTTCATTTTATCCACCGATATTTGAGCAACACGTGTGGGTGAAGATCAGAATTTACTTTACATCGATTCTCACCTTTTAATCCCATTCAACAAAAGTCACAGGAAGTTATTCCATGTTGTGAATATGATGAGCATCTGCAAGCGTTCAAAAAGGGTATCTGGGGGCATCTGGGTGGCTCAGTGGTTGAGCATCTGCCTTAGGCTCAGGGCATGACCCTGGGGTCCCGGGATCAAGTCCTGCATCAGGCTCCCTGCAGGGAGCCTGCTTCTCCCTCTGCCTGTGTCTCTACCTCTCTCTGTGTGTCTCTCATGAGTAAATAAAAACTTTAATAAAAAATAAAAATTAAAAAGGATATTTGGAGACCAAACTGTATGTACCACACTTGATCAACATTCTGGCACGATATTATTTCCACAGTTGGTAAAACTATACAGAAAGGCCAGGGAACAATTAAAAAACAAAATCTGGGGAGCCTGTTCCTAGTGGGTAGCGGAGGGAGCAGGGTGGAATCCAGAACAAGGTACATCAGGGCGATGGATCTGCCGGAAACCTTCTGTGCTCTGCAGTGGTGGATGCAGTTGGCTCATGTGTTCTTATTCCCTGGTGCTTAATCGTTGGCTATATGTGCTTTTGCAAGGATTCAATATTTAACATAAAAAAAAGAACATTTAAAGGAAAATGATTTAAAAAAAAAAAACTAGAAGACAACGTAACAGACTATTTGACCAAGAAATTCTCTTATTTTTTTTCAATTTTCACATGCCATGATCTGAAATACAGTTTTTATGCCCTTAGGGGTCCAGGTCCCTAGGGCTTTCAGGGATCTGCAGAGCAAAGGAAGAAGTTTTTTTTTCTCTCTCTCTCTCTCTCCATGCCATTCTTTTATACTTCTCTGCCCCAGGCAATGGGCACATGTCTGTAGGATTTTTTAAAAGTGGGATGGGGTGTAGGCAAGGATGAGAGGATTTACAGGGAGGCAGGCGACTTCAGGAAGATTTCAAAAATATCCACACTGCTAATAGTGATTATGTCCAGATGGCCAAGTTTTTGGTGGTTTACTGTTCTGCATGATGTCCTAGCTTTTTATAATGAGAGTGAATGACTGGAGTAATGAAAAATAACATTATTTTCTTTGCATGTGTCTCTTCTCACATAGGTCGACGTTATGCAGACCGCAGGAACTCAGGGCCCCATTTGTGTCTCAGAGCAGTGTGCAGTGTGCTGAAGACACCCTAAAAACAGTAGTTGCGTTCAGTAGGGCGAGCCGACGTTCCATCTAACCTTCCACCCATTCAGTAGTGGAAAACTATAATAATGATACATGATACTCCCTCTCTGTGGCTTTTGAGCATTGCCACTTAACAACAATCCTAAGACCAAAGATGACTGAACAGTCATTTCTCGTATTTCCCCTGCATTCATGGCTATTCTTTTTGTTAACTGCAAGTAATAGGGAGCTATTCCTTGTTTGCTGAGTGTGTATGTCCCAAACTCCATTAATTCTCAACGAGCCCTAGGATGCAGGCATTACGGGTGGGACTGTCTCCCTGTTCTGATGAGCAAAACATAAAGATTAGACAATCTTCCATAATGAAATATGGGATGATGGGATGTGCTACTAGATTGTCAGCTGCTTTAAGTCTATCCAAATATTACACATATATGTACACGTCTGTGTGTATATATACATCTTAGATTCCTGAAGGCTCCTTGAAAGCATAACTAGTCACAATGATTTGTGCATGCTGGAGGGGTGCTCCCACATGGAAGGAGTTGTGTTGCTGTAAATAGTTTTTTTAATCCTGTGCTCTGTATCCCTGTCACTTAGAAAAGGCTTTGTGGAAGGCTGTAGGTTTCCGACTTTGGTAGTACGACGGCCTCCTGCTTGCCCTGTGTCTCCATCTCCATGTTCTTCACTCCGTTTGGGCAGACGTCCCTGCTGGGTCCCCCTGGAGTTCCTGCCTGTTTTCATCTGGCCCATCTCGGTGTTCACCAGAGCACAGATCTCCTGGGGAAGCTTTCACCAGCCTGGGATCAGCGTCCTGGTGCTGCTCTGAGAAATTCTCACAAACACAGGCATAAAGCAAGGCGAGGCCTGCTGGGCATACCTCCACCATGGGCCTTGTCACAGCATACTGTAACTGCTGGCTGGTCTTTATGGTCATCTTCATTGGGAACTCGTAGAAAATAAGGATGGAATGGCATTTTGGGTAAGAATGAATGAATGAATGAATGAATGCTATATTTATTCTTGTGTTGATTCTTGCATTGTTCCTCCTGGTTGAAATTGGACTCAATTAACTTTGTAGGATGGGGAGAGCTAAGCAAAAGTTTTATTTGTGAGCCTGTGGGCATGCCCACAGAGATAAAGTCATTATAGTCCGGATTTATGGCTTCTTCTCTCCATAACATGTTATGGCTTTTTCCACTCCTTCAGTCAGACTCGCTAGAAATTGGTCTCCAGGGAGCTGAGTTAGGGTATTCACACTCTCTGCACTGGTTTGCCAGGAAGCATACTGGTAGACCCCTGCTGCCCTGCTAATTATGAAAGATGCCTTTCACTCTCTACTTGCCCTGATTTTTATATTAGATTATAGTCACTCTACAAAGATTAATATTTTCAACATCAAATATTATCAATTTTTGGAGGGGAGCAAAGAAAAGGAATATAAACAAATGGAATATCTGTAATGACCCTGACTTCACACATGTTACTTCCTCAAAGCTTAGAACAATCACCGTGATTCCTGAGAAAGTTACGCACAAGAAGAAAATTACGGGTTTAAAAAGTGACAGGTGTTCGACAGGTGTTCCAGTCAGCCTCAAATGCCAGTATTTCCAATTACATATTTTGTGTTGAAAGACAGAGTTTCTTTCTTACGCTACCCTCGCCTCCCCCCAACCCCATCTTGGCTAAAGAGTGATGTGAAGGGAACTCAGTTTCACTGAGAAATGGTGGCAGGACTCGCTGATGTCCTGAGAAGTATAGAGAATGTCCAATTGCACCGGCAAGCAAGGTGCAGATGGGCTGAGCTGCAAGCAAACTCGCCATGTGCTCCAAGGAAGAGGAAAGAGTGGAGGACAGACAGTTGAGGAGTTCACAAACAGAACATGTCTGAGAGCCATCTAAACCAACAACTCGCATCTTGCCTTGAAGCCAGGCCTGCACAACGCTAGGGGAATAAAGAGATCGTGAATTGAAAGACGGTGTTTGAAGATGAGCCTGGGTATGGCAGGTGTGCGCACAAGGATCTTGCTTGGATCCATTTGAAAATGAGTAAATGCAGCTTAAAATATCAGGAAACAGCAGGAGGGAAACGCAAGAGATTCATGATCTGAAGATTCATGATTCGAAGAACTGAACCAATTTCTTTAAAAAATAATAATACAAGTGGTGAAAAAAGTAAGAGAAAAGGAGACTGTTCAATAATTCTGAAAATCACTTGTTCAAATACCAGGACAATAGCACGACAAATATTTACTGTGAGCCGGATCTATCAAGTTGGAGCCAGGCAGAATGAGAAGACTGCTTTTGACATCACAGTAATTAATAAACAAAGACCGATATGAAATTATTTGTCCATCCCTAACACTTTACTCATTTTTCACAACTGCCTATAAAACATCTACAACTTATCATCACAGAAAGATCATAAATAACAGTTTGCCTTTTATTTTCTTTAATAGACCATACATTTATATCCGTTCTCCTGACAGAGCCATTACTGCGCAGTGAAGAGAGACTTAATAATATTTGAAAAACAGTGATTTTATATTTGGATGATATGCAGATCTCCTGCTATGTATGTGGAAAATGGAATTATTGCTAGAAATGTTATTTAAAGATTAGGGCACGGAAGTCGTATTAAGAGGTCATTAAGTTCCTTCTGCAGAAAGGAACTTATCTCGACTCATTCAAAGAGCTTCATGCCACTTTGAGGTCCTTCTGCAAAATTTAAATTGCTCAACAAAAGACCATCTGTGGCCAAGCACTGAGAGAATGCAAAATCGAGTAAGCACTGCAGACAATTCCAGTATCTTCCCTGAAGTTCTGGCAAAAAGAGGGGAAGAAAAGGGAGAGGAGCTGTCAAATTATTCAATTTGAGTACTTATTATGTATGTCACTGTGCGAGCTACAAAGTGGAAAACATCAAGACTCTAATCCCCGGGAACTTTACAGTCTTCC
Organism: Nyctereutes procyonoides; assembly: GCF_905146905.1. Classification (NCBI taxonomy): domain Eukaryota; kingdom Metazoa; phylum Chordata; class Mammalia; order Carnivora; family Canidae; genus Nyctereutes; species Nyctereutes procyonoides. Next base: position 4,207,419 of record NW_026575125.1, read on the forward strand.
TGGGGCGGCAGGGGGAAATCAGGGTGACCTGCGTGGACCAGCGCTAAGTAATAATACACAAGCTTTTGCATCAAGTGCTGTGATCAAAAGCTAAGTAAACTGTGGTGGCCACCGAGAGAAAGCGGCGTTCAATTCAACTGTTTGCAAAAACGAATATTTCACAGAGGCGGTAACATTTGAACTAGACCTTTAGGAGTTGGTTGGATTTTAAAAGGAAGACCAACGAGGGAAGAAACTAGGTCAGAATGGGCAGAGGCAGAGAAGTGAGGTAATCTTATTTTTTAATCGTGGTAAAATAGCAGAAGTATTAAGTATGTTCACACTCTGCAACCATCACCACCACCCATCTCAAGAACTTTTCATATCCGGCAAAACTAAACTCTATACCCATCAAACAACAACTCCCCATTCCCCCTCCCCTAGCCCCTGAAACAACCTTTCTGCTTTCTAGCTCTAGAAATTTGACTATCTCATTTAATTATAGTGATTTTTTTTTTTGGACTAGCTTATTTCACTTAGCGTAATGTCTTCAAAGTTCATCAACGTTGCCACAAGTGTCAGAATGTCCTTCCTTTTGAAGGCTGAATAGTATTCTATTGTGTGTATGCATCACCTTTTGCTTATTCATCCATCCATTAATGGGACACTTGGGTTGCTTCCACCTTTGGGTTGTCATGAATAACTCTGCTGTGAACATGAGCATGTAACTATCTCTTTGAGACTTTGCTTTCAGTTCTTTTGGGGACAAACCCAGAAGCGGAATTGCTGGATCATATGGCAGTTACATTTTCATGTTTTGAGGAGCTGCCCAATTATTTTCTAATTCCATTAGACATTCCCACCAGCAGTGTACAAGGGATCCAATTTCTCCGCGTCCTCACCAGCACTCGTTACTTTCTGGTTCAGTGTGTTTGTTGTCTCATTTGGTTTTTTTTTAACAGCCACCCCCCACCGATGAGAACTGGTGGTTTTGATTTGCATTTCACTGAAAGACGTTGAGCATCTTTTCACGTGCTTGTTAGCCATTTGTATATTTTCTTTGGATAAATGTCTATTCAAGGCCTTTGCCTGTTTTTTTTTTTTAATTGAATTGTTCACTTTTTTTGTTGTTGTTGAGTTAGTCAACCTTGAAACTAGTGATGCTTCTGGAAGGCTGGGTCACTGATCTTACGAGGAGCGACACCAGGCATTAAATCTGAGAATGCTGAGTCAAATTTCAATCATGGCTCAGATGGGTTTGAATGCCTTGTCCAAGATGGAGTGTGGGTTTCATCTGAAGCTAGGGAGGGTCTGAGGAGGGCAAGAGTACATCCTGAGTGCTCTCTGACTCAGGAATTTGTCTAATGCCTGCAAGATGGTGATACAGGTGTGAAACATCAGAGCAGGCTGCAAGGAGAGGTGATGCCTTCAACTGGAGAAAGATAATGCTAACCATGGCAGGGGTCACCTCGAGGAAGAGTCCAGCAGAAAAGTGGAGACAGCATCAAGACTGAAGACTCTAGAACTTGAGGTTCACATCTCAGCCCTGTTATGTAACGGCATGGCTCAGTTTCCCCACAGTATCATTGTGAGGGTTAAATGAGCTAATGCACGGAAAATGCAACAGTGCAGACACACGCTACTAAGCTGGCTCAGCTTTTGCCACTCAAGCCACTGCTGGGGCCAACACCCAGGGCTGTGAAGGTCACTACTTGGCCACCTCCTTCTTCTTACTTAGTTATCTTCACAACAATGAGGCGTCCCTGAAGATACTGCCTTTGCCGCCCATCGCCCAGGACTTTCAGCAGATGCAGTCACAGGAGCACAGCAAGTGGTGGCTTAGCTTACATTGTGCCTCATGCTTCCCTCGCAGGCGAATCATTTGGCATGGAAGCAGACACGGAGGTCCAACGCCTGATGCCAGCTTTGTGACTGACTTTGACACAGACTTCAGGATTAGTTCGTTAATCTCCCTCCTGGATTAAATGAAGGTCATTATGGAAATACCCAACATAAAAGGATTTGGGGGGATTTTTAGCATTAATTAATGATTATCTCATTCTTTGAAGCCCCAAGAAGACCATCTAAATGCCAAAGTCTAATAGGTACACAGGGGCTGTATTATGTATGATGAAGTTTTTATGCTAACTGAAGAAATGAGAAAGAATAAAAGCACTCTCTTTTGAATACAATGTGGAGGTAGTGAGTCACTTCCAAACCAAGTATATCCTGTCTTATCTGATGCTGAAATAAGTTACGTTTCCTGCAGATAACACTCACACACCTATACGATCCTTGCAAGGCGGGAAACCCTCAGGAATAGGTGGCCCCTCGCCTGTGATCAATACCAGGTGGCAACTCTAACGGCACAGCGTATTCTTTCTCTACATCTCAGGTTGCTGCATTAAAAGCAATTTCCAATCTCTGATTTTTCACTGGAAGTGGAAAAATGCTTACCTAACTGCTTTATTTGTAATGCCGTCCTTGCAAATCCTATGCTCAAAGTAACTAAAAGGGACATAAATAAAAGCATCATTGAGATTTGGTTCTGTCTTCATCATAATCCACTCTTTGAAATGAAATAAAATAAACCCATGTCTTAAAATGGTTCAAAATATTATGCCTAAGGAAAAGTCCCACATTCAAAGGTTTTTGACCAAATAATGTGGCATTGCAGTCACCAAATATCAAGGATAACACATGGGGCAGAGAGCATAAATAATTAAAAAGGAATAATACTACTTGAAATTTGTTGGGGGGTTTGCAATGTAGCCTAACACCAATCAGGTCAAGAAAAAAAAAATCATTATTTAACTGTTCACATTTTTTTTTTTTAATGTATGGGTTCATGAAGTTGTTGAGAGGTAGAAGTAGAAATAGGAGTTTTTGAAAATAAGGATAGAGGCTTTTATAAAATTATATCTGCTCTAATAAAGAAAAATAAGAACCTGTATCACCTGTGAAAAACCTTCAGGAAAATTCAAAGCCAAGGATAATACATAGACTATTCAACCAATACCTGACACAGGTAGAAATACAAATATTATATTATGTAAATGTTGGGTATCAAGTGTCTCTGGGATTGAGCGGGCAATGGGAGGACTTCTGTTAGTGCAAGGGGATCTGGAACATTCTTGCGGTGACTCAAAAGAATACAGTGTCATGATCATAAGTCATGAAGGACATGAGATGAGTTTGAGAATCTGAGAAAAGAAAGGGAGGGAATGCAATCCAGGATGGGTAGATACTTAGGATGTTGAAGGAACATTTTTATTCTCCCTGTAGAAAACCAAAACAGAGTTACAGACAGATGGAAAGACTGTATGCAATGACTCTAAAAGAAAAAAAAAAGGTGAATTATCCTAGCAAGTGACTGTGTGATGAAGAACCAAAGCGAGCACAGAATTAACCTTGCTGTTAGGAATGTCACTGGTATGGTGACATTACCGACTTTGGAGGGGAATGACACATGACCAGATTTAATCTTTTTTTTTTTTTTTTTACATTTATTTGGGGTGGGTAAGGTGGTTGTGTGTTTTGTTTGTTTGTTTGGTTTTTATTTATTTTTTAAAGAAAAGACGTTCTAGATGTGTAGAATTGAAGCTTAAGGAATTTTGACCCCTGCATGTTCCAAGGTCAAATTTTAACATGTCTTCATATGGAGGGTCCAGTACTGGGGATAATGAAAAAGATAATATTCAATTTTGTCCTTCCCAACCGCCCTCCCTTGGGTCCACATACACAGGCAAGGGAAAAGGCAAATATGAATCGTTTCCAGCAATCTGTCCCCTGGAACAATCACTGAAGACAATCTGGTGAGGACACATTGGCATTTTTAGAGCAAGCAGAAAACTATTCAAGATGCTTGTACTGCAGAATGGGAGGCGATGAATTCAACTCTGGTTCATGTGGCAGCCTTTTCATGTCCAGGACAGTCATCCCACACAAGTCTCCCATCTCTAACCACCAACCTTCTCCATTTCTTCCTCTACTCTTCCTAGGGTTTGATCGCCAAGACTCCACCATCTTGCTCGTGTGCCATGCTGTGGTTGTTGCTGCCAAGCCACAGACTCCCATTGTGGATTCTCCACCATGAGGTTTGAACGGAAGGGCAAATGCTTATGTCCAGTCACATTGCACTTCTTAAATGGGACCCGCTGCTCTGTCAACAATGTGTAGAGTCTCGTCCCATACCATCTGAGAAAAAGATAGCTGCTAGCTCATGTACTTCGATGTGCACAGCCTCAAGTCTTCATCCATAAGGTGCTGATATAAACTAAAAGCGGAGACTTCGCATCAATATTGCAAACCCAGACGCCCTACGCGGAGAATCACCTTCCTTAATGATACTCAGGTTGGATCCCACAAATCAAGACCCTGACCTGATGCTGTGTGGTGGGACTTGGCCACTTGGTTTTCTAAATCTCTCCATGATTGAGTGATGTGCAATCAAATATGAAGCCTACTGCCGTGCAGCAGTGTGACCACCCTCTCTTCCCTGGCACCCTCTCATGGCAGTAGGATGACGGACTGCTAACCAACCCTTTGTTTCATTCAATAAAGCAAATTCCAATCCAAGAGAGTGGGTGCTTATCATTATACAGGATCGAGAGTCAGATTTGACCGATGTCAAAAAAGCCAGTGCCAAACCTTAGCAACCGAACGATGATCAGTTCTTTCAAGCCTGGTTTTGAAGACTCATCATTAGCAATTTCTTATTATGTTGATCATGGCCTAGTCAAAAAGCCCTTTGGGTTTGGTTGTTACCATGGTATTTAATTAACATGATTGCACAGGCATTGGATGCATTTCTCGCTCTCGTTTATAAGAAGGCCACTGGAGACCAAGCCAAATGTAGGTAGACACTGAGGACATCGTCACAAGAGTGAGACACACTGCCTGGTTTTCTTCCAAAGTCTTTACTTCCCTCTGATTTCACTGTGTGTGAAACCACAGAATTTTCTCTTGATGAAATCATGAGCATCAATTAGGGAGTAACCTGCTTGGTGTCTAGATTTTGTTTCAGAGATCTAAAATATTGATGGAGGATGGTCAATGAGAAAGAGCTTTTTGGCCATCGTGTCTGGCATGGGAAATGTGCAATAGGTGTTGTGCGGTGACAATACTATATTGCCTTTGGACAAAAAGTGCCTAGCAACTTGTTTTTTGCGTGGCTCCCTCCCTCTTCCTTCCTCCCTTCCTCCCTGCCATCTGCCACCCTTCCTTCTTTCCATCGTTCCTTCTATCCCTCCCTCCTTCCTTCTTTTATTTAACTATTACAAGTGAAAGCACAGTCTCTCAGCCATTCTTTTCTCCAGTAATGAATGCTTTCACTCACGGACATCATCACCCTCCCTGTCAGCAGGGCGCTTTCTATCATGTCAAGACTGGGAATGCATGAGGGAGGAGACGTCCAGGGGGTACGGGGCAGTGAGCAGGCCACAGCCCCTACCTGTCCTGCTGTATTTGCTCACTGCCTTTCCCTCCTTAGTGTCTATCTGTGGCTTCACTCCTCAGAGCAAGCTCTCTCTAATCCTGTCTACTCCTCCAATGGCTCAGAAACTAAACTCAAGATTTCAAAAGAAAGGGCGTAGGGACCTACCTTCTGGGAAGGATATCCATAGGAAAGACGTGATTGCTGTGGTTTGACATGTGAATCTGTGGCCTATAGGAAGGTTAACGCTAGGACTAGAATACAGGTATTTTCGTTCAGGTTTTGGCAAGGAAGATTGAAATATCAAGCATACTCTACCAGCTGGGGAATAGAAGTATATGTGTGATTTATGCAATAAAATATACAAATTAAAGCATTTATTTATTTCACAAAATTGTATGATATAACCCAGGCTAGAGTATAAATCGAGCAATTCTCCTCTATTTCCGATACTACCTCTAATTCTTCTTTGTCCCTCTGGGCAAAACCACTTAAACCTTTTATCTTGGTTTCCTTTGTGGGAAAACGGGATAATAGACACCCCTTAGCCATTTCAGAGTAATGTTTTGATGCCAGCCGTTATGTGATTATATGAGAAAAAAGCTTTGAGCTTCTGGCAGTTAGCTGCTCCATAAATATTATTAGCAAGCTCTGGAGATTTTATCTTTGGAAACTGACAAGTATTTCTCTTCTAAAACCTCATATCTTTAGCCCCTGGACACATGTTCCTGATAGCTCTGTCTTTACAGAGATCCACTTCGCTCCACGAGAATCGCCAGGGCTCTTGGCGCAGACTTGCTTCTGAGCATCAGAAGACAGGCATGCCGTCTTGCGGAGTCAGGTAGACAAGGTGCCGATCCCAGCAAGAGAACCTGGGTGGTGGGAAGGAGTTACAAAGAAAGGAGGAGTTCCTTCTGTGGAGGGGATCGTTGACCTGGAGGGGCACACTGCAGGGGTGAGTACAGAGAAAGTGTGCAAAATTGTTGCAGCAAATGCTCCGTCACACGATGGAGCTTTCTTGTGGACTCGTCCCCTGCCAGTGGGTTGCCCCTGGACATAGAGGTTCTCCCACAGAAGGAGACCTGCTCCTGAAGAGTCTTAAACATAATGTCCTCTGTTGATCTAGAAGAAATCATCTTATGTTGGAAGTGTTCTCCATCCAGCAACACAGGGAAAGGTCATTTGTGCATCAGAAATGCCTCCGAGAGAGAAGGAAGAGTGAGAGGAAGAGAGAGAAAGAGAAGGAGGAGGAGGAGGAGAGAGATGAGGAGGAGAAGGAGAGGGAGGAGAGAGAGAGATCCTTGCTGTGTGAATAGTGTTCACTCCTAATTTCCCCGTTTTTGTAAATCAAGACTGAAATACCAAGAGGGCATAAATTAGATGATTAATGCCATTAAGTCCTTAAAGATTAAAATAAAAGTAGAATTCATAAGATGTATTCTTGATTAGTTTTCAGGATGTATGCAGGCACAGGAAAGGAAAACTATGACAGTAAATTATCTGAGCTGATGATGTCAAAAGCTTCCTTTGGTTCATGAGCACTGGCTTAGCGGATCACATGGGTATTCACTCAGTGGTCTTGTAAAATGACGGCTGAGATTAGGGGTGATTTTCCAAACTACAAAATGGAGTGATTTTTTAAAAAATTCTACTCCAGGAGAGGCGCGTGGGTGGCTCAGACTGTTGAGCGCCTGCCTTCCATTTGGGTCATGATCCTGGGGTCCTGCGTACGTGTGCGGGGGCGGGGGGGGCGGGTATGCCTCTCCCTCCTCCTCTCACTTGTGCTCTCTCTCAAATAAATAAAAAAATAAAATATTTTTTAAAAGAATATAAAAAATAAAAATTCTACTCCTGGGATGTGGGATCCAGTCCATCTGATATGAATTTCAAGGGAATAGGCCAACAACCAGAAGTGAAATAAGAGGAAAATAATTAGGGTAGCAAGCATGTGTTGGTTTTACAGAAAAGGTGATAATTTGGTAACAGTGATTTGGAGAATTTTTTTCCATGGGAATAACTTATTCCCTCACTTTTATGGTGCGTTGCCAGCAGGCTAAGCTGCTTAAAACATCGTGCTGGCTGCGGTCTCTTCCAGGATATTTAAGCTCTAATCCATACCCACAACTAGCCATTTCATGAATTTCTGGCTACAACAGGAACCAGGAATTTGGAAATTGGAAAGCAAGAGTGAATCTTTTCAAATCTACTGGGTGTTAGTTCAAAGCATCCCATTTGGTAATGACGGGTTAGCATAAGAATCTTTGGTGGGGAGCGCACTCAGAGAATCTTAAAATTTAGGAGGATTTTTATATTCATCAAATACCACCTCTCAACCAGTAAAACTGCTTCTGAAAGGCACATTTCCTATTTAAAGTCAAGGGCTTCTTTTCTCCAGTAACTCTGCCGTATCGGAAACTTGTGTTTGATGCTAGAAATACAAAGATGAGTAAGACACCTGCCCTTAAAAGTACAACCTAGCATGGAAGACAGCCAAAATACAGATATCTTATCTAGAACATTCTAGACATAGTATGGAACATAAAACAGGCATTTAACCCAATCTGCAGGACCAGGAAGGTTAGAGTATGTCCCGGGAAGCAAAGGCAAGATTCAACAAATTGTAACATTCCACAGATAATTGATATCAATTTTTAATGTGTCTTCTAATATTAAATTAAAATCTGCCTCCGTATAACCTTCATCTACTGTTCTCACGAGATGTATCTAACTCACCTCTTCCCTCCTTGTACTCAGGAGGGAAAAATTAAATAGTGTTCCATATTGTGAACTGACATCCACGTGAAGCTCACGGCTCTACGGTATTGAATCTCAAGGGAAGAACATACCAGAATCTAGAGCTTCCCGCCTTGAGGATGCTCACGTACCTCGCCAGCCCGCCACTAGCAGAGACCTTTGGTGGGTGTGGACAGGAAAAGAGACGGGATTGCGAAGACATACAGGTGGCCAACGGACACACGAGAAGATGCTCAACATCACTGCTCATCAGGGAAACACGAATCAAAACCGTCATGAGATACCACTTCACGCCTCTCACAACTGCCATCATCAAAAAAGCAAGAGATAACAAGTGCTGGACAGGATGTGGATGAAAAGGAACCCTCGTGCACCGTTAGTGGGGATGCAAACCGGTGCAGCTGCACTGGAGAACCGCGTGGAGGGTCCTCAAACAGTTAAAAACAGCACCAGCATACGATCCAGCAATCACACTTCTGGGTGTATTTCTACGGGAAATGAAAACAGGATATTGAAGACAAGACATGGCTGCCATCTGATGTTCACTGCAGCTGAGATATGGAAACAACCCACATGTCTACAAATGAGCGGATAAAGATGTGATACGCACTAGCACACGCATGAGTATTACTCAGCCACGAGAAGGAAGGAAATACTGCCTTTTGTGACAACATGCATGGACCTCGAGGGCATTATGCTAAGCGAAGTAAGTCAGCCAGAAAAAGACAAATCCTGGAAGAACTCACTCATACGTGAAATCTTAAAAAAGCCCAACTCGCAGAAACAGAGAATAGCAGGGTGGTTGCCAGGGGCTGGGGGGTAGGCCGAAATGGGAGATGCTGGCCGAAGGGAACACACTGTCAAACATTAAGATGGATGGTCCAAGGGATGTAATACACAGTATGGCGACTTTGGTTGACAATACTGCTGTGTACGTGAACATTGCTAAGACAGTAGAGCTTACTTTTTTTAACAGGTTTTATTTATGTATTCATGAGAGACACACACACAGAGAGAGAGAGAGAGAGAGAGAGAGAGAGAGAGAGAGGCAGAGACACAGGCAGAGGGAGAAGCAGGCTCCATGCCGGGAGCCCGACGTGGGACTCAATCCTGGGTCTCCAGGATCACGCCCCGAGCTGAAGGCAGACGCTCAATCGCTGAGCCACCCGGGCTGCCTGAGAGTAGATCTTAAATATTCTCTATTTTTTTTATCTTAAATATTCTCATTACACACACACATGCACACACACACACACACACACAATGGGAATTATGTGAGTGCATGAACTGGTCATCATTTTGCAATATATATCACTTCATCCCCTTGTACACCCTGAATTCACATCATATCAAGTGTCAATTATCCATTATTCCCCAATTCATTGCAGGGCACCAGGGCAGCTCGGTCGGTTGAGCGTCTGCCTTCGGCTCAGGTCATGATGCCGGGGTCCTGGGATGGAGCCCCATGTCGTCGGGCTCGCTGCTCAGTGGGGAGCTCCTTCTCCCTTTCCCTGTGCCCTTCCTCTTGCTTGTGTGCTCAGTCTCTCACAAACAAAATCTTAAAAAAAAAAATGTGCAATATCAGACGATTTCGTTTGATATTATTTGGAATGCACCGTTATTCTGTGACGATCCAGGAGAGCATTGTAGCTGGGGTGTAAAGTAACAGAACGCACCCAGCACAGGCAGCGCACGTAAAGAGCCCCGTTCACTCTGTTTCAGGAGGGGTCAAGCGACAATTAATAACCCAAGGCGCTTGCTTCGAAGGCTGTGACAAGAGTAACACTGGCGTATCATATAGCCCGCAGCTGAGGCTCCCTGGGAGATTCTGGAAACCCCGTTCCTCCGAGGCCTGCACACCCGGGTGCAGTGGGGCCAGCGCGGCTGGGCAGACAGCACGTCAGTTCCACGTTCCTAATTGCAGCGCTCCTTTCAGGTTGCCCGCCGTTAAAACAGCCTTTGCTGATGGGACCGCAGGAAGTAAGAACAGACTTGGCCTTGCCTGCAGGGCAAATGCACGAAAAGCAAGTCTTTATTTTCTCCTGGCAGCTGAGATTTCTTGGCGTTCTTCCTAAAACTGGATGTCATGGATGATCTGTTTGATACACGGCCTGCCTCATGCACACGGAGACCTGATTAGCTGTCAGGGTGCAAACCCACCCATTTCTTTTCCCCCAAAGGAAAAGCAGTGGAACATTCATTTCTACCTCCTGATCATCACATTTTAAGTGTCTATAAGCATAAATAAGAAAAATTACATTATTGTATTAGAGTCATAATCCCAAATGTCCCAGCAAGACCACACTTTCGAGGCATCGAGGCTAAAAATCTTTTTAGGTGATACAAATTGAAGATAATGCTGAGAGACCGAACAGACCCATGTTCAGTATCTGAGGACTTTGGGGTAAACCAAGCGCCACTGAATGACCAAAGAAAACAAAAAGCCATCTTTTACAAAGTAAGCCACGTGCATTTGTTTCTGCCCCAGTGATGGGGCTTCTAACCACAGACTCTAACAGGGGTGTGGTCGTTTCCTACCTTGAGAAACGGTATTTATTTTAAAAAGGCAAAAAAGACGGGGTGCCCTGGGGCCTCCGTTGGTTGTCTCAGTTTCGGCTCAGGTCATGGTCTCAGGGTCACAAGATCGAGCCCTCTGTAGGGCTCCACGCTTAGCACAGGGTCCGCTTGTCTCTCTTCGACTGCTCACCCCCCTCCTCTGTTGGTTGTGCTCTCTCTCTCTCTCTCAAATAAATAAATAAGTCTTAAAAAAAAACACAAAAGAGAAGATTAATGCTGATTTACAGGAGACCACATCTCTTCTCCCTCTGTTTACAGGAAAGATGATGGGTCCAGCTGGTCACTTTCTGGGGAAAGGGTGCTGTTATGCTTATTAGGATAATGGATTCCAATACAATATGAAAAAGTCTTGAATGATGCTGGGGTGGATTTAAGTATTTAGTAATACAGGAATCATCCTTAGGTACAAGAAACAAAACAAAGAATATCCAAAAGTGAGTGGAAAGCCAGAGAGAGAGGGATGGGCAGAGGGACAGAGAGTACGTGTGGGAAGCCGGAAGATGGGTCAACAACTTTTCAGACTTGGCTGGACGTCAGAGCTGGGATCCAGTGCCTTGGGATGCCTAGCTGAGGTGGGGCACAAGCTTGCCCAGCTCGACATGAAAGGAGCCTGATGGCTCATCAGCGTGGTTTGCAAACAAAGTGCAAACACACTGACGCACACAGAGTTTGCATTCAGCTAAAGCCTTCAGGGATTCCCCGCAGAAGCGCACCTAAGTCATTGCCGCACTCAGCACCTCCCGGTCTCCCCCGTGTCCCTCTGCCTAGAAGCCCCCCATTGTCATGGAAACTGGAAGGGGAAGAGTGCCGTGTGTGGTGTCAGGCTCACGGGAGCAATCTGCAAGGCCAGTGTAAATGCACGGACGGGCAGCAGGACCGCTCTGACGGCCTAAGGTGCCACCTTCATGCTGCCTGCCACCTTCCAGGTGAAAATGCTCGTTCTCACCTGGGAATAGTTCCTTAACCTCAATGGTATTAGGGACATGCTCTGATGAAAGGTAAACAGAGCTATGCTGCTGCTCCTCTGGGTCTTTCTGCCGGCCAGGACGCATGATTTCACCTTCATCCCTCCCCAGGTGCCAGCCAAGGTAGCAAGGGGACTGGGCAAAGCCCGGTGCCTACAACCCAGCCCACGGCTGAAGAGGTCACACATCCCTGTGTGTTAGCAATGGGATGTGCAGTCAGAACCAGCCTGGACTGGCCAGGGGAAAAGGGGCCCACAGCCACCTAGAGCAGAAGCCACACAACCAACCCACATGATGTGTCCACTGAGGTTGCCCAGGCTGGGCCTTCCTGGCTCTTCTCCTGACCTTCCACGTCTCTACAAAGTTCATGAGCGCACAGCGGTGCTTGATGAGGCTCCGAGAGCCTACGACTTCCGCCACTGCCACTCGTTCATCATTTCTCGCTACAAATGGTACTGTGCTCAGGCAAGTGCCCCTTTATCAACAAACTAATGCACTGCCTCTTAGTTCAATGGCAGCTGCATGAAATGTTACTTTTGCTGTTATTGGTTATGACGTCGTTAGGAAGAAGAGTCAAGACAATGGGCCACCTGGACCGGGATCTACTCGTGTAGCAGACTAGAAATAGAATTAGGTAGAAGGGTTTCTTTTATAGACTTCAAAGTTGCAAGGACAGAAAACAAATAGAGCATCCCCGCACCGCCACCCCGCCAATATCCTTAAGCCCTGTGTACCTCCTTACTGCCTACCATCCCGCTTACTCGACAGCGCCGGGGCAGGTGGGTTCAGTATAACCGTCCCGGACCACTGGTGAACGCGTTGTGCTGGCAATGCCTGACGTACACATTTTTTGGTTGCGGATTTGCTTGAAAAGGTACGCATCTCACCTCTTATGGGTGGGGCTCCCCGCCACCCGTTCAACAATGTCTCTTTGATTTATTGTCATGGACATGCATTTTATGCTCAGATTGTCAGGAATACAGCTGTAGAAGCAGGCGTGCAGACGGGCACTGAGGGCAGAACCGGCAACCGCTGGGTATCATTTCAGAGACGTTCACTGGAACGTCGCACGCACTGTAATGCTTCCCTTTTCCATACCTGCAAAGTCCTGGAAGTCCGTAAACAGGCTGCTCCCTAATATTCAGGGCAGTATTATATGGCTGATGTTATGTAAAATTAATTGCAGCATTAAGGGTTGCAGGATCCTCTGTCTAACGGGTTTTCTCAGGCACCTGCAAAATCATGTTCTTCTCGGTCTTTGCCGGCATCCTTTGGTTTATCATCATTCGAAATCCACGTGATCCACATCATGAACAAACTAGATTGTGGGCACAGTCTCTTCAACTCTGGTACGGTCTTCTGTCTAACTTGTTGGTCGTGTGATAAAGGAAAAATCCCCTCTACCGTTTTACGGGTCTGGGCTGAATTAGACTTGGACAGCATGCCACAAAGTCGACAAATGTTGTATCCTTACCTCGGGAAGTCCTGAGTGCAAAGGTGATACACGGCATGATTATTCTGGAGCTCTCCCTAATGTTTGTGAGACACCTGAGATGTCTGCTACTTCACTTACTCCTCTTGTACGTGAGGTTATTCATTGTGTGCTATTGTTTCCAGGGGATTCAATAGGAGCAATACAAGAACTTTCACTTCTAGCCAAAAAATAATAACAAGGACTGGATTACCTCCCCAGTTCCTCCTTCATTCCCTGAGTATTTCACGTTTTGATGCACTGTATCGATTTTTATTTAGTTTTTTAATTGTTAATAATGAATACATGCGGTTGATTTTCTGTCTAAAGACCTCAATAGTTCTAGTAACTATTTGTATATTCCATCGGAGTTTTGCTCCTGTCTCTATGCACAAAGTTTTACGTCTTCCTTTCTGGCTAGCTGTCTTTTATTTATTTCAATTTTTTAATGCACTGGCTCAAATCTGTAGTATGATGTTGACTAGGGGAGGTGAAACCAGACACTGCTATTTTGTTCCTGAACTTAAGGGAGAAGTATTCAGCTCGACCATTTACCATGATGTTGACTTTAGCTTTTTAGAAGATGCCCTTTATCAGGCGAAGGAACTTCCTCTCTACTCCCACTTTGCTGCAGGGTTTTAATCAGTACTGGATGCAGGGCTTAAAAGGGTTGTTTTTTTCCCCTACAGTTACTGAGGTCTTTTTTTTTTTTTTTTGTAGTTTGATAATATTGTAGATTACACTGACTGCTCTTCAAATGTTTCAAAACAGTATTGAATGGTAGCCTACTTCTGTGACACACACTATCTGCTCCAGCTGTGTGAGAATGATTAAATAATGACAATGTTCTGTTCTACTCTACTGTGACCCACAGGACGGTATCGTAGTCCTTCACTACTGGGTAGCACTGGAATCTGAGCAATGCCTTCAGAAGTAACTGAACAGAACAGAGAAAATTTGCCCAGGTATAAAGGGCTCCCTTGCATGGCCGTGTGATTCCAGTTCGTCCGCTACGGTGGTATTGGCTGGGATGGTCCCTTCAGAGTCTACTCAAAGGAGGAAGGCACTGCTCGCTGCTCAGCTACTATAACTGCCCCCCTTGTTTTCTTTCTTATCAACCACAATTAGGCTGGGGGAGCTTGTCCTCTTCTTTGCGGGTGTATTCAGGGCTCACAGGTCTATGCATGCGGCCAGGTAGCGACTAGCCTTCTCTTGGTCTGCTCTGTACGCTAATGCCGTTCACTGGAACTTGCATTTCCCCAAATTCCCTTTACACCTGAAGTCTTTTCTAAGCAAGGCTTCTCTCCACATTTTTCATGCACTGTTCAGTGATCGTAGAGATACACCAGTTTGATGTATAAAATTCAGAGGGAAGACAGGTGATGGTGGAAGAAGCAAAGGGTTACCGTCATGAGGATGGACTGAAAACTCCCTGCTCGAAACTAGGGACACATCACTTCATGCATCTGGGCCTGACTTTCCTGATCCTTAACCCCTTGGTGAATGGGTGGCTTGCAGTTGGGATTAACCCTAAACGTTCAGAGGTCTTCCAATTTCAAAATGCCCTATGCAGAGAGACAAGTGCATCTTTAAACCCCAAGAGAGACAAGGTTGTCATTTCAGCCTTCCCCTTATTTAAAAAGGTAATCTGTGCTAATCCTCCAGGGCACGGCACTTACATCAATTCATCATAGAAACACCACTAGGCATAAAGTGATAAATATACTATGTCAACCATGAAAATTCGTTTGACGCTTTGCACTATAAAAACTTCAGATTTTCCTAGGTAAGCAAGTAGATGATTTTGCTTAATTGTTTTACATGATCAGACATCGGTTGGCATGATGGGGGCCCATCATTTAGTCAAATGTGAAAGGGAGGGTAGACCACGGCACAACTCATTGAGCAGATGTTTCTGCTGGATTTCTACATTAGTGTCTGTCGGTCTCTGCCATAAGTCTTTAGGGTCTTAGAGAACAGACTGCTTATTCTTGTCCTAAATTGGGGATCTACATTATATGACCTCTCTGGACTATAAGTGAGTTATTTTTTATGTCCAGCTACACCTTACAAGGGCCCCCAGGCTGCCCAGGCCATCTTGGCCCCAGCATCCATCATGACAGCATAATAAAAGGGAAAATCAGTAGGCCCGGTGTTCCCTGTTTACACAAAAAGGTGGTAAGTCTTGCTGGAAAGTGGCTCCATGATCTGAGGCCACAGCATCCCTTCTCTGACCTGCCATGGTCCTGGAGTAACAAACAGGCGGCAGAAGGATCATCTCCGCATCCTTCGTTTCACTTGCACATCATTGATTGATCATTTTGTTCCTTCCTCCAAAGCTTGGCCTCAAATACTTCTCAAATAGTGTGTCAGAAACCCAGCTCCACCATGACATTTTGGGAATTGGACACAGCACAGATTCACTTTCCTCGGTCTTGCCCACGGGGCTGAGATCCTGTATGGCACCCATTCCTTCCATAAACCTCAGTGATTTTTTTTTTCACTGTGGATGATGTAATCTCCCTCTCTCATTTGGGGGACATTTGGAAATGTCAAGGGACATTTCTGGTCTCTACAACTGGGCATGTGTGCAACTGGCATCTGGTCTGGAGAGTCTACGGATACTGCCCAGCATTCTAACATGCTAAGATAGTCCCCTACCCCCACTCTGCAACAAAGAATGATCTTGTCCAAATATCACTAATGCTCAGGTTGGGAAACCCGAGGGTGCCTGACATGGAAACCATGGAGATATCCATGTTGCCCCAACCATACATCAGTGTGGGATGCTGTGTTTAGCATGCACAGACCCTCATGTGAGAACCATCCCCAGCACACTTGCTTCAGCTCGTCCTCCCATTCCAGCCCTGCACTCGCATCCTTGGTTCCTAGAAGGTCTCCCACCTGGCCTTGCTTCCCTGGATGCAACTGTAGC
Source organism: Nyctereutes procyonoides (assembly GCF_905146905.1). Lineage (NCBI taxonomy): Eukaryota > Metazoa > Chordata > Mammalia > Carnivora > Canidae > Nyctereutes > Nyctereutes procyonoides. The sequence continues at coordinate 4,223,534 of NW_026575125.1, forward strand.
CATGAGCCAACACCTAACAATGCCAACCTCAAAAGTCCTCTCAAATGCTGCCTGCCTTCAAGTGAATAAACCTTTGTTTTAAGAAGAACCATATATATATATGTGAGTGTCATCTAATATTTTTGCTGATTTCTCCAAGCCTATGCTAAGAGAACATTTTTACGCTTCATTTGCAAAGTGGCAGGATTCTATATATTTTTTGAAGGAGAAAGGTAGATAGCTCACTTTTTATCCAAGGTGAAATCCATAAACGTGTGTTACTCAGCAAAGATACCTCAACAGAGACAAGAAGATTCAAATTTTTGGCAAGGTACCATACATAATTGTTAAAAAAAAAAAAATCTGGCTGTTTTATCCTCTTGTCGAATTGCTTGGACCAGTCACAACAATGAGAGGCTTCCATTTACCAATTTTAAGTCAGGACAAGTGATGCTGGAACAGGTCGTCTATGCAGAGATGGAAGAGGAAAATTATGGGTCAGGCCAAGAAGAAAGGAAGAAGGGCACTAGAGAAATACACTTTGCTGGACAAAAGTGGCAACAAGGTAGTTAACAGTGCTTAGTTCTATGGTCACAGGACACAAGTGGCACTCAGCGGCTGCCAGCCACCAAATGGAATGAGCAAGAAGTGACATTTAAACTTAAAGACTTGCCATGATTGAAACAATTCTTAAGTATCTGTATTAGTCTCTTCAGGCTGCCATAACAAAGTACCACAGACTGGGCGGCTTCAATAGCAGACAGTTATTTGTCATAGTCCTGGAGGCTGGAAGTCCAAGATCCAGGTGTGGGCAGGGTTGGTTTCTCCTGAGGCCTCTTTCCTTGGAGTGTAGATGCTGTCTTCTCCTTGCGTCCTCACATGGTCATCCCCTCTGTGCATGGGTCTGTGTCCTAATCTTCTCTTCTTACAACAATTGCATTAGACCCCTCCCTAATGGCTTCACGGTACCTTGATCACCAGTTTAAAGATCCTGCCTTGATATACAGACCCATTCTGAGTTCTTGGGGTATAGAACTTCAACATATAAACTTTAGGGAAAGGGGGACAACATTTGGCCCATTTCAACATATTTTTTGGGAGAGTTCCATAATGTTGTGAGGTTGAGGGGACATCTGAATAACGATGAATGAAAAAGACACACTATAAAGTAGTGGGAAATTCCAGGATAGGAGGTGCCTCCCAGGCACAAAATAGTAGGGTGGGGAACTGGATCTATCAGTGCCTATGAATGTGTGTGGTGGTGTATGGCACCTAAAGCTCAGATCTCAACTCCTCTTCTGCCTATTACTAAGACAGTGTTACCCAAAATATATGAAGCTGTCAACCACCCTTCCATCTGTTTTTTCCTTGCTCTTACAAAATTAGTGATGTGACCCCACTGAGGTCCTATTCTACTCCAAGCAAGAAACATGGTACTGCCCACACAGGACTTGTGAGTCAGGGTGGAAGTAACCAGCAGTCAGCTGG